>NC_073738.1:4110435-4710435 GCF_023634155.1 Falco peregrinus | reverse complement strand
TCATGGATCAAATTCAGATAGTAGGGTGGTTGTTGCCATTCATTTAAAACTTGAAAGAAGATAGGCCTAGAAGAGGTCTCTAGAGGTCATTTTATCTTATCTATTTTTTTCCTGAATTCGTATTATCTCTACCCAAAGCATGTCTATATTGTTAAACACCAGTGGTAGTGATTCCACAGCCTTCCCAAGCAATGTGTGCTAGTGCTGTTCTATCCTCAGCACTGGATTGAATGTTTGATTTCAGTGCTGAAGCTAAACCTCCTTACGCCAGACCTTGGTCAGCCTTTTCAGACTCTTGGGATGGGAGCACCAGAGGTGCTGCAAAAGCTTTTCAGAGCTGTGCTCTGCATGGTATTTAGTGGCTGGCTAGGATTAAACCACAACATCTTGTCACTTTGAGGAATTAAAGTCCTGTTAGCAGCTGGCACAAGCATAGCGCTGGTGCTTGCTAGGAGGGTCTGAGCAGCAGTCATCACAGCCGCAGCTGTGCGAACATACCCCCAAGGATTCCAAACAAGATGAGCTAGAGTAGGGGTTTGACTTTCCAGCTCTGTTTCCACTTGGAAGGGGATTGAATTTGTTTCATGTCCATCTCTTTGTGTTTTGTACTCACAAAATAAGCACAATAAACGTAAGAGAAGGCTCAGAGCTAGGGCTTTAGGGACACACCGAGGAGGATGAAAAGCTTCTTGGACAGGTAATTTTGGCTTCTCATAATACTTATGTTCTTATGTCCCTTTGCTATGCTTAGAGCATGTGGGGTTTATTCATTCATTTATCTATCTATCTATCTATCTAATCTATCTAATTAATTAATTATGGATTCCTACTGGCACAACATAAACTCCTAGTGAGTAATATCTTTTGGTGCTTGGCACTTCTAATGAGTAATATCCTTTGGTGCTTGGAGGTCTAGTCAGTCCTTAAGTTTAGACCTTGGCTAGCGTGGGGATTTCCATCAGAGGGAAAGCTGAGCTGTGCAGACTGTTCCCTGCCATCGAGGGTCACATCCTTAGCTGCTATACCCACAACAGTTGCTACCAGCTCTACAAATGGAGTTGTACTTCCACATCCCTGACACGGGAGGGACAGCAGGCATAGAATATGTAAGGTAGTCAAGAGATGGACATACTGGCCCATCTGCTGACTTTACCATCACTCCTTGCACCTGGTGAGGGTTGTTCAATGTGTTCTTGCCATCGCCTCTTCACATGTCTTGCCTGACTTGCAAAGAAACCTTTCTAATTCTAATGATCAGTCTTTCTGCTTTTGAGGCTTTCTAACTAAATTGCACCATCTAGGGTTAGCAAGAGAACTGCAGAGCTGTATTTACAACTGATTTTGGAGGAAACAAAAGGAAAGCAGATGCAAGAAACCTGCCTGGAAAAAAAAATAGTGCTGGGAACTAAGGGACTGGAGGTTAAGGTAGTCTTTTGCATCTGGAGATTCAAGGCCAAGTAGCTATAAATGCTGGGGCAAACTGGGAACCAGTATTAGGTTTAACTGATCACAAGGGCTGTGCCTGATCTCTGCAATAACTAAACCAATTAGGTAGATGCAGCATTCCCTTACTTGCTTCTGCAGTTTCTCCTTGCCCTTTAGGTTTTCCAATCTGCAGCGCTCCTTCTGTGGCACCCACATCAGCAAAGCCCTCCAATCTCATTTGCACTGCCAGGCGTGGGATGCAAAACTGAGCATCTTCTACCGAGAGCACAGTCCCTTGTGTGTGCACATTACTCCTCTTTTCCTTACACACTACAGCAAGGAGCAAGGAAACGAATCTGCAGGTGCTTGGTGAGAAGGCTTGTCCTTCCTGGTGTTTGTGTTGGATGAAATATTTTGTTTAATCAGCAGAATCTCCAGTTGGAGCATCTCCTGTCATGCTGGCAGGCTGCTTTGATCTGCAGGCAAGGTTGATGGGAACTGATCTAAGCTGAGCTGGCAGACACCAGCTCTTGCTGATACATCCTGTCTTTCCCCAGTCTGAGCCAGAGGGAAATGGGAGCCAAAGGCACCAAGTGCTCTGCGGTCACAGGGCTGAACTCCATAGGAGAAGGTTCAGACAAAAAGTGAGACATATCACTTCAGCCTGCATGTTTCTTTTTCTTTCTTTCCCCCCTCCCCAAGATCTTTGTGTCAATCTGTTAGTAGGAACTAAGAAGCTGCACCTCCTAGATCCCTGCTGCTGTCTCAGTCAGAGCTGCACCATATCCTTGGAGAAAGGGAAGGAATCTCCTGCAGGTTTCTGGGCACTGTGCTCTGCTCTAGGATTGATACCTGCTTTCCCACTCGCACATGTAGCTGATTAAACATCTTTTAAAACAAGGATTTAAATATGCATCTCCTTGTAGTGCATGCACTGACAGTAATATATGTGATTTCCAACTGAGGAAACATTTTAACATCCCTGAAGTGATGGAGATCTCTGGGGTGAGAGTATGTTCTTCTAAGTTCACCATCCTGTCTGAATTCAGCTCTTCCTGCCTCAGTGTTTGAACTACACACCCCCCCCCCAAAAAAAAAAAAAAAAAAGTTTCTTCTATGGGGGAGGAAAGGGAGTGATAAAACCTTTCAGCCTTTTCATGGACAACAGAGAGAAACAGGCACTTTTATGGCAAGATTTGCTTCATACCAAAATGTCCGAATTAAGCAGTTTATCTGTCTGTCTCCCTCCATTGACTGAGATTAGGCTTTGGCTGACTTTAAATACCTGCAGCGCTTGTATCTGTCTCAGATCAAGTCAGGTGAGATGAATCTAGTCCACTATCTTCTTGCTTTCCTGTGGCTTGTAACACGTAAATGAAGCAGGCTATTTTATTAAACCTAACAAAATGGAGACGGTAGAAAACCAGTATAATCAAGAAAGGAGCTGGATCAGGTGGAGCCAAGTGCCTGCAACATTTTCCCATGTCAGTTTCCAGGCAAATCTATGCAGAGGGGCAATGGACCAGAAGGCCAGTAAAATAAACGCCAAACCTATGAAGCAGCTGGGAAAAGGAAATAGAGCCAGCTAAATGGGACATGTTTGTCCTTGGCTGTGCTAGGAGGATCATTACTTTGCATCCATGTGATCTCACTTAGGCAGTTCTCTGTCAAAATGCCACAGAAAAGGAAGGCAGTGGCCTGTTTCTTGCAGAGTTCTCAAAGTAATTTTTAAAGCATCCTCTGAGACGTCCCCAGCTTGGAGATGTCCCTTCAGCTGCCCCTCCGTTACAAGAACAGGGCTGCCAGCCTCCTTGGGAAGACTAGGATGGATGGATGGATGGAGAAAGGGAGAGGAGTGGAAAACACACTCAAATGTATTTGCTCTGGTCAGCTACTGAACACGCAGAGGCAGTAATGAATTAAAGAAACTCAGTTAGTTCTTTGAAAAAATTATGAGCAGTCCCAGTCTTGATTCTTGCCTTTCAATCTTGTGTAAATTATTCACTGTATTGGAAAGAAGACCCTCACACCCAAGTTAATCAGCTGTGATCTAAGAGTTTTTAATAAGCTCAACAGCACACACCTATCTTTCACTCTCCTGCTGTGCATAACTGCTGACAACTGATTAGCATCTGACATGCAGGCACTAATCACAAGAGGGCTGCAGTAATTGATCAAACCAGGAGCTGGGCTGTCAGTGCTTTGGAGACCCCAGAGCACACATGCAACAACCTCTGGGCTGTTCAGTGGTAGAAAGATGTACTGGCTGAGCTGCATTTTAAGGATATTTGTCTATCTTTTTTTTTCCACCTCTGCTTTTGCTGTTTCCTCTCTGCCACCTTTGCAGCAAATTTGGCCAGTTCCAGATGAATATGACTGCAGAATAGAGACATAAAGATGATTACATTCCTGCAACTGTAGCAGTAAGTGAGCAGGAGGCGGAGACCTTGTACATGGTGCAGTTGTGGGAAGAGCTGCTCTGTGCTTGTTTCCTGTAAGAAAACATAGAGTCTAACCTTTATCCGGTACAGCGAACAGGGGAGAGAAGGCATCAATCACAGCTTACTCCTGTTTGATAGCAAAATCAAAGGACCACACAGCTGTGGAAACCAGGCTGCACTGCATGACATTTTTCCAAAAAAATATTTTGCACTGAACAGCTGAATTTTTCACATAATGAAGAATTGCCATTCTGCTTGTAAACTTGGTATTTTGTGACGGAAAATGGAAAATATCAGTTCTGTGGGTTTGGACTTCAAAGTCATCTACTATAGGAAACATGGAGAAGCAAATGAAGTTACCACCTGGCGACAGCAATGTCTTGGTCAAAGACTGTTCCAGTATCTGTGGTTTCTTGAACAGTATCTTGTATGTTGTGAGAGAACAGTATCTGTTCTCACAGTTTTGGTAATGAGGAGCCAGGGAGGGCCACGGTCTCTGAGTTCAAAATAAATCCAGAGGCTCCTGAGTCCGAGACTGCTTCTCCCACTGGAGTTGCAGAGCCCAACAATCTGTTTTGCACGAAATGACCTATCAATCCCAACAGGCAGCATTTCCCGGCACCTGCACAGCGTGGCAGTTTCTGAACAGTGTTTACTCTTCCAGCAGCCCTTGGGGGTCCAGTAATTTATCTATTTCTGTGCAGCACGTACATGACCTTTAATACAGAGCAGAAGCAGAAAAGATCTTTGTGGTTCTGCTAATAGAAATCGCCCTGTATTGCACATATTTGTCAAGCTACCAATGAAGAACATTGCTTCTGGACGTGTGTCTGGTGTGGGGCTAAAATGCTGGCTTTTTGGCCCAGGAAACCTTCATCTTGCATATGCCTTATCAGCCTCCCATGTTACTGTGCCCACTGTGCATGCCCCATAACGGGAGTCACTCCAGGAGATACAACCCTCAAAGGGGTGTAGGGAAAACCTCTTCCTTTTGGAGAAGCCTTGTGTTACTGCCTCTCCACTGTTCTTTAGTGTGAGGTGTGAAACTGGGGTGGCATCTGGAGATGCTCCGAACTAGACAATAAAATCCCTCCATTCATTAGCTAGCAAAATGCAAGCTTGACAGCCTTAAAGGATATGCTGAATCTCTTCCATGAAATAACTTTAGCTTGTCTCTGTTTCCTGTTTCTTGGTTTTCCACGACCTTTGCAAGTCTGGTTAAACTTAGGAGAAAGGTGAAGAGATGCTTTGGTCAGGAGACAGCCTAACTCAGCTCTGGGCAGAGACCTGCCGTCTGAGCAGACAGCGGCATTGCTGGAGGCAGGGCAGAGAGCATCTTGGCTTCTGCCTGCTTCTCTGTGTGCACCAGATTCCTTTCATCAGCAGAACACTTTTAACCATAACCTGTTTCTTCCCTTTTTGTAAAGGCAGATTTGGATACAGCTTATTTGCAGCAAGGAATTACCTTGTTACATATTTTGCATTAAAACATTCATCCCACAAGGCACTACAAACCTTTGGCCAGGTAGAATTGACAGGTATTAGCCAAGCAATGGGATGGGCTTGAAATGGTCTTTCTCCTCTCTTTCCTTTTGGGGTGAAGAATGGTGAACAGAAGTTTCTTAGAAGACTGTTTCCAAGCAGCTGCCTTAGCTGAATTTCAGAGATGTTGCAGGCTGCGAGGCTGCTGGAGCCAGCCTGTGTGCCAGGGTGCCCTTCCCACAGCCAGGGTGCAGATGAGGCTTCGTGTCCTGTAAAGGAGAATGAAATGTGCCAAGTGCACAGTTTGCTCTGTTGCAAAGAGCTTGGGCACATGGCAGCTGCCTGACTTTCTACCAGAAAAATAGTGGCTTTACTCCATCGTAGATTTGAATTTTATATATGAATTATATATGAGATTTATTAAGTATATATAATGAAATATAGATCATATTATATATAAAAAAGCATGTTTCCACTGCTTATCCCAGTGCCCTGATCACTTATCCAATACCTTGTGTTCCTCTGACTTGATGGTGACTACAAAGCGCAACAGCTTCAAAGGGGAGCTTGGCTTGAAGTGGTTGAAAATGGTTTATCTGGGGTAGCTGTTAGGCAATTAACTGAATTTATCTGTGGATGAGTTTATAGTGCATAAGCTTAATTTCCTGTGCTCCTGAATTAGGCCATATTTGAAGCAGAGTGGTCACCTCTCAGGAGGGTGGTCTGACCACTTGTTTATAAAACTCCTGGTTTTGGTGTGTTTTGTTTTCTTTTGCGTGAAAATGTCTCCAAGTCTCTGGTTTGCTCTGATGTGTGATTGAGTTTTCTGGGAGCACCTTGTTTTGATCTGCAACTTTTTTTTTTTTTGTTCGACTGAGAAGTCTGTTCCCTGTGCAGCTCCACTTACGGCTTCTTCCTTGTTTATAAAAGTGAGAAAACACCTTCTTTGCAGTCTCCCAAGCCTCTAATTTGGAAAACCACTTTTTGGCAGGCACGGGTGGCAGTCTCAACAATATGGCACTTAAAGTCTTTGCCTCTCAGCTGTTTGCTCGCCCTGCCTAGTGACTCAGCAACTCCTATTTCTAGCAGTATGGAATCCCCAAGGTGAGAAATCAGAATTTTCAGGTGCTGAACCGGCTGATCCATAAATCTCAGCAGCAGGACAGATTGTTCCCTTGCTGTCTTACAGCCTCACCCCCGCTCGTGCCTTTCGGGCTCTTTTCCTGTTTTGACGGCAGAGCTGGGAGCGGGCGCTGCGGGGCTCGGCACCAGCCCAGCCGCGGCACAAGAGCGCCACCCAGGGGCGGCGGGGCTCACGCCGCCTGGGGCTGCGGGTCCTGCCCGAGCTCCCCTGCGCCTGCCCGGGGCCCGGCCGCTCCCCACGCGGCAATTCGTTTTACTGACAGCAGAGAACTGAAACTGGGGAATTCAGCTTCTCTGCAGCCCCGTGTTTGCCTTGTTTGTGCCTTAGGAAAGCAGTCTCTGTGTAGTGCCTGCCTAGCAGGTAAGTGGTTATCTGCATTTGCTTGGAGAAATGGCTAATGGTATGCCCAGAGGCTTATTTGCCCAAACCTTTAGGCAGCTTTAAGTAGCACCTATACCGTTGGTGACTCTATGTCACCTATTTTATACTAAAGCTGGGTAAACAGCCCCTCTCCTCAACTGCTTTTTGACATAAAATGGGGATTTTGGTTAAACTTGTGAGCGTGTTTGCCATAGAATTTTAAAGATATATGTAGTTTTCATTTGAACACTGAACACCTTAAAATTGATGTATGTATCACTTACTGAGTTTGTGTAACCTGTTGTTTGTATAATAATCCCACACTTCTGTGCTGCAAACTCCGTAACTGAAGTCATTTCCCATCCCATACTGTGGCCAGTGACAATAGCAGGAACAGAGAAATCTCAAGAGGAAACTGGTCTGACCAGACAATGCAGCATGTAACTGATGATTCATTCTCTCTGTTTCCTACAGTTGATGAGAAATTCCCTTTGGATCCAAGGAACCTCACTGAAGAAAAGATTTGGTTCCAATAAATTGAAATTCTCTGATGAAGAAATATAACAAAAAAAACCCCAAACCACCACCAAACCAAACCAAACCCAACCCAACCAAACCACCAAAACAAAAACTGAGCAAAACCAACAGAAAAACCTCCCATGCAATATAATATAATAGTGATGGACACTATTAAAAGTGCAGGTACTGGGGCAGGTATAGGTAGTCAAAGCTGACCAATCCACTGCTGTACTCACATCAAAGCTCAGCTGTAGTTTTAGTGAAATACAGAGAAATAGAGATGCTAACTAGACCTTCCAATATGCTACTATGTCTCCAGTGGAAAGATTTCTATTAACTCTGTCAGATACCGGATCAGTGAACAATAATACTGATGGATCTTAAGATTCAAGCTCCTGAGCTGCTACCCAAATAAGCAATTATTCATTAAATTAAGATTAAATTCAGGAAATTAAATAATGAGCCCTAAGGGTGTATATGTGAATGTTGGAAATTCTACTTAAAACTAACTTTTGAATCACATAAAGGAAATAGCATATAGGAGGAGGAATATTACAAAGGAAAACATGTCCTTCTGATCAGATAGGAGTCTTTAAACACATAAGTGAAATAACAGATAATAAAATTACAATTGCGTATGATGTGTTTTGATTATTTTTTTTAAGCGAAGGTTCTCTCAGAAGAAATTCCTTGCATTTTTTTTAAGTGTCTGATTCTGATGATGGCTAGAGATGGCATTATGGCATTTTAAGGCTGGGTAATACAGAGGTCTGATGGTGAACAGGTCAGGCAGGGATTGAAGTTAAAATGGAAATAGGGAGTACTGTGGCTGGCTCGTGCTCTGTCTTCAATATGTGTCAGGGCTACATCTAACCACTCCGCAGCATTTCACTGAGGGTGCTGAGCATTGCCCCTATTTCTTTGTGTGGGACCAGAAAGAAGAAATGGAGAAGTGATGCAGAAAGCTGTAATTTCTGTGAGGGAACCTGGCTGCATCTTAAAATCACAGTATTTAAGCTAGTTACAAAATTTCTTTCTGCTTTCCAACATTTGGTGAGTTGTTTTCTTTATAATTTCCAAAGGATTTTTGAAACTTATGGCCAAAAGATTGCTTCAGTTAAAAACTCTGGTTCCTAGTGAAAAGCAGTTTGCATGGTAATTTTTTTACTAGATTTGTTCTGTGGCACTACCTGAGCAAAAAAAATCCTGATAGCTAATAAAGTTGTGCATGATGTTACCAAGCTGGCTGTTTTACAGCAAGCTTGTATGTGTCTGTGTGATCTGCTGCTATAGAAATGCTTATTCTTGTGTCCTATAGATACCGGATAAACGTCTCTGTTCGTGTAGCAAATTGTGCCCTCCCCGTTGACACCAAGTACCCCAATGCCCTGTATTTTCTTGCTTTGAGCCAGAAGAGTCCCCTGCATTTATTAAGGTGAAAACCACACTTTTCTCCTAGCCTGGAAATGCATGAAAACTGAATGCTGATTCAGGAGCTGTGTGCTTGTAATACAGAAAGCCGTATTAGAATGCAGCTCCAATGTTACACTTCTTAAGACACTGAATAAATCCTATTCGTTTCCAGGACACCATATATAAGCATCAGGATGCATTTGAGAAACCATTACATAGAACTGACTCCACATATCAAAGCCCAAGGATGCTCTCGGAAACCTTAAAGCACACACACTCATGTCTGTCTTTGATCAGCTCACCTGAATGTTGCTTTTAACTACCACAGTTAGAGACATCCTTTGGGACAGCACATTCACAGTGAGATATAGAAGTACCAGTTGGTGTTCTCCTGAAGAGACATATATCCCACAGTTTATATTTCTGCCTGTACACATCTCCAGCCTTCCCTCTGCACTCTCCAGCCATCTGCCTTACCTATTCCCATCTCTCCCTGTTATACTGCTCCTTGCTTGCGCCCTACCATTTCAGCAGGTAAGTGCCTTTAAAAGCATTTAGGTACCCAACTCCCTAAATGCTCTTGGGGACTGCTGGGGGCTGCTTTTCTTTTGGTCTGGGGGCTTTGTGCAGGAGAAGTTGCTGTCTCTGTGGAGGAACAAGGCAGTCTGTTCACATCTAGATCCCATTTGATCTCCCTTGTGTCTAGAAAGGGTCACAGGAATGTCGCTAGATTGGGCTTTTCCCTTGCATCTGAAATAGCAGCTTCAGCAGTGACTTCTCCCATATAGTTGTATTCTTGGAAAGGAACTACCTTAATATGAAACCAGGCTGTGCAAAAGGTGGCTCAGGGATGACCAAGTTAATTGCCTGTGAGGTACTGGACAAACTGATATTCAGATACCCAAAATAAAGTATTTTTATTTGGGTTGGTCTGAACTAAATGGATTACTGTGAGTTTCTGAGGGGGTAATTTGACATAAAGAGCAAAATCGTCTTTCATTCTGTTGAAATTACCCTGTAAAGGCAACATATAGTGAGATTTGTCTGGAAAATTTCTGGTCCTGTATAGATCTGAAGAAGAGCCCCTGAGAACGTTTTAGCATTAGACTTTGGAAGAAAGCTTTTTTCCTCTAGAGGGAATGTCTGCTATTCCCAGCGTAGCAAGACCCTTAGCACGCCCGTGTGGGCTAGGTGAGTTGAGATTTAAGAACTTTTTAGACACCTTGCAAAAAGCTGTTTTATAAAACTGTGTTTGCTCTCAATTTTTGGTTTGTCTTAGAAAAGGATCAACAATATACAATCATTTAACCCTTTAATTACAGTTTATCTTCAGTCAACTTTCTCAGTCACCAAAGAAGTGGGTCAGCATATGGCTTTGCTGCTCTGGACCCCAAACCAGCCAACAAACTGCTCAGTGGCTGTGGTTTGTCCCCATTCCTGATGTTCCTGATGCTTGCCACTGTGTTGGATTAGTCTCATGATATCTGATGGGAAAATGGCCACAGGACATCATGCTCTGGTGATGTGGCTGGAGTATACTCATGAATAAATTGTGTCAGTTTGGAACACGCTGAAAGGTTTGAGGTCTGGAATAAAAAGCCCAGCAGTGACATAGGAGTCTAAGTTGCATTTTCAGGGTGACTTGGGCTCTTGACAATCTTATTAAATAGCTTCAGGTTTTTCATCTCTGATTCATGTGCCCTGAAGCAATCAGCTGAGATGTTTCTAAGATTTTCCTTTTCCCCACTGTCTGTTCCAGCTCTGAGTCTGAGAGCAGAGTTGCTGCTCTCTCCTTATCATCAGAGAACTGGCAGAAATGACATTGCTTTAGCTCTGTCTGAAATATTTGCGTAAACTCACTTTCTTCAGCAGTTTAAGCTAACACGTTGGGTTGAGAACAGCAAGGCCTGTAGTGCACATACGTATTCCCTGCTGTCAGCTGTGCTGTGGGATGAGAGAGAAAAGACTTAAACAACCTTAGCTAGAGCTGGCAGAGCTTGTTAGCCAGATCACGTAGTCACCTGAGAGTCTGACTCTGACCATGTTTTCTAGGAACCAAACCCTGCTGGCATGAGTACACGTGATATCTGAGGTCATGAGATCAATAAAGGATTCACAGTGCTTCTTCGCTGAGGCTGCCAGCCATCGCCTTTCTGTACAGAGGATGGACAGCAGTTGCAGTGACAAGTTGGGCAGGTCACTTTGTATAGTCTGAATGTGGCTCCTGGTGTGCAAGTGAGGAATGGGACTAATTATTGCTTTGATAAAGTTCTTAGGGACCTAAAAAATGCAACAGAGTTTCAGAAATTAAGAACACCATGGATGATCTGCTCTGCACACGTTTGCCTATGGAGGTCTGGCTTCAGCTCGTGTGTTTACCACTACAGTGGCTCTGCTGTCAACTTCCAACCTCTTCTGTGGATCCCCAAGCACAGAGAAAGGAATTGTCAAATTATCTTCTCAGACTAGTGGGTGAACAATACGTAGTGATGGATCTGAGTGCCTGTTTGCTTCTGTCTATAGCCTTCGGCATTTCTGGAACATGAAGTCTTGGTAGAGGTTAGCATTTATACTGGTTTTACCTGGGATAGAGTTAATTTTCTTCATTGTAGCTTGTATGGTACCATGTTTTGGATTTGTGATGGAAACAGCGTAGCACCTCTCACAACATGAGGTACAACTATGGGAGGTACATTCCCTCCAACACACCAGTCTCTCCCTTGCCTTTTTGTTTGAATTCCTTTAATCCAAAGTAAAAATGTCATTAGCCAGGGACTGAATTGTTCCTCTAAAGGCAGAAGACTAGTTTTCCTCCAGCACTTTCAGTCAACACGATTGCCAGCATCATTTTCGTTAACCCACTGTTTCAGTTTGGTTTAGTTCTCCAGTGCAGCACCTGGTAAGACCTGCCCTGCTCAGAGCTCTGACCGCCCAAGGGGAAGTTTGTCCTCAGACTGGCAGTTCCTTCACTCTCTAAAGCCAAAAAAAGAATTTTTCTCTGACTAGGATTTCCATTATTTTGGCATTCATTTTTGCCTGCTAATTGGATCAGAAGCCAAAATACCAACATTCAAGTGGTGTTAAACATTCAGGAAAATGATGGTTTGGAAATGGCAACCTGAAAATCATCTGTTTTGAACAAAATAAATACCTAGTTTCAGAGAAATGTCATTTTTGACAGACTGAAATTTCAAAATGTTGATTCAGAAGCTTTAGTTTAGAGTCTTCTTATAGGAAATAGCCGTTTTGACAATATTCTGGTGTTTTGTCATGTAAACTTGTCAAAGATTTCCATCAGATCTGCTGTTTTCCCTGTGTTGTTCAGAGCTATGCAGTCCTCCATGGAGAGCATCATTCAAACCAGCAAAACACAAACTCATGAAAGCTTCAGAAAGGGTCTGGCCATCCTGGACAGAGCCATATTTTTTGGATGTAGCCATGAAAATTCCAGATTTGATTACTTTGCAAGCCATTCAAAGAGCAGAAAATAAATGGAAAATGGAATCTAGTGGTAAAAGTAGCAGCTGGAAGTTCCATGTTCTGGCCTTGGACTGATTTCTGCATGAGTTGAAGCTTACTAGTTATTTTTGTTTTGTTTGCCTCAGCTGCCATTTCTGCCTTTAAGTCAGGACCATTTTGTTCTCCTCCATCCATGGCGAAGATTTCTGAAGATAGGGATCGTCTCTCACAGATTATTTATACAGTTTAAACAAAAAGATTCTGGACTGTACAGGGAGTAAAAATGAAGCTCAATCTTAGGGCTAAAAACCCTTTGGGACTGTGTTTTTTTCACGTGATATCCAGATCGAATACATCCTCTCATTTCCAAAAATAACTTTTCACTCTCATGTTTTGTTTCTAATCTTTATTTCATTTTACATTTCACGTTTCTGCTTTTCTTTCTGAAAATCAATAGTAAACTGCAGACATTTTAGATTTCTCCTCAGTTTCTATCTCCAGACCACAGTGATTATCTGTTTGTATGACCTGAGGGCTTTTTACTTATCACCTTAATCACCATTGCATTTAATTAGAGGTCCAGGAATGTTAATAATAGGCCATATAGCACCAGCTGGTATTTTCTAAGCATTAATTTTTTGCTGATGTGTTTTACCCAAACCCCCCACTAGATGGTATGAAGCGACTGGAAAGAAAATTCAGTCCACATATGGAAAGAAAATTCACTCTAAAAAAAACCACCAACCCCCAAACCCCTGAAATATCTGAATAATAGCTAAGAAGCTAAGAATGGCATAAAGAAGACTGTGTGTTGGGTGGAAGGCAAGACAGTTACTGTTCCTGCAGTGTTCACCAAAGTTGTACCCTTTTGTAACGTGGAGGGTCTTTGGTGGGCTCCATGAAGCCCCAACCCCAGAGGGTGATCTCAGTGCAAATGTGAGTTTTACCCACGGTTTTAAGCCCCTTGGCAAATCAGTCATCTACTCCTTACATTAAATGCCTTTGGCTCAGCTTGGAGCCAGGACTCCTGTACGTCAGTCTGGCACTGTGAGACATCATTTGCCCACACCTCTTGGGCTCTGCAAGGAAAAGCTTTTCCTTCTGCTGTCCCTCACATAAAGAACAAAAGGAGCTTATTTTAATTCCCCATGGAAATGCGTGGGCCGTTCCAAGCAGGATACTTTCCTCACATGCATTTCACCTCCAAAGCATATCAGGTGAGTTGAGGGGAGTGCAGAAATTTCCTCATTTGATTCATCATTCTGGCAGAAAAGGTGAATACTTGGCAAAATGGTCATCTTCCGGGGACATGCTACATCTCTAGGCCACATTAGAAGGCAGCTGTTGAGTACCTAAGTGCACATTTAGCTAATTAAGAACTTTGTGGAACAAAGGCAGACTGAGTTTCACTTGTAAGCTAGCAGGCATCGGATATGCTGGGAACACCTGGTGCTTTGGTGGGTACCAGATTTCTGCTGAGGGTATGGGAAATTCTATTTCAGGTTTTTGGAGAAAAGTGGGTGCTCATTTTTCACAAGGTCTTTAGTCACAGGTGGTCAGAATTAAGAGAACAGCTGGAAGAGAGATGAGCTCATTTCCCTAGAAGTCACCCAAAAGGGCTCCTCTAAGTCCCAAATTTAGAGACTGAGAAGTGTCAGTTCTCGCTCCACTCCTCGGGCCTTGGTGAGATCTGATGGAATAAAGTTGAACAAAGTCTTCAAAGAACAAATGATCATAGAATCATAGAACTGTTTAGGCTGGAAAAGATCTTTAAGATCATCGGTGCAACCATTAACCATTAACCTAGCACTGATCAAACAGGTTGGGTTGTTTCGAGTTTCATTTTGGATTTTTTTTTTTTTTTTTTTTTTTTTTTTGCAAAAGCTGCTCCCCCGCCACCCCAGTACAACAAGGTTTCCTTGAAAGAAGAGGGTGGAAGAAGAAAGTGATTCTGAGGAAGGAGAAGAAGTGGGGCATCATTGAAAAAGTGGGACTTATCTACCAGCTCCAGTTTCTGTCACTCATTCTTTTTCTCCTTGAGACAAGAGGAGAAAGTGCAAATACAAGGTGGATGCAGGGGCAGTTAAAAGAAAATAAATTGAAGAAAGGAGAAAGAGATTTTAAAATGAACTGTTTAGTTGTAAAATACTAAAAGAGCATAAGAAAATATGAAGTGAGATAATTCCATTTCTTTCCATTGAAAAAGTTCCCTGTGCTAGTCTCCAGGGTAGTGATAACGTGCTGCTTCATATCTCTTGTGTCAAATACACAGCACACTCCTGTGCTACGTTCAGTACTTGATGATAAGTGCAAATTGCTTGTGAAGACGGTAATTTATAACATCTACCAAGGGCCTTGGCCATCTGGTGATTAAGCTGGTCTATAGCCTACAGCTCATTCTGGACTCCTGGCCAGACACTTAGCTGGTTGTTGTGCTGGAAAATACCCCAGTCCATTGCTGCTAGCAGGCAGGTTGTGCCCCACTTACAGGCAAAAGCCAACGTGGTGATCACCTTCATAGCCTCTGCTCTGGCTGGGAGGAGGGCCGTGTATCCTGAGACACAGCAGGTAGGCACCATCTTCCCTTCCTCCTCCTCTGCCAGGAGCCCTGCACAGCTCCCTGGCCCTGCAGGTGTGCTGGGATGGGCACTGGCAGGAGACCTGCAGGAGGCAAAAAGGCCCTGTGCTCTTACATCCTTCTGGAAAACTCTTCTTGCAGAAAGATTTCAGTTGCACTGAAAGACTTTTTTTTTCTTTTTTTTTTTCCTCAGCCCTCCTCATCCTCCCCTGAAAGCATCCTTCTGGAGGCTCTTGCAAAACACCTTTTTACTGTTCAGAAAGGGAGGTGCCTAGGGAAGTTGGACTCTTCTTTCACAGTATTGCACAACAAACATGAGGCAGGCTTGGAGCAGATTCAGTGCCTGACTCAGCAACGATCTGAGGCACAGTATCCCCAGCTAACAGGCAGGGCCATCCGTCCCCTTTCTCTGTATCATTAGAGAGAACTTCAAGGCCAGAAACGACAGGCATGAGAGGATCTCTCTTTTCACACAAAGCTGTGTTGTGTTTGTGGTACTTCACCATGTGGCCTTGGCTACTATGGCTCTAATGAGGTCTGGAGGAGAAAAGCTACTTTAGGCAAATCTCATTTCCAGGGTAAACTTTCATTCTCATGATAATTAGACATCCCAGCAAAGTTTCTCCTGCTTTTCCCTTGGAACTCGTTTAATGGTCTAAAGAAATGATTCCCAGAGTCATGCTGTTGGATCCACACAGGAGCCATGGAGGAGTTACCATGGCCATCAATTCAGGAGAAGTTAGAAATTCCTAAAGTCAAGGATCTGATTTCAGCTGCTTTGAGTTGCCTGGATGATTCAGACTGAAGGATGGCACATCCAAGTGAACAGAACTCAAGAATGTACTGTCAGGACTTCCCTGTGCCTCAGCAAATTTTCTGAGCTCTTGGCATCCTGCAGTCTTATCCTACAGGATTGGTAAAGGAGAAAATCAAGTTACCTCTGCAACTCATCCTCTCCTTCACCAAACCTCCCAAAGCATGTTCCAGTGAGCTAAGCTCAAGTTTCTGTGTTTAGAAAGCAATATGAGAGGCCTAATTTTAATTAAGAAGGAGGTTCCATGATGGACAGGGATGGCACAGAGGTGAAAAGAAAATCACTGCGTGTGTGACAGAGTGTAAAACAGACATACACTGAAATATTACACTCCAGCAGCAAATAAGCAAGGTGGCAAAACCCCCTGATCTCCAAACCCACCACACCTCTAAACATATAAACATATATTATTAGTTTCTTCATATTCTGCAAGAGAGAGACAGCCCATCTCTTTGCTCTGTAAGCTTCCATATTAGCTGCAGAAAATTATCACCTTAATGTAAAAAGGTAAGGGAAGGAGGCAACATGAGAGACTGATCTGCAAGAGTGTGTCTGTACATGGGTGTTAGTGTATATGTGTGTGTCAGACAGTGTTTCAGTGTATTCTGGGTGAGAAATGTAAGAAAAAAGGCTTTCTAGTGTAATTTACATCTGGAGCTGTACTTAGTACTGTGGTAGGGATGAGCAATTCAAGATTTTAAGCACAGCTCTCCAGCTGAGCTGTGTGGTGCTTGGGATCTGTTTATTTAGGCTCAGGGCATAGTTACAGCTATAATTCTGGCACTGATAGGTGCAGGTTCACACCAGTCCCAAAAGCTCCTTCTTACCCCCTGCTCCCCCGACAGAGGTTCCTGCCATAGGCGCAGCTGTCTCCACAGTACTCCTGGGTACCAACAAGCACTGGTGAGGCTCCACGGAGAACCCAGTGGAAAAAGAAATGATTGATAAAACTGAATCAGTTCCCAGGTCACTGCACTGCAGAATCGCCATGATCTGGTGGTGCTGGCAGAGGGAGGGCTGTGGCACTGGGAATGGATGGGCAGGCGGGAGTTTGACTGTTCCCTCAAGCATCACCGTGTGGCTCCATGTCATGGCTCAAGGATGCACAGAATTTTGCTAGCACAGCTGGGCTGTGGCATTGGTGTTGCATAAGTATGCATGTACCTGTATGTATGTACGTAAGTTTTGGTTCAGAAGGGGAGGAGAGAGAGGCACTAGGATCTGTTTGGCTGTTGCTGGTGTGGAAACATAGGCTTACAGACCCCTGAGGTTTATCAGTCTCCTGTTTTCCCCATTCTGTGCAAAAAGTGCATCCAGTACCTTCAGTGTATGGGACTACTGCATCCCAAAAAGTGTTCTGGCTCCCCTTGTCATCCAGAGGAAGGATGCTGTTAGGTGCAGCGGCATTTTCCAAACACCTCAAGAGAATTTTTGCCCCCCTCTGAAAACCTCAGGATCTAGTCCCAAGAGTGACTTTAGCTGTGCAGTAAGCCACAAGGAAGCCGCACAGCAGGGTGGCACCTTGTGTTCCTGCAGGGCCAAAGTGCTCCTCAGATGTAGAATTCAGAACTGGAGGGAGTTTGCTCAGGGAAAGATGCCTGCTTGCCTGGGCTGTCCACTCCTCTCTGCCCGAGTCCTTTATTCCCAAATGAAATGAAGTGAATGTTTGTTTTACTTTGTCACAGAAGAGTCTTGTCACCAAAAAACCAGTGAAATACATCACCTTGTTGTTTTTCCTGCAAGAGAAGAGGGAGCTCTTGTCCCCAGGGCCATCGGCAACATCAATCACCAAGAAGATGCTTAGTGGAAAAAAAATCTAATAAAAAGGATTTTTTTTCAGTGATTCAGTGCAGGACAGAGAACTGTACAGTATCAATTTTCCTCTGTCTGTTGGCTTTTCTGTCTATCTGGGGTGCTCTCTCTTTGATCCTTTGTGCAAGCTTATTATGAAATGAAAACTTAGAAGAGTAAGCTGGCACGGTTTCTCTTGGTACTGTGCATAGGGAGGTCACAGAGCCAGGATTAGACACATTCCCTGGAGAAGCAGGCGGAGTTTAAATAAAGGTTTTTTTATGGCCCTTGACATTCCTTTAGCTCTGAGGCACTGATGTAGTTCTCTTAAAAAAAAAAAAAACCAAAAAACAATAAAAACAAACAAACAAACAAAAAAAACCAAAAGAAAATAGAAGGGAATGAAAAATCCATCTCTGCCTGAGACACCCAGTGCCTCTGTGTATGTGAGAATGAATACCCATTGAGCTGGCTTTAAAATAAAATAAAATACTCCAAGGCTGTATTTTCAGACTTGGAATATTGATATAAAATAACTAAAATCTATATCTGGAAAATGAATAACATATCAACTTAAATATGGATTTTGATGCCTAACTTCCTCCCTTCTTTCTCTTTTCCTTCCCAAAATTAATGGAAAATCTGTAGTAATTTTTCTTAGTACTGTACCTTATCTTTAGGGCTTGTGTGACTCTCTGTTGGCACATTGTCCTCACTGGTGGCAGCAGTACTCGCCTTGGTGGTGTTTTGACTAAGGACACATGAAGTAGCTAAGGAGAGTCCCAAAACTTGCAGGAACCAACTTAAACTTTCAGTGTCCTTGTTTTCTGTTAGGGAAGAAATGAACAAGCACATTTTTAATATTTATTTTCTCCAGACAAAAGATATTATTTACACTAATTTTTTATTAGACTTCCCTGAGCTCAAATTTCATGGAAAAATTTTAGATGAGGTCTTCACAGCTGCCAGTTACAATTTTATTATTGTTATCAATCTTATAATGTGGAACAGTTGGTTGGTTGGTTTGTTTGTTTTGAAGTCCGTATCTTTTAATTCCAGGATTCAGAGGGACTCTTCCCTTCCGTGTATTTTGAAATGCTAGTGGAGAAAACATTGACAACATGAAATATATACCCTCCAAGTGGACAGAAACCAGATTCCAAGTGAATTTTGCCTAAAATATATTATTAAAAATTCCCTAAGCCTTCATG
The DNA here is from genome assembly GCF_023634155.1 of Falco peregrinus. Lineage (NCBI taxonomy): Eukaryota > Metazoa > Chordata > Aves > Falconiformes > Falconidae > Falco > Falco peregrinus. The sequence goes on along the minus strand of NC_073738.1, from coordinate 4,691,798 downwards.
GTTTTTCAGGCAGTATCCTGATTGCTAAACAGGGGCTGGCAACCTGGCATATGATTCTGTGTGTTTATACTTGACACTACTGGTTCTTAAACAAACCCAACCACAACAACAATTTCTAACATAATCTAGTCTATTCCTCTAGGTACTTATTTCTTATTTACCTCTGAAATATCTGAATGTGTATTTGCTTCTCAGGATCTGGCCACCAAGCGGTAATTGCCCTTTAGAGTTTGAGGAACATGTTTTCTAGCTATATCCTCCTCCAATTTTAAATCCCCAGCTGGGGAAGGAGCTGAAATCAATGAGAAACAATTTGTTGTTCCTGCAGCGAAGCTCTGACAAGTCATATGCTTGGGCAGATGCCTGGTGCCAGCTCTGGTAAGTCTGTATTTGAAGCTTGCGGAAGAAATTACATTGTCTGTCATTGTCAGCATTATCAAGAGCAGACACAAAACAAAACACATTTGAGGATGTTAGATAGATAATTCTTTGGAGCAGGGAAGCAGGTAGATAAAGCTGGATCCCAGAGCAGAAGAGCCAACATTATACATCATTACTGACATTAACATTGCCTTATCTTTATGGTGTTACCTGGTAGGTAACCTACCAGAGAGCCATCAGCTCTAGGATCCTGGGTGCAAAATCTGGAGGATTGATAAGAATGGGGGAAGAAAAAAAAAAGAAATTATGTCCAAGCAGAAGCTGCTGTGCCAGCCTGAATAATGGCCTGTGGGAGTGAATGGTGTGAAATTTGTGTGCAGATATGTCTGCAAGATATCTACTGTAGAAGCAGAGTTGTGTGCTCTGGAAACCTGCATGGGTCCTGTCACACCAGAGCCTGGATCTCTTGGTATGAAGCTGAATTCACAGGCAAGGATGTATACCCATTCCAAGCCTGGGCTTCTCCTTGCACGAGGGTGAAGGTAATCCCTCAGGGATGCCCAAGGCAAAACCCACCTAAAACAGCTCAGGCAGAGAGGCACAGAGGGGCTTGATATGGTGACCATTTTGGTAAGCAAAGAGGCTGGGACACAAAGGTTGTGATTCATCTCCCCACATTTCTGTCTGCAGTGTAAGTGTCCATGCCAAGGTCTAGATTTTCTTCACAACCACTGGAGAGCGAAGACGATGAGCCACAGGTTGCTTAGCCATAACTACACAGCTCAGTTTGGTGAGGTGACCATGCCTGCGAGGTGCTGGACTCCATCTCCTGTGACAGGAGGGTCCATGTGTGTGCGATTTACATCCCATGGCAAGGCACCAAGAATTCTTCACTGATGGGCATGAGATGTAAAGTGACACAAAGTCTACAAAGAGTGAATAAACCCAGACTTTGACAAGTATTGTCTACAAGTGTCTCGGCACCATGCTAACGGGGCTCATTCAGGCAAGGCTGAAGTCCATCCTGCTGTTCTCGGTACCTAAGTCTGTTAAGGATAGTCAGGATGCGTTTACTATGGCTCCAGTTCTGCATGCTGGGTGAAATGCAGAATTGGAAGGGAAACTGAAATTTTCAATAGCTATCTAACCTTTTGAAAAGTGAGATTCATCTGACAAGTGTTGGTGTTTGTAATGCAAGATGAAAACCTGGGAACTGCTCTGACCCAGGCTGTAAAGCCTTGTGCAGGCATGCAGGGACTCCTTGTAGCCTTCTGACTCTGACCCTGCAATGACTGCTGAGGGATGGATTGCTCCGCTGTGGCCAGGAAGCCATAAGACACAAGCAGAATTGGTGATGGGACACTGGGCAGCTACATCTTTCATTAAGACAGCAACTTTTTTGTAAAAAAGGTGTTGTAGCTGATCTCCCCCTCAGCCTTGACTCCTGCTACTCTTAATGTCAGTTATGCTTTCAGATTAGATGAGCCTGTTATTAACACTTCAAAAACCCCCCGAATTATTTTCTCTTAAAAGCTTTGAGTGAATTTACTGAACTGCATATTACATCCCAGCATGCTTTCTTTGAGAAAAAAAAGCAAGTGTTCATTAGAGCTGGTTGAATTGTCTGGTGATGTAGCTGGGAATATTTGTGTGAATAAAAAGGAGTGAATTTGCTTTTTTTTCTGTGCCTGGAGCCCTGTAACCTGTAACGATTTGCAACCGTCTCAAGAGTGGGATGTCACTGAATCTAAGTTTAGATGTCTGTAGTGTAGAGTTCAGTCTGCGCCAATTGTCTGGACTCAGCTTACAGTTTTCAAATAAGCTGAAAGAAATAGGCACGTCTTCTTTCTTCTCTTGGGGTCAGTATTGAAATGCATGAAGTAAATCATGCTTCAGAGCTGCCTGTATCTGCATGAGACTCCAGATAATTAGTTCAGAAGGGAACACTTACGTTTTTGGACCACCACCCCAGTAAGTGAAGGATCCCACTTGAACTGGCTCTAAGAAAATTCCCTGATCTTGATTTTTTCATGAGTGGTTTGACATTTTTTTTCCTAAGTTACATGAATAAATACATAAAATATATCATACATTTTTAACGCAGATGGGTTAATACATTGTTGAAACCTGGACATGTAACGAAGGGCCCACATTTAAATTAAATTTAAGGAACAATGATGGAGGGTCATTTATCATGATGAAAAGTTTAAATGAAACATTTCAATCCATCTGGCCAAAGCACCATTTCACAAATTAATTCAAACAATTCTGCGCTGGGATGATTGACCTGCTTGGGCTGTAAACAAAAAGCTTCTAACTTTCATAGCGAAGTGTTTTTACTTTATAGCCTGTCTTGGAACATCTTTGTTACTGTTTTACACCTGTCTCTTGTTCTCCTTGTAAATAAAACCAAATGTTAGAAGAGCCTTTTGGCCAGTCAGACACATGCACTTTTTCCTTGGCTCCTCTATTTCTCCCAAGATGGTCCCAAGACTCTTCTCTTCCCACAAAGACGGAGGCACAACAGAGAGCAGCGCTCACTGGAGGACAGACCTTGCTTGCAGGCAGTGATCACAGACTCCCGGGAGGAGCAACGGCACTTTGTGAGCTATTATACCTCTCACCAATCTCCTTGCCAATAAGACTCACAAAGAGTGTTCAACAGCCTTGTTATTACTGTCAATTCTGTTCTCTCCCTCATCATTTCTGGACCACTGAGAGGCTAAAATATTAACCAGGACATTGATGAATTTGAGGCTGAATTCTTTTAATTCATTCCTGGCTGAGTTCCTACTTGCATCTGTAACTCCACTCTAGTTAATTCAGAGAATTTATGGCTTTAGCCCTGTCAGGTGCTTTGAAAAGTCTCTATTGGTTCCTCATTAATGGGATATTTTTCCCCTTTCTGAAGCCTATTACCTAAGTAGGATTTTTTTTAATAGGGAAAAAGACATATATATATATATATATAAGCAAGCAGAGCAAAAAGTAAGAGGCCTCGCTGCCTTCCTCCAGTCTTTTATCAGCAACAGCGATGGGTCAGCCACAGAAACCTCCTGCAAAGCCAAGGTTACCACACAGTGTGACACACTCCTATCAGCACCTGGACATATGGCTGCATGTCACTCACTCAGGGCTAGCAGAAGACTTTTTTAGAGTCACCTACAGTCCTTTTAAGAGCTTGGTCTGGTAATCTGAAAAAGACTTGTTTCTTTTAATTTCATCTTCCTCTGCTCATCTATCAGTGGGTTTGACCTTGCAGCTTCGTGCCAGAGGCTCACTGTTGCTGGCTTTGGAAGAACCTGCCTTAATCTCTTCTCTGTGTCGAATATGACTCTACATCTGGTTTTATTTTTCTCTTAGCATCTATCTGTCTGTCTGTCTGTTTCTTTTGTTCTATATATCTGTCTCGTTTACACTTACACAATTCACTGCTTATAAGAGTCTGCACTACTATGTGTAGATACATGTAGTATCTGAGCATCTGTCCGTTACAGGCAAAAGGGATAACCTGAACTGTTTTCATGGGCAGGGAAAACAGCATTGCCAGGTGAGAGTGCTGGGAGCCAGGAGTGCTGTAATACCCTTTTGTTTCACGATGTGGCAAATTCAGGCTGAAGGGCTGAGATATAAGAGTACCTGTGGGCAATATATAATTTTACTTCTTGCACAAATTCTTGCATTCAAGTCATGTGATTGCTCTTCTTCCTCTTTAGAGCATTGTATGGTGGTTAAACTCCTTGTGTTGAAGATCCTGAGTTTGAATTAGTTCTTTTGGGGATGGATATTCCCCACATTTTTTCCTCTTTAATATACAGCCTTGCAGAGTGTGTGGCTTTCCTTTCTGGTTATTGAGTAGCGAAATGAGCAGCCTTGGAGCTGAGTTGCAAACCATGGCTAGGTCTGTATCCACCAGCGCAGCACGCAGCTTTCCATCTAGCTGGGGATGGAGAACAGGTAAGGCTCTTTGTCTTCTCAGCCACCTCTCAGCCCTGAAGTCTCTGCAGGGCTTGAGTGACCTGTAACTAAGGTTGGGAAAACATTTTATTTGCCATATTTCCCATTTAGAAGCAAATAAATCTGCCTGTGCATTTGTTTTGACTCACTGAAGAATTCATCTCAAGTTTGATAAATATTTCTGGCCACTATAGATATATACAGAAGTGGGAGTGGGATTTTTTTTTGAGAAGCTGGAATTATTTTATTTTGGTGTTTCTGCAGTGAATCATTTTGAATTCTCTTATTTAAAATGTTTTGTCTATAAATTTAGCTTTCCACAGTGATTTTGAAATATTTTAAATAGCTGAAAATTAGATGTTTAATTTAACTCAAGCCTTGGGAGGAAGGAGAAAGGAGCAAGACTGAGCAGAAAAAAATGTCTCAGGAAATGTTACTTGCTTTAAAAGAAATGATAGCCAAACAAACACAAAGCAAGCTGCCGAGTTGTTGTCCTCATAATCTTGAGTGGGCAGAAAACCTGGGGGTGATGCTGTACTCAAAGTCCAGGTCTCACTGTTATGTCTGGGCTTTGACTCACATTTGTGGAGTGAACAATTCAGCATTGAAATGTTGTGCTGTTAGGAGCGCTGCCACTTAGCCCAGCATTATTCATCTATAGCATCCTCAACAGAAGGAAGGAGCCTTGGTTCTTGTTCGCTCTCCCAGCAGCATCACAGAGCACTGTGCAGGGACACGCTCCCTCGTGTTCTTTGTGGCACAGCCCGTCTTGGTTTTACCAGTGAGCAAGAGAGTGGTGGACTCACCTGATGGTATTGTTGCTGAGGTGGAAGCATTAAGCATGGAGCTCATGTCTCTGCCAGCGGCCTGTCCTCATTTCTGAGGCTGATATTCAAAGTAAATGATTTAATGTAAGTGCGGTTTCATTCAAAGGTTTCCTTGTATTCTGAGGAAACAGAGTAAGAAGCATGGAGCATTTTGTTTGAAGTATGTGGGAGCAGCAGCCAGATGTGCCGTTTATTCAGTTAAAAAATTAAAATGAGTCTTTTAACTTGTAATCTCAGCTTCCCTCCCCTCTTTAATTCTTTAATCCTGCATGCTTTTTATTGATCCTTTCAATCCTGGAGGAGTATGAAGAGGCATTTGCATCTTTTTCCTCCTCCTTCTCCCATGGCCATCCAGACACCTTGCAGAGATGCACACAAGGCAGAAATTGTCCTTCTCCTCCCATCCAAACAGCATTACTTCCAGGTCTCAGCAGGCTGCCTGGCTCTTCAGGTGCATTTATATTGATTGAAATGGGGAGTTTTACCAACAAATTCAAAACATCAAGTACACTGCAGAAAATGATGCTGAGAAACAAGACACTGTTGCAGGGTAGCAATTCACCATGGGCTCAGTCACTGGTGGCTCTGATGTCCTGCTCAAGGTGTCACCTATGCTGTGGGGTGGGCTGCTGTGAGCAGGCAGTGATGGATTACACTGTTCAAATAGCTGGAGCTACGCTGACCACAGGAGCTGGTTTTCAAAGAAGACTTTAAACGAGAATGATCTGGGCCCTGGGCCAATGCTTGCTGTGATAAGCAGCTGCCTCCTCTCTGAGCGGGCAGGTAGACAGACAAAAGAAAGATCCCTGGGTCTAGTATCAGAAGACAGATATTTGGCCAGTCTCCAATAAAAAAAAAAAAAAAAGAAAGCATCTAACATGCAAGGTACACCTTCCTTGTGGCAACACCATGCATTGTCACTAGAAATATTCCATTTTATTCTTCCGTGGTTTAACTCTTTTGTGTTTTAGCCCTAGCTAGCAACTAAATACCACACAGCCACTTGCTCACTTGCTCATGCACTGGTGGCGTGGGGAGGAGAAATGGAAAAAGGTAAACCCCACAATAGCAGCAGTAATTGTAATGAAGAAGAGAGGGAGAGAGGGGAATAAAGTCCAAGGGAAAAAAAAGAACCAAATCCCCAAGTGACGCACCATACAACTGCTCACCATGCGCAGAGTGATGCCCAGCCAGTCCCTGAGCAGCGATCGGCGGTCCCTGGCCAACTCCCCCCCCGTTTATGTACAGACCATGATGGTCTATGGTATGGAATAACCCTTTGGCTAGTTCGGGTCAGGTGTCCTGTCTGTGTCTCCTCCCTGTTTCTTGTGCACCTCCTCGCTGGCAGAGCACGGGGAACAGAAAAGTCCTTGATTTAGAGCAAGCACTGCTTAGCAACAACTGAAACATCAGGGTGTTATCAATGTTATTCTCATACTAAATCCAAAAGATATTACTGTACCAGCTACTAAGAAGAAAATCAACTATCGCAGCAGAAACCAGGACAAATTACTTCATTTTTTTCCATAGGATGCATATCTGTATTGAGGATTGGTTTTTGGCAGCAAAGGACAGGAGGAAGACAAATATCACAAATCTATGTGGGAAGCAGACGTTTTTTGTGAAGATTTTCTTTAAACACTTCCAAGCAAGTATTTCCAGGCACACTCAAAAATAAGTTGGGGAAAAAAACCCAGAACTGCTTTAGAAAGAATCTCCTAGTCCCCAAATACATGTCCTTCATTATCTGAATCTAAAGCAATCAGAAATCACAACTCCTGATGAACATCTTCAGGGGCTGCACATTTTCGTGTCCTGTGTACAAAAGCCCCCAAATTCTGTATCGGTGTTTTCCACCCTGCTCCATGGTAAGTCCTTTGACCTCGCTTCTCCAAAGGAAATTTGTCCTGTTACCTCTGGCCTCTTGACTCCAGCCTCCTGCAGGGGAGACTGACTCTTGTTCCAAGCAGCTGCTGGTGACATGTCCACACTGGACTTGTACAGACTGAACTGAGCTCAAGATTTCTTTCACTTGGAGCATATGGTCTGTCCCAAGTGCTCCGCATCCCCAGTGGGAAGCTGTGCGCCCCTGCAGCACACTGTGCCAGATAAGACAGCTCTCTGCAGTCACTCCTGGAGACTGATATCTGCACGAGTGAGGTAACTGTTAAATCTGATGGAGACAAAGAAAGCAACAGAAAGGATAGAAAGACAAATACAAATCAGCTTGTCTGTCAGCCTCCCTTCCAGGAAAGCTGCCTTCCCCCTCTGCAGCAGTGGGAAGGGAGGTGGGCAAGAACTGTCTGCCAGCAGAAGTTTCTTTAAAGGGATTTCACGTTGCTCATGATTATTGATTAGGTCATCAAAATGAAAAATTATGCTTTGATTTCTGCCAGAACGAAACAGTTCTCTTTATTTTGGCTTTATTTATTTATTTATGCCCCTCCTTCCCTCCTCTTAGGAAATACAGTAGATCATGTAAAGATGTAAAAGAATGGTAGAATGGTGAGTTTAATGGATGGAAAAGTGATCAAATTTTAGTTCGTTAAGAAGTTTGAAATTGAAGTTCCTGTGATTTGGATGGAAAAGGGAGGCAAAATTTCACTTAGTCAAAGTGTGTTGTTGAAAAATCAGTCTTTTCCTGCAAGCTGATTTCAATTGTGTAAGTTGGTGGGAGAAATCTCTTCTGTCTATGCAGTAGAATGGCTTTGGACAAAGCAAAGCCCACGGCTCTCATTAGTGCTTCTGTCAAGGCAAAAATCAACATAATAGTGACGCCTGGCTGGATGTGCTTCCTACATCATTTCACGGGCAAAGCAACCGCTAATATCTCAGTGTAACATGGGGCTGTACAAGGGTTGTTCATACGCTGGAATATGCGATATGAGCTTCAGCTTCCTTTCTACCTTTAAGCACTCTCAGTGTCTATGCTCCCTCCCAATTGTAATTGGTAATCTGAATTCTGTACTGGGAGCCTTCAAGGGAAATAGCTGTTATGTATCATGATAGCGCAAGTTGAAGTGATCATTAAACAGTAGGAGTTACTATTTGAAATCTATCCTCACTAACCAGGCCATTCTGTTTCACCCCAGGTAAAATCCAACCCTCAGAAGAACAAGGCCAAAGCATAATTTAAGCTCCACTAAACCCTTGCAAAATAACTTCACCAATTCTGAGCACATCAATTTTATTTACATGGAACATAAAAACCTAAGAAATTGTAACAGGGCTGCCATTAGTATCAATTCCCTCTAATAGTAAAGCCTGGGTTGGACATCTCTGCTGGTAGCAAGCTCAAACATGTATCGTGAACAGAACAAAATTAGAAAAGCAAATAAATTCTGAAGTATTAAAGTAGGAAGAACACTTAAGTCCTGATTTCACAGCTGACAGGCACTTTGAAAGGAGACCAGTCCATTGTTCCTGTTTTAGAGGTGGGAAACAGAAAAAACATCATGGTATTCCCAAAGTCCCATGGAAGGTCACTGGCCCAGCTGTTGAGTCCACATGAGCTGTCCCGGTCCCTAGGCAGTGTTGCCGGCATGTAGCACACACGTCACTTACAGAATGCTGGGGAATTTAACAAAGCAGGTCAGAAGTGGGGGGCAGGCCTCCGCACAGCTAATTGTCAGAGAGAAAGGGAAAAATTATAATCGGAAGCATCTCTCCATTGTCTCCTCCTCTGCAGCCTGGGAGATCTCCAGTGATTTAGAAGAGCATTTAATTAGCTACTTCATCTTGTTTGAAAAGGGAAGCACGGTCAGGGCTATGAATTAGTACATATGAATTTATCAAAGTAATCTGGTTGCCTGGAGGCCAGGAGCCAGAGGCATATGTAATTGCTGAAAACATCGTCACAGACATACAGCCCGAATTTTAGGACGTTGATGATCTCAGATTGTGAGCATTATTTGAATGCTAGCTGGTATTGGAGAAGCGTGGGGGGCTCTAGGTGCTTTGCCAGCTGACTTCACTTGCTGTCTGCCTGCAGCCAGCGGAGAGTGAGCCTCCCTGGATCTGGGTTAAAGTGGGAGCCTAATTCAGGTGCTCTGAATGTTCATCTCAAGGAGCTGGGCTCTCGGTAGTGACTGTAGGAGGAATCAGGGAAAATAAACCACTTGTACTAGCCGTGGCAGATGGTGTGAGCACTCTCTGCCATGGTTTCAGAAAGGATAAGTAGCAGCTCTCCAGGAGACCAAGGTGCTTGTTTTCCAGGTAGGGGTTTTGTGCTTGTGTAGCCTTGGCAGGCTGAAAGAACTGAATTTGTCCTAGACCAGAATTTGTTTCTCTGCATGTGAGTGGTAGAAGGGACTGAATGGTGACAGAGCAGCATCTTTGACCCCTTAATTACTTTCTTGTTAGGTAATGGCCTGATATTATTTCTCTAAGCAGCAGTAATGCAACCTACGGTTAGAAAGACAAATCTTTAAAGTCACAAAATTGAATTTGTCCCTCAGCTGATTTTAGAATCCCCTTATGATCAAGAAAAGGTCTTGAACGAAGAATAACAACAAAAATTCACTCCAGATATCTAGAGAGGATAGAGCATGAGCAGCAGCTGAAATGGTCTTGGCTTAATGGGGAAAATCCCCGCAGTTTGTCTTGAATTCCCTCATGTGAGGACTCGGGGAGAAGAATGAAAAAATACTTGCAAAAAGCAGGAAGCTTTATTTCTTCTTCAAGATCTAATAATTCTGACAAGTACATTGAAAACATATCAGAGGAGAAGATCTTACTGTCCCCAGATGGAATAAGTGAAATTAGCAAATGGCACATTAACATATTTCTGATTATATTCCAGCCTTCCTGCAAAAGGAAATGTTATGGGGGAATTAATTAATTAATTTGTGTAGTTTACAAGATACCTAAGTTTTTCTTGGAGTTAAAGACAATGAAGAGCCTCTGCATCTGAGACAGAATCCTTTCAAAAAAGGAAGGAAACCTTTTCCTTTCTGGTTAGTCTGAGCCCAAGCTTCAGGCTCGTTATTGTGAGCTGTCTTCAGTCATTGTGTGATCTCTGGAGAAAAGACTTCACAGGAACTGGGTGAGAAGTGGTTTTAACAGCCTGACAAAGTTACACATTCTACCCCAAGGAATACTTAACGCCTTTTACAAAGTGCAGTAACAAAGACAGAGAGGCACCTGATCTGATGATTTAGGGCACTTGCATGGAAAATAGCATGTACACCTTGAACTTGCCACTCTAAATAGTGAACTGCAGAACAGCTTCAACCCAGGAGTCTGCAAGTGCCAATAGTCTTTTAGCCAAAGAGGTCCTTGGAGTTGAGAGAGACGCAAGGCTGCTGGAAGTATAAAAGCAGAAAGCTGAAAGGACACTCAAGTGTTCTCCGGGTGACCGGCTCGAGCAGGAGGTGATTAACTGTTCTTGTATCCCACCCCTTCCTGTAAACCTCAAATGATCAAAAGAATTTTAAGAACAGATTAGCACACATCTGCCAGGGACAATCTTGTCCCTGGTGTGAACAGACTGAACTTTTTTATTGCCTGTTGAAGGCTGTGTCTTTTTTGAATTTTAACCAAGAAATCCACATGGTGCTTGAGAAACTTTCTTCTAGAAAAAAAGTCTGTGGAAAATTCAGTTTTACCGTAACGACTTCTCTAAAAGATCTATTTTAAAAGTGTATCAAAAATACTGAAGCAGTTATGATAGCTACAATGCTTAGCAAATCATTAACATCTCAGAAGTAGTAGTCAATATCTGCTTCCATAGCTCCGAATTCCACGTATATCTATAAGTAGTATATCTATGAGTAGTAGCTAACTTAAGGAGGTAGAGAATGATGGACTTGGAGTCAGTAAAGATGGTCACCTGTATCATTTTGGAAACAGGTCAGTTTTCCAAAAGGTTAGAAGGATACATAATCCCTAGTAATCCAAGTAAGACAAATAGCATCCTCCTTGAGCGGTACACACAGTAGCTCACAGCAAAGGGAATTAAAGTAGGGGCTTTGCTTGCAAAGGGCATGACATAGTGTCCAAAATAAGTGTTCAGATATCCTCCTTTCAGATTACTACTGAAGTTTGTGTCTGGGGGAAAAAACCAACCAAACCTCCTGCTTTACAGAAAGCCAGGCCAAACGTTTTGCTGGTGGACAGCTGCTTGGAAAGGAGACAAGCTGTTCACACTGACTTAGACCTGGAAGGTAGTAATACACCTAACAAGGCTCAGATAGCGCTTTTGAAGCCATTTACTGCCATTCCAGATCAGAGAAGGTGTTCTGATAGTCATTGTGAAAACACCTATTGTTCCACCCAGGTCTACCCAGATCACACTTTTTCCTGTGACTGCTCCTAGCCGTACACGATACTATTATTTTTTTTAGGCTTTTTCAGTGCTGAACCTCCCAATCAGTGGAATAGAAAATGTGTTATTACACGTGCTGGATTTGATATGTCAGAAGGGATAACCTTTCTTTTATGCAGCTTGCAGTGTGATATTCTCATTAGTCCTGTTACTGAGAGCCAGACAAAGTCCTAACAAATTACACATTTCTAAAAAGTCAGGCTGATTAACCTAGCTGAAACAAACTAACAAGGCAGATGTAGTTAGGGTGCCCTGAAGTTTCTCTATTAGAACTTTGTGCACTGAAATAAAAATGCATCACCATTATTGCTTTTCTAAGCAAAAGGTCATTTTTCTCTTTCGTGAGAGAAAATTTAAAAATTTTTACAGTGTTCTCAAAACAAAGTTCGGGTTTTCCATTCAAAAGAGCTTTTTGCTTAGGCATGTATGTTACATAAATAGGCAAAAACTTCAGAATGTTGAAAAGCAAAATGAAACTCTTCAAAATCATTGGTATAAAATATTTAATTTATGCCTGAGTAATATTAATATATTTGGGAGAGATATTTTTGTTTCCCCTATTAATCTATGAACTCTTTAGTTTTCCTTTCTCTTTTGAAGAAGGATTTCTCTTTTCTTTTTAATCTTGATGCTTTTTCCCTGGACTTAAACAAAAAATCTTAAGTGGCACTTTCCTCCTCTTACGTAACTTTTTGAATGAGGACTGGAAGAAATGCTTTAATGTTTGGCTTCATGGTATTGGTGCAGTGCTGGAGTTACTAGCTGCGTGCAGACCCTGAGTGCAGCCGAAGTTCCTGCTAGATGCTATAGGGACCTTAAAAATCTCTAAGCATGTGAAAAGTCAAGCTGTTGGAGATGGAGTATGGGAGCCAACAAGAGTTAACTTGTCCTGTGGACTTTATATATTCATTTTAAAATTCATTTTATCAATTGCTCTGTGTAGTAAATTCACTGAATCATTCTAATTACTTATTGATTGGCTGCTGGTGCATTGCAACATCAATGTCCCTCTGTCATTGCAGGCTCGCTCGTTGGTGACAGCATCCATCTGTAACGGACGGGCTCCTTTGTTCCTTGTCTCTGGGCTGTACAGCTGCCTCTGGCTTGTCAGCTGCTCTGCAGGATGGTCTACCTTAGGTTCTTCCCTCCAGAAGTAAGGCAGTAGCTCCCAGCAAAATTATTAGTATTTCCCTACCTACTTGATGAGGTTTCCTAGTATTCAGGGGGTTTATTCAGTGGATGCAACCTGGGATAATCCTGCTTTATGTAAAGTCTTGCTTTATTAGTTGCATGTTTAAATCAAACTTCAAGGCAAACTTGCTGAACACTCTGCGCTGACCCTGATGTGGGTGTAAGGCTCTGACCTCCCATTCAGTCTTGCTTAAGTACGTAGGGCCTGTCAAGCTTTCCCCTCCATGGAGAAACGTTAGATTTTCTGACTGTCTTCCACCCAGGCAGTCTGTGCCCTAGGGATGAAAAAGGAAAGCTCTCCTTCAGGAACCAGTAATCATGAGATTTGGGACTCTCACTGATTATCATTTTAGAGGTGGCAAAGCCCCCTGCTTGCGTTTCTCCTCTGCTGTGATGCCTGAGCTCCTTGTCAGTGAGTGAGTCCCCACGTCTGTGCTGTGCCTCTGCTGAGCAGCTGAGTGACGAGCCGTTAGGAGCAGTGACCCAACAGACTTTCTGGCCTCGTCTGTCGAGTTTCTGTCCTTTCAGGGTCGGTCTCGGAAGAAATCTGGGGCATCTCTGCCCTGCCCTACAACTCCCCTACAAAAGGTTAAACATGGCAGCTACACCAAAGCTGGTTGTGAATCAAAATGAGTGTTTCCAAGGTCCATTTCTTTTGTTAGAAATCTTGAATTATTTGAGTATGTTAATAAAGTTCATCTAGATCACCTGAACTGTCTAGCAGTTGTTTAATAAATTACTCACCGAGGGCCTGAATTGAACAAAAGGTAGGACATTATTTAAAGGTGCTGGTGACTGACTGATATTCAAGCAAGAAAAAATTCTGTGCAGTGGGTAACAAGTGGTCAGGAGGACATGAGAGAGCTGGGGTTTCTGTGTGGGGTAGGACGGGGGGACTCTGGAGCCCAGCTATAGGGCAGGCATGCCTGGGGAAGGGTACAGAGTGGTCAGCATGGCAGCTTGAGTAGAGAAGACAAGCTCTTGAGTAAAGAAGAGTAAGCACATGGTGGATGTCTCTCGATATTTGTTGAGTTGGGCCGTGTCCAAACTAGAGGAGGAGATCCTGATTTTGTGCTAGGAGAGGAGAAGTGCTGGGGCTGTGGTTTAGGCTTCAAGTGAATCCCCACCTGGACATGCTCCCTGCAGCAGTAGTGTGTCTGTGCCTTTCCTGGCACGGGCCAGCTCCTGGAGCTAGGTGTGCTGGGCACTAAGCCCTCCCAGCCAGTGCCGCCTCCTGCTACGAGGTGGGAAGACACAGCTCACCCAGTCCTGCCTGTGCAGGTTTTCTCCCGCTCACTTTTTGGCTGAGATGTGCTGCCTTGCTGGCTCTTCCCTCGAGGATGCTGGGTGGTGCAAGGACTTGAGCAATGAAGAAAAGAGGGACAGGTTTTGATGACTGATGTCTTTCCTGTCTGAGACAGAGTCCAGTCTTTTAGGAATCTGTTTGGGTGGTGGAGGAAAGGAGGAGAGAGAAAAAAAGTGATACCAGGCAGAACGACTGAGTCAGCATCGCATTAGGAGAACCAAGCATCTGCTGATTAGGGCATTTCCTTAGGAGACTAAAAATCCAGGTTTAAAGCCATCTTATGCCTGACTCAGATATCCTGCATATACGGTTTCTCAAAAATTGTAACAAGTTCTGGAATATTCCTGAAATACTTCTCTTAATGCTCCTGCATATAAATGATCTGGAGCTGCAGGTTTTAAAATGTTTGACTTGAATAGCTGTTGTTTAACACCCTCTTTAATTATATTGAATTCTTTCTGTGCAATCAAACATTGCTTAGGGCCATTGGAAAGTGAAGCATTTCATTATCCTTGTAGGATATGAATATATCATCCAAGTTCCAAATACAGAACTGAAATATTTATTGACTGCTGCTTGTTCTGTGTTGCAAGGCTAATTTTCCATCCTGTCTAGTACTGGACCCATTGGAACGGATTCAGTCTGAAATATTTAGGATTAAGTCAATGTGCTCTCAGCAGAAAAAAAAAAAAAAGTTGTTTGATTTTTGTGCCATGCACTTTCTTCCCTAGAAGATCAGGTTGGGAAAACCCAAGGATTCCCCTTACAGACATTTTTTTTCACTTTGCTGAAAATCCTGAACTCTAAATTATTTTGTTTTTTTAGAGGGGTTCTAGAATAATAAAAGAAAAAAAAAGTTTAAGGAGTTTTTATGGGAAAACCTGAATAAACAAAAAGCATAGGTGTGAAGGTCAAAGGGGCCCTTGGATTGTCTCTTAAGGAGAAAATAGCTCCAAATGTGCAGCTCTGACAGTGCTTGTCTAGCAAACCCTCCTGTTGCGGGGACTGAACTGCGTGTTTGTGGAAAGCATGCCATTCCCAGGAAAAGAAAAGAAAAACACCTTCAATTTTTTCTAAAAATAATTTTCTGATGGGGAAGAAACGTTTAAAGGGAATCATTTAACCAAGCCTTAACAAGAACTCTTTTGTAAACAGACACGAAGGACACCCTTTTGAATAGGATACTCCAAGAATCATTCCTACATTTTTCTTCTGATGCTTTTCTGCAGGTACTGAGTACGTGTCACTCCCATCAAACTGATGGGAGAAAGGAGAGGAGAGTTGTTTCTGAGGGCAGACTGCGGTTGCTCCTATGAGAGGGTTTTAAGGAACAAGTGAGGCACTCAGCTCCTGCCAGTGGGAGTCATCTCCATATATGTGTGATCACTAATGTTCTGCAAGGGCTTCAGCTCCTGTTTGCCTGCAAAACAAGAACTATTCCCACACTTGCCTGCTCTGAAAACCACAAACTGCTTTGTAATGATTTTGCCTCCTTTAACAGTTGATTTTTCCACTCATTGCTTCAGCTTGGCCCCTTCAGTATAGGAAGAAGAAAAACAAAACACCTGTATTTGTTTGTAATGTCTCTTTGCCACTCATTTCACAAGAGCCTGGGAGCTGTCAGAGCCATAACGCACAATGTCAAAGTAACATATTTTTTTTCTGAAATGGTAATTATACCCTTTTGTGCTGTGCTGAGCTTGTGTTTTTTGAAGTGTAAATGTGGAAGTTACATCCAAGTTGCATTTTTGAGACATCAGTATGGGGGCATTTGTCCATGTGCTCAGTGGGAAGACTTTTGCAGTCCTGGTGGACATCGAGCTGAACATCAACCATCATCTTGTCCTTGCAGCAAAGAAGGCCAACAGCATCCTGGGCTGCATTATGAAGCATGTTGTCAGCAGGTCAAAGGAGGTAATCCTTTCTCTCTCTCCAACACCAGTGGGACACATCTGGAGCGCTGCAGCCAGTTCTGGGCTCCTGGTACAAGAGACACATGGGCATACTGGAGTGAGTCTAGCAAAGGGCCATGAAGATGTTTAAGGGACATGAGTGTGTGACGTACAGGGAGGAGCTGAGTTTGTTCAGTGTGGAGAAGAACTGGCTCAGGGGATCTGTCAGTGGGTACAAATGCTTCTTGGATGGCAGTAAATTAGACAGAGCAAGATGCTTCTCAGGAGTGCCCAGAAAAAGGAGAAGAAACAATGAGCAGGAATTAAAACACAATAAACTCCATTTAAACATAAGAATAACGTTTTCTGGTTTGAGGGTGGCTGAACACTGGGCCAGGCTGTCCAGACAGCTTGTGGAGTCTTCATCCTTGGAGATACTCAGAACTTGGCTGGACATGCCTCTGAGCAACCAGCTATACTTGATCTTGCTTAGAGGAGATGGGTTTGAGTAGACAATATCCAGAGGTTCCTTCCAGCCTCAGCAGTTTTGCAAAGGGTTTGGATTGAGCATCTGCATTTTGCTGCATGACTTTTTGTGATCTCAGAGTGTGAATGCTGCCTAAGCACACGGTAAATCCTCTCTGTGCTAAGGAAAGCAGAGATCTGAAGTATTTGCCTTTTCTACTGGCATTGGAAGCAGTTGCCTACCCAGTCCTCACGTTCAGTGAATCCCCCAAGGCAGCTGCTCCTCAGTCCCCTGCCCTGTGCGAGCTTTTCTGCTGTGTTGTATCCAGAGGAATGCATGGAAACGGCTGTGCAACCCTGAAGTTCAGTGCATTTTTCTCGAAGGAAAAGTACATATGCAGAAGTTGCTGGTTTGCCCTGTGGAAATTGAAGTTTTCCTAAGCCCTGAGACGAAATCCATCTTGGTTGACAGAAAGGGTTAGTGTAGTTAAATGGTTAAACAGTGCCACCTCTCTTTGGATCATCCACTTGCTAGCACACTCCCCACCTTATGCGCGGCTGTGGGGCTATTACAGCTGTGGTGTAGTTATCCAGCAAAGAGGGCAAGCTACAGATGTTGTATTAAGAGGGTAAGAAAGTGATGGGACAAATACAGGTGTTTGATGGAACAGAGATTTATTTTACCAGCCTGCATCGGATTCTGCATCTGTGCTCTGGTGGAGGTCTTACTAGCAGCAGAAAAGCTGCACTAGTGTCCAGCTTCTGAAGTTGTGGACATTTTGAACATGACACTCTCTTTTCTAAATGGTGCTTGATTATTTGATAGCTTCTTACTTTAGGTAATTGTTTCAGTTAGGGTGGTTTTAAAAGGCTTTTTGTAAGAGGAGGCAGAGTCCAGAATTAGAAGCAATACTTAGCTAATAATGGTGATTGCTCCAAACCACTAAATGAAAGAGCTAGTACAGAGTTAACCGGTGCTCTTTGTCTGCACCAAGCCATCCCAGTTAACTCGATTTCTATGGGCACTTCCCCTCCTACCATCCTGACTTATCTCACCAATAGCTTAATTAATTTAGCTTTCCTGCTGTGAACTTGGGAACATGGGGGCTCTGTCCCTGTTGTCACCATCTCCCTGGGCCTTGATTATACTTTGGGCCACACACCTGTTAATTAATGTACAGTGTTGCTCATATCCACAGTAAGCCAGTAGCAGCTCTGGGTGAGGAACCATACTTGTAAGGGGCACTCAAGCTCAAACACAAAGCCTGTATAACACTAAGAGGGATTTGGAGATATCTCACTGTCTTTATAGGCTGTGCTTTCACAGACTGTTGTAACTCCAGTGACTCCAGCAAACTGCACTGGATTTACACTGGTATAACTCCAGTGTGTTTGGCCCATGTTAGCTGGGAGGTAGACTTGGGCCTGAGCTGAGGGCTTGCGTGTTTGATTTGTGTACAGCTTTATTCATCTCCCGAGCTCGCCTGGCTGTTGAGTGCTGTGTCTGTTGCCATCAGGGTTGTGACAGCGGAGCTCAGCCACCTTTAGCAAGCCACCAGCTATCAGCAGGGCTCGGTGCAGGGCTGTCATGGTTCAGAGACAGCCACAGCTCTGAAGTTGATGTCCTTTCAAAAACGACTCAAGGTGTTCTCTGGTTGATTGCAGGTGAGGCTCTTGGCCCAGAGTGAGCGTGTTTGGCGATGAAACGTTTAAGCTAGGGGTCAGCAAAAATGAGAGGATATGGCACAGTGCCTGCAGGGGCAGGGGGCTGCAGGCAGGGGTGTGCATGCTTTCCTTCGGTCTCTGATCTCATTAACATGAGCAAGTCAGTGTAGAACAGACAAAGTCATTAACCTGAAGAAGCAGATTGATGCTCTCCTCCTGCTAAAGCCTATCAGAGCAGATGACGGGAGACACAGACATCCCCTGGTTGCAGTCTCTAACCACACGGAAGGGACACACCTGTAGCCACAGGCAGAACCCGCAGTCCATTGGGCAGGTGGACAGTCACCAAGCCTCTCACTTTAGCCCAGACTACAACCCTGGTTTTTGAATAAATTCATTTCATCCAGCTCTTTCCAGATTTCCCATCAATTAGCTCAAATTCCCATACAGATTTGAGAAAAATATTTTGGTACGGTGTTTCCTCACTGTTAGAACCCCAGGCAGAGGTGGAGCTGAAGCATCAAAGGTGATGTCTGCTTCCCATTCACTCAATACGGTATAAATTAGAAACAATTAATTTCTTAAATTTTCATTAAAAAATAATCCAGTTAAAATAGATTATTCTGAATTTTTATTTTAAAAACCTGATTTTAGCTTGTCTCTAAAGCAAATCATGTGCTTTTTCCTGGCAGACTGCCAGGGCTAAATTAGCTTGATACATTGGACACAAGTGCAAGCTAATAGGCAGTCTGGTCTTCTGTCGAACCTATGCAATCTTTTAAATGTTTAATCAAGAAGCAAAATTAGGACTTAAAAATCCATTGCTTCCAGCATTGGTTTTTTTCTAAGTAAGCAAGTAAAAATTTTAAGCCTCCTGTGATAGGGCAGAGCTTTCGGTGATGCTGCAGGCATCTTTCTTTGGTCAACAGGATACAGTGCCAGAGAATCAAACACACGGAGAGGGCACGACAAAGCTGTGCTGACAGCTCGGGATGAAGGGTCCAGGAGAAGATGGCAGCAAAGAATCTGTTATGTATCTGTCTATGTATCTGTAAACACACACACTCACATGCACATATACTCTCACGCATGCAGCTCCGTACACCCTGCAGCAGGGCTCAGGGCTACCCAGCCTACCCAGTCTCCTGCCCAAACCCGCTGCATCCCTTGGGAAGCAAGCCCCAGCATTCCCACAACCTGTCCTGACAACAACGTTCACCCTCAGCTGTGAGTTCCTCCCTTAAGGTGTTGGGCTTCCATGAGCATGCTGCAGTGATTATACACCTCCAACACTACAGCGGGATTGAAATGATAGAGATCCTGGAGCCTATATGCTTTGCCATGCCTTTACTCTCTGGTCCTGGATCTCTCTATAGTGTACCCAGAGCAGGGATTTTTCTTGGCTAAGAGGTATCATTACAGTATTTTCTTTTCCCTCTCATGCATGACAAGAAGAGGCTTGCCTCCTCCAGCAGCAATGTAAGAAAGCAATAACATGGCTAATATTATTCTCCCAGTCCACCTCTAACTCATTTCAAGTGTTTGCCAAAGCCCAAGGGAAGCTTTGTCTTTTTAGGAAACATATTACTGACATGTGAGCCTCGGCACATCCCATGTGGAACCCCAAGAGAGTGGCATAAATATTTCTCAGTCATCTTTCAGAGAGAAAACACAGTAACATCTCCTAGTAAGACCAGAAGCACAGGAACAATATATATATCCAATAAACTGCTTTTGGACTACTGTGGACAATGTTTGAGTAAGAGTTAGCAGGCAAGAAGTCTGCAGGGCTCTGTCAGGCTGTCTTCCCTGCTTTGTTGTTGTAACAGCCAGATCTCAGGCTTCAGTGTAACAGCTGCACCACCAGGCTTTAGCGTACACCTACAAACCAGTTTCTTTCTGCTCTTCATTCAGGGGTGGGATGTCTGTCTTTGCAGCATGCCGTGCAGACTCTTACCTGAAGTTCTCAGAACACGAGAGGAAAAGCAGCATCTTCACCCTTTACAATGCCTTGGTAGCCTGCCAGCAAACAAATTGGACTCTCACATTTTGAGAACTAGCTCAGTAGTCCTCGACTGCAGCTGAAAAAACACTTTCAAGTTCACGTGGCTATGGGCACAGCTGGTAAACACAAGATAAAAACCATCCCCACCACTGAGCAGCAATGAAATGTGACTTTTCACTGTGTTGGAACCTCATCCTCTCCTGTCATCATGCCCCCTAAGCAGAGCTGCTTCATGGCTCACTCTTTAACCTGGGGATCTTCCTCCCTCTTTGAACTGCAGTGTGCTCACAAGATTGTATCATGGAGAGACATGAGGCTGTGCATGAACATGCCCTTGGGAAGGATTCTCTAGAGCTTTACTGAGAACAGGTTTTGGGAGGCACTTACAGAGAAGGAAGTTATCTCCTGAGATCTATTACAAATAGGATGCCAGGCAGCCTTCAGGAGGCAGATGCTCTCTCTTCCCTTTTCACAATGTGTAAAAAATCCCCATATCCTGCCTTGTCGAAGCTAAAAGTTTCTTCTGGCACGCTGCTAAATTAAAGTGGTATTACTTTTTTGGGAAGGTGCTGGAGTTGGATTGTTCATGCTGCAGATTTGGATTTGACAAGCCATAGCAGTATGTGGAGTGGCTGCAGAGCTCCTGTGGATTGGGATGGGGAAGATGCACAGAGCTTCCCTCTCTAAGACTAAGCACAAAGTTTTCCATTTGGGAAACCCCTTGGGACCTCACTTTGCAAAAAGTCAATTCTGAACAAGCAGTGGGAAGTAAACTCTGAAGATCACCTGAGTTTCCTATGATAACTTAGTTCAAAAAAGGACTGAATTCATACCAAATAGGTAAAGAAAGTTATCCCTTTAAATTTTTTTCTGGATTCCTTCACCTTTCCTTATCACTCTGGTGGGGGCAGGGGGCAGAATTTGGTATCCAAAGCTGATTTAATAGGACCATCTGCACTGGCTAATATGACACTGGCAAAGGGGAATTCCTCGCAGTTAATTTGTTTTTTGTTTGTTTGTTTTTTTATCGTGGCAACTGAAATGGAATGTGTCAATACAAACCTGCTATGGTTAGTGAGGATAATGTCATAAAGAACAGACTGACAATCTATGGAAAATCCTTTTTACCCCAGGGCAGACTTGAGTATTATATATATCATCCCAACAGGGCTGCAGAAGTTGTATTATGGCTATAATTTCAGATAAAATGCAACTAACAGTCAAAGAAATTTTCCATACCAGAAGGCAAACAGATTTGCTGTCTCCCAGCAAGCCTCCATGGTTCCAAGTAGCTTCTGTTAGAAGTATTAAGTTGTAGAGCTCCTATATGCCTTTGTTTTATTCAACTTTTCTCTGATTTCACTTAGGCATTGGACATTTCCAAGAGCTTCCTGAGCTAAATACAATCTCTGCTTCACTACTTATGGTTTCCACTGACTACAAGGAAATTTCTCCTCCATAAGTGGGAGAAGAGCTGATTCACTGGGTCTCAAAATGCTGTGTTTAATGCTGGGGAGGATAGTACAGGATAGTGGGGATTTGCTCCAAACCCATGGACCCTCCAAGTTCCACCTTGAAGTTAAAAACTCATGTGAAAGCCATTGCTCAGACCATGCTTCCAAGTAAGCATCATACAAGACATGCAGGTTTTAAAGAGTTTTCATGATAGATTGAGACAAAAGAGTTTATTCACACCTTTTTGGAGACGACCTGCAGAGACACAAAGGGTGGGATTCACCTCACTTAACATTAGACACCGAATTTTCAAATGTCTCCATCTATGGAAGTCATCCTTCCTCTACCACACACACACACATTTTTAAGCCTGTGCAGAGAAGGGGCAGCACCAGACGGCAGTTCATCTCTAGGTGTCTTGGATGTCTGTCTCGCGATGGGCTGACCACCCCTGGGGCACGCTCATCTCTCTTGACTAGAGAGAAGCTGAAATTATTGTCTTAGATATCTACTCAGCATCTAGATCTAAGGTGACTCCAGCCTGGAGCAACTTGCTCATGGGCTTGTTGCAGGCCCAATGCAACAGCCAAGTTTTGAACTATTTCTCCAGCATACCGTGCCTTAAATGTACAGTGACCTTCCTCCACAGGCAGTGGGAGCAACCCATTCACTGCTGGGTCGCTGTGACTCAGCAGTGAGGGGTGGGCCAAACCATCTTTAAAGGTCAGTAAGTTCCTCTGCCAAGGCTGAAAACAACAACTTGGCCCTTTCATCTGTCAGGTCTGTTTCATATCATCTGTCAACTGCTGGCATCCCATCCAAAAATAACTCACTTCACCTCTGTTTTCAGCCTCGCAGCCCATTAGGCTGTTCCTGTCCTGTCACCTCCTATTGCCCTGTGTCACATCATGGGCTTGGTATGACATGACAGGCTGAGATGCACTGAGCCAGGGAAGCCGTAATCATGGTTCAACAGAGAGAAGGGAAGAGGACAGGATTGGTCAGAATTGCAATTAAACAGGCCACATTTGATCAGCACTCTAAACCCACAATAGATGTGTTCCCTTTCAGCCTTCTCTGAATCATGCTAGCTTCTTACAACTTCTAAATGCATCTTTTTCTACACTTGCATCGATCATCAGAAGTCAAAGAGAACAGATTCTCTTGGCTAGTCTTTGTGAACAGCTTCAGGGAACAGGATCTCTCTCAGCCCACCAGAATATCTGTATCACCAGAGATTTCAAGAATGAATAAACAACTTCATTCTGTAAGGACTTTTTTGTGCCCAGTAGGAATGACAGAGCAAATGGGACAGTTGCCTTAGTATCGCAAGAAAGGACTTGTAACAGTGAAAGCGTATCAGGGCACTGCCTCAACCCTTTCCGTGTGGATTAGGAGAACAAAGCGTTGGTGGAAGTCTTGAAGAGATGTACCCTGCTTTACTGCAGGCTGAAAGGGGCAATTTATATGGCTTGGGCTGATCAAGAGACCTTGAGTTTGTTGCTAAATAATAATGTGGATGGACTCAAAAGCTACAGAACACTCTTCCCCTCCCTCTAGAGACACGCTTTTAGCCTTCGTTACAGGGTGTTATTAATAATTAGTAGCTATGGCAATATTTGCGTAGAAGTCCAATAGCTCATAAATCTTGTGAGGAGCTTTAAACTGGTAGCTGAGGTTCTTTTATACACTTGTACAGTAGCATTTACATTGATGCAGAGAGCTTGAAGGAGAAATGTCTGTTGCTCGCTGTGCAGATGGGGATGGATTTGTGTGATGCCCACAAGGCAGGTACTCAGCTGATGCAAGGAGACAGCTACCTGAAAGCCAGGTGATCATCTGCCCTTCAGGGTCTGAAGGAAGAATGTATCATGCCCTTGGTTTGGAAATGCCAGATGTAGAGGAGAAAGGAGTGGAAAAACCTGTGTATCTCTACAGTTTCTGTGAGGACAGATGGCTTTGCATGCTCCTGAGAGGATGATCTTCTTCCTTATCTTCCCAATCTTACTTTTAAAATCATCTTGTCTTTGGCAATGGGTCGGGCTCACTGGGCTAACGGAGGAAGCCTGGTGCTGCAGCCTGGTACTTCCTTCACAGGATGGCTGCTGGGAGAGGGAGGGAGCACTGCCCGCCCCCCCAGTACATGCCATCCCCCGGGAGCACTGCCCGCCTTAGCCAGGATGCACACGCTGGCATGGGCCAGAACGGACCAGTTAAGGATGTAACCCCCATCTTCAGCTTCTGCGCTGCCGTGTGCTTCTCCTAGGGTGGAGCTCCCCATCACAAAGTGGCATGTTCGAGGTTTTCCCCCCTCTCCTGTTTCAGGCTCTGCTCTATGCCATGGTGCGTCTCTCTTTCTATCGTATGGTGAGCTCGTATGTTCAGCCACAGCAGGGAAAGGAGGTGTCTGTGGGTACACAGGCACCGTGTTTGCCTGATGTGAGGTGGGACTGACAGCACTGTTCAGCTTCAGGGTTGTCGTGAGTACCACCATTAAAGAGATTGGATTGACGGAGCCTCAGCCGGATTGCAGGAAGGCAGATGATCTCCCTCAAGCCTGTCGCTGCTGAGGTAACCAGTCTGCTGCTGTGCAGTGATGGCTCCCTTCCGCGTGATTAGAGACTGCAGCCAGGGGATGTCTGTGTCTCCTCATCTGCTCTGATAGGCTTTAGCAGGAGGAGAGCTTCTGTTTCCTCAGGTTAATGGCTTCGTCTGTTCTACCTTATCACGTGTCTTCTGCCACCTTCTCCTCAAATGGATGATAGATTTCCAGCCAGTGCTCACATGTTAACAGGACCAGAGACTGGAGGAAACCGTGCACACCCCTGGCCTGGGCTAAAGCGAGAGGCTTCCCTGCTGTCCAGCTGCACAATGGATTGTGGGCTCTGCCTGCGGCTACAGCTTGCATGTGCAGAGGAGCTCAGCTCTGCCTGTGCATCGCTAGGCTTTTATAGAGTGAATGCAGAAGGATGGACAGTATCTCATCTGATGTGATGCCTGATAATATAAAGCCTAGCTGTGAGCATTTGCACTTCAGAATATTTTGAATGACATTTCCTGGGAGCCACATTGTGCCCTTGCTGATACCTGGAAGAATGGGTGGGAAATTGCACTGCATTTCACTATGTCCATGTGCTTAAATGTTTTTCTGCGCTGATAGATGACAAGCTCTCTGAAGGAAGGCGCTCTGTGCTGAGTGCCCAAGAAAAGCAGAGCACACGCTGCTATAAATCTGGCAAAAGCCACCTGACAAAGCTATATGTATGATTTATGGCAGCTCCTTTCTCTTGCCATGAATATCAGAGACCAACACTAACATAAGTCAGTGATCTTGGTCCCTGTCCTAGGAGCTGAGTGAGCAATTCAGCAGGACTTGAAATCCTGCTTCAAGGAGGAACTTGAGAGCAGCATAAAACTGTCAAGTGGATTTGAAAATTTCTAGATATACCTTTAGGTTGATGCAAAGTGATGGTGGGCAAAAAAATTACGTGTTTCGCCAGAGGCGTCCATACATCCCCAAATCCTAGTGGATGCCCCAGTGGGAAACCAGCAGGGTGGGCCTGGCATGTTGCAGAAGGTAAGGAAATGTAAAACTGCTTTTCTCAGTCCCAGCTCTAGTGATGGTAACCTTTCATGGTGACCACAGGTCCAAGTGAATTCTGTACATGGACAGTAGGCAGGGAAATTCTGTTGCTTGCTTTGCGTTAAGCTGGAGTGTAGAAGGCCCTGGAGGACAGGCCTTTAGGAAGAATCCTGCTTTCATTCCCAGACAGCAAATTCCATTTCCAATTTCTCTGATGCTACGAGACTTCCAGCTTGTGCTGTATTGTCAGAAAAGAAAGACTCATCCCCTGAGCCAGAGAAGTGTCACACTCTTCAGTTCCTCCCTTCTCCCTTTGAAGGTGACAGTAACCTTTCAGCAGCAGAACTTCTTCCTCAGACATTTTCAGTTTAGCTTTCATGCAGGGAAGAACAAGTGGGAAGTGACTTTCCAGCTACAGCAGCTTTCCCAGCCACGTTGCACACAGGCATGTGGCAAGTCCCTGCTCTGGAAGTGCACTGCTTGCACGCTCCCTGCTTGCATGAGCTGCTGCAGGAGCTAGACAGCTGCCATCTCTGCAAACAGCATGGTGACTCTCAGGGGTTA
The DNA here is from genome assembly GCF_023634155.1 of Falco peregrinus. NCBI lineage: Eukaryota > Metazoa > Chordata > Aves > Falconiformes > Falconidae > Falco > Falco peregrinus. The sequence continues at coordinate 4,666,182 of NC_073738.1, read as the reverse complement.
AACCAAAGACAGATTATTTCTTATATGTGCACAAATAAAACCCTTACCACTTTTTTTCTCAGATTTTCTTTTTTTCATGCTTTACATCTTCTTTTTTTTCTTTTCTTTTTTTTTTTTTTAATCTTGAAAGCTAGATGAATAGGAAAAGTAAATTGCATTGGTTCCAGTTTGCAATGAGAGAGCAGTTTCAATTGATTTAAAGGAAGGAACAGTTCAGGTAACGATCACAGAAAGAGGCTGAAATTAGTCAATAAATAAAGTGCAATGTCTTATCCTGCCTTCACTTTCATTATATTAGATACACTTTGAGACTAACTGTTCAGGCAGTAACATGTACGCTGCCCGTTTATAGGCAGCCTGGAGCAGTACATCCTCCTTGTATGGGGCATCTGGCCAGCGTGGCTCTGGCAGAGGATGTCCTGCAGTAAATGCTGTGCCTATATATAAGACTGTCCAGGACTTTATTATAGCAAAATTATTCTGCTCACAACGTGAGATAACCTGGAATAACATTAACTATCCTTTGCTGTTGACACTAGCAAGTCTGCAAACAGAAGTTATGTCTAATTTGTTATTTATATTCCCATTGTACAGATGGAAATAGTTTGGGGAACAAATAAGTGAGCTGAACTGCTTAAGGTGGTGGCAATTATGGGTTAGAAACCAGGACACCCTGAATTCCCTGGGAGACCTTCTCACTACTGCAGCATGCTCTCCTCCCTACACCTGATGGAGACAAGGCACCGCGAGTGTGGGGAACGGGTGCCTGAGAAACATGCTGTAACATTTGTGAATCACCTCAGGACATATCAACCTTCAGGCGCAGTTAGAACTATAGGAAATCAATATTTAATACAGTTCATTTAAAATTCACAGACACTGATGTGTTAGGAAAGGAATAGATTAACATTCACTATATACCAAAACCACTGTTCTTTGAGATCTTTAGCTTCACATCCTCTGGAAATGGCAGTTTATTATGTCAAGTATGTGAAGGAGAAGGAGAAAGTGGTGGGAGCTGCAGTTTTAAAGGTTTTTACATATTGTATTTAATTTATTTAAGTGATATGGACCTTTTCTTCCACGTAACACATTGTGCCACAAGGTTTTGAGGTGGATCTGTGCCGTATTGGTGTGGTCAGACAGATACAAGCTTGTTCATCTGAGATGCTGGATGCTGTGATGTGAAAGCTGCGTGGCTGTACCAGCACGGTGCGGTGCTCGGGCTACTAGAACTACACTGCACCAGGCTTTATCAGCTTGCTGTGCTAATGTGTATAAAGTGCTTCTGTGTATAAAGCTGGCTCATGTTTGGCAGCTTGATGAGTGGGCAAAGGGACCTGGGACACACAGGGCTCTCCAGTGTCAACCACCCTTCACGGTCGGTGGAGAGAAGCAAGTGCTTCCAGGGCATGTTTAGTTCCTCCTTAAGCAAACCTCTAAACACACTTAGATGAATCCTGCCTGTTTCTTTCTCCTGGGCATGAAAGGAGTTGAGAGTGACAGCTGAGGACATCTGCTCTGTAAATACTGAATGTGAAGTGACTGGAGCCCCACCAACACAACCACTCCTGACACAAAGGCAGGGGGATTGGATTCCCTGCGTCCCAGAAACGAAGGGGTGTGCTCAGCTGTGTGTCCACATGGGCTTGGTTACGACTGGAGAGAGTGCCCAAAGACAGGTTGTAGGAGACTGAAACACATTTTGCAAGGGAAAGAGTGAGACATTATTGTATTTTTAGAGGCAGGTGGTATTTTTAGATTAACTTTTTCTCCTCTGGAAGACTCATATGTAGGTTGAGTGAAGCATTTTAAATAATACTGTCAACTAATGTCAGTGGATCATCTGTTTCAAAAAATCCCCAATAATAATAAAATTAAAAAGATTGAAGAAGTTACAATATTTTCTGTTGACACTTGCAAAACAGAATTTTTCCATTTTTCTATTTCTGTTCAAAATTGACTTTGAATTTTTTAAAAAAGGTAAAAGTATTGTAAATCTGAAACCACAAATGAAACATTTCATTTTGGACCATGTGAAATTGAATACTTCTCTTTTGTTTTTTCATGCTGTTGTGTTGTTTGTTCTTTTTTTCTATACCAGACATCTCAGAAATCGCTGAAGATAATTTCCATTGTAAGTTGTGTTTCCCCATCCATGGCCAACAATTTTATGTCTGATTTTCTTATGGAAAAAAAAAACCCAAAACAATTCAAAGCAAACCAGGTATTAACCTAGCTTTACTCATTAAAAAAATCTTGACCCAGTAGGTTCTTCAAAATGTGTTGCATCTGCAAATTAAACAATCCCTTTACAAGAATAGCTCTTCTCATTGGAGAAGCCATCAACAAAACAATTAGGGTTGTGCAGGTATGCATTCCTTCTTCTGAGCCTCTTTTCTTCCTTACCCTCTTTATTCTCCCTGGAAGACTTGTATCCCCTGCAAGCTGTCAGCAAATACAAGCCGTCGTGACCGAGCAGAGTATTGTACCACCTTTCCTCTGCTCACTCTAGAAGCCTTACTGTGACAGTGGGAGGGCACAACCTGGGGGAGCAGTGGGCAGGTTATAGACCTGGGGAGCCCTTAGGTCTAAGGCGGAGGGGACCTGCTCACTCCCATGGCAGTGAGTACCTCCAGGAGTGACCGTGGTCTCTCTGGTGGTGCAGAGTTGGAAGATGTGCAGCTTGTATGGGGTTTGCATGGCCAGGTTTTGATAGTGGGGGGCTATAAGGGTGTCTTCAGTGAGAATCTGCCAGAAGCTTCCCCCATGCCCAGCGGAGCCGATGCCATCTGGCTCCAGGGCGGACCTGCCGCTGGCCAAGGCTGAGCCCATCAGCAATGGTGGTGGTGCCTCTGGGATAACAGATTTAAGAAGGGGAGGAAAAACCCTGCAGAACAACAGCCAGAGTAGTGAGAACCTGTGGGAGAGACAGCTCTGCAGCCCCCCAGGGCACTGCAGGAGGGCAGGGGGGGTTCCAGGCACCGGAGCAGAGATTCTGGGGAAGCCCACAGTGAGGCAGGCTGTGCCCCCAGCCCATGGAGCCCATGGGGGAGCAGATCCCCACCCTCAGCCCATGGGGGACCCCATGCTGGGGCAGGGGGTGCTAGGGCTGTGACCCATGTGCAGCCCACGCTGGAGCAGCTCCTGGCAGGACCCACAGCCCTGTGGGGAGAGGAGCCCAGGCTGGGGCAGGGCTGGGACCCCGCGGGGACCCCCCTGGGGCTGGCTGTGCCTGGGGGGCTGCGCCCATGGGAGGGACTCACGCTGGATCATTTCGTGGAGGACTGTCTCCCGTGGGAGGGCCCCAGGCTGGGGCAGGGGCAGAGTGTGAGGACCCTCCTCGTGGGGCGGAAGGAGCAGCAGGGACAGCGTGTGATGAACTGAGTGAAGCCCCCATTCCCCATCCCCTGCGCTGCTCGGGGGGAGCAGGGAGAGAAATCGGGAGTGAAGTTGAGCCTGGGAAGAAGGGAAAGGTGGGAGAAGGAGTTTTAAGATTTGGTTTTATTTCTCATTATCCTGCTCTGATTTTAATGGTAATAAATTAAACTAATTTCCCCAAGTTGAGTCTGTTTTGCCCATGGGGGTAATTGGTGAGTGTTCTCCCCGTCCTTATCTCTACTCTCAAGCCTTTCGTTATAATTTCTCTCCCCTGTCCAGCTGAGGAGGGCAGTGACAGAGTGGCTTTGGTGGGCACCCAGTGTCCGGCCAGGATCACCCCACCACACAGGTGTAACCCTAGGGGACCAGGTTGCAATGTGCTTTCTTGGGGCTGGTTCCATGCAAAGCTCGGGCTAGGATGCAGGTGGTTCCTGTAGTGCGCTGGGTTTCTGGTCCAGCTGCAGTGCTCCTGAACAGAAACCGTAACAGTATTAAGCAACGGGAAGGCTGAGCTAGAGTTTGTTTACCATTATGTTCACAGCTAATTTTATCCAATTTAGTTTTCTGCAGAGCACTGTTGTCTCTCCTGAGAAGACTTGGCCTCATTTCTGTTATCTCTTAGATGAATTATTGGAACTATTTGGACATTTTTGTTCAAGCACAGTAACGTTAAAGTCATTTTCAACCCTAGCAGTGGTCAAATATCAGCCACTGTTTAGCTCAGCCAAGGCATGTATCTTTTGCTTGCCAAATGTGTTACTCACAAATCTGTTCTTTTCTCATTCCTCCACCTGTGATGTTTCTGGTGATGGAAGGAAACTTTTTTAACTCTTACGTCTCACTGGTTGTTACTGACTTGGCAATGCAGGCAAGTCAATCTCAAGAACACATAAATAGTACCACAGTATGTGAAGTGTAAGTGGTTCAGTATACTGCCTTCTAAAAAACCTGCCCATTCCCCTCCCTAAGGACTACGAGGGCTGGAACGACTGGAGAAAACTTGGCACTAACTAAGCCAGGCTCCCACATGCTTGGGAACAGCTCCCGTTCGGTTCTACAGGGTCCTACATGAAAAGCCTAATTAGAGGCTGGTCTGAAGAAAGTTTTGCCCCCCAAAAGTCTCAAAGTTCACTGCTGTAAACTATTTACCTTAAAGTCCTGATTTGGAACAGACACAGTTTTATAGAAAGTATGAGGAGGACTTCTGGCCAGCTCTCAGGCTCTGTGGGGAAGGTGGCAAGACATTCATTCTTTTGCTTCCTCCAGTCCTGCTCAGTAGTGCTGTGATTCTGTGTTAAGGAAGGCTGAAGATGTCTCCAAAGTAGTGGTTCCGAAACATATTCCTCCGTTGAATAGTTTGAGAAGTTATTGTAAGTACTTTGCAGAACCACGTTGAATATTTCACAAACAAAGGTATGCTGAAGGCGATGCCCAGCATCCTCAAGATCCTGTTGAGGGCCAGCATGGCCCGAAATATTGCAAGGCCCTCTTCTAGGGGCCTCTTGAGAGGCCTTCATAATTTAGGTTTTGTTTGTCTACGGAAATAAATGTATTGCATGCTTACTAACACATTGGTACCTAGAAAGTTTATGAAGGCTCCAGTGGTGTTTGCTGTCATACTCCAGGATTCAGAAACAAGCCAAAACTGCAAAGTGTGTGTGCATGTCTCTATAAACCCAGGCAGGCCCTGCAGGCGTAGTAGCACTATTATTATTGCCATTTTACCTTTGCCCACATCATTTCTTCACACCATTTTCATTGTGAGAAGAGAAAAGCTTGCAGCACACCCACTCTCCTACCTGAAGAAGCTACTCCTCCTATCTGGCAATTCTGCAAGGTGAGAAGCCCATTGATTTTTTTGTTTCCGTGATGTCTGCCCAGCTCCCTGCATGCGCAGCCGCCTATTGCATGTGTAAACCACACACGTCATTGAGGGACATGGCAAAGGGCGCAGGAATTTGGGCACAAAGAGAGGATCAGGGATTAGAATCCTGTGGTTGGCTGGAAAGAAGGTGCACCTCCTTGCTTGTCCCAGTGCCAGACTGGCCATATGGGTGACATTGTATTTTATCTTTCTTCACCCTCAGGCAGTTGAGAATAAAGTTCAAAACATTTGTCTTAAGGCCTTCAGGTGCAGGGTTTTCACCCCGAGTTAATTTGTAACCAATTACCTCAAGATGGTTAATAACACATTTGTAAAGGTTAGTTTGAGCACAGTCCTCCCCCTAACTTTTTTTCCAGGCAAGGAGCATTCATGTCTCTGTAGGGCAGAGTGCATGCATTTATATTCTGCTATTAATGTGCTGGGAGTAACCAGGTTTGCAAGTTAATTGGCAATTAATTAACTGCAGGTTAGAAAAAGACCAAGCAGAAAAAAAAAGTCTTCGCTGTATGGTGTGGCCTTTCACTGTGTGACTTTTGTATTTCATGGAGGTTCTTTGGGTAGAGACAACAGAATGTGGGTGATGGAGGCTCAGTGCTGCGGTCATCCTGATGAGACCAACACTCTCCACCAGTAAATCAGAGCCTTGTGCTGCTTTACCAGTGCCACCCAGCTCTAAGACCGCTTTTTAATATTAAGCTTATACCACACATTGACAAAGTGAACAGACAGAAATGGTGGATTCTTCTACCAGTTGGAAAATCAGGTTCTGTGACAACAGAAGCACGAGAAAGCAGAGGAGAGCCTGTGACATTAGGCTTGTGAGAGGGAGCCAGGGAGCTGATTTCAGCTTTTCTTGTTAGGAGGGAGTCCAAGATGTAGGTTGCAGCATGCACAATGCTGATGCTGAATCAGTTATCTCTGTCCTACAGTCAGCTGCAGAGCTCTGCTCCTGCTGCAGGTGTCTGAGGCAGCTCAGCCCAAATCCACTCCCTTTGGTCAGAACTAGCTTGAAGTTTCTTCACAGCGGGGAGAACTTCAGGCAGCCTCAATGAGATGGCCGCTGGCATTACCCGTAATGGTCTGTTACTTGGCACAGAGGAGCCCCACTGGCTCTGTAGTCAAGGCAGAGCACCTCTGCTCTCCCTCCTGTGTCACTACATGAACCAGAAAAGCTTTGGATGGGTACAGGCACATCAGCTCGAGCCTTCACCTCCGTGGTTTCCTTCCTTTAGTTATTTTCCAGTCTTCACTTCATCCCAGTCTTCAGTTCATCCAGGACTGAGTGCAGTCCTCACTCCACCAGGGCCAGCTCCTTTATGCCAGAAAGACTGCAAGAGAGGTGGGAGCAGCCAAACTGTGTGACAGGAGCATTGCCAGAGCATGGCTTCAGTCCCAGCTTAAGGTCTAGATCAGGCCCAGAGCCAGCTTTGGGAGCAAACTGGGGAACAGGCTTGCTGGTCCTGTAGTGACTGTGTCACCCATGAAACCCAGAGCAGGCTCAGAGCACTCCTCGCTGTCAGCAGCAGTTAGCTCCCCTGCAGAAAGACCTGCCTGCTAAGGACCACACATCATCTCCAGGATTCAACTATTAAATTCAACACTATTTTTGTATATAAAACTGTTCATGTGTCTCTAAACTTTTATTTCCACATCATTAATTGGATCGATATACAACAGTTATCTTTAACCTTAATCTCCTTGCTGGTCTGTCTGTAATTTGCTTTCTATTACTCTCGCTTTGGCTCCTGCTGGGTGGATTGAAATATGCAAACTGTGGTAGTGTCGGGGTAATGAAGCCACTAACACATCTCAGGCTGTGGTTTCCCTCTGAAGAATTCACCTCAATCCCAGTTTAGATATTCCACCCCGGTGTTAAACCCTCTTGCCTATTCAGTGCTCATTCACCCTCTGTGCCATGCCACACATGCAACCCCAGCCACTGCAGACCAGCTGGAGGAATAATTCTCTTGGTTTTATGTTCAGTTTTTGCTTATTTTAGTTTAGCTGCCTGATGCAGCTCATGGACCGGCCCATGACAGATCTGCTGTGGGGTGGAGATCAGCAGGGGTAAGGCAGGAGTACTACCTGCTGAGTATTGGGTGCTATGAAAGTGTCACCTCCAGACCTCACCACAATTTGGCTGCAAGGTGACACAACTAGGACCAAGACATAAAGACCTACAGCCTTTCCATCATCTGGCTTCTCTCCTAACTCTTAGCAGGAAGAGGTGAAAGTGAGCACAGCTGTTTCCAGCTGAGGAAGAGAAGATCAACTCTATAAATACACTGCAGGGCAGGCCTCAGCGTGGCGGAGGAACTCCTATAATTACAGGATGGACTTTGTGCAAAAACAGTAGAAAATGAGAAGGAGGCTATGGAACAGCTACCCAACCAAAGCAGCAGAGATTAAGAAATAGATATAATTTAAAAATGAATTTTGTTAGGCTCATAAAATGGCATTAATGGTTCTCAGGGTGCAGTCGGCTGGAATGTCCTTTGCTGTCCTACATTAATCATATTTTGTACTACTCCCCTGAGACAGATGGTCCCTAGAACAGGTGGTTTAGTTATTATTTTTTATTGTGCTAGAATAATGTCCTAGTCTTGAAAACTCTAGGCTCTGAGCCAAGGAGAAGTCACAAAGGTCTGGACACATCCCACCTAACTTAATGCTTCTAACTGAAGCACCTAAGTGAGAAGCCTGGTAAAAATCAGGAGCAACACCATAGAGCCCCAGGATGGAGGGTGGCTCTGTCTAGACTGAAATCCCTCTGCAAGGACCTCACTCTACTGTTTATGGACAGAGCTCAAACGCGAAATCTAAACAGGGCTCCCAATTTAAACGCTTCAGTAAAGGTCCAATACTCTGCAGGATGCATCTAGATCAAAATGTCCTTAGGTGGGGTGTCCATGTGGTGGTTTCTTTGTGCCCTGCTTTCCTCCAGCACTCATGGTTACAGGTTAGCTTCAAAGCAGATGTGATGCAGAGCACATTTATTTTACTCGAGCTTTTGGTCTGCTGACTGGTGTTTAAAGCTGTTGCCACTTCCCATGTTGATGTCTTCAGAAGTTTTTCAAAGGTGAATATGCTCAATCTGTTGCTGCAGCCTAATTTGCATATGTTTTGCATAGCATAAGTATTTTTCTTTGGGTGTTTTAACCCACCCCCTCATTACCAGAACCGATTGTGAGTTGACTGTATGAAGCTTTTTGCGGAGATGCCTACCCATGAAAATGCAGGGTTATAAGATACCTAGCCATGAAAATGGCAGGTTGTAGCGCACTGAAAGTGTTTAGAGAAAGGGTCTCACAGGGCTTTGGAAAACTGTGAGCATTCAAAGGTTTGCAGGGAACCCAGCTAACCAGGTTCTGTAGTTCTTTTTCCAACTCAAGGCAGGATTTACTGTGCTAAACCATTATATGTTTGTCTGGTCTATGCTTATGCCCCTGATGATGGAGACTCTAACCATGTCCCCAGGCAGTCTGCTCCAGTGCTTACTGGTAATATCATTTAATGCTTTCTTAACATTTAACCTAATATTTCAAGCTGCAACTCTGTCCTGTTCACTAGCCACGTAGCACAGTTTGTTCCTGTCCTCTCTGCAGCAGCTCCCTATATATTTGCAGACTGTTGTTGTCTCTGCGCTCCTCTTTTTAATATGTTAAAGAATATCATGCCATTTTTTAATTGTAGACTGGTTTGTAGGGTCCTGATAATTCCTGCAGTTCTCTTGTGGATCCTCCTGCCAGTCCACAGCTTTCATGAGGGTAGAGCCCAGTACCACCCCTAGGACTCTGGCTCAGGCTTACTTGATGCTGGTGCAGCAGAAGGACAGACAGGATTTCTCTTTGCCTTGTTGGTGCCTCCCAAGAGGGTTTTTGCCTTTGGTACAACAGCGTCGCATTGCTCATTTATGTTCCCCTAGGTATGCGCTAAACTGTTCAGCTTCTTCTGTGCAGAACTTCTGCCTGACAAGTTTTAATCTAGCACGTATTTATGCAGTTGATGTTCCAGTGTAAGCATAAGTTATACCTAGGAGAACTCGTTATTGAATGTCATCTTGATTTTTTTAACTTAATTTCTCCAGTTTTTAAAAAATGTCCTTCTAATGTGCCTGTATTCCCCTGAAAATATCAGAAGTGCTTTTCTGCTTCAGACTGAGGGTCACTGCAGCCCAGTATCCTGCCTCCAAAAGTGACCACACACTGGGGAGGTGTGAGAACAGGAAAAGTGTACGCAAAACTTTCCATAGGTGCCTTCCCAGCCTCTAGCTGCTTGAATAGCTCCTGAGCCTGCTGTGATTTGTGTCTACACCTTTGGCAAGGATCTTCAGAGCTATGTTGCCTGTGATATGAATCACAGAATCATAGAATCATTTAGGTTGGAAAAGACCTTTGAGATTATCAAGTACAACTGTTAACTCAGCACTGCCAAGTCCACCTCTAAACCACATCCCCAAGTGCCACATCTACACATCTTTTAAAACCCTCCAGGGATGGTGACTCAACCCCCTCCCTGGTCAGCCTGTTCGAATGCTTGATCACCCCTTCAGTGAAGAAATTTTTCCTAATATCCAACCTACACTTCCCTGGCACAACCTGAGGCTGTTTCCTCTTGTCGTGTCACTTGTTACCTGGGAGCAGAGACCGACCCCCCCCTGCCTACAGCCTCCGTTCAGGTACTTGTAGAGACCAATAAGATCCCCTCTGAGTCCCCTCCAGGCTGAATACCCCCAGTTCCCCCAGCTGCTCCTCATCAGACTTGTGCTCCAGCCCCTTCCCCAGCCCTGTTGCCCTTCTCTGGGCACGCTCCAGCACCTCTACAGACCTCTTGGAATGAGGGGCCCAAAACTGATGCCAGGATTTGAGGTGCAGCCGCACCAGTGCCAAGTATAGAGGGACAATCACTTCCCTAATCCTGCTGGCCACACTACTTTGGATACAAGCCAGGATGCTGTTGGCCTTCTTGGCCACCTGGGCGCACTGGGGGCTCAGGTTCAGCCGGCTGTCAGCCAGCACCCCCAGGTCCTATTCCACGCGGCAGCTTTCCAGCCGCTCTGCCCCACGCCCGTAGCGTTGCGTGGGGCTGTTCTGACCCAAGTGCAGGACCTGGCACTTCTTGTTGGACCTCATACAGTTGTCCTCGGCCCATCTGTCCAGCCTGCCCAGATCCCCCTGCAGAGCCCTCCTGCCCTCCAGCAGGTGAACAGTCCCACCCAGCTTGGTGTCATCTGCAGATTTACTGAGGGTGCACTCAGTCCCCTCCCCCAGATCGTTGATAAAGATATTAAACTGGGCTGGCCCCAGTACTGAGCCCTGGGGAACACCAGAAGAACCAGCTTTTTTGTTTCTCAACCTGCTTTCAGTTTCATGAGTCTCTTCTCTGCTTTGTCCCCTGGTTATGTGACAAATAACGAATATGGTGCCCAGCACAGACCCACATCGAAAGACAGTCAATGCATCCTTTCATTTTGATGGTTAGTCATTGAAAACTGTATCTTAAGTGTGAGTATAATCATGTTTTTACTCCTCATCCTTGGTTTGTTCTACACCATTTTCTGTGGCTTGCTTATGACATCTGGGAAGGCATTTCAGAAATTAATTCTGGGAAGACCTTCTTGTTCAGGTTTTGCAGCACCAAAGGCATGCTGCGTGTGAGGGACATGATCCTCAGGGGTCAAATAATAGAGCGAAATGTCCATATGAGGGTATGGGCTTTTTTCTTCAGTTCATTGCACGGCCAAATTCACTGTTAGTGTAAAATGCTTTGAAGTCAATGGGGTTACATCAGCAGAGAATCTAGAAATAGAAGTGAAAAATGATATCTCATGAGTAATTTCCGAAGTGCTTGGACTATAACTTTAAAAAGAAATAATGATCAAATTAGCTTATGATGCAGAAGTTGAAATTATGCTGCAGCTTTTTTTTTTTTTCTTGTATTGTGTTCCAAATTAGTTAATGTCCCATAAAAGAAAGCCATTAATGGAATCACAAAAGCTCCTGAAACCTGAGTTGGACATTCCTGCCAAAGTCCCTGGCAATAGTTAGCTTGTTACAACTCCAAATCAGTAGAAGAATCTTGAGATATTATGAAAATTAGCTTAAGTCTATGGATCTCCAATCCCTTCAGATATCATCAGTTCAAACTTTTTATTTGAACACACACATAAAATGTCAAAAAAAAAGAAAAAGAAGCAGCTTTCATGGCATGTGAAGCGTCACAGAGCTAAGTTTGGAGTCCTAGCTTTGCTCAGAGGAGAGCTTCCCTGCCAACCAGTGGTTCATAAAACTGTTGGCTCTAAATTAGCTTAACAGAACAAATGATTTAAAGATGGAAGTATTAGCCAATTGATCATAGTACCCAGAATGCACAATCACATTTTGCTGCCAGTGAGCTCTCAACAGGGTAACATTTGAGCTGATAGTAATTTAAATTGTACTTCAGACTTAGACAGCTTCTTCCTCTAATTCCCTGAATGGGTGCTCATTCTGGACTCTGGGCAGTTAGCGAATCTGCGGCTGTGCTTTGGCTTCCCTGGACTTGCTATGTCTATAAAGCCACGGTTGCATGGTCACAACATGCAACAGCATGTTTCTGCTCTTCATCTGCGCCTCCTCTACTTGTAGTATCTCTCCCTGTGCTTCAGTGCCCCAGATCCCCAGGGGTATCTTTGGTTGAAAGTTAGGTCCGTGCCCAGCCTTGGGTTACAGCACAGCCCCACCAGCTTTGCCCTGGTGTAACTGAAGGGGCATGGTGATGGACGCGCGGTTTCCCTCTGACCTCTTGCTGGGTCCTGCTCAGGCTATCTGGTGTGATTTTTGAGCAGCTGCCGTAATTTGGGATATCTCATCAGCAATGTGATATTCACACACTTTGTGTGAGGCTTCATGGCATGTCTGAAGTGGCCATAAGCCACCTCTTCCCTAAAACCATGGCTTGGGGGAGCTCTGAGATTTTCTTGCACTGCAGCTGCTGGAAGTTTGTCCAATATCTACCGTTAAAAGGTGGACCCTTAACTTATTGGCCTTACCGGTAAGACAGGACTGAAAGCAAATACTATTGGCTTGGTCCAAATGTGGAAATGGAGAAGCCGCCTTCTTGTGACAGATGGTCAGCCACCTTCTGCGTGCTGAGGGCATCGTCCTTAAGATGGGCACCCACTATGGGCTCTTAGGCAACCAAAATAATATGGAAGACATCCTACATGAACGGTCTCAGTCCATCCAGAAGATGAAGCAGGGATATTGGTTGCAACAACACTCATTAAACAGAGATGAAACAAATATTTCTTTCAAGAAAGGACGCCCACCTGCTCCCCCGATCCTTGTGCTTCACAAGAGAGTCCCTAAATCCTCTTCACCAGAACCAGGCTCACGGCAGCCATAGATGCACCAGCTGCCGTGGGAAGTTCTGCTTCTCCAGCCAATTTGATGTTAAGGATTTGAAGTCTGGGAGGTTGTTTTCAACAAATTATACATTATAAAGCAATACCAGAGGGTCGGGGGGGAGGGCTATAAACAAACAAGTAATTGAAGAGCTGCTTGTGGCCTGGAGCGACCATTTTTAATTGGTTATCTGGCTCTGGTTGGTTTAGTGGTTTACTTAGTGGCTGTGGCTTAAGCAAAATAAATAAGCTGGGGTAGAGAAGATTGTGAGCTGTTGGAGAGGAACCATTCCCTGTATCTCAGAACAGCCAGTGTTCTAATTTTAAGGGAGTTCTCTTTCTTTTCTGCAGTGCTTACAAGCCCTAAAGTCAGGGCTTTTTGTTCTAGGAGGGGATTCACTGGTCTCTGCCACCAAACCACATTTTTTCTGATGCTGCTTTTTGCAGCAAGAGAGCAGCTGCGAGGCCAGAGTGGTTTCAGGGTGAATGATGTGGAGGCTGGCAGTGCAGCTGGTCTTCCTTTCCTTCCACCCCTGCCTGCACGCTCTTCTGCAGCCCGTGCCCTCAGTGTTCACTTACAGGACTGGTTTGGAGTGGGGTCAGATGTGTCTCTAGGAAGGTACCCTAACAATACAGTGGCATCAGAGGAATGTAGTGTTTTCCCACGGGGTCTGTCCAAAGCTTCACTGCTGGCAGTAGTGATGTAGCAGGAAACACCTGGAAACAATCATAAAATAACTGTCTTCTTAGAGAGGAACTAGATGGGTTCAAGATGCCTTTCTCTCCTGAGATCTCATCTTCCAACTGAACAGGTCTACTGCTCTGTGGGGGCATGGCTGTGTAAAATAAGGATGATCCTAATCTCATGGAGAGCAGCTTCTACTCTTTCAAACCTTCCCCCCTTCAGTATGCAAACTTTCTCATGAAATGTTTGCTTGGAGTATTCCCAAAGTTCAGGTTGATTCTGAATTTTCCTTGCAATGCATTATGTAAACTGCTTTTTTTTTTTCCTTTTAAAATTGGTTAGGTATCCTCTCTACTCCAAGGACACCATTTTTTCACAGGGTGTATTTATTTCAGAGCAATCGTGGAGGAGTTCAGCTTCATGTAACCCTGAGATGCTGCAGGCTGAGTGCACACTGTAGCAGCTCTGTGCTGACCCACGGTCACTGGATGGGCCAGGGCAGTACCATCCCGAAGGAGCCCTTCGGATAAAGATACAGCTGAAGTACATCTGTTTCAGCCAAAACAGGAGTAGGATGAGGGCAGGCAGAGAACAGAGGCATCATGGAAATGAAGAGACCAAATCCAAAGAGTGTTTTGTTGAGCAATGTTGAGCATAAGAACAGAGAACAAAGGATCACAGCAAAAAGGAGGAAGCTGTGACAAGTTTCACCAGAAGCAGTGAGTTAAATATAGCCCTTGGATTTTCTCATTATTAGAATTGGTAGCTGAGCTAAAGACAATCAAATCTCATGCTTCGATGCATAAACTGCTGCAGGCATCTGGAATGAACCCCCTTCTCCCTCTTCTGTGGCACCATACAATTAATCAGAAATGTTAGTAAAAGCAATTTCCAATAGTTAAATTCAGAAGACCTGGCTTTGGTTCCTAGTCCATCACTGATGCTGTCTGGCCACAGGCAAGCCTTTCCCCTGCTGTGTGCCTGAATTTCCCACTCTTTATGAAAGGAGACAGTGCTACCCACTTGTCTTGAAAAAAGTGTCAGGAGATGAGGGTTGGCAAGAACCAGTGCTCATTAGTAAGGGATTATAAGGGGTTGGGATTTGCTTCCTGGGAAGCCTGTCAGACACTGCTGGACCTTGAAGCAACAGAGGGGCCTGGCATTATGAGAGCCGAGTTCCTCTTCTTTCATGGAAGGAAATATTCACCTGGAGCAGCTGCTTCTCTACAGTTCTGCCGTAATCTTTGTACCTGTAATCAAATCCGTTCAAACAAATTAGTTTTAAATTGAAAAAAGGGAGGTAAACCCACGCTGAATAAATTGTATCAGTTTAGTGAAGGGATAATTACATTCTTCATCTGTCAGGAAAAGCTGACATTGTGATTTACACTCACTAACTCCAGTTTTCACCCCATAATGGGTGCAGTGATGTACAGTTCACCACGCTTGACTTCTCAGTGGCTCTTTGGCTGGCTGGCTGTTCCTCCCCCAGAGTTATGAATTGTGCCTGATGTGATTGCATGATTAGTCCAGAACACAGGCTGGAGATAGCAATTTGCTTCTCATTAGGAGTGAAACTTCAAATTGTTTCCCACTGTTTGCCCTAAGAGATGTCAGGTGACATTACTGTATTTCTAAAGGAAATTAATACAATGAGCAGAGCCTGGAAGGCTCAAGGCAGGGGTATTGGTAGGGGAGAGCTTTTCTTCAGCTCACTGGTTTGAAGGTGACTTGCTGCGATAAATGGCTGTTAGTTATTTCTATCTGACGCTGGCTCTGGGGAGCCAGCTGGAGAAAGCAGTGGCCCTGTCATCGTTCCTGATGAGCTGAATCAGAGAAGCAGCCCCCACAGACGGCCGTTTTAAGAGGCACAGCAGAGAGAACAAGGAGTGATTAACCCTGGAGAGCAAACTCCTCTTCCATGCCTGCCAGCTCCTGCGCACCTTGGCAGGGCTTGGACAGGTTTCTGGAGGAGTTCCTGTCCAGCAATGCTGTGCTGGGAGCTGTGCTCTCCCGACAATTGCTGGTAAGTGCAGGGATATTACTGAGCAGGCATTCAGCAGCAGAGAGCTCGGGCTCGCTGGAGTCAGTGGGAATCCTTCATTATGAGCTGGGCGCCAGCAAAGGCTGAGAATCCTTTAGTCCATGTGCTCTACAGGAGTTTGGTTGCAGGGTTCCCAATTGCCCTCCTGCAGGAATGAATGAGGCAACGCAGAAATGGGCAGGAGAGGAATTAATAGGCTGACAGAGAGGTGTGTGGAAGGAAATCGAGTTCTGTAGAATCTTTCTCAATAGGTGGGTGAATTCATTACAGAAAATCTTCTGAGAGCAATTGTAAGTGGCTAATAGAGTTTGAATGAAACTGATATGGAGTGCGTGGGAATAACAGACTCATTATGTTTCACAGGGCATCCCTTATATCTAAAGGGTGATATACTGAGTACAGAGGGGTGGAGGAGTCACTTATTGAAGTGAGACAAGAAAGACTAACAGAAGAAACTTTGTGGAGTGTAATTGCAAGGAAAATAACTTCGCTGGGACAGCAATTACACTGTGTGTTAGTCTAGCAGAGGAAATGGGGGAACTTACTGCTCCATGTTGGACTTGGAGCTCTAGAGAACAAGCCCTGTGAGACAATCTTGCAGCAGCTGGTGCAAGGGCTGTCTCTTCTGCCATTCTCACAGAGGAGGCAGCAGAGAAAGCCCTTTTGGCCAACAGCCTAGTGAGATGCAGCCCTGATCAGAAGCACTTTCATTGAGTTAATTTACAAAATGCATTCCATTACTGCATTGCCCAGCATGGAATCCATCGTAATAATTATGACAGGGTGTCAAGGGTGGATGCAGTTGAACGCTGGCCATGCTCAGGGTGAGTAGAGGTTAGCTCACCGTGTGGCAAACTTAACAATAACATCATCAAGACAAGCAGATTTCTGTTCTCCTGGAGGCTCCTTGTCTTTGGAGCAGCCTCCCTTCACCGGGATGATTCTGGACGCCAAGGGAGTACTGTGTGCCGAGAGCTTTAAGTGCACTGTGGGGGAGAGAGTAGGGGCACGAGCTTCCTAAGTCAGGTCTTCCCAGCCTCTTCTGCTCTTCTACACCCTCCTGCAGCGCCAAGGCTGGGCTTTGCCTTTGTCACAGGGACATTTCGCCACAGCTGGGAAGCAAAGGCCCCCAGGGACAAGAGGGCAGTTTGAAGTCCTCTGTCTCCACTTGCTGGGAGCCTTTCCCCAAGACTTTCCTGACTGATTATTTCCCCTATTGCCATTTTTGTGGTCAGTTCTCCATTTTAAGGTCTGCACTCCCTGGGCTGCGGTTCAGCCAGCACCAGGCCTGTGGGCAGTACCTGCCATTCTGCTGGCTCTGAGCTGCTCACAGATGCCCTTACAGATGCCCTTACAGATGCCCTCCTCAGGTGTTGTATTTTTTTTTGAGGGGGGGCTGCACTGATGCACAGAAGCTTCTAAATTAGATGTCTGATATATGGGCCCCTTGATCCTGCCAGCTTCAGCTTAGAGTGGTTGCAGACTGCTTCACCCTGGGCAAGGTCAGAAAGCCAAGCAGCTCTGACCAGCTCTCTGGCATCTGTCTCCGGGCTTTACTCCGTCACATGCGGCAGAATCCGGTGCATCATTGGGCAGTGGGAAGTGGCAGTACCTCAAGGTGTCTGCATGGTCATTAGCTTTGTCTAACCTGAGCTCATCTTTGATCAGAGGTCCTCCACGACAACTGATGACTTTGATAAAATGCCCTGGAGGCACAAAGCCTGTTAAGTCCTTAGGCCTCAGAGCATGAAATGTTGGTCCCCCTGTTTATGTCTTCAGTGGCCACACAGCTACTGTCCCATTGCCATATGGATTTTAATAGGTACAAGCATGCTAACCAAAACCACAGGGACAACTATAATGCTTTTTACAAAGGGTGTGTTCTTCTACAATTAGACCAGGCTTTTAGGTAGAAGTATTATCTTTTATTAGATCAAGTATAGTTGGAAAAAGCAGAGAAGCTTTCGGGAGTTCTTGCCATTATTCAGGTCTGGAATAGAAGCATCAGATTTGAAAGCTAAATACAAGTTTAGGGTGATTGCTCAGAGTTTAATTAGAGATGTATCAGGTTGTTCATCTCTGAAAGAAAAGGTAGGAGTTACACATGCAGTAGAGTGGACGTTAGTTGTAGAGAGAGATGGGATAGCGTGCCTACCTCCTAGGAGAAAAATGGAGATAGCTTATAGCCTGTGTAGCACAGACAAGTTATTGGTGACGATTGGCCTGCTGCAAATAGGTATTTCCATTTGATCCATGTTTAGTCAGATTTCCTGTGCCTGGTAGGGACTGGAAACTTAATTCCTGTTCTTCAAATACTTTGGAGAAGGGGTAAACCCAATTTCTGCACTGTGTATCACTGGGTAATTCACATGCTGGTATCCTGTTTTATTTCATATTGCTGCTTTGAGGGAAACAATTTCACTGCTGTCTTCATGCTGCCTTAAATACTGTTTTATCCATGCACAGTTTCACAGCCTCGCCTCTTCGTTTATCAGCTTGCCAGTGAAGACAATAAACTTCCCACTGCCTGTGTTTCAGCAGTGCTTATTTAGGGAATATGTACTGCAGAACTGCACAGGAAATGATGGACTGCCTGTAGAAAGAGTGTCATATCCTTGAATCCTCCAAAATGTTTTATAAGAATTCCCAAATGTTCTGTTCAAACTACCACACAATGATTGCTGTTAATATTCCTCAGAAAAAAACCTCACACTTAGCTGTGTGTGCCAGTTTATGACTTATGTAAAAAGTTTTCCGTATAGGAGGAGGAGATATTTTACACACAAGTCATCAAAAATCCAGTTTTCAATTTTTACAAAACGGAGTCAGTCCAGACTCTTCAGCAAATGCTGCCAGGTTATCATTCATGCGTGCTACTGCACTCATGATGGTTGGGTGACGTGTTTCCCTAGACTCTCATATCTGAGACAAGCACTGCTTTTGGTGCATCTCCAGTCTCTTTCCTTCAAATTATCAGCTCAAATCCACCGACTCCCATAAGTAATAATGAGGGAAGAACCCCACATGCATTTGAAGGAAGCCTCTCATACCTAAAAGAATTTTTGTTTGAATAAGGCCTAGCCTTACCAGGCCATGAGCTATTTGCTTCAGATGAGGGTTTCTTTCTTATTTTTTGCACAAAGCTTCTGGATCTGCTGTGAAAAATTAAAGAATCTGATGCATTTTTTAGCGCAATTTAGTATCTTGTGCTAAATTAAAAGTGACTCCTAGGTTACTGGCTTGCCTCCTGTCTGGCACATAATAAGAATAGCATGTATTTTGCTAATGTTTTCTTATTCATCATTTTCTCCCTGATTTTTAGCAAGCTGCCTCACCTTTTGTTCTCTGATTTCTCTTCCATTTACTTTTCAGCAGGTAATTTACCTCCTTGGGACCTGAGCTCCCTGATGAATTCTGCTCTGCATTACCTCTTGATTTGCCCTGAACCCAAAATCTATTCTGGGTTTATCCATGGAAGACCAAGTACAACTCCACCAGCTCTTCATCAGGGGAAAATGTCTCATTATTAGTTTGTATTTTGTACTCATTCTTCATTACCTCAAGAGCTCTTTCTCCAGCTTGACATCCTTTAACATGTATTTTTAGACTGTTTCTGGTATTTAACTTCATCTCTGATCATAAAGGCTTTTTTAATTCTTCTACATCTTTTTACTTCTTTTCCTCCCAAACTTGCATTAAGCTGTAGCTTGACTGAATCTTCTGGGTCAGACACCAGCATGCAACTAACACGTGCATCAAGTCCTCGCTTAAAAGGTCAAGAGGGAATGCCAGATGTCCACTTCTGAGCTATCTTCCAGCTCTTTGGCTTTTCAGTACTATCATATGGTTCTTACCTACCCTTATGTGGTCTTCTGCTCTTGCCTCTCCCTGTAAAATCAATTCTGCTGCCTGCTGTAGTGTTGTCTCTAGTTCTGCCCTGTTACAAAATGCTAAAAATTAAGCGTAATCAGGCAGGACTGGGTATCCTGATGTCTCTGCCAAGTAGTCACACTTTGGGAACATCTGCCATCTTATGCTTTCATCCATGTTGTATATTCCAGGTTGGCATGATCCATGGAACCAACCAAAACATCAAGCCAAACAAAGCTGATACATCCTGCTTCCCTACCCAGATTGCTGGGTCCACAGCAGCGCTGCGCCAAAACAGCAGTGCCAGGGCTGGGGGCAGGTGCGGTGAAGCCTGCTGGGCTCTGTGTACTCCTCTCTGCTTTCAGAAAAGGAAGGACTGAGTTGTTTTGGTTAAGCCTGAAGGTGACAGGTAAATCAGGGTGAAATCATTTATGGGGAACACGGTGCAGCTTGCTGTCAGCTCATTGATTAGTTCATCCAACCCATATGGTCATAATATAAAAGTACCAAGCGTGCATGCAGAAACTGAGATTCAAGAAGAGTTAGTTAAGCAGGGCTAAATTACAGCCACCCCCCTACACCACCACCCCCGCCCCCAAACCATTTTTAAAAAGTAACGGATAGTCTGGCATGCTTCATGTTTAAATTTCAGTCTTTTCTCTTGGCTCCGGCATGTGTTTTAAACATTTATTATGGCTTGATGATGGTTTGCAATTTTCATTTGCGCTTTATTTCCCTGAGGAAAGCTCAAATGCAAGCATGGCATGTGGCTTGCTGTAGGTTGCCTGCTGGATGGTTTTTGTGAAGTTTTCCAGCTGGGTTCACAAACACATAAGAAGTTAAACGATTTGTTTAAGGTCACCCAATGAACCAAGGGCCTTCATGGTAATAAAACACAGCGGTCCTTGACTGGAAGAATATCATTTCAGTCCTACAAGACAAAACTTTGCAACACTTTCAGTTACCTGACTGGCTGCTCAGAAGGGAAGAAATGTGTTCACTGAAGATTAAAGGTATATGATGATTAGATTACATGTTTGCACATACAGGGTCATAAACCTTGTTTGAGTATGAATTACCCGTAAGAGATCAAGAGAAATGGCCTCAGTAATGACTACATTGTCATTAAAAAGCAACACTCATTTGGCATTGGAGTCAGTCATTCAGAATTTTCCCTCTAAATGATTTGGTGGACAGGAAAAAACCCAAAAGGTCATCTACTTTCAGAGCACAAGAATAACAAGGATGAAGCACGCATGAAGCCTATCAATATTTCAAGCAAACACACAGCAGCGCTGCTGTTCAAGTAGATGCCACAATCCCGAAAGCACTTAACTGAGATCAGGCTTGAAAATGTATTGCTGGCGCCATCATATCTCTGCATGGAAGAGACTCCAGTCGGATCTGGAATGGAAGAAACGCTTTAAGCGTTGGTTGTCAGTCTGCTCCGGGTACCTGCAAGGGGTAGGTGGGTTGGTGTTGGAGGATCTTAATATGCCACGGCAGTTTCAGTAAGATTAAGCAAAGAGGTCTGGGTTCCAGGCACCACGTGATGGGGATCTGATGTTTATCAGGTTTGTATCCCTCCTTCAGAATGTTCAGTGTGGCAATATGTCTTGAGGTGAAACCCTTCCTCTAGAAATGTAAATTATTCAGAAATTTTACAGAAATCAGACAAGAAGGAAGGCAAAGAACAAAGATAAATGCATACCTCAGGTGTTTTGTTTGGTAACAATTCAGGAATTGGAATGATTAAATGCATCTGCACATTCATGCTAAATTCATTTAACTATTTCAGTAAAAAACTTAAAAGTTGAAACTTCCCATTTCAGCCTTTTCTAAACAATATTTTGAGTTGGTGGTGCCCAAGATCCTCCCGTTCACACATGAGAAAACAAAAAACAAGCAATGAAGCTGCAATTTGAAAGCCAAATTAAATAATTAATTGCAAACGACACAGAATATTTCATTTGACCTGAAAGAAAATTCGTTGAAGTGCTTATTATACCAGGAAAAAAAAAAAGAAAGGAAGAAAAAAAAGGTTTTTTTTTTCCCCCATTTTGAGGGTTTTGGTCAGTGAACTGAAACATCAGTTATTTATGCAGCTCTAATCACAGAATTTCAGGCACCAGGTTGCCTCAGTCACACGGACTCGCTCATGTCCACAGGTGATGTTAGTCCCTTGTATGAAAGAGTGATCCACTTAACAGCCTTAACGCCTTGAGCAGATGTAGTTAAAAATCTTGATGCCAAGTGGAAATAATGAGAATACTCCCAAACGCATTAGCTGCTCCTCTCACAGAAGTCAAAGGGATCACTTTGACTTGTATTTGCTGTTTCATATTATTGCTCAATTACTGTAATCTCAGCTCAGCTTTGAAAGGTCATCTCTGCCTTTTCTTTCCGCTTGGAGGCCGGGGACTGGAGAGGGTTTATCCATAGGTAATCAAGCCGGTGTAATGGTCACTGATTAGAGCCCATCTGGGCTCTCTCCCCATTCAGGTGGTATTTGTCCTGCAGAAGGCATTGCTCTCAGCTCAGCAGTGCCTCAGGGATATTTGACACGGAACAAAGACATCAAGATCAGGCTGTAATTGGGTCAATTCGGGAAGCAGAGGAAAGTTGCCTGCTTTCTTCCAGTTCTTTAGCCCAGCAGACCCCATGCTCAGTGGCAGTCACCGTAACTCAGTGAAGTGGCAGAAGGTCGGTATGGCATGAGGAGATGGCAGGGTGCTGCCCCAGCCTATACCACCACAATTGTGGCTGGTGGTCTGAAACTGCCGTGGCATATTAAGATCCTCCAACACCAACCCACCTACCCCTTGCAGGTACCCGGAGCAGACTGACAACTGAGCTGGTGTGATTTACTCGTTGAGTTTATCTTCCCTCAGCCCCCATCTATGCATTGACTACCTGGAGGGTGAGATTCCTTCCTCATCCTTTGAAACACCTGCTGGGCTTAGGCTCTTTTGGGAAGGAAGGTGGTAGGATGCTTTTTTTTCTGACACCAGATGATTCTGAAGCACTTTCTCTTTGCAATTATTTTCTGCTGTCTCAAGAAGGAGGATTAATAGAGAAACTGCAGTGAAGAAATCTGAGGAATGTACATGCTATGTAGAATGAAACACTTGGCTCAGATGGAGTGAGAAAAGGTAGAGGAAAATGAGGAACAAAAATCACAAATCTAGGAAGCTGAAGAACCAGCCTTGCAATTTTAAGGGCTTGAGTTCCTCACAGAGAGCACAGTGCATGGGATTATCTGGCTTCGCTTTTGTAGGCACAGCTGCCCATGCTGACTGATCTCCGATGACTCTGTGGTGCTTCTAACAAGGCTGGCTCCAGCAGAGATGCCTGTACTGTAGACATCTGTCTTTAGGTGGATGGCTCCTCATTTTGTCCAAGAAAAAAAAGAGTAGACTGAGTGAATTTACCTCCACTTCATAACACCTACTCTCTAGCAAAAAGCATTGAATCGGACTGATCTGGCTTTTGTATTAATACATTTGAGGACGCAATTGTTGACACATTAGTTGCTAACTGATGGCTTTTTATTTAGCAGAAACCTGTAAACAAGGTCTGATATTTTCTGATATGAGAATCCCTGTAAACTGATGCTAGAGGTCTGCAGATGTATAACAAGACAGCTATGAGAAAACAACTATGTCAGGAAGATTTGGGTGTCTGAGGGTTACCCTGCACTTCAGAAAAACTGAGAATCCGTGTTACGGGAGAGAGTGGTTGCAAACAGCAGGCGTTTTGCAAGACAAGCTGCTCCAGTAAAATGAGACAGGTACCTTGGAGATGGTTCCTCCAGGGAAAAGGGAACCTTCTGTCCAACTGACAAAGTGGGGTGAGGATGCCAAAATGAAACAGCTCGTTCTTCCTGATGAATTCTCGACAACATTGCAGTAACAGCAGCAGAACCACCGACTCCTGGGGCACATTCCAGTCAGAATTACTGGGTTTAGCTTTGCCTAGCAATAGTAGCGCTGCTGTCACACCAAAGACCCATCCTTCTGTATGACAGCTCAGAGCACCTCGGAGATGGGTAACTTACTCATTTGTGAGACTTTTTTTCTTGACAGTCAGTATCATGTTGATGCTGATTGACAGTTGTTATTTCTGGGTGGGAGAAGGTGTTGTGCAGAACTAGACCTTTAAGAGATATTAGGGGCGCTTGAAATCAATAGTTTTGTCATCTGAAGACTCATTTTTTGCTATCCTGCTCAGTCAGAGCTCAGATACTAACAACTAGGACTTCCTCCGCATCCTTAGCACCGAGCCTCGCAGGCACTATAGGAGGAGGGAGCTTTAAGGAGGATGGGGAAGGTTGCGGAGGTTTTTGGAGGACTGTTCCTTCTTGTCATGGAAGTTATTGGAAGAGATCTACCCTAGCTTGCTTTCTCTCCTAGCAATTGGGCCCCTTTTCTTCTCTTAGTCTTCTTCCTCAAGCGTCCCTCGTCCGCAGAAGCTAAGATGTCTCCACTCCTGCCTGTTGTATACTGCTATGGGAAAGGGAGCGCCTTGGAAAGCAGAGTGGAAGAGCTAAGGTTATTTTTTAGGCTCTGTGTCATGTAGAGTGGTTGAACTACCTTATAAACAGAATCTGGGTAATAGCCCAAGCCATGATTTATGACAGCTTCAACAGTATGAGGTTGCTTTGAAAGACATTACACAATGCTGAATGTGCTGCCCGTACAGAAATGATTCAACTAAAATGTTGCAGCCTGCACAGGACTATGCATTTATCTCATAAAACAACCAGCAAAGAACCACCATAACTCACCAAACTCATGGTTTTAGCAATAGAAAGGCTTTGCAACAAGAAAAGGATAAAGAATGTCACTCAGAAATTATTGTAGAAATGTGTCTCTTTAAAGGAGTTGACAATAATATGGGTTTGATTATTTCTGAAGGAGCTTAACCGGCCTGTATATCCAGATTCCATTGAAAATGGATAATTTTCCATTTAAAAACATATTTTTTCCTCACAGTGAATGGGAAATGAAACTAGATGACTCTGTATCCTTAAAAAATGTATTATTCAGATTATCTTTGGGGAGATTTAAAGAAAGAAACCAATCTCTTTGCAGCAGTGAAATTTCAAAGCCTGCTAATTTAACTGTTACGCTTTAAAATAAAGAGACAATTTAATTCTCCTGATGTAGCAATGTTGTTTGGTCCTTGCTTCATCTCAGGTGCTTCTGAAAGGCACTGGAAAATAATAATCATGTTCCCTTCTAGACACATAAATCAGACTCTCTTCAGCAACATAATTTTAGATTACAAACATAAAAGTTCAGGAAGAATTTCACATCTCACTTCAGCTGTTTGCAGTGAAGGTCTCCCTCAAGTGATGTCTTAGCCACCACTAGGCTTGCATCTTACTCCTCTGCCTTGTGTTTTCTGGGCATCACTTGGGGCCAAAGCACTTTTAGGAGTAAACTGATTGTAAAATGCTACAGGAAGGAGGATTTCTCAGCAGGGCAAAATAAACAAACCCCTCTCTTTCTAATCTGGAATCCTTTGAGGTAATGAAGGATACCGAGAAGAGATCTGCAGGTTTAGGTCCTCTGCTTACAGAACAGGTCAAGCAAGGACAAGACTAGTTTCCTGCCTCTTGTCCAGTCTGTCGGTGCAGTGTTTCTGCTGAGATGAGCAGGAGTTCAGCCTTCAAGCCCAGTTGTTCCCTGACTCCCACGGAAAAGGCTAATCAGCAAAGCTAATCAAATTATAACAAATGGAAGGCAGAAGAATAGTAACTGTTTCCATGAAATACGTATTCCTTTCTGCTCCGTAACTAACAAATTCCTATTTCTGCATGCTTCATTTGTTAGGTATATCTGTATCTGTTAATATATAGCTATTTACCTCCTCTGTCCTCTCAGAGAAAATAAGACTTCCCTGGTCACTTCAGAACCCGTGGGAGCCTCTCATGCTGATGCTACTAGTGTCCTAGTGACAGGAGTATGGACACCTTGTTTACTACAGGCATCTATCCTTCAGGCTGAGGGAGGAAAGCCACCGTTACAGAACACGGTGGATGTCCTTCGTAGAGGTGAGATGTTCAGTTAGTTTGGAGGGTTTGGAGTCTGGGGGGGGGATTATTAATTTCCATCACACCTCATACAGCCCTGAGTAGTAGCAGTGTTAGTGAGGCAAATCCTGTTTCCCTCATGCTGTACTGTTTAGTACAATTTAGACTAATCCTGTGAAAATAGATGGCATTTGAAGAGCAATTTTGGACAATTTTAAGAAGATTGGCTCCAGTGGAGATGCCTACATGCCTACAATTTTCCATCTGCTTTATAACAGAGACTAATCAAAGCCCAGGACTGTGAAAAAGAGGTGATGAGGTCTGGCCCAGTTCTCTGGTCCCTCTCGACAACACGCAGACTTAGGTGACCCATCTGCCTATTGCAGATCTGCCCTGTCCTCTCTGCTGGGGCTCCAGGGACTGCTCCTTGCAGAAGTATCACCCTTCCTTTGCCAGTTCTCATCTCACATGTGTGACAGACATCTTTGACCTTAGTGTGCTCCTGTGGTTCGCTACAGGGGACTTCATCAGGTCAGCTCAGGTCACATCCTACCTACCTCGTGTCAGAGAGAACAGGGAGAGATCGTCTCATCTGGGCTGTGTGGAGGGAATAGCACTATAGGCTGGTATACAATCAGTTAAAAAAATATGTTTTTTGGTAATGGTCAAATTGGCAAGGAAATCCGTTGTTGGAAATCAGGACAGAGGTTTTAATCAGAGTCATAATGGGTGTATAGGAGCATATGATGTCAGATTTGAGACCAATGGCCTTGGAGTCTCATATTTAATGGGTTGACATGGATTTTTTGCTTAGAGAAGCACCTATCTAGTGATTCAGAACAGTGAGATAACTTTTGAATGTTTTATCTTTCACCTACAATAACAGAGTTCAGTTCAAGTCCCTATTCTTCCCAGGACAGAGCAGCAATTTGCTTTAGGGCTTTCTTTCTAATCCTATGCTCTATTCATGGAGCTATTGGAAAAACCTTGAGGAAAAAAGCATCACATCTTATAGGTCTGCTCTGCTCAGAGTTCCTCCTTCCCATTCTTAGAATTTCAGAATTGCAGCCATTTATTCAGTGTGTCTCCTTTTGCAGTTTATAACCAAGCACAATACCCTGCAGTCAGAATCACAGTTTAGTTCCAGTTGGAATTTTGCTCACACAAAGAATTTTAATAAGTAATCCCAAGTAATGAAAAAACTCAGAGAGAGTATAGCTGAAGCACAGATCAAGCAGAAGCTGTAAAAAAGCTTTAAACTGGCAAGCCCTATGAAGAGAAGAGAAAACTTAACTTTGGGAATAATGCTTTAAGTTTATAGGGATCTGCTTACAGCCTTAGATCTGTCTTTCATAGTCTGGGACCACAGACACCAAACGTCTCACTGCAAGCTGTAGCTTGAGGCCAGTGTTTACATTTGTTTGCCTTTGTTTCTGGTGTCTTGCAAACAGCTCATTAGCTAAAGCTGAATGTTTCCCAGGCATGGGTAGAAACTTCTAGTTTGAGCCACATTCTGGCTCGCGTTTAATATTTCTTGCCCTTGGAGCACAGTTTGTTCCATTGTTGCCCTTTAAGGGCTTTCTTCCAGAGAGTGGAAGAATGGTTGCTGTGAAGCAATGCTAGATGCCTTATCCACGTCCAAATATGTTTTTATTTGAATGGAACAAGATCAACGTTTCTCCACACTCTTGGCTGCAGGTTTCTCCTCCCTAATGCTGGCACATTTCTCACTGTGTTCCACTTTCAGGGTATTCTTTGACCTCTGCCAGCCTTGGACGCCTGGAGAAGGGGCTGAAGATGCTCTGTGCAATGCCTCCAAGCCATTCCTCGGCTGAGTTGTAAGGGCTATTTGGAGGAGGCAGTGCTTCCAGTGCTCCCCTGCCCTCTCTGACACACCAGAAGCAGGTGACCATGGAAGATGGTTATGCTACTTCTTTTCCTGAATGGGAAAACTGGTGAGCTGGAAGAACTCTACCCAAACAGTTCTGTGTACTTAGAGGCATCTTTGCTTTTCCGCCTTGATATCCATGCTGTTAAACAGTCTTCCTTCCTCTGTCCTTCCCCCTTGTCTTCTCACGAGTGCCTCTGCTTTACTGCTGACCTGTCAAAGCTGCCTCAGTTGAGGCACCTTCTTTCCAGTGCTGCTGCCTTCTAAATAGCTTCTGTAATGTTAAAACTCCTTGTAAGGGTAAAATCATTCTTGGGAGGTTTTCAGCATCCTGGTAAACCATTATGCCATTAGGACAATTTGCATCACCAGCATCACTTACACAAAATAGCAGCTACTTTATCTTAAAATCCATTACAGTGTTGGCTGCTGCCCAGCGCTAGAGCAATTGCATTACAATTAATAGCATCTCCAACATAAGGCTTAGAACATCATGATTGTGCTAATACTTAACATTCAAAGTTTCCTCTTCTTTTTTATGGAGAACGGACTGAACTGACTCTTTTTCTTTTGTTTTTAAGAGATCCATCCAGACCTTTTGGGTTGATATATTTGTCCAGTCCCTTTCTAAGAAGAAACTTGGGTTCCCCAAGGCAGTTAGAAAATCTGAATGAAATGGGGAAGGCTAAGACTGCTTATACTGAGCTGACAAGTATGATTCCATTGTGGCTCTGATCCTTTCCATCCCTCTGTCTGAATTCACAAGGGATGGGATTCATCTCAGGGACTGAGTATATCTACAGCTTGTCTCCAAATGAGTGAGTTGTCCTGAGTTTCCTGGTGGTCACTGAATTCAGACACCAGACAACAGAACACGGTACCTTCTGTACCATGGTTCCTGGTTGGTGTCAGTGCAGTCCTGATCAGCTAGGCTGGAGAAGTTTCCATCGTGCTCAGTAAAATTTACTTTAGGCCATTTTGGCTTTGCATCACAGAGGCAAATCTGTGACACATCAGTTAGCTCAGCACAGCTTTGCTTAAGGTAGCAATGAAAGAGGACGCAGAATAGCCCCGGTGATAGTCCCTCTCACTATGACATGACACTCCATGCTAGACCCCTGCCCCCGCTGCAGAACTCATGTTTGTTGGTAAACTGAGGAGGGGAAGATCTGGTTTCTGGCCGTAGCCAAGGCAAGGTGAATGCCATTTGTCTTGGCATCTGCCTCCCTGTGGGGAGAACGTGGTTGGGAGGGGGGTATCCTGCTGCTGCAGATGGTCTGCAAGTTTTGAAGTTTTGTAAAAGAAGCAGAAATCACTATAGCTGCCGAGAAAAGGTGGGAGTGCAG
This sequence comes from Falco peregrinus, assembly GCF_023634155.1. Taxonomy (NCBI): domain Eukaryota; kingdom Metazoa; phylum Chordata; class Aves; order Falconiformes; family Falconidae; genus Falco; species Falco peregrinus. The sequence goes on along the minus strand of NC_073738.1, from coordinate 4,637,662 downwards.
AGATGGTTTAGCTGGTGCAGACTGGCTGAGAGGCAGTGAAGGCGATGCTGGCCTTTTTTCTGGATTGGTTGATATCGCTGCTTTCTGGTAAGGTAGTTCCTAGTGGAAAGAAATGATCTAGAATTTGAGGATATGTAACTGTTCTGTTTCCTCTCACCCCCCCTCCCCACCCCCCCCCACCCCCCTTTTTTCTTTCTACATCACACCTTTGCTGTGATGGAGTTCTGGAGTTTTTTTGTTGTTTGTCTTTTGTGTGTGTGTGTGTGTGTTATGGTTTATTTACTGGAAATATTGATTCCTCATCAAAAATTCAGCAGCTTTTTGGCCTCAAAACACCACTTTTCAGCCAAGAAATGACTTTTCATTCTCAGAAAAACCTTTGCTTGGGTACAACTCACAGTTTCTGAACTTTTTTTGTCATAAAAAGCCCCACTTGTGTGCAAAAAAATCATTTTGATGGATAATCTTTGATCAGTCTCATTGGGAACATCAAGCTCGTAGTGCCTAACCTCTTTCTTTGGCTATTTTTTTAATTCAAGATCTTTGGAAAACACAATTTATTTTTCTTAGAGCTTAAATGAAAGCCTGGTGGAAGCACAGTTCTAGAAGACACATCCTTTCTTCTGTTTGTCAGACACTGAAATATAAATCTTTTTCTATTCTCCTCAAAATGTTTTGGCAACACCCTATTTGGACCAGCTGTTAATTCCTGCCTAGCTTTCTCCACTTGTATGTCCCAGCGTGAAATGTAACACTTCCCATTTTATAGGTAAAGGAATTAGACTAAAGCCAGCGTTAGACGTGAGTAACCTCCAGCCCCAGGTCCCTGTCTTACCCTGTCTCACACCTTCCCTGGACCTGTGACGCTGTCACCCTCCAGCAAGCTGCCAGCCAGGGTGTTACACATGATTTTTTGGTCAGACCCACATCAGCTTAAAGGTTGTAGGCCACAGAGAGGATGCTGCTTTCAGCGGGGGACTGAAGGCTGTATCATTAACATGCAGTCAGGGGAAGAAGAAAGTATTCAATGAGCATGGCTGCTTCACAAACAGACTTTGAAAGTGAGGACACACTGCAGCTCTGCTCCCTCCACCCCGGCTGCCTGGCCCGTAGCACACAGACAGGGTGCTGCACACCCTGCAAACAGTTAAAAAGCATCTATTCAGGCTGCTGTTCCCATCTAGTGCAACTCAGCTAAAAGAGCCTTTGAAGTGGGATTATACAGTTTATCTTGTTTCCTCTTTTCTTCTGCATTCAGGCATTTTTGCTCTTGAAGCCACACTAGAAAGAAGGCAGAGGCAGAGCGCAGAACTGTGGCTGGTTTTGGAGTCTGGTTTGCATGAGGCTGCTTTACATAGCACAGCATCAGTCCCATTGTCCAAGGAAGGGCTGAAAAGAGAGGTTTTGGTCTAATAAAGGATATTAGCTCTCCCCAGAAGCCTTCCTTTAAAACGAGAAGACAAACAAACATAGCCTGAAGGTGAGCTTCAACCTCTAGTCACAGTTACCTTCTCCTGAGAACTTCTCTGCTTGGAGTAACAAAGCAGTAGCTTTAGGGCACTGAACACATGTACACTGCTTCTTGGTTGCCTGCTGTCATCCTTGAGTAAGCAACAAATAAAAGCCTTCCCAAAATATCCCTCTGCTTCCACTGGACTGGGAAGCTCAGACTGTGAGGCCCCAGCCTTGAGCATGATGCTCAGAAACACGGGCTGGGTGTTAGGTCCAAAAATAGTGTCAGTCAATATATTTTCAGTGATTTTTTCTAAGTTTCCCATGGAACAAGCACAGATTGTCTGGCTGCCAAGGTTACAGCTGCAAGCATGGGCAGAGCCACAGCTGGGCACACCAGCAGGAGCGCGGGGCTCTCGGGGCGCCCGCCTGCTCCCCGGCAGCAAACTGCTGTTTTGCAGCGAAGTTCAGCTGCCAGACACTGCTGGCCAGGCTGTCCTCAGACATGGTGCCAGCCCTCGGCGGGGTGTCTGCCAGGCCCTCGTGTGCGCAGGAGATGGACCCATCAGGGAACATGCTGTGCTCACAGCTGCTCCTGAGATCCCTACTTATAGGCAACATCAATATACCCTTGGCCTCAAGCAGCTAAGGACCGTTGTAAGCTCTACCGTCTACTGTTCAAAGGGCAAGCATCGCTGCTATAGATTGAGAAGAAAAATACAAGTTAACAAAAGGGCATTTTCTGCTAGATACTACTTTTCCCTCCAGCTACAGGAAAAATTTCCTATGATAAATGGTAATCACACTGTTTAATACACTGCTGAGAGATGCTGGGATCCTGTAGTGATGAGGAAAGGGTAGAGCCTTTGTAGAGCATCTTGTGCTTCTTTGAGGCATGTGCTGAAAGTGGTTTTTAGACCGTCTTCTAGGATTAATGTCTTTCAGAGGTTGTTCAGCTGGAGCTTCCAGTTGAAAGCTGCTAAGAATCAGGTGGTCTGAATCTAATGTGCTGCTCTGCCATGGCTTTTTGCATCTTTAGATGCACTTATGGCTTTTTCTTCCAACAGCTTCCAGCTGCTCAGTTTCATTAGTCTCATATTCAAGAGTTCTCAAAGCTATACTCATGTTACCAACACCGGAATTCCCCCAGTCACTGCCTCCATCAGCTGCATCATGCATGGACTATGGGGAATGAGCTGGCCTCTTGGTCGTGATGATTCTTCATTTGGTTCGTGGCCTTGCCTCAGATGACTGTGTTTTCAGAATCTGTTTGGGAAATCTGGGCTGAAGCTGAAAAATGGTGTTAAAAAAGGGTCAGATCAGTTGCCTTCTCGCTGTGTTTTCTCAGTTTCTTGTATTTGCAGGCTGGTAGGCATTTCAGATCACACAGACAATTTAGGATGAGATAAATAGCATCTTAGCCTTCATTGGACTGCATTAACTAGTTCCCCATCTCCCATAAAGAGAGACAATTACAAAAGATTTTTCATGCCTGTTCTCTACATACTAGAAATTATTTTAACTGTGTACTTTATAAAAAGGCACCTCTGACCCCATCCATGGGTCCTGTCAAACTCACTGTGGGCCAACACAAGCCTAACGCATCCCTTGCCTCTGAAGCTTCACCTTTGGAGCTTCATGCCTTTGGAGCTACATCCATCCTTGGATGGGGTTTGCAGGTGGCAGGTTTTAACCAAGTCAAACAAAGTGGCCACTTGTTTCCAGGGAATTTGTCTCAAGGAATTTGTTTGCAGGAAATTTGTCTCAGTGCCTGACCTGTTGCATCTAGGCAAAACCTTGTTATCTATTCTGGTTTTACCTCGAAAAGGGTATGTTGCCTATTCGTGTAGCTGGAAATTCAAGGCTGCACCTGCCACATGCACCAGCACCATCCCACCCTGAGCGCTAGGGAATCTTTGCAAAACCCAAAATGACTATATTTGTAACCAAAATAATCTCTGTGTTTGAAGGCCTGATTTGGTACATAAGCAACAAGCTAGGTGGTGGAGATAAACAAGCCCATTACTGCTGCAGCCAGGGACATGCAGTCACTGGCCTCATTACTGCTATTCACACAAACAAAATGAGAATAATACAAAAACATTCCCCCAGACAACAGATCCCCGGGAGGGGTGGGGGGACACTGGAATTAAACTTGCTACTGTTCAAATATTCCTGGAAATGCTTGGTTCCTGCACTTTCTTGTCATCTTTCCCTCTTCTCCAGCCTAGAATACATTATCTGATGGGGTGGCACCTTGCAGGGCTCTGAATTTCACATGTGATTATCACCTTCAGAGCCAGCATTGCTGCTTCAATCAAAATGTTCCCTTCAGCAGCCATTTCCCCTGGACTGAAGACAAAATACAGCTTAACTCTGCTTGGCATCCACATGAAGAGTGTATGGAGATACTGACTTTCTCAGGCCCTGTTAATAGAAGAATTTGCCCGTTCTGTGAACATAAAAGGTCATTTGCTGTAAAACAGGAGGCAATAATCTTACCTTTATTAAATTGCCCCATATCTGGGGCCCAAACAACTCTCTCCAGGTACATCCCAAAGTGTCTGCAATTGAAGGTGTCATCCCATAAATATCCACAGGAGTGGTACGTGCCCAGTTCAGAACTCTCTTGAACAATGGCTGTGGATCAGTGATGTTTTCTGCCATGCAGGGAAGGTGATTTGTATGAAGGAGAGCTTTGTTTTTTCCACAGTACTGAAACATATAGCAGCCTCGGACAGGGAGAAACCCAACTCAGAAACCAGCAGAGATGGCACCTCTTTTACACTGGGGCCTGGAGGTAACACCCCCAAACCAGCAGTGCCAGTTACTGTGTACTTGGCGGAGAGAGGTGCCGCTGCAGGGATGAAGGCTGGTGCAGGGAATCGGAGACCTCAGGCTTGAGAGGTGACTTTCAGTCATGTTTCCTCAGACGTAAAATCAGAGTATGAACAGGGATGAGGCATCCTTTGGAGCCACAGTTTTCAAAACTATTGCAAACCTGCTGCAGACCACCAAAGGGAGAGAATTACTCCTGGCCTGGCCCAAACTTGAAAATATGAATCAAGCCTTGAAAGAATAATGATATTTGTGGGGTTTATGGTATTTTAGCGTTTCTTTTGTCTTTTGCTCCCAGCTTTATGGAACCCGATGGCTCATTTAGGCTGTATTTAAGAGCTTTCCTCTGACGCTGCAAGATTTTAGATTTCTTGTTTGTTTAATGCTACCTGAGAATTTCACAGGGCTAAAGAGCTGAGGCTTTAATGCTGCTGTGTTCCTTATAAAATAGTGAGAACCTGCAAAGCTGGATACCTGTGCTGAGTTTTCTGCTTTAAATAAATGCCAGTATTTCTTGTCTTCTTTACCAACGTAGTCCTTTCTTCTGTTTCCCTTAACACGTTAATGGGACAAGCAGTCTGATACCTCTTCCAAGGCTTCTGTGTCTCTGTGCTCTTTATCAGGGGTGAATACACAGAGCCAAAGACCCAAAGATACAGAAATAAAGTGTTCAGAATCTCAAACTGATATTCTGCTGCCACTGGCTTTGAACCCAGCCTGGAAGATGGAGGATAAAGCCAAGAAACTAAGGAGATTTAGCATGATTCAGGAGAACGTGATGTTTTACACCCGCAGCATTGGTAGGAGAGATTAGGCTGGGTCATTAGCAAGTCCCAGATTGTTTGATTACCCTAACCAGACTGTGCAAAGGAAACAAACCAGGAGGAAATTGGCCCACAGGGGCACTGAGATTCTTCTAGTGATGTTCCTGGTTTTATTATTTGTGTATTGTGCTTAGTGGAAGGTTTAAAATCAGCCAAGTGGGAAACATTGGTTTCAGCAGCAGGACTGGATCCAGCACCATTGAGTACACGTGTCCATAGCATAAAATGCTGTAATACTGAACTAGAGCTGTTTGGGAATAGGGGAGATGGAAGGCAAAGCTAACCAGTTCCTTCCCCACTCCCTCGGGGTGCTATGTCTCTCCCAAGGAGGCACTACACACTGTGACAGCTCTCTGATCATGTGAATATTGTGCTCCTGCTGGTAGTTGAACAACTCTTTTGGCAAAGTTCTCCACCATGCTGCCTCTCTGCCCACCCCACTGCTCACTTCCTGACCTGGCTCCTCAGTTGCAGTGTTGGTTGGTGTTCCCTGCCCCAGCGTGCAGCTTTCTGCTGTGCCAGACCAGCCTTGGTCATCCTCTGAAGGCAATTCCTCTGCAACACCAGTTTGCCGTGTTCTGGGCTCCATCCCTTCTCTGTCTTCTGGCTCTGTGATTTGTTTTCCCAAGGCAGGTTCATGCAGGGACCTGGAAGATAAGTTCCAGATTGACATCCTTGAGGAGAAAAAAGCTTGCAGGTTACCATGCCCCATTTTAAGCAGTGGATACGTTTCAGTTTTGCTTTTGTACCTAAGTTGGCATTGCCACTGAATTGTTCAGTGGGGCAAGATGTCAAACTGTGATATATTGGGACTTTGCTCTGGCTTTCAGAAGAAGCTGACACAGAGGAGAAGCATAAAACAAATAACCCTTTCTCTTCACAGAGTTATTAGCACTTTCTAGCTATACGATAGTCCAGAATCAAGATAGCTCCAATCCGGCACTTGCCCAGATGTTTTCAGAGTCAGTAGAGCCAGTGTAACTAATTGCAGTTGATGGTTCTCAGATATTAGGAATAAAACAAAAGCAAACAAAAAGAATATTTTCAATCAGGATGGATCACTGGGAAGTGTAAGCAACCCCATTCTGTTGCAAAGTATGAAACAATAAGCCTTAGATCTTCCCAAACTAGAAACAAGAGATGGACAAAGTTAATTTTGATTTGGACTGTACCATCGTGTAGGGTTGGTTTAGCATTAATGTAAGAAGAACTGAGGTTTTTATTTTGCTGATCTACAGTGAGCACTATTATCCTTTTGTAAAGGAACTGAATTTAATCACATCTGGCAGACCTGCTGGGTATAATGTGTCCCAATATCCCATTACATTTTCAATTTACATGTATTACCTTTCCCTGGGAAAGTTCCCTGCACTTCTGCTGGTTGAATTAAGTGGCTATTATGAAAACAGAGCAGGACATTTTAGTGATGTGGATGTTTGATTTTACCCTGGGAGGCAATTAGTGCTAATAAGTCCTGTACCCAATGTCTGCCTCTGATTTGTCTCAAAAGTAGAGCATATAAAAGGCAGAGAAGTGGGACAAAAGTTTCGTGGGCCAATTCCCTTTCAACCAAACCCACCAGTAACGAAGGACAGAAGAGCTGTGTCTACGCAGAGAAGATCAGAGTCAAATTCTGCGTCTTTTAGACTGTGTAACGTGTCTACAGTTACTTCCAAGCAAAGAAGTAACATTCAAAGTCAATGCTGCTTTAGTCTGTGTCTTGCAACACAAACAAATGCCATCCAAAACATACTGGGGAGCTAATGATGTTAGCGAGATAAATAATTAAAGCAGAAGGGAAAAGGCAGGCATTTAAAGGCTCAACAAAAGTAAAGGAAACACATTATAGACCAGATTTGAAAGGAGATGAACACTTGATCCCCATAATCTATATTGATCAAGGCATTTCCAATATGCTCATCACTAGCAGAGAAGGGAAAGGAGGAGCGAGTCATTAATCACGCAACGGCTCTACCTAAGGGCTCAGTCAATCACGTTCTCGTGCTGCCTAGGCGCACATGGCATTCACACAGACACACTACTTGCTGAACACTTTACAGTCCAAGTATATGTTTTACAGGCAGGAATACGAGCCCTTTGATTTTAGGCGTTGGGATTTAACAGCTGAGACCTTCCAAGCCTGAAGCTTGGCAAAAAAAGTACGATAAGCCAACATGAAAAGAGCACGGCCAGGGAGCTGCAGCGGAGGCTCTTGCCATGAGAGTAGGGGGATGGAGTAGGAGGCTGGTGGTGAGCAGAGCAAGGGAGGAAAAATGTAGGAGCTGGAGCTGGACCAGGTTCATGGTGCTTAAAAAAGAGCATCTCATAAAGCACGCACCGTGCTGAAGCTGCTTCCTCAGAACCGGCTCCTGAGCTCCTGAGAAGCTGACTTGGGACAGAGGGATCTGAAATTAGAGGATCCATCTCTGCCAGCTTAAAGCCAGCCAGGTTTTACTTCCATGAGAAACTACAGCCTTATGAGGCATGTGATCTCTGTGAGCAGCTCACAGGAAAGGTTCTGCTTAGAAACAATACTGTCCATTGCACTATATTTAACAGATGAAAATATTCCCCATTTTTAATTACTAAGGACATCTGTTCCAGTGGCTTATTCATCACCTGCAGTTTTTATAATCTTTGTAGCTTCTAAATGCAATATCACGCCAGGGACACAAGCAATAAAGACCTTATTTTCATGCAAATATGGCTAGCAAGAAGAACAGCAATCAGGAGGAAGAAAAATAAGGAATAGGTGAATATTTATCAGTGCAATATTGCCCAAAGCTCTCTGTGGGATCCTGATTGGTATTTCATGTTAGGAAAAGTAAGAAATGATAGACAGAAAGTGGATACGTCTGTAGTTTTATACCCTGTTACACAAATGTAGGGATGGAAGCAGAGAGCTGTAAAATCCTGTGTCCAGAGAAGCTTGTTTACCATTTGCTCATGTGGCAAAGTACCAGCAGAGAAGGTGCCTATGGAGTAAGAGGAGGCGCATTTTCTGAAGACTTTTTGAGCGTGTTTATTGGTTTTTGTAAAGACTCCTTTAGGAAGCATGCCTTGAGATCAATTTTTTATGTGCTCCAAAATACCCAAGATTTTGCTTTGGAAGTATTAAAATGAAATTAGCATTACACTTAAGAGAGGGAAGTCCAAAGGTGATAGAAGCAGTTGAGATGGCAACACAGCTGGGCTTCTCTGCCGGTGGTGGGATGGTACCACTGAATGCAGTCCAAGTCAAACGGGCATGTACGAGTACTAGGGGGAGTGGAGCCACCTCTTCTCCTTGCCTACAAACTCCACCTGCTCTCCTCACCTCAGGGGACATTCCTGTCCCCTGTGAAGTCTTTTCAGTGTCTTGCAAATTGCTGCAGAAGGCAGTTTATCACTTTATTCTGTTATTGCAGATAAATATTAAAGGCAGCACAGATAGAATTTCTATTCAGCTTAATGCAGGTCATCTCCCTGCTTCGCTTTCTGAAGTGTGTGAGTAAATTCTCCTGGAAGCAAGAGAAAGCAAAGGAACGATAACAACTCAAGAGCCTTAGAGAAAGCATGCAGCTTCCAGTCAGTGCTCCAGTTATGGCCTAAGGTGTGTGCGGTGTGCATGTGTTTGTTCTTCTCATTTATTTTTTTTATGTTTTGCACACACCAGTGCACTCCCATCCTGGGCAGCAGTAACTGGACTGCTCCTGGCCAAGCCTCAGGCAGTGCTGCCTTCCCCTGGCCTGGCTCACCAGGGCTTGCTGGAAGTAGGGATGTGTAGGGAGCCACCCAAGGCCAGTGTCTTCTGGTGAACATGCCAGAAAGACAGGAGGGAGGAGCCCTTCAGGCAACACCACGGATGGCTGGAGTGAGATTCATCCCTTCTGACCTCAGATAGCTACCAACCAGGTATCTGCATTCCAGTTCAGTATAAGCACTGACCTTAGGACGTGAAGAATTTCACCATAAATGCAACTTAATTTTCTCACAGGAGTACATATTTCCATACCCTCACACATGCCACAAGCTTTTGTGCCCCAAGGTAGTTTCTGACACATACAACCGCACTGCCATGCATGCAAAAGTGTTGCCAGGTTGTTTATTAGTCTTGAGATTTCTCTCCCAGCATTTCTACGATATCTACTTACGTATGCCTAGAATTTATTTATTTATTGCCTTCTGCTCTGTGTATCAGCAAAGTGATTTCTTTGAAGGCTGTATAGATTTTTTTCTTGTGCTCTGTTTTTTGTCTGTACTGAACTTGCAGGCTTTGGGAGGGAGGGGGGGAGAAAGAGAGGTTTTTCTAAAGTTTTTAAAAAGAAATTGCTGGAGATATTTACATATTAACAAATTTGTACTGAAAGACAGACATCCCCATAGGGTTCCAGCTGTAGTTGAATAAAATAATCCACAAACAAATGCAGCAGAAGAAAGACAAGTGGGAGAAGTGGGAGAATGGGTATAGAAAGATGGAGTGTCCTGTTCTCTTCTAGCCCTTTCTTTTTTGCTGCAAACTTTCAGCAAAACTGGTCTCTTGGTTTATTCAGCCATTGCCTTCTAAAGACGGTTATCATGCCTTAATTCCTTTCTTCAAGCAGACTTTCCTGCAAGCTTCTTCTGTTGCTAGAACCGTCTTCTGCCTCAGGATGATTTCAGGCAGAGGTGTCTGTTTGTCCACAGCTCGGAGCAGAGGCAGCTGGCTTGAAACCAGCAGCTTGTGTCTGTGGTTGCTTTGTCATTGCAAACACATTTAAGAGCTGGGTACATAAATGCAAAGCCGACGCTAATCTGTGCTAGACTAAGGAAGAAACAATTGACTCTGTTGTAACTGAGGATGATCTCTCATGTAATCGGGGAGGCGATGCCTGTCACGGATAATGAGAGCCCGGAGTGAAGTAAATGGGTGCTTTGCAGGGCTGGGCTGTCCCAGATGCTTTTCTCCCCAGTCTCTGCACATGAATGTGCTGGCTCCTCCTCTCTTGTGTCAAGCATAAGTTACTTGTCTTGGCTTTATAGGCCTGTGAGACCTGCTGGGGGATCTTTACTATCATCTCTCATACTCTTTAGACAACTTCAGTGCCCTCTCGAGACCTTTCCACAGTGCCCCATCACTCATCGGTTAGGTTTTCAGCCAAGGGTCTTTGTGCTGCTTCCCCCGCTGCTCCTTGTGCAGACAAACTCAGAGCCTTCAGAGCCTCCCCAAAACCCTCCTTTCCTGAAATCCTTTTCCTGATGTCTGTGAAATCACTTGACAGCAGTTGCTCATCAGCAAAGAGCAATCACTGCGTGCTGAACAGCTCTGCCGCATCGCTCTCTCGCTGCTCTCCTCTCGCCATAGCCAGCTGTTGGCCTTGGTGCAAAGCCTCTCCATCTTTACATCCTTCTGTGTTTTGTACCACACCTGGCATGACTGCGTTGTAGACTCACAGACCTTGATCATATAAATAACCAGTAACTATAATAACTACAGCTACAAGCTACAAGCTGTTTTTCCTGGCTGTCTGGAAGCTCGGAGTCCCACTGCTTTGAGCCTCATTCTTTTTGAGCGTAGACTGTCTGCAGCGTGCTGGTCCAACACCCGCTCAGGTATTGATCACAAGTCTCTTCTCTATTGAATTTCTCTCCAGGCAAACGAATGAATTAGATTCTCTATCAAAACAGAGGAGCCCAGCAGCAAGTAGAGTGTATCTGGGCAGAGATCTTTCTCTATTGTTTTGTAACAAGCAAACAAAACTGTGAATCTTTTGTGCTTATTTAAAAAAACAAAGCGCCAGTTTGGTTTTGGAAATAGTGGCCTATATTTTCATTGAGGTTGCTGAAATCTGTTCATTAGTCACAGAAGTGACACAGGTTTTGTGAAGGAAAGCTGCTCTCCTGGGATGGCTGTTTTACCATGCCCGAGGCTTGAGGTCACGTTCAAACCCAAAGCTCCCAGTCACATACTGGTTTCACACTGTGGGCTCACTCTCAGACTGGAGTTTGGAAGTTTCCCAAGTTGGGAAACTGAGGCACGGGCAGGTGGAGGGAGGAGCATAGGTATGGACACTCCACCTCATCCCACATCACACGTAGGGAAGATTTTTTTGACATAGAGGACAAAGGAGTCTGGGCAACCTTAGCTCCAGAACAGTGAAGCAGAAAATGACCTACTGATACGGGATGTTCGGGGCCATGTGCATGGGATGTGCAGCTCAATCCCTACACAACATTTACTTGCAAGATGATCTTGGGCAGAAGGCAGCAAATACGAAGGAAGGAAAACCAGCTGATGTAACCATCTAACAAGTCCTCATTGCACATGTGAGCACTGGAGAAGGGACAGGTTAATGTGCCAGCAGACATACGGTGCTCCCCACAAGCACAGCACCTGGCTGCCAGTGTGTGGTTAGCGACTCCCAGGCAGAATACTTCAGAACAATTTTTTTCAGCTCCAACACTTCCTCCAGCAAAAAGAAAGTTAACCCTGAACCACAATACTTTCTTCCCTCTGACTATCTAGAAAATGAACTGAAATGGCTACAGCAGGCGCAGTCTCCCAACTCTACTGATCAATGCAAGTCTAAAGCCTAGGCTGATCTGGAGGAGAAATTTCAATCCCAGTCCTAGTGTAATGAAGGGCAGGAGATCCTGGGATCCCTCAGCAGTCCACACTCAGTCTGTGACTCCCTTCTACATGCCCACGGTTTGTCTCTTATCACAGTGAAGTTAATTTTTTCTCCACTAGTGAAGACCTTTCAAGAGAAAGCAGAATTTTCTGTGCAGCTGTTTTCTGATGAAAATATTCCCACTGAAATCTGGGACAAAAAAGATTCCCTTTCTCACCTAGGCAAAGGAGTACGTTTCAAACAACTGAACTGAACCTCTGCGGTTTGATCTTTTGCTGCACTTTCTCCATTTTTGGTTGTCAAAAAATACTCTTTGCTGTCCACTGAAATGTCAACCTCCCCTATTCCTAAACAGCAAAATGGCATAAAATTTTTTAAATACATGGGCTTTGGTGGTACCTCCCGTGAGTTCTCATTGACCATTCAGCGAATTCCTGCTTGGGGAGTTCAGCTCAAGGGAAGCAGGCTCCTTCCCACTGCAGCCCGGTCAAAACTTCCATTTTCCCAAAAGGAGAAATGCAACAACATGCCAAGCCAGTAAAGCATCTTCTTCTGTTCCAGGCAGGGTGGAAGCAAATTCCTCTGGTTATTTACTACTTAGAGTTGTGGGTAATAGAAACATCTTGCAGCTAAACCAAAGCAGTACCGTTACAGAACACAGGGGTGACTTACAGGCTTTGCAGGGGTGAGCACAGCTGCCCCTGGAAGATCTGCACAAACCTCCTGTATTTTCTTTAGCAAGTTATAAACCTGGAAAAAAAACATCAAAAAAGTAGGAGGTAGAGCTGGTAGTAGCAGTGGGACAGCCAGTCCCTGAGCTGCGGGAGCGAGAGGCCGCGACGGAGGGCTCCCATCGGGGAAGCACACGGAGAGCTGCCTGTCCTGCCAGGAGCGAGCAGCTCGCTGCCTGCCTGAGCTCGCCTGCCTGCCCGGGGTGAAGCCCCACCACCCCCGGCGTTTCAGGACGAGAAAAATCCCCCAGTCCCAGGAAGCCAAGCTGGGTAGACCCCTGAAAAAGAAGCGGTCTGTAAGTGATTAGGATGAGTCCTAACACAACTGCATTTCTATCTCCTGACAGCTAATTATTGCAGAGCTTTGCAGCCAAGGCTTCGCTGTGATTGTGATGTTGTTTAATGAATCTCCATTTGTTTTCTTGTCGTTAATATTTTAAGTGTATTCTATTCTTTGTATGGCTTTTTGCCATCACAAAAGGGCTGTTGTCTCAGAGATCAGTCTGAATTCTCCCTTCTTTGAGGGGAGAAAGAATCATCTGTGTGGCAAACCTGTAGAAGAATGGGCTGAAGAAAGGGAAAAAAGGAAACAAAAGACGTTGTTTTGGAAAACCTCATTGTGTTAAGGAAAATGCATCCACCACTGAAGGCTCCAGGCCAAATGGGCAGGGGACAAGCGTCAGCTTGTGGCTGTGTGTCTTGTTCCTACTGCCAGGGCAGACCGAGCAGAAACTTGGAAGCGTTGGAAGGACTGTCACGGTGGGTGTTTTTTCCCCAGTCTTCCAGCTGCCTATCCTGGATACGTGCGTGTGTACATGGGCTGCAGAAAGTGCGGTTTGTAAGAAGCTTGGGAAATATGTCCCACCTGCCCCCGCCCGCCCCACAGACAGCAGAGTCTTGTTCTCCAGGCAATGCGGCTTGACATGTTCCTCTGGAAAGGCTGCGTCTCCGTGGCGATGCTCTTTGGAAAAGGCAAATATGCTTTGTACAAATGATGTCTCACAGGCAATGCTCTTTGGAGGGAGAAGCCTGTGCCTTACTCGGAACAAAGAAGCTGACGGCATGAGAAAGGGATGGCAACGCTCACCCTGGGCACTGAGAGAACACTGTGACCTGGACTCCCCTGAGTCCTCCCTGTCCCCTGCGCAGTCCTGTATCTCCCATGGCTTGTGGGAAACATTGAGCAGGAAAATTGTGACCTGAAGATAGTAAAAGGACCTCATACACATATGAAACACATACGTGTGTGACATGCATACATGCACATGGTAAAATGAGGACTTTGAGGAAGTAGAGTAATTCACAGGCTGTATGTTTTCCCCAGGGGTGCTGTTGCACTTGTCCCCCTTGCTGATGTTCCCACCTCTTTTTACCAAGCACAAATAGCACTTCACACAGAATATTCCCAGTTAAAAGGTTTTTAGTTGCTGATGCTCCCCAAGGCCATATGGTATGAGAGACCTGTACTCATTCACATGGCTTCCTGTGCTGGAGGCACCTGCCTGTGAGAGGAAGCTGCTCCGCTCCTTTGTGGACGCGGACTGTGGGATCACCCCACATCGGTGATCCACACAACGAGGGTGATCAGGGTGCTGGGGCCGGACTTGTGTAAGTGGTTTGTGTGGGCTTGTTACTTCTAGCAGGCTGGCTGAGAGCATGTGTTTAGCTTCAATTCTTTAACTTCTTCAGCAGCACTTAAATTTCTGGGAAACTTCTTTCTGCAGACACTGATATTTTGAAATGAAGGATTTGGTCCTTCTGGTTAGGCAGGTCTCTTGAAAGGAAGCCAGCAATACCGTCTTTCTCGGAGGACCACCTCTGAACGTTTATCATCCTTTCTTATTTGTACTTCACTTCGCCCTAAAACAAAATTCAGGTGAAATCTGTGCTGCATGGGAATGATCTTTTCATCTTCAAAGAACCTTTAAATGACTTTCCTGTTCTGAATCAGAAGAAAGAATCAAAAGCCTCAATTTTTTATCACTAACTGAGGAAGGAAAAATTTGAGCCAGTCAAAACATTGGGTCTTCAAGCTGTTTATTTCCATTTGACCTTTAAAAAACATTTGTAGTGTAAACTAAGTTACATTTCTAAGCTAGAAGTTGTTCCACATAAAAAATATTGTTTTTGCTGAAAGTGACAAAATAGGCTTTCAACAATTTTTTAACACTTTTTTTTTCCTTCAGCAGGAGATTCAGCAAACTGATCCTTTCTCATAGATATTTTTGGCTTCAATAAATTGGCATTGTCTGGGGAAGAGACATTTTGCTAGCCAGAAAGCTAGACCAGGAGCTGTAGGAACAACCACGTGTGACTGATTTGTGGGACAGAAAAATAGAAAGGGCAGATGCCCGAAGAGTACGGGAGTGCAGCCCCTGCTATGAATCCTCCATCAAGCTGGGCACGAAGCACTGGGTTAATGCCATTTCAATTGTTACTTCTCATCAATAGGTCACTAAATTCTCCTAATTGCGTGGTGCTCCCCATTCATCATCCTAGGCTGATGTGGAGACCTGAGGACACTGCTGTGCACATGAGTGCCATCTGCACACAAGAGCACATTTTCTTCTCGCTCTCCCAGGCTCCATCTGTTGACACTAATGCATTAGTGACACATTTCCTTCTAAATTTCTATGACTGCAGCTTTATCCATTAATCAGTATTTACTTTTTTAATAAAACGTACATGAGTAGAATACTGATTTATACACTGGACCAATTCTGATCCCGCCGTCTGCTGGTCTGCCCTACAAGCTTGGTGCGTACTGCTTGAATGCCCCTGGGTCTTCCCGTTCTGCTTTGGAGTCCTTTGGGGCCTTTCGCACTGGGCAGGCGTGCTGGAGCATGGTCCCAGGGACCCAGCCTTCCAGCCTGAGGAGGGTAACATGCGTAAGATCAGCGTAAGGCTTTACACGGCTGCTTATTAGGTTGAGTTTTTTAAATCTGGGGAGATTTCTGTTTAGTCTGAATCATTTTCTGCACCTGCCTTTTATCCCCCTCTGGTCTTTCCAGGTCTCGTCTTTACACTGGCTGGTTACAGAATCTCTCCGCGTGTGTCTGTATTTTGGCACATTAAAGAAATGTATTTGCTATGTCTTAACTCACCACTCCGGTTTTCTGACCGTTCCCCCCATTTACAGGAGATCTAGCTGCTGGGCCGTGTTTGTAAGTAGGTCTCTGAGCAGAGCGTGGGTTTTGGAGCACTGAGCGCAGGAGAGTAAGCTCACTGCTTGAGAAAACTGTGTTGTATCCAGCTTCCCCTTTCACAGCAGAAATCCTGCTCTCAGCCACAGGACCCAGCTGGCTGAAGCAGGAGAGGCAGCGAGGGTGCAGGACAGCAAAGCATAAGCAGGCAGAACACGCAGAAGTGGGGAGGGAGTTAGTGAGGAGGGGGGATGAGGCGAGGCAGTGATTCATTTGTGGGCTGCAATGAGGGAGCTTCGGGTACAGGCCTGAAAAGTCTTTCTCAAGCCTGACAAATGGGATGACAGCCCTTTCAGGCATTCGCTTTATTGCTGCTATTAGTTATTTTAGAAAAAGCATTGTAATCTGCCATTTCTCTCATGCATTATTCAATACATTCATTTGCTGTCCCATACACAGGTAGTCGCACCCCAAACACACTTAAGTGTGCTTATACACACAAATAAATGGATTTCTAGAATGGTTCCAGGAGCAGGCTGAGAGCCAGCGAGACCCAGCGGTGCATTATAACCCTCTATTTCCACTGTACTTTGCCAGTGTTTAGTCATTTAGCAGGTCCACATTGCACAGAGGCTGAGGTGTGGAGATTTACTCTGATGCTGTCACAGTTGTGGACCAGAGGAAACACCAGATGAGAGCACTAAGCTGGCGGATTTAGGACGCTGACTTCAAGAGTGGGCAGCAACAGACAGTTTGGAGCGAGGGTGCTCAACCCACACCTTACAAACCACCCCTGGGTCAGCAGAACATTGTGCCTGACCTGTTAGCTGGTTTTTCTCCTCCTCTTCCCAGGGCTGTTTAGCTCCCTCCCTGCATCGTTCTCTGACTTGGAGTACATCCTTCTTATCACAAAACCTGCACGTAGCTCCCATCAAGTGCTGGGGCACACTTCTGGGGCGGGATAGACGTGCATGTGGATGTCGGGTCACACGGCAGGGAAACTGTGAGGGGGAAATGGGCAGGAGAGGAGCACAAGGGGCTCTGACCTCAGGAGACCAGCCTGGTGAGAAGTTACGGTCCCTCGCGGTCTGTAGGAGCAGATGCTGCGTTGCTTGGGAGCCAGGCTGCATTTCAGCCGTCCCTTTGGCAGAGGCAGGCAGCGTGCAAGGAGAATATGACCAAGGACCCTACCCTGTGCCCTGCCCTGGGCAGGGGCACTGTCCCACCCTGTCCCTCCGTGCCCAGAGCCCTTCATCAACAGGGGGAAAGCGGCCAGTGGTAACAGGCAGAGCCCTGCCCTCTCCTCCTCCTGGCTCAGCGGTGTGTGACTGATGTGCTGCCGCTCCTGCCAGTGAGGATGGGTCTCCCAGGGGAAAATGGGTTCTTGTTCACTGTGTGATTCCAGAGCGTTGTTTCCGCTACAAGCGAAAGCAAGTAGATCGGAGATGGGCTGACAGGAGTGACAGCTGAGCTGAAGAGCAGGAGCAAGAGTGAACAACTTCAGAAATGGGAACTGCTAGAGAAATAATCAGAGCTGAGGATAAAAGCTTGGAAATACCTTAGAGGCAAGGAAAGATGAAGCAAAGCCATATTCAGTGTTACACATCAGTGTCTTTCTGTACTGACACAGCACTGTCGCAGAAAGTCACCAGGGAGGAAGCCTGTTCTGTGAATGCAGTAGCAGGACAGGCTCCAGGAGGTGAGTGCCAGGGCCATGTACCTGTCCTGGGCATGGGAGCTGCTTACATGATGCGTCTTCATTAACCAGACAGTGTCACACCATCTGCAGGCATCCAGCTGAGCAGCCGTGGAGAACTTTTTAGGCAAAGCTGGCCAGAACCAGTCACAGAACAAAGCCAAACTCTTGAAAGCACTGCAGGCGCTGAGAGATGCTTGATCGCCATATGGCTGAAGGAATAAATTGGACCTTAGAAAATACCCTGAGGAGAACAACAGACCTCTGCCAGCTTTAAAGCTCCCCCAGTACGTGGAAGACCACTGGCAGACATTGAAACTGCTCGTCTTTGACTCTCTGTGAATACTGGATGCCAACAAAAAGGCAGGCAGGCATGTAGGCAGGAGCCTCTAAAGCACTTCAGGTGCTTGGTAGTTTCCTGCTCAGTCAGGCAAGGAAAGTTCAACTACAAAGTTCCATGGAAAGGCTTTGATGACCTCTGCACTCCACCAAAAGCAAGACATTTCAGAGACCTGTACGGGGAGGATTCTCAGCAGAGTTTGTTCCCTGCTATCTCTCCGTCCTTGCTAACAATTATAACTTTCCCATTCAA
Source organism: Falco peregrinus (assembly GCF_023634155.1). Taxonomy (NCBI): domain Eukaryota; kingdom Metazoa; phylum Chordata; class Aves; order Falconiformes; family Falconidae; genus Falco; species Falco peregrinus. The sequence continues at coordinate 4,619,796 of NC_073738.1, read as the reverse complement.
ACTAGAAATCATTAGTACTGGTGATTTAAAGGAGATGTTGTCATCATGATCCCTTCCAATGGCTGAAAAATGACTTGGGTAGCATTTGGAGAAAGGGACAAGAATTTGTCAGAGGAACTTTGTCTCATCTTCCTTTTCATTAGCTTTCATGAGCCCGGCTGTGCTTGGCAGAGAGATATGCAGGCGAGAGAATGGGGATGCAGCGTAAATGGCAGCCTGTCTGACTAATTGCCCTTGTGGCAATTCAGTGGCTCATGCCAGCTCACTGTGAGATGAGAAAGAGCTGGGGCAACGTGAGCGCTAGTCAGCCGGTCCCAGCTGCATGGATCATGTTTGCAGCTCACCACAGGCTGTTGCAACCTGTTTTCCATCCTTGCAAGTGACAGAGGCTTTGGTGAAAAGCTGACTGGTTTCCCAAACCAGATTCACTTCCATCCTCGTTAGGCCTTTTGCAGCATCTTTGCTGAGCCCCAGGCACGAGGGTGAGGGGCATCCTTGGGCCAGGACCTTGCAGGGGGTTCTGCTAGGAGCTTTGCTCACCTGCATCGCCCTGCTGCAGAGGGGTAGTCACCTCCTGGGAGCATTTAGTTTTTGGATATGCCTGTCCTCTCCCTCTGGAGACTGAATCCCATCAGTGGCCCTTGACAAAGAACTGAAGGATGAGATAATTGGCCTTGACCCCATTATGGATCTTCCCCTTGGCTGTGGAGACATAAGTCATGAGCTGAAACCACAGCTCTGCATAAAGCCGAGTGAGTTAGGCTGCTGCTGAAGGATGAGGGGTGTTTTATAGCTGACAGGGGCTTCTTCTGTCTCTGAGGAAGTGATGATGCATCTTGCACATGACGGGCTTTAGCTGGCAGGCGCAGAGACAGCACCACGTAGGCTTTTCCCTGCAGGGCCCTACCAATGTCAAGGCTCCATCTGCACGGCTCCTGGCTGCTCTCCTGCCACCTCATCCTGACCCTGTGTGCAAAATGAGGGTCCTCAGCCCAAGTCCCCTCTATGGTGTTTGTCTTCATGTAGTCACCAGGGAAGCAAGGCAGCCCAAGGGCTGCAGGAACCTCTCCCAGTTCAATCCCACCTTCCAGCCCCAAAGCTTTTGTGCCTTTTCCTGGGTTTCTGTAATGTTTTCCCAAGTGTTGTGGTTTAACCCCGGCCGGCAACCCAGCCCCACGCAGCCTCTCTGTCACTGCCCCTCACCCAGAGGGATGGGGAGGAGGATCGGAATGTAAAACTCCGGGGTTGAGATAAGAGCAATTTAACAGGTAAAGCAAAAGCTGCGCACGCAAGCAAAGCAAAGCAAGGAATTCATTCACCGCTTCCCATGGGCAGCAGGTGCTCGGCCACCCCCAGGGCAGCAGGGCTCCGTCACGCATTAACTGTTACTCGAGAAAACAAGCACCATAGTGCCAAATGTCATCCCCCCTTCCTTCTTCCCCCAGTTTATATACCCAGCATGATGCCATATGGTATGGAATATCCCTTTGGCTACCTTGGGTCACCTGTCCTGGCTGTGTCCCCTCCCAGTTCCCCATGCCCCTCCAGCCCTCTCGCTAGCAGGGCCCAGGGAACCAAAAAGTCCTTGATTTAGTATAAACATCACCCAGCAACAACTAAAACCATCAGTGTGGTTATCAGCATTGTTCTCACATGAGAGCCAAAATCCAGCACTGCACCAGCTACTAAGAAGAAAATAACCTCTATCCCAGCTGAAACCAGGACACTGGGCTAAGCACAAATACGCAGCGACTTTCAGCCCGTTTTGAATTCTGCTGGTGGTTTTGGGCATGTACATTATCTGTCCTCAGAATTTCTCCTAACTCAGAAGTTGAGATGTGCGTAAACTGAAGCATACCAGAGAAAATGGGGAGCATCACATAGGATTTATCAGAAAACCTTACGCTGCCCCTCCGGCCTGAATAGGGTGTGAATATCCAGCAGCATCACCTCCATAAGGAAAAGGCAAAGGGATCCTTTTCTTCCTGACACCTCCTGGCACCAAAAATGTTTTCTTCTTCTCTCTAAATCAAAAGGTGCCAGCAACTGCCATTGCCTCCTCTGTCTGGGAGAGCTTGTTATTGCAGCATAGGAGAGGAGGAACAGGAAGGGCTATACAGCATGCCTAAGATTATAAAGTGCCATCCAACCTGTTGCATATCAAAAAGAAACAAATAAGTACCATTAACTAGGAATTATTTTCTAAAAGGCTCTCCAAAGATTAAGAAGCTCTTCAGCTCCTACCTGCTCTACTCTCCTGACAGCTGTGCCTCAGTTTCCTGGTTCATTAAGCGGGTAAGGCAAGCTGAATGCAGACGGGTGCTCTGGGGGTAATTAGTTAAGCTTCCAGGAGTGATCTGAACATCGAACTCACTGCATGAATTATTTATCCGACTTAACATTTCCAGCACAATGAGACAAATGGTCTGTAAATACCTTGTTGACTTCTGGGCTACATTCTGCTTAGCTGCTTTGGTGGGACCTTTTCATTGACTTTTGCAGAAACATTGGCAGCAGCAGATGTTTTTTTCTGGGTGGTGGTTTTTGCAGGATGTGACCTATGCCCTATAAGACAGGCTTTATTTAATCACAAGATAAGAATTATTTTAGCTGGAGATAAAATTAGGTTGACAGTCATTCAAAATCTCCATCCAAAATGAAAATAAAATTATTGAATTGGAGGTAAGATTGAATGCAAAATGCAATAACATAGTCAAAAAATGTTTTGGGAGAATACTGCAGGAATGATTTGAGCTAACATGTAATACTCCAGGAAATTCAGAGTTTGGTTAGATTTACAGGAAAGCTAACAATCTGAGAGTATGGAAATAAAATTTAAGATCTCCTACAACCTTATTTGTGCCCTTGCAAATCTGACACTCTCTAGATTTCCCATATTTGTTCCTTCAGTGCAGTCACATTCCTATATCCATATATTTTGAAGCCTGGTGAGACCACACAATAAGAGAGAAAAATAACAGCAGATGACTACGGAGACATACTGTCACATGAATATAGAGAACTCATGGTGCCCAGTTCAAGAGTTATACTTAAATGGAAATATTTGTTGAGCAACACTGGTTTTGAGCACCAAATTTAGAAATTCTTTTCTTTTCACGGACACCTATTTCCAAGGAAAAAGGCTTAATGTGCAGACTCCAGAGCTGGTTGTGATGTGTTTCACTGGTTTTATTTGTCATTAATTGGAATCCTTGCAAAAATCTGTGCTATCAGTTGCAGATTGTGGCCTTACGGAGAAAATAATGAAGAAAAAAGATCCCAGATCAAGCTGCCACAGAAGCTCAGAATGTGATATAAGATGCTGCTAATAAGAGCAAAGTCTCTTTGTTTGTGCCAAGAAGTGGCGCAGCAGAGGCGTGGACATATATACTGCCTGTGCATATATTAACACATACAACTGCCACCAAACATGAGAGACCCAGACTTTTACAGATGGCAGCTTGAATATCAAGTGCTTTTTTGGAATCTTTTACCCGTTTCAGGAAGTTTCTCCACTGTTCCAATTAGCTGGATTTTGGTGAGGGGTCGTTTTCTCTGGAGCCGGGTTGCCAAAGGAACGTGGTTTGCATGGTGGTGAGGCACATCTGTGGGGATGCGCGTCTGTTAGTCCTCCTCATTCCCTTCTGCATGCACTGGCCAATTTCTGTAAAATCTGACCTAGCGGTTAAGGATTCAAAGCTATTATTGTTTAGTGGAAACAACATGCAAGACACTGGGCTTGTTTATGCAGTCACGAAAGAAAAATATCCTTAGCTCACCTCCTTATAGATAACGAAGAGTCCGCACAAGGAACAGCTTTGAAAACCAGGCTTTATTCTGCTGTTCTAGGAACTACTGGCTTTCTAATCCAAAGCAGGACCCACTTTCAAATCTAAATTGCAGTGCAAGGCTTGAAGAGTATAACAACTTCCTAGAAACCACTGGCACAGCAAAAAAAAGTACCTGCTTGTATTAATAGGTTATATTTTTAGCTTAAGAATTAGCTTCTGCTCAGTGAGCATCCATTCCTGCAGTGCATGATATTATGTATCCTCAGGACTAAAGCTGAAAAACAAGAAACAAAGAAAATCTTTTCTCAGGGGGTTTCTCCACCCAAAATGCCTGTTGAAGGACTGGCCAAACATTTTTTTTCATGAAACTTTTCTTAGTTTTTTAGATAAAATTTGAGGGAAGTGTCTGCTTGCCCCCAAAATGCTCAGTTTTAATTCATGGAACCAAACCCACAACATTTCTTTTTACACATGAACCTCCAATTTTTTCCATTTTTTTAGGATTTCATTTTTAATATCAGATTTCAGCCAAAAAAATGTTGGTGTTCAATTACTGAGATTCAGTTTATTCTCTTTCTGAGCACTTGGCTTAATCCAGTGCAGAAAAGTACATTAATGAACGCTCTTACAGATGAAAACAGGGAACAATACTTTGCATTTCATTAGCTCTTAAAAGAAAGCTGAGCAAGTTAAGCAGGGGCCAGCAATTTTTTAATTAGCCTTCCAGACACTGTCTTCTGCAAAAATAGCCCATTTTAATTACATCTATTAAAAATAACCTGTAGCAGGTTGACTCCCTACTCAAAGATCTCTCCACAGCGTGGTCTCTGCATTGTGGGCACGCAAATAAATCCGGAGCGAGTCCCGTCTCCCATCTGTGGCTGGACACATCCTCGCATAAGGTTACCTCCAGGTCTGGGCTGCCTGAGCTTGAGAAGCAGCATTAATTAGTGTATGTCTCTTTGTCAGACGGATTTTAGATCTTCGCTGTATGGCCTTGCTATCTATCAGGGAAATTGCTACTGGTTATGCTGGCAAAAGCAGGCCTGGCTCTAGATAAAATATATCTGGGAGATTTACGGGACGAAGCAGCATCAGTCATTTCACAGTCTTCGCCTTCATGACGGTGCTATCGTCAGTCACGGTATCAATCACCGAGCCTCTCTGCGGGCACAGGCTTTGTCACCGCTTTGCTGCAGAGCTTATTTCACCTCTACTAATTATCACACCCTGCATTAGAGTAATTGGTCACTTCTCAAGCTTTTCTCTGGGGATTTGGAGGAGAGTCAGCTGGTTCAGCTGGCGTGAGCAGCGCTGTTCCTCGGGAAGGGCGATGTCGGCGTCTGCCAGAGGACAGAGACCTGTGTCTGCTGTTCCCCTGTGTCCGAATGATACAGAAAAAGAGCCAGGTCCATCTGGACCTTGAAGGGCAGGATGTTATTGTGGGCCCTCGTTTATCCTGGCATCCAGAAACGGCCTCTTTCCTGTCCTCTTGCAGGGACAAGACAGATTTGCTGAAATATTTTCCTCTTAAAACTGTTCCCTCAGTCCGCACAAGAATTATTGTTATGATGCCACATTCATCCCTTTGCCTTTGCATTTTGTACATCCCGTGATACGCCACTGGCTCCTACCTTGGAAAAAGGAGGGGGATCGTGGGATATCCTTGTTTTGCTGTGTAATGGCAAACACGATGTGGGGGGACCGTGGGATATCCTCATTTTGCTGCATGATGGCAAACACGATGGGGCTGGGAACCTGCCTGCAGCAAAGACGGGGGTCAAGGGACAGCCAGGCTGTAGCTTCTGTACGCTCCTGCCAGGTCTTTCCGAACTGGATCACCCTGGTGTCCACTGAAACAGCTTTGATTGCTGGCATTGTGCTGTTCTGCAACAAACAATGAACTCTTCATTTTCTGGAGAAACTGCTCCCCAAAACCAATATTAAATCATGAGCCAAATTTTCAGCCAAAAAAAAAAAAAAATCATTAGGAAATATTCAATTAGGGGTGGCAGTGCCAGCCGAATTTCTGTGCTGCCTCCAGGTAGCTGCCTGCTCTCGTCCCTGCTGCAGTGTCTGCAGGTCCTATTTACGGAGCTCCCCAAAGACCCCAGGGTGGTGGAGGATGCACAGCACTGGGGAAATCATCATTTCCAGCTGAGTAAATGTTGCTGCAGCTGCTTTACATGCGCAGGACCAGCCAGCTCACTGCACTGTGTGTGAGCCGAGATGAGTCAGGGAAGTGGGGAGCCCCTTAGGGTATGCTTTCCATAGCATGAATGCAGCAAACTCCTCTCCGACCCATTGGTCACACTCAGATCATCTCTTCACCAGGTTTACACAGTTGTAAAGAACGTAGACCCCATGTTAAACTCAAGTCTTTTTTTTCCCCTGCATTCCCAACTGGCAGGATCGGAGATGTTTGGTATTCACCAAAGCAGAGCTCTTCAAGGCCGCATGTCAGTTCATTTGCAGACAGATGTTAGTTGTGTTGTCGAAGGCAGCAGCGTGGGAGTGCTTGGACTCGGCAATGAGGGCAGTGTGACAACACAGATGCAATGGAATAGCGCAGAATTTGTGCTGGGGGAAACGAGCAGGAGTCGGTACTTGCTGTGGGACATTTCACTAGCACAGCTTTTACATAATGTCATGTCCTTATGTTTCTTCCCCCACCAGCACAGGCTCTGGATTAAAGACTAAGCCTTGTTGACCCTTTGGATGCTATCAGGAATGGTATTTCATCCTTCTTGTGATTCATGTAGTGGGATAGAATCATGGAATCAAAGAACGGTTTGGGTTGGAAGGGACCTTAAAGACCAGCTCGTTCCACCCCCCTGCCATGGGCAGGGACACCTTCCACTAGCCCAGGTTGCTCCAAGCCCCATCCAACCTGGCCTGGGACAGGGACAGGGGCATCCACAGCTCCTCTGAGCAGCCTGTGCCTCGGCACCCTCACAGAGAAGAATTTCTTCCTATCATCTAATCTAAATCTGCCCTCTTGGAGCTTAAACCCATTACCCCTTGTCCTATCGTTACAAGCCCTTCTAAAATGTTGGCAAGCAAATACTGCCACAGATGTCAACAAAGGGTGGCCCGAAGGTAGTGTCATGAGATCCAGCAACTGGTAGTTATATTATGGGAGACTTATACCATGGTAAGGTATCACCCTCATTCAGGCAACAGCTTCACCTCTTGACCTTAACAAAATAACATCTTTGGACCAGGAAAAATATGTGGGATGTGTCAAATTATCTTGAGATTGAATCCAGAGATTTTCAGCAACTGTTGTAAGGCTCTGTCTGGACATGTGGTACTGCTCCCATTACTTCAAGTTATTAAGAGAAGCTAGAGAAGCTTAATCTGGATTTTGTAAGTCAGTGCTGAAGCTGTCTCAAGGAAATTCTATGACCTCTCTTTGTAGAGCAAGGCAGTTATATTGCTGGGGTGGGAGGTGGGTCTCAAAAAGACCGTGACAGCACGTCCTGTACCTGGGAGCAGTTTGAAATATGCAGGTCTTACTCTGTTGTCAGTATCTCACATGCCATTAATTTTCTCTAAGCAAAGTAAATATCATAAGTGACATAATAGTAGGGAAAATGTCACTATGAAATATGGTTAATAATCATAATCAATTCTACTAAAGAAGCACTAATCAAACTTAGTACCCGTTGTAGCAGACCCGTTAGAAATACAGCATGGGAGATGTCTCTGCTCAAAGCTTATGAGGAAAATCACAGCTTATGAGGAAAGCCAAAGCTTACGAGGAAAATCATGGGGTTTCAAGGGAGCAGGGAGGTTCAGCCAGTTGTAATTGCTGCTTTAACTGAAACCTCACCAGCACTATCCCTGAATCCAATGGCATGAGTCTCAATAAAAATCAAAAGCCAGGCTTATATGTCATGTCTAAATAGCTGAAGGGGTTTGTTTTGCCCGCCACACCTGTCCTTGGAAGATTTCAGCTCAACACACTCCATCACTAAGCTGTTTCCCCTCTGGAATCTGCGTGGTGCTGGTGAGAGAAGTGGAGGTTCCCTGGTGAGCCTCAGGTGAGCGCGGGATGCGCTGTGCCTGCTGGGGTACGTTCCCTGCCACAACCCCTGTGCTTCCCCCCTCAAACTGTCCCAAGAAAATTACCCAGAATCACGGAGATCTCTCAGATAACAGCCGCTGGTCCAAAATACCACACATCCTGGGAGTCAAAATTCTCCTTTTTTTGGGCATCCAAAGAACCACATGTTAATTTGAATGTGGGGAAGAGGCAGTTCTCAGGCAGCATGCATCAAAGGACCTTTATTTCTGTTTTTCACAACTTTTTCAACAGTGGTAAACTTTTAACGAGCAGAGATTTTTCACTTTTTTTGTTCAGTTTTGAAGTTGTTTTTGAATTATTTTTTTTTAATGAGGAAATATGCTTCTTAACTTTTCCTTTCAGAGGGTCTGTTTTCACAGGCCCTGACTCTTTACATAACAAGCCTACAACTAGTACGTGATGGAACTGCAATATGCTGCTCAGATCCCAACATGCTTCCAAAGCAAGATTCAAATCTAATCCGTGGTCCAGTTTGCTGTGTGACTGGATTCTAAGCTGCAGCACCAGCTTCCTTAGTGTTTCAATATGTGGTTAAAAATACTCCATCAGCTGATGTCCATTTGCAGCCTAGAAAAGCCGTCAACACATTTCTCATTTTGCAAAAAAAACCATGGGCCCAGTGTCAGTTCTGTGGTTTGGGTTTGTGTGTGTGTGTGGCTAATGCTGAATTTCTCCAGGCGCAGCAAGGCAGGAGAATCTGCTGGTTTGAATGTGGGTTTGGGGGTGGGGGTTTGTTTGTTTGTTTGTTTTTTTGGTGATTGCAGGGACAAGCAAAGAGGTGCAAAAGGAAAATCTTCAGCAGAATAGTGAAATGCCACATGACAAAACCTTTTTGTACAATAAGAATTATCCACATTGTATCTAGTGCCCTTGTGCAGGGATTAAAACCTGATTCATGGTGAAAGGGCAGAGTCTGGCTGGAAGTGGCTGCATGAAGGAGAAGGAATTGATTTCTGAAGGGGCTAATACATCTCCTCTGTCTGCGGGGTGACAAGGCTCCAGGGGATGAGCTTCTGCCAAAACTGCAGCCAAGGTGCATGGATCTAGCCTGGCTTGGGACTTTTTTCTTCTTTTCATTGCAGTCTCACAGTTGGAACCAAGCAAGTACAGCTAAATTTGGACCCTTTTTTCAAATCAAACCTTTTACATGTCTTTGTGTCTCTTCTTGTTTTGTCTTGGAAACTGGTCTGGTCTCTGAGTTTTACTCAGCATGTTTCTGTAACACATGAAGAAAATTCATTAATGTGTCCTTGAAGAAGGAGATCATTAAAAATTAAGCCACTTTGAAATGCTGGATTTTTGTCTGTTTTTTCTCCTTCCAGCTTGGAAACAATTTTCTCCTGTTTTCCAGAAACTTTCCGCAGTCACGTCTCCTTGAAAACTCCTCCAGGTTCCTGTGGGAAATGCTGATTGCCTAAAATGGGCACTTGCCACTAACAGAACCATCCAGTGGAAAATTCTTGCCCCATCCTGCACCACTGGCCTGATTTTGGGAGGGTTGTACTCCATGAATAAACACGGTTTCCCAGAATGAAGGATGTAGCCTTTTTAGGATGAATTTGGCCCTCTTTAATAATTTAAAAAGAAAAAAAAAGAAAGAGCTGTTGCAGTTGGCTTTGACCTCAGGATGGCCCTGAGAAAGGTACAGATTCCAAGGGCAAGAACAGCGTAAGGTAAGAGGAAATTTCCCCAAAGGGCTTATGTCCTGCTTACAGGCTCCAGCTTTTTGTTAGAAGTGAAGATATGAATGCAACCTTCATTTTCACTCCTGTTTAGCTGAAGTGAAAAAAGACAAAATATCTTATTACGTGTGTGTATGCAGGCAGCTGTCCTTACCAGTAGAGCTGGACCTGGATCCCTGAGCTGCTCTCATTTTCCCTGTGCAGTTGAGAGTTTAGAAGCATTTCTCCGTCTGGACATTTCCACCTCACCAGGTTCTCTGCACTCTAGTGACCAGTTTGTGTGGCTTTTGGTCCCCTGTTGGGATGCTGGATTGATTATTTTAAGACTTTCAGTCTTTTCCCTGAAGGCCTTAGCATTGGAGAACAGTGTGGGATAAGGGGCTGGCCTGTGCTTGAGGGTGTTCGTAGGGTCTGGCCTGACTTAGGGGGAGGTTTGAGAGAGACAGGGTAGGGTAGGGTGTAGGGTAGGGTAGGGTAGGGTAGCGTATAGGGTAGGGAAGAGAAGAGAAGAGAAGAGAGGAGAGGAGAGGAGAGGAGAGGAGAGGAGAGGAGAGGAGAGGAGAAAAGAGAAGAGAAGAGAAGAGAAGAGAAGAGAAGAGAAGAGAAGAGAAGAGAAGAGAAGAGAAGAGAAGAGAAGAGAAGAGAGGAGAGGAGAGGAGAGGAGAGGAGAGGAGAGGAGAGGAGAAGAGAAGAGAAGAGAAGAGAGGAGAGGAGAGGAGAGGAGAGGAGAGGAGAGGAGAGGAGAGGAGAGGAGAGGAGAGGAGAGGAGAGGAGAGGAGAGGAGAAGAGAAGAGAAGAGAAGAGAAGAGAAGAGAAGAGAAGAGAAGAGAAGAGGGAAGGGGACAAGACTATTTCAGCTGGAAGGGACCTACAATAATCATCTTGTCCAACTGCCTGACCAGGTCAGGGCTGACCAAAAGCTAAAGCATGTTGCTGAGGACATTGTCAAATGCCTCTTAAACACCGATAGGTTGGAGCACTGCAGGGAGCGACGAGCTCGTCCCTCTGCCACCTTCTCTCTGCACGAGACAAACCCAGTGGCTGCTCTCCCAGTTTATACTTGTGCCCACCATTACCCTGTCCTGGGTGCAGAATCTGGCATTTGGACTTATTAAATTTTATCCCAGCAGCGGTACGTGGCTACCCTGGATTCAGCAGATGTGCTCAAAGCCTTTTCTATTACTGGGCAGAATCGAAGCCTTTTCCTTTGTTTTTAGCAGTGACACAAGGCACTGCATGATAATAACTAAGAAGGTCTCAGTGGGAGCAGAGATGCTCCAGGTTTGCACAATTCCTGGTAAACTGTGTTATTTATTCAGAAAAAACCACTCTGGAAAAAAGTCTTGCTCGAGAAGTACTTACTGATGAGGAATGTGGCCTGCTCGCAGAGCCATCCCTGAGCCTCGCAGGGCAGGAACTTCTGCCTTTGCTCGTGGCTTCTTCACTGCCACTGCTGAACGAGCTGGGAGGATACAGGGAGATTCCCAGTAACTCTGCTAATGAAGAAGGAGTGCATGAGCACTCTATGTATTTGTTGCCTGATTACTATAGAAATAAATGAATTGGGGAAGCACATGGAGCAGTCAATTCCCTCTTATTCAGAAACCAGCACAATTTAATTAAGTCTAAATAGCACTTAGAATGGTGAATACTGAATCGATTGATGGACTGAATACTCTGAGAGTGTTTTATCGGAAGCTCTTTCTGATTCCCTGGATGCTCAAGCAAAAATTAAGAAAAAGATCCTTTCAAAAAGCTCTTCCTCTCAAGACTAGAGGCTGTTAGGTTCATTTGCAAAACAGATTTTCCTTTCAAGAGTTAATTGGTCCCTAGTCTTTCCAGAGACGTGGATATTTGAGTCTTGAGCCGGAATCTTTTTCATTTCACAGTGATGTAAATTGGTAGTGACAGCATCGAAGTCACTGAGACTGCACGGGGAAAAGGAATCAGGACCTTAGTGCCACAGGCCTGGGGTGGTGCCATGTCTTACAGTGCACCTTCATGTGAGTGTCTCAGCTTGGTTCAAATAAATTGCTATATACACACTGCCCCCGTGGAGAGAGAGCTGGGTTCAGCGGCCGATCCCATCCAACAAGTCTTGCAAAGTCCTGGACAGAATATGTGTCATGACCAAATAACAAAACCCCTGTGCTGGTGAAGTTAGCACTGAAGCACAGGTTCTCCTCTTGAGTTCTGTCCGCCTTGGTCTGGAGTAACTCAGCTGGGTCGGTTGTATTGGAAAGTTCTCAAGGGTGTGAGCAAGGACCCTATTTCCTTGCAGGCTTTGACTGTGCAGTTACACCTCTTAGAGGAGCACGAAGGCTGTCTTCCCATCAACACCTGGCTGCTGCAAGCGGACAAAGCAGCTGATGCTCTTAGGTGTAGCTGCTAAATGCTAATGTCACCCAGTCTGCCTCCCTTTTCACAAAACGCCTTCTCGCCTCCTGGCATTTTCAAATAGCCCTGACCACAGGAAAGTACACGAAAGCCCAGGTTAAGAGATTTCAGCAAAAATCCCAAAGCAAAGAAATTCTTTGCAAAGGATTATAGCAGGATAAGCATGACACCCTTCAAAGAAACTCTAATAAGCGAGGAAGTGCCTGGTTCCAGTGCATCCTCTCACCTCCGCGCCAGCACAGTCTCCCTCCCCTGAGCTATTGCTTGTGTCCTGTGGTGACCTGCTGTCACTCTGCCATAGTAGGAATGCAGGGCTTGATAGCTGGGGTGAAGCTGGATGTCATCATATACTGTCACCATGATTAAATCTAGTGTGGGCTCAAGTGCACTAAGTCCAAGCTCAGGTGTCTCTGGGCTATGCTCTTGCCTGTCTGTGCTGGTTGGGCATCACACTCAGCACCTGCTCCGTGCCAGGAGCTGAACTCTGGGGATATTTGAGCTGGAACATCCAGCTTTCCATAAGTCTATCACACAGCGCAGCACATCTGTGGCCTCAAGGATACTCTGTCCCAGCTGAAGGCATGCAGACGTCCAGATGTCAGCTGGGCACGAAGTTATTCTCCACCCTAGTCCGTGGAGAATAGCTTCGGGGTGTCTAAACCAGAACAGGGGAGTCACACATCTGGCCCTAGGAATTGAGCTGTCAGCGTGTAAATGTGGTGGCTGAGGGTTTATCTGCATTTTAGTGTGGACCCGGACCCACGTGGAGCTGAGATACCCCAAGAGCAGACAGATGTTTTGGAGGAAGATGTACAGTTCTCACATCAGGCAGCTGTAGGGTAATCCTCTTGCTACATCACACACTTCTCACCCTTTTAATGTCTTCTTACAAAAGTTCTGCTCAACTTCTTGCATTTCCCAGCTGTCTGTATTTATCTTAAAACAATTTGCATTTTTTGTTCTGTTGGTCTCTTCTTCTTTTAATTTTGGCCAGAGCAATAGTAACCAACATTACCAAGGGCAATTGATTGACAGGGAGCTGCTGAGATGATAGCAATTTCTTTTTTAATTAGAGCATTCCATAGATCCCACTGGAAGAAATTCCATTAATCAGTTTGTAAACTGTGCAGTGGAGGGTTACAGCAAACACAGACATGCAATACGGGTGCTGGTTTTCTAAAGGGCGGGGTTTAACTAGATGCAGGAGCAAATGGTATAGCTGGAGACTGCACAGATGTTTTTTGACTATGATGGGAAACCATAAACCAAAGAGAAGTTAGAACAGGATCACATCTTTATTTTAAAGCTCAAAAAGAACAGAAGTGTTTCTAAAACTTTTTTCCTTTATCTCAGGGGAAATTAAGTTGCACATTAAGCCACTGACTTATTCGTAACAGAAGAAAGTGAATTGTTGCAGTAATACTTTTGTCAATTCTTTTTTGAAATCCCAGCACCAGATCGTCTTGTCCCCTCTTCTCAGACGCAGAACTGGTAACAATACTGTGTTTTAATAAACAACATACTGATTCTTATCCAGTATTTAAGCTCATTTCGCATGCAGTATTCCTTTTCTATTGCTCAATCATTCAGTGTTTAGCTACCACTTCTTTCTGAGTCTAGATCGATTTTGTTCTTCATAAAAGAAATCACTGTGTTACATTGCAGTTCTTTGGACTGCTCCAATCCACAGTTCCGCAACTGCAAGTTGATTTATATGGCATTTAGCATCAGTCCTAATTATAAACCTAATCTTGTAAGTTAGCATTAAGGGAATGCCAATCTTCTTGCAAGTCTAGCATTACAAATGGGGAAACTGAGGCACTGAGCACACATCACCCAGATTCCTCCAGCTAGAGCAGGGATTCCAGACAGATTTATTGAAGTCTCAAGCTGAGACACGGCCAGGGAGATCTGTCTCTCTCTTCCACATCAAATATTATAAGAGCTTACATAATTCATGTGGTTAATGCACAGGTTTTAAATGTAGTTCTAATGAATAGTTCATTTTAATAATGCATGTGTTCCTGCCTGTGTAGGTACCATGTTATAAACAAGCAGGTGAAACTGTAGTAGGAGCAACTATTTTAAAAAATCACATGAGCAAGTGCGTCTTCTAGTTCCAGCAAGGGAAAAAACAAAGAGGATGAGGAAGGATCATCTAAGCTGACCATTAATTAAGTTTTGGAGGAACTTATTAACTGCTTAGTGACCCACTTACCTGAGGGCAAAGCACAGATGAAGAGCTTCTGTTATAATATAATAAGAGTCAAAGTGGATAGTAAAGTCATACTGAATATTTGTTAGCTGTGACTCCAAGCAACTGCCCAGGATCTAAGGGAAGCAGCAACTTGCCCCAACCAGAGAATGATACAGTGGAAAAATTCACAAGGTGTAAGAGGATATTTTCCCATTCTGGAGATTTCTCTCGAGAGCATAAGAACCATCAAATTAGATTAGATCTAAGATCCATCTAGACCATTACTGCATCTCAGAGGGGCTGTGCTTCATCATCAACAAATGGATGGGAAATAATCTGCTTTCCACTTTCTTAATCCTTTATAACCAGCAACTGGTTTGAGATGCAGCGTTACTCTGACTTCTGATATCTTGTTTATCACTCCTACGATTCAGGTTATTCTCACTGCTTGTGTAAAGAACAGTCCTGCTGTGGCTTCATATAACTTCCCAAGGCAACACGGCCCACTGCCAGATCCGTGTTGCATGTTCACCATGTGCTCACAGGGCGGACACACGTGCATGGAGTCATGTGGGATGGTTCGTTCACCGGATTTTGGGATCCCTTCCTCCTTGCGAAAGGAGGAAGCCACAGTAATACTCGCTAAAAATCATTTCCCGTTCAGGGGTAATAGGCTCTTCCCAGCTCATAACTTGTTTATGTTACATATTCTCCCAAAGTCATGTAGGAAATGTGTCAAATGTTTTAGGGGTGTTGGGAGTTTTGGGCTTATTCTTTTGTGGAGGACTGCTTCATTTCCTTCCTGCAAGCTAAGCAAGGGTTCCCAGAGCTGAGTGCGACTCTGTGGGTCTGGAGAGAAGAGAAAAAATAGGAAATGATAAATGCTGGGAATTAAAAGTGATCTAAAGTTGCTGTCACATTATAATGCGATTTTCAGGTTCGGTATCTCATATTCTGCAAGATTTGGGCATAGATTGCGTGCAGCACTGGAAAGGGAGTGCTCACCCTCGATCCCAGGCACATAAAGCACTGGCTCTGCATGGGGAGTGTTTGCAACATCCAATAATAAATAATAATAATAGGACCTTAAATATGTTGCTAAGCAGGGCTGAATAATGCCTATCATATATTGCAGACCAGTGCTAGTGGAGGGTTTCCTGCCAGGCTGAGGAGGGCGGGATTTTTTGTGGCTTATTTGTGGAAAAGCAGAGGAAAATTGTCTGAAGGCTGCTGGGGGGCTGTCAGCGGCCAGGCAGTGCAGGTGGGGGGGCCAGTGGCTGGCAAGGCCGTCGTGAGATGCCAGTTCATCGTGCCGTACCCCAAAATGCCAGAGTGCAGGGGGAGGTGGATAATGCAAGGCTCAAGCAGAGCTTTGTATTATTTCTATAGCAACATATAAAGCATCTGGGATTAGAAAGCAGCTTGGGCTCTGGAAGAGGAGCCAAACTACAGTCTTTGACTTTAGAATCAATCCCTACTTGATATATTTGCTATACCCACTGCTTTCCCAGGGAAGGCTTAACAAAACAGTATGGCTTAGGCATGGAAAATTGGCTCCTTGCACTGCCCTACCTGATTGCTCAGGCTAATGATCACTCTGCAGCGCGTAATATTTTTTCAATCAGATTTAAGAGGAAATTCAATTGATCATCACTTTCCCAGACTCCTGAGTTCTCCACACAAACTCAGGGCTGCTTTGCATTCCAAACAGGCTCGTACTTCACTGAGCCAACCTACGGGAAATTAATTCAGTACAATTTTTAAAGTGCACTAGGTTAAGTCTGACATGCCTTTCATCTAGTAGGACACAATGTGTGGTGTCTTGCACGTCACCCTTACAGAGGCAAAAAGGGGATGAGGCAATGTACGGTTGGAAAAATAAGATGATTATTGATACGTTTCAGGCTTATTCTTCCAGATCTCATTAGTGATGTATTTTGGAACTATTGAGAAAGAGACAGGGAAACATCCACATATATATATTGTTTGCAGATAAGAGAATATGGCTCGTCCTGCTGACAGTTTGCTGAGGAGCTGCTGAAATTCAGGAAAGCTCAATCTGGCTGTATGCAGATGTTACAGATGTGTCACACAGAAAGCAATAGTCATACGAGGTGTGCAAGGGGGGCAATGCCAATGTGAGGAAGATGAAGGAGCCGGGAAGGGAACAGCCCTCACGTGATGGAGGGAGGCACCAGAAGAAACTCATGGCAAAATGTTTTGCCACCGCTCTGCCCACTGTCTGCAGAAAATGCAACCTCTGCCTGGTGACTGCCTGTATTGAACAGTGATCCCAAAAATATTGCCCTTCACCCCACCCTACCTCTCCTTCCTCCTCTCCTGTCTCTTCTTGGTAACCCCTGCTGTGTCTCGGAGCCAGGTCCCTGCAAATTCTCCATTGCTCCTACCTCTGCTCGCTCCCTGCCTGTTACCATCCCTGGTTTTTTTCCAGGCTCCCCATCTTCAGAAAGAAATGCAGAGAGGCTCAGTGGTGTGCAGGGAGGAGGATGACCTTTCCGGAGACCTGCAGAAGTAATGAATGCTCCAAGGTACTACGGGCTCAAAACCCAAAGCCTTTATTCAAGTAAAATCTCCCAGCGGAGTGTGAGTCTTGAGACTGTGAGAGGGAGGGGCTTGCCTGAGACTAAGTGGGTAAAGTACGGAGACCTTGGTTCAGCAGAGAATTTTATTTATGTTGTCAAACCAGGAAAATCAGTATGATGATGGCACATGTGGCTGAGAACTTGTTGAATTGGGGCCAGTCTGCTACTCTCGGTGCTGAGATGGGTGCTAGCACTTTGAATTGCATTGCAGAGCAGCTTGAGAGCCAGAGGAGGTTTGAGTGTACCGAAATGTTACAAAATGCTGGAATTTGTTGTTGCCTCTGTGGAAAACAAGCCCCAAAACACCTCATCACTCTCCCCTTCATAATATTTCCTTGGACATTTGCAGCTGAATTTTTGTTGAAACCCAGTCTTTTCCAAAAACCAGAAAAAAAAACCCAACCAACCCAGGTATGTGTTGAGTTGAAAATGAATGATTTTGATGAGCTCTGGGAGTAGAGAAGTCAATTTTCCAACAGAAAAAAATTCCCACTGGTCTGGAGGAAGACTAACACACTCTGTCAAAACTTATTTGATTTTTCTTTAATTCCATCAGTGCTCCCCCCACCCCCCACCCCCCCACCTCGTCTGCTGAAAAGCTCTCCCTGTGTCACGGTAAAACATGTTTCTTATTAAAGTGGCAGCCGAACTCTGTACAGGCTTAAGGGGCAAGGCAGGGGAGGATTTGCCAAAGTGACAAGGAGGGATTGCAGCTGCGTGTGCTCCAGGGCTATGAAGGTACAGATGTTTGCCTCTGCATTGCTGCTCCACGTACTTCCAGGCATCTGTGGCCCTCATCTAAAACCCTGAAACCCTTTCTTGTGATCATTCAACTGCCAGGTGACAAAAACAGGAAGGGAAAGCCGAATGTTCCAAATGCAGAGGAGAAATACTGGCTGGGTACGTACTTTCCAGCCAGCACAGACCACTCAGGGCTTTGTCAATCTGTCAGCCCTGGGGATGGTGCATAATTCACAACAATAATTTCTCTGGTAGCTGAAATTTGCTCTGGACTGCAATTTCTTCCAGTTCATTCCTTCCTTGTGTTTGAATCATGTGTGTAGTCTGCGGTATTCAAAAACCTGAACGCTGCTGCTGAGCTATGATTGCTCTGATAAGCCCGAGGTATCATTTCTGATCCATAGCTGGAAGTGCGTATTATCCATTTCCAGAGTGAATATTTGCCTGCAAAAATTCGCAGTGCATCATTTGCCTGTGCTGATTTTCAGCAGAACCGGCTCCTTCCGCTAAAAATTTCAGCCCCCAGCCAAAGCAAGAGCAGCTCTGCTTTGGGGCAAACCTTACCGCGATGTGCTTTTCATGTCATTCCTCCCTGGTCCCCAGGGATGGAGGGTGAGGGGCTATCCGAAGGGCTGCCCGGAGCTAAGCCTGGGAGGAGTGAAATGGCACCAAGCCTTCATTTTACAGATGGGGAAACAGAGGCACAGAGTGATGGGCTGGAAATCCAGCAGATTTATGGAGAACTGGGGCTAGCAGAAGCCTCGGCGTGCTATGCTTGAGGCTGCTCTGCCTCCTCGCTGGGGTCCTGCACGCACGCGCTGGTGAGTCGCTGCTTTCCTGCCTCCCACCAGCCCGAAAACGCTGCCTCCCAAGTGGGGAAACTGAGGCCATGAAGGCCTTTCCGCTGCTTTGAACCACCACAGCAATCATGAGAAAAGGTTTTGTGAAGGCTTTTTTGTCCCCTTTTTTGTCCTGCTTGTAAAATTGGCTTTTTGTGAAAGAAGGCAACATCTTCTTGCCTCCCACTAAGATGTGTATCCCGGGTTAATGGCAGAGCTGGTGCTGGGTGAGGGGGGGGGGGGGCAGATCTGCCTCCATGGCCCCATCAGAGGCGTGAAAGCTTTCATTTGTCAACACAGAGATTCCACCCTGGATCCTGCAATGACAAATGATTGTCACTAGGATAATCAAGCTGCAGAGACAGGGTCATTTATCCTGGCTTTTTGCTAAACAAAGCACTTCCCTCCCTCCTGCCTGGCACCTGCAAGGCCAAGGGGGCTGCTTTGCCAGGACATGTAATGGCAGAGGTCCCCATGTCCCTACCGCTGTCAGTCAAAGCCTAAATTACCCAGAAGTGTTAGAGGTGAGACATGTACATGAGCCTGCAGCATCCTGCCAGGCACCCTTTGCCAGGGGAAGAGGAAAGCCAGCCAGCCAGCATAAAGGCACTTGATGCTCGTTGCCTCTAATGCTAAGGCGGGCTTGCAGCATTCACCAAACATGCATTTGTGAGCTGGGTAGCTCATTTTTCTGGTCCTTTCATGCTTAAAATGGGGAACATATTTGACTGGAACTGGCAGCTAATAAAGCCAACCTGGTAGAGAGTAGCTAGAGTGGGGTTTGAGAGACTGGTGCTCATTTCCCCAATGCCCAGCTCAACCTTCTGCACGATTTAATGAATCAAAATGCTCCCGGCTGAGTTGGGTGCCTAAATCTCAAAGACTCAACTTGCAGAAGAGTCACATTCCTGGGCTGGGATTCACAACGTGCTTGCCCAGTGGAAGCCACCAGCTTTGCATCCCTTCAGGCTGGCTGGAGCTTTCGCCGGCATTTGCAGCGAAGCCATTGAGCAGGAGCCCAGGCGCTCCCGGCAGCTCAGCCGCAGACCCGTGCTGCTCACAGCCTTACCCGCATGTGCTGCAGCGGCCCTGGGCTGGGCTGGGGGGGTGAGTTTGCCCCTAGCTCTCGGGGAGACTCTGCAGCAGTCGGAGGATGTTCTGGATGTCAGATGCAGAGACTGCGGTCAAACCAGGGCGGCGTGGATCGGTGCTTGGTCATGTCTGAGGGTCTTGCACGTAGGACAACAGAAGTCAGCTTTGCTCTGGCCAGCCAGGCTGCCTCTCCCTGCTGAAACAAGAGGTTGAGGATAGTGACACTACAAATTGTTTTCTCCTTTTAATAGAATGAGGTGAGCTCTTTGAAGCAAAGCACTTACTGAGTCTTTTCTGCCACTTCCTCTGAACACGGCAAATGACTTCTCCTTTTCATTGACGTGCTCACAAGCTTCTATTACTTTGAAGTGTGGCTGGTGGGAATGTACTTCAGGCTGTGGATTTGCTCACAACTTCTTTCTCAGCACCTCCAGTTGTCCCTGTTCATCTCTCTGCTGTTCACACTGAGTGATGGATCTCTTAAGTTGATGTGGTATTGTTCCTCCTTGGCGACTGGCATGCTCCTGTACGAAAGTGTATAGACTGTGCAGCTGAAAAGGCCAGCTACTGAGCGAGGAAAAAATAATTATTTTGATTTGAGTCATGATTTTCTGTATTTATTTAAGTCATTTTTAAATTTAAGGCAGATGTTTATTTACGAGTTGCCTGTTCTTTAATATCACTTTTTTAGTTGAAAATCACTAGTGTGCGAGTGTACTTTCTGTTGGATCATAAATCCTAGGAAGTGTTGAGAAGGCAGTTAAAAAAACCAAGTACATTTCCCTGCCAGGAGACTCTGGCTACCTACATGCTAATATTTTACATAAGTGCTGCTCGCATCAGTGAAATTACCAGCTGATGACTTGGACTCATAAATTTTACAGAACCTTGTCCTGATTTCAGTTTCCCCCTTCAAAGCTGTGGGTGCCGTCTCCCAGCCAGGAGCCTGCGTATCCGTGGGAAGAGAACCGAGAGATGTTAAATCACGCTCAGCCCCACTCCCAGGTAGGCATTGAATTGGGGGAGCTTGGAAATTAGATGAGGTTGAGCTCATTCCCTGAAGTTCTATGCGGTTGATTGATTTGTGGTTGGACCTTGAGCTTTGAAGATGTCCCATTGGGGCATCAACCCCAAAGATGTTCTCCCTTCTCAGGATCTCACCGCAAGACAACTTGATGCAAAGCAGGCTTGATTCCCTTCCCCAGCGTCTCAGTTCCTGCTTGGAGCTGGAGAGAGGGTTTCCTTTGCAGACAGGCCTTGGATGTGAGCCAGCCCAGGCTTTCTGAACTCCTGTAATTAGTCAAAATATGAAGGTGAATTATTTTCTGACAAAAAGTGTAGGCAGACAGGATTTTTAAGGCTTCATTAGTCCAGGGGCTGGCAGGGCCAGTCTCCTCAGCTCAGTGGCCTGAGCATGTGACGGAGAGCAGATTCTGATATGTATAATTAACAAGCACTGAATAATTTGACAGATTGGAAAAACATTTCAATATGTGTTCCAACAGGGGAGGTGATTGGCATTTCTGTGTTACTTCCCTGCTAAGAAACTTTCTAAAAGAGATGTCAACGCGTGCGGCGACAAGCCCGAGGTGATGTGGGGGCCCTTGTGCAACACGATGGACACCTCCACGCTGGTGGTGGCCTAGGCACGGATGGGGCTAAACCCCCCAGGATTAATAACATTGCATGAGGCTGGAGCACCTGATCAAACGCCCATAGTTCCTACGGAGCTTGCAACGAGGAGCTTGGCTGTGACTCCTTCAAAGTCAGGGTACACTGCTGACTCACCCTGTGCCTCAGTTTACCCTTTTACTAAATGATTAGCTGAGCAGTGGTGGACATCACCTGTGTGCTACACCTTCCAGACTGAACTCACTACACACAGAGAGGATAACAGAGCTGGCTTCTTATCTGCTGGAGGCCTGCAGTCTGCACAGACCGGGGGAGATTCTCCCGGCCCCACAGTGATCTAATCATATTTACAGAAATCCTCTGCCCCATCTCCTCCTCTCCTTTCTCTCTGTCATTATCGTTTTTTTTCATTTGATGGCAAGCTGGAGTTTTCTAGCAAGGCAGAGCCATCCTGTGTGTGTGCAGCATACGCGTACACAGCCTGTGCTGGGGACTGGGGAAGGAAGGAGCTGCTCCTTGCCTGATACAGTTTTCCTTTGATCCAAGCAGGAAAGAAAAGGGCTTCCTGATGCACAGGCTCCAAAGAAATCCTGCCCTAACATCCTGTTAGTGAGACAATCTCATTATCCAGTAACAAAACTGGCTGGAAATCTGCCTTTGAATACTTTTTTCCCCCCTTCAAAAATCTTTGGACGAGATAGACATTCTGTGGCAAATTGGTTTTTTGTAGGATTTCATTGCAAACACAATGGGAGCTCAGGAAAAGAGGTTAAGCATCCAGACTCTGTTCTTCTCCCCTCCTTGTTGCCCTATTCTTCTCTCATTTCTCCCAGCATGTATCTAGAAGTTGGCCACAGCTTTATATTTAACATGTACTGGTCCCACTGCACCTTCCACCAGCCTCCCCAGAAGCACTGTGGTAGGCACAGAATTAGAATCTCCCTTGAACAGAGCTGTTATAACTTATATTCTGCTTGGATGCTTGAGCTTCTCATGTTGGGTCATGTCAAAACAAACCCTGGAGAGTTTCATTAACTGAAACAGCAGAATTAATTTCCTTTTCTGCTTCTTTTTTTTGTTCATTCTTCCACTGAAATTTCCAGCCAATGCTGATCCAGACTCAGCAGGCCCATGGTGACTGCCTTTCTCAGGTGGGGGAGCAAAGGCAGTATTCACCAAGGGATGCAGTGAAACAAAAATAATAATAAAAAATTATTTAGTTTCGCCTTTTGTTTTCCCCCAAGCCATTCATTTTCATCCCACCCATCTTGCCCCGAGCTGGTCTGAGTTCAGAGCAAACCGTATTCCTGGTATATCAGGGTTCTGTGGTCTGGCTCCATCCACCAACTTGCATTTGTCCCCTGCTCTGTCCCCAGCAGCTGTGGGCTGCCTGGTGGAGAAACAGAGATGATGAATCGGTGAAAATGAGCAGCATGAGCCCCTCCAGTGCTGTGAGGAAGCGTCTGGGTCTGCTCTGGTAGGAGTCACAAAGCTCAGGCGTCCAGGAGAGACATGAGCTAACTCTGTCTCCATGGCAGATGAGGGGGAAGGGCGGGTGATGGGTCACGAGACCGTCATGTCTTTCAGACATCGCTTTCAATGGCAAATGTATGAAAACAGCCATTAGCTTCATGATGTGAGACTAGCTCTTGCTTCACATGCTCTTATTAATGTAATCAGAAAAAGTGCTGTTGCAAGGCTTTCTCTGGCACGCTCTACGATACTTGGATGTTATAATCTACGGAATTCTTCCTCCTGGAACCACTGAAGCGGGGTGCTCTACTCTCCCTACTTACCACCTTCTCCCAGCCCCGTAGAGGCAGAGGGGCAGCAGCACTGCAAGCTTTCCTGTTGCCTGTGTGCACAATGGAAACATCTCCGCTGTATCTCGATGGCCAGGTCACCTTCGTGGTTGATGGTCTGTGAGGCTGAAGGTGGGACTCCCCAGACAAAGCGTGGTGAGCGTGCTCCTGCCATACAAAAACTCCCAGCTCTGGCTAGAATTCCACTAACCAGCTCCTGGCTCCCAGTAAAGTCCCTGCCTCAGTGGGAATCAGACAGCAAAACCCTCATGCATGAAAACCTCATTTCGTGCAAATCCGGTGCCGATCCCTGCCTCACTGATAAAAGCCAGGACTGGCTTTCCTCACTGCCAACAGCTGCATACCGCAACGCATGAAATACTAATGGGCCTTCTCCTTGCTTTGTGCTTAATGCATCGCTCCTGGGGGATTTTCAGGGTTTCCTGGCTGCTGTGCGAGGTGAAGCTGGTCACAGCCATTGTTCCTATAGAAATGGAAACTTCAAAACACTCTGGAATAATCTATGTAATAGTCACTTATTTTCCTGAGTATGTCTCAGTACTGCATTTGTGCTTTTTAGGAAGGTTAATGTGATGGTCTAGCTAGCGAGGAAGGGCCCACTAATGATCCCAGCGCAGCAGGGAGGCACCCAGAGATGTCTCTCCCTTCTCATCACTTCCACACAGAGAGTGGCAGCAGCGCTGATCTCTCTCTGATTTCAGTGCAATGATGAAAACCTATAGCCAGAAGTGCCTGGGGTGACTGCGGATGGGTGGCGATAATTGTGCTTGAGGACAGTGAGCAATGGAGACACTTAAACGTGGGGTCACCTCGGAAATTGCAACCCTGGGGTGATTCTGAATGCTCCTCTGCTGAGGAAGAGAGAACTGTCATCTCATAAAACACATGAGGTTTCTTGGTGAAATAGCACTTCTTCGCTTCTGTGTGGGTATTTGTAACTTCTGACTGAAGAAGGAAAAATAAGCAATTGCCAGTAGCGCTGTGTGAGGAAGGGCTTAGGGGTGCAGCGCTGAGCAGTGAAGCAGGACTCAAGGGTTCTTTTCCTTGTTCAGTGATGAACTCACAGTGTTACCTTGTGCAAGAGACTCGTGCTGATCCCTGAATTGCAAAGCATGGGTAGCAAAGGATTATGATGGGGTTTGTGATGGGAAGCGAGGGGAATCTCTGCTTTTGGCTTAGCTAACCAAAACACATTGCAAATGCCCCGAATCCTGGACTGTCTGACGGCAAAGCGCTCCCCCCGACTCCCTGCTGCCTATGCAACCCGTAAGAGCTCCCCACTCACTTTGGATGCATACAGGCTGTGTACAACCAGAAGAGACACTTTTATTCCTCATTTGCCTCCAGAAATCCATCTCTTGCTCCTGCTGGAGAAGTTATTGGGGAGGAGACGCTCTATGCTGCGCAACCCAGGGCCATCATATAAGAGGCACAGCTGGTTTCCCAGATCTGCGCTGATTTTCGGCCGTAGGGAGGGCTGCTCCAGCCCATTTGGTTGGAAGGCTGAGACCGTTTTCACACCTCACCCTGGTGCTGTGCCCTGCTCTGCCGTGCGAGCTGGCTGATCACTTCTCTGCTCCATCGTGGTCCAGGCAAACTCTTCCCTGCTGCTTGGTTGAGTCAGGACTGTTGCAGTTCAGTGAGCACCCCAAGAAAACATGTTCCCTGCCAGGTCATCCTGGCAGAGACTTTCTAAGCAATCCCTCTGGGAGGTAGCTGGCAACCTTTCAGCCGACCTTTTTTTTTTTTTCCTAAACTAAATGGTGCTTTGATGAGTGAGACTGTTTTTTAAAAAGTAGAAATAAGTCTTCCATTGAAGGTTTTGGGATTTGGATTGAACTTGTGAGTAGATAGCTATGGACTTGCTTTGCAACGGTCAGGAGACAGCGTGAGCAGCCCCCAGGGGTGTTTGTTTAAACACATGCTGCCGTAGAGGCAGGGCAGGAACCCAAACTGGGATTCTTCCGTGTCCTGGAGAAACGAGCTGACTGCTGAGCTCTCAGGCAGGTGAAGAGCTTCTTTCTTGGGAGCTTTTCGATGGGAGTTTTGAAGGCTCCTATTGTCACGTCAGTGGGGTGTGACAATGAAGGTGTACATCCTCACAATACTTTGCAAAAGGCAATTGTTGTTTCCCAGCCGTTCCCCACCACAGTGGATCAGAGGCTCTCCCTGTGCAGAAGAGAAGAGCTGTGCCCCTGTGTGCCGCTGGCATTGCTGCCCTGCTCCCCCTGCCCTGGCACCGCGGGCGGGCAGGGCTGCAGCAGGGACTGCTGCCTTGGGATCGCCGTAGGGAGCGATCTACAGCAAGCACGGGCTTGCAGCTTTGGGGGGAAAGGAGAATGGGGGGAATCTGATGGAAAATGTTGGGGTGAGGTCAGTGGGATAGGTACCGATGGGACTGTGGTTCAAGGTGGTCACCCCCAGACTCATGGGGAGGTCACCCCACCACGCTGAGCAGAGAGTAGGAATGAGCAGGTCTCTGCAGCGAGGGAGGGAGCAGCTGTTCTTCGTGTGAAGAGCAGCTGTGTAAACACTGGCTAAAGAACAAAGTTACTTTTGAAAACAAGAACAATTATCTTTAACAGTTTATTATTTACCCCTAATCTGTCCTTCTGTAAAAGAAAAGTTTGAGACATCAAATTGAGAAGCAAAAATAACCCCACAAGAACTGGATGAGAAATTCTAATGCAGGTTAATGATTAATAAAGAAATTAATAGCACCTTAGTGTTCACAAAGCCTAGTTAACAAGTATGAGTAATGAGTAAACTTAGAAAAATCAAACTGCGAGTTGTTTTGCAACACAATAAAAAAAGAAGAGTCAAACAGTTGGTTAATTTATATGCAATGAATAAATGAATCAGTTCTATTTTCTCTAGTAGAATAAAAGCAAACAAGAGAAAGGCGTTGTATCTATGCACACAGCATTGTTTTCAAACCTCAGCTGTTAAAACCCAGAAAATATTTGCAATGGGGAAAATTATTTGAGAAATTATACTGGAGTGGGAGGGGGAGTCTGCAGTACTGCTGTTTGCCTGATATTAACAAAGCCCCTCGGTATTTCATGCTGGTCACGGGGAGCAGTGCTCTGAGCAGGAAGGAAATGAGAATGCCACAGGAGGACAGCACCTGGAGAAAGTAATGGCTGCTTCGTCATCTCCCCCAACGCTTCTAATTTGCCCACTGGCAAAGGGAATATGAGCTACAAAATCCACCATCATAACCAGGAACGGGGACGCATTGTTATCTCTGTGTCCCGTGTGAGTTAAATGTAGAGGAATGAAGGCTGATTAGCATTGATAATGTGCAGCTGTGGCCTTGCCTCAGAGGCAGTGGGTTGGTTGACGTGGGTGATGTGCAGGTGTAGCTCGTTCCGCTAAGTGTTAAATAGGCCTGAGGATGGTGGGAGAGGTTGACCAACAGTAAAGCCTTGCTGCAGCCTACTAGTTTGATTGTGCTGCAACAATTGGTGCCCCGTGTGAGGCTGACTGAGTTGGACTCCAACAACTGGTGCCCAACACAGCTGAGACAAGTGGGAGATCCTGCAACCCATAACAGACACTGTGAGAGGTGAGCTGTTGCAACTAATTGATATGGGTATATTGCAATATTTGTTGTCCATTCTGACTCAAATTGCAACTTTTGGTACCCATTGTAGATGGGGACTAACTGATATGGGAATGGAAGAAGAAAAATCTGGTTTGACAATGCTTATAGATATATTTGAAAAAGGAAGTGTCAAGTATAACAAGAAGGCGATAAGAACTTTGCTAGGATGGTGCAAAGTAAATGATGTGCTAGTTATGCTGAAAAACGTCTCCACTGTTCAGACATGGCAAAATGCTAGAAAATCTCTTTTTGAGGCTGCCTCAAGGGGTGATAAAATTGCAGCACTGGAGTGACTTGTTGGTAAAGGTGGTCTTGACTTGCCCATCCCACTGCAGTGGTGCTGTGGCCACTGCTGCCAGCCGTCTCCCTGCAGGGCTGGGTGGCTCAGGAGCCTTCCAGCCCAGAGGGGCGTTGCTCAGATGCAGGCACTTTGAACAAGATGCCTGGTTTACAATGGCTTTTGTGGCATTGGCATCTTGCGGTTTATAATGAGAGTATTTAGACTTAAAAGACTCTCCACTGATACAGTCCTTGCCACCTGAAAGCAAGTATTTAATTTCTAGTCAAAAACAGGTTTTTAGAGGATTTTTTTTAGACTGAATTCCCAGTCTGGGCTCCCCAGATTGCACCTGCAGGAGGGTTGTGCTATTTGGGCATCGCTTTTTCTATAATTTGCAGCGTGCCCACTCTCTGGTTTCAATCCCCATCATCAGTGAAGCAGACCCATCATGTGGCTGGTGCATAACGCACTTGGCAACTTGCTAAATCATCTGAGGTGCGTGCAGGTCCCAGTGCCATTAGCTCCATGCACAAACTGGCTGAGGAGGTGTGAGAGGCAGTGACAGAAGGATGGCAAATGGCAGACTGTGGAGCATGTCCCTTGGGCAGCCACAGAGTGCTGCATTTTTGTCCCTTCCTTGAACAGTGCTGTGCCACAAAAAAACCCCAAAACCCCAACATCATAGATATCAGTCCTGTTGACAGGCTGCTGATGAGCCCATGTGTCCTGCTTTCCAGTACCTGCACCAGTTCCTGGTGGCAGCGCTGCGCACAGACTATTGAGATGTTCCCAGTTACTCTTGTCCTGCTGCCTGGCTGCGTTGTCCAGTTCAGCAAACTATTTTTTTTTTTCTCCCTGATGTTTTCTGTGAAGCAGGAGCAGGTTGTAATAATAACACAGCAGACCTGACAGCTATCTCTGTGCTCTGATTTTGTCCAGTAAAAAGAGCAGTAATTGCTCATCTCTGCTAACAGGCTGACAAACCTGGATGCTTTCCTACCTTAAAACCTCTGTTGTGAGAGGGGGAGGCACCAAGGGTGGCTGTTCAGCAGGAAGCCTCAATGCTCTGCTTTTTCGTGCCTGTGCACATTTCTGCTCTGTGTCTTTAGTCAGACTATGGTTTGTGACAGTAGATTTTGCCTTGGAGCTACGTGGGTCAAATCCTTTGCACGCCACATGCTTGGACCTTGGCTGTCTGAGCGCAGGCTCCTCGGAGAGGTCCCCACACACCCTCAACCCAGGCAGACTGGAGCCTTCAGCTGCGGGCACAGAGGGGTTCTCCGAGCCCCCCAGGAGCTGTGCAGTCCAATCCCCTCTGATGCCTGCTTCCCTTACTGAGGCTACAGCCCGTCCTCTCTCCCAACACTCCATTCCCAGTAAAGACAGAGATCCCGAGCCCTGCCTCGGCGAGGTTGGGGGTGAGGGTGCCGTTTCTACAAAGCATTGTTTTCCAAATAAAACCATTTTGTCAACACCCGGAGTGCCATCCTACAAATCCTTTGGATTTGCTCAGTTCCTTCGCTCCCTCGCAGCAGCAACACAATTCTTCACGTCCAGGTGTGGATCTCCCATTGCATCACATACACTTGCAACCATTTTTCTGCAATTATAAGTGTGGCAAATAGACTGAGCAGTTTTATTCTCAATGGCAGAGAAATTCTCCTCTCTTTTTGTGCTGCCTGTATTGCCCATGCCCCAGATTCCCAATCTCACCTCTTGTGAAGGGACAGTGAGAAGGAGCTGTGCAGAGGGAGAGACAGGAGGAGTTAGAGGAGCATTCAAAGGCCCCAGCATAGGAGAAGATGCTCCAGGCATACAAAAATGAGAACTAATTAAAATGAATGAGAATTATTTTTATCTCTTTAAACAATTGTATGATCACATTTTAATTAAAATAATTTTAAAATGTTACACTTTTTTGGTAATTTTGCTAATGTATATGCTCATGCACTTATCAAAAATAGACAAAGAGACTGGAACGATTTTTCTTCTTCCTAAAAGGCTTTTAGTGGCAGTAAATTGAGATATATGTATATATGTAAGGATTATAGGCATAAAGACTGCACTGAGTTATAGAAGGCTTTGTCTGGGTGAGGTTTCTTTTTTTCTTCTCAGCATTTAACTAGTTTTTGATGTTGTAAAGACATTCTTGCATGTAAAGCTCTTTGCAGCTCATAGAAACCGTTATTGAAAAATAATTGGAAGCCTTGATCCACTGAGGGAGAGCGCTGGGTTTCTTGGATGCTCTTTGCATCTATCCCAGCTCTTTTTGAGAGTTTGTGCCCTGTGTGGAGGCCAAGTGACTGCCTTTATTTCTTATTCCTTCTCTGTTGTTTGGGTAGGTGTAGGTGCCTGTAGGAAATACAGAGTTTGGGGTGGAGGGAGTAGTTCAGGAGGTGACTGGAGTGGAGAGAAAGGGGAAACCAGTAAAGAAATAAGAATGGAGGAAGTCAAATATCCAGCTGGCAAAGGATAAAAGATCATGTATGCTGAGGAGAAGAAAGCAGGTGCCTTCATCTGCTCAGCTATGGGGGGCTCTGAAATCCAGGGAAGCTTTTTCCTTGCCAGCGACCACTGTTGTTTGATGCATTTTTCAGGATTCTTCTGGGCACTGCATCCACCAACCTGCCCTGTGATTGCACCCTGACCCATCCATGCCAGGGCCATGCTTGGTGTCAGGACCACGCACCCGCAGGGGTGTGTGGCTTTCTGAAACTGGTGGCAGCCAAGGACAACCCTCCCCCTTGCTGTGGCTGCTTCATTAAGGCCAGGTGGTTAATGGGCCCGCAGGTTTTGTGTGACTGCTCCAGACTCATTAGCTTTGTCTTGACAGGACCAAGCTGAAAAAAGCAAACATGCATGTTTCGATGCTGGTGATTGATGATGCTTTTAAAGAACTCAAGAAGTATTTGGAAGTGGCATATGACACATGTTTAGCTTATCACTAGCATGCATAATTTGGCACACTTATTCTGCTCATTACACATTCTATTACATCGGTTTCAAATTATGTCATTTAAATTAAAAAGCACTATCAGAGAGAGCAGGATGTGGCTGCCTTTATGAAGATGATCAGATTTAAAATGCAAAATTATTATGCTGAAAAGGAACTAGAAATTTAAGCCAGTGCAGAGTCAAGAAATACTTAGAGGTTTGAAGCAGAAAATTCCAATGCTCTGGATTTTTTTGAAGGATGGAATGAAAACTGTGACTTATTTATTTGGTAGTTGTTGTTGCTAAAAAATATAAACTTTTTTCCTACCCTGAAGGAAACCCTGAGCTTGAAATAAGATCATTTCTGTAAATAAAGCTGTAGGACTTCAGCCAGTCACACATGTGACATTGCATATTTATATCAAACCTAGTGATAATTGCAATGATGCCTCTCATCAGGGAAAAAAAAATCCACTAAAGTTTCTTCCAGCAGCCAATGCTATCATCCACTTTCCGCTAGCTGAGCTGCTCTGGGATGAAATGAAAACGTTTGTCTCCCTCGTGACACGTTTCCTAGCATGTCCCTGTGTAATCTACAGAGCCATATGCGTAATAAAAAGAGGGAAAGAAAGCAGAAACAATAAGTAGAGATGATAAATGACCAAAGAGGAAGAACTTCTCTAGGTGTTCATTTCAGACCAAAGTAGACAGTATCAGGAATGTTTGGAGCTAACTGGGAGGAAGAAATAGTCAGAATGTTTTAGAGTTTTAAGGCTGATTCAAGGCTAATTGGGGAGGGGTTGAATTCAGTGTTTACCAGGACTTTCTCATTTGCTGAAAATGTGTGCTTTTCTTAAAAAGAGATAAATAGAAAATAGAAAAAGAGTGTCTGAAAATGAGGATGACTTGGTTTGGTTGTATTTATCACAAAAAAAAGGTTGATGCCTTTGGGCTTCTTGGTGGCAGTGGGGACTCCTGGGCTGATAGTCTAAACTGAGACTGAGCATCACGCCCTGCTCGAAATGGGCTTTCCTGGGAGAGAAGCTTTCCTCCTTGATACATGCACCCTGGGATCCATGTCTCTCTGATATAAAAACTTAGCTGCTATAATTCTGTTCTAGAGAAATCATATTTTGGGTGGTGAAAGAAGGATTATGATATAGGTGATGTTAGGGCACTTTAATAGTGCTGTAACCCCTATTAAAGCCTTATCTCCTACATCCTACATCCATCCTTGTCCTCTCCTTTGGCAAGAGCAGCTCAGTTGAGGGTGATGCTGTGCCGTGTCTCCCAGTCTGCGTTAGCAGGACACCTTAAAAAAGATGTTCAAACTCATCCAGCTGGCCAGAGCTCTGAGACAGCAGTACAAGGCAGCCGTTCTGCTCACTGAGATGTTGAGCCTCCACATCAAACCATCAAACTGTGTGAAATGCCCCCGAGGGGCAGAAGCCACTCATGAGCTGCTTGTGTGGGAACATCGGGAAGAGGTGGATCCTTATCAGCATTCCCAGGTCCATATTCAGCTCTTCACTCTGAGGATTAGAGGATAAATAAGCCTTTAAACTTTAGAAAGAAACAAAGTGCGTGACAGTTGTCCTGGTTTTGGCTGGGATAGAGTTAATTTTCTTCTTAGTAGCTGGTACAGTGCTGTCTTCTGGATTTAGTATGAGAATAACATTGATAACACCCTGATGTTTCAGTTGTTGCTAAGCAGTGCTTGCTCTAAATCAAGGACTTTCCAGTTCCCTGTGCTCTGCCAGTGAGCAGATGCAGAAGGAGCTGGGAGGGAGCAGACCCAGGATGCTGACCCCAACTAGCCAAAGGGCTATTCCATACCATAGACCATCATGTTCCATATATAAATGGGGGGGAGCTGGTCAGGACCACCGGACTGCCCGGGGACCAGCTGGGCATTGCTCAGCAGTTGGTGTGTCACTTCTTCACTTTATTTTTCCCACTTTGGGTTTTATTCCTTTCTCTCCCCCTCTCTCCTTTTCATTAAAATTGTTGTTGTTATAATTATTATTTCAATTATTAAGTTGCTCCTATCTCAGCCCATGAGTTTTGCCTTTTTCCTGATTCTTCCCCCCCATCCTGCTGGTGCAGGGGGGAGTGAGCGAGTGGCTGCGTGTGGGTTCGGAACACAAGGAAAGGCCCCAGGTTTTCCTCTGCCGCTAGCCATTGTGTATCCCAGCCCCTGCAGGCCTCCCGCTCCCCTAGGGAGATTTTCTGATCCTTTCCTCCTTAGGAGAGAGATGGGAGATAAATGAAGATCTCAGAGCGGAGGGAAAGGAGAGAAGCCCTTGGGGAACTGTGGGCTGCTTTACGGCAGGAGGGTTATGAAGTTGAGGGAAAGAAATAGGACTTTGTCAGCCTAGAGTCCTGCAGCGAGAGCCACGCCGGGGGGGGCTCTGCACAGTGCCCCTGGCCTGGGGACCCCTGACCGGCAGCCTGGGCAGTGCCTGCTGCAGGACCGTGCTGGCACCGCCAGGCGATGGTGGCTGATGACCTTGCTGTCGCTCCGCACCGTGCCGTAGCATCACAGGCTCCTCTTCCCTGCAGCCCTCTCCATTCCTGCAATACCTGGGCCATGGGACACATGGG
This sequence comes from Falco peregrinus, assembly GCF_023634155.1. Taxonomy (NCBI): domain Eukaryota; kingdom Metazoa; phylum Chordata; class Aves; order Falconiformes; family Falconidae; genus Falco; species Falco peregrinus. Next base: position 4,587,484 of record NC_073738.1, on the reverse strand, counting down.
TTCAGTCTCTGCCTGGAAGGTGAATGCCGTGTTCCTCCGTGCTGACAGAGTCTGAAGGAACAGCTTCATCATGAAATTACAGTCAAATTATTGTGTGCCTTTGGCCCCGCTGCATTCCTGTAAAGAGTCTGGGTTTCTTCGTATTTTCTGAGCTAGAGATCTGGCCATCAGATAACTTCTGAACAGAGTGAATTTGCCGTATTACTTGAACCATGGAGAAGTAATACTCCACTCACATCATTCTATTGATTAATGCAGAGTTCATTAAGGAGTAAAGTAAAAGGACAGGAGAGTGATCTCATTTGGACCAGCGGAATTTGAAGGGCTCCAAAGCCGTATGAACCAATTTCATTAAATTGCTGTCTCCTGTGTCAGTATAATCTCAGCTCTGGTTCTTCATCACTTCTTCACTGTACTGCTTGATCTGTGCCTGTTGATGAGGTTTGGGAAAGAAGGGGTTTTTACTGTTGGAGATATGACACATCCTGGCTCAAATGGACTCATCAGGCACAGAAATGAAATGACTGCTGTTAGATCTTCTCTTTCTGCGCTCAGCAAGTATCTCCGCTCTATCAGTGGCTTTCCTGGAATTGGGCTAGACCAGCAAAAGCTCTGTTGTTTCCCTCAAAAGTCCCACCACCCAGATGGAGTGTTGCACCTGAGAGCATCAAAAAGAGAGAGGGGCAGGGAGAGAGGAAGAAGGTGGCAAGGCATGAATTATTATTATTAGATTGCTGTTACTTGTATCGCTTCTATAGCTGTGGCAGCTGGGGGCTTTAATTACAGAGATTAAAGGAAAAAAAACCCTTATAGCTGCTCATCAAATGATACATAAAATAAGCAAACTGGCATTGTGCCTGGGAAGCCATCTGAGTAGGGCTGCACCAGCAAACATGAACAGGGAACGCCAAAGTCAGGATCCCTTCTGATGAGGAAGACTGTGGGATCAACTTGAGCTTTAGCAGTCCAGAGAAAGCAAGGAGAGGGGACGGTCAAGCCCTGCGGTGAGGAGGGGGATGAGCCAAGCTCAGGCTGATGGCAGCACCCGGCTCCTCCTCCTGTAGCCAGCTTGAGAGCTGGAGCATGGAGAAAGAGTTGCAAGAAGAGGCTGGGAGAGACCGGGGACGTCGATGTGCATTTAGCTGACAAGAGTCTTTCCCTCAGCAACTCATCAAGGACTGGAGCTGTCAATGACAAGCCCGTTTACTTTCATCTAAGTGGCGTGCATGCTGCCCATCAGTGCTGCTGAGACGCTGGCGGTACAGCTCCCCCATCCCGGGCTCTTTGGGGTGGCCCCAGGCAGGTCCACAGGCTGGCCACATCTCCAGGGCACATCTCATGACCCTGGACAGGAGCCAGTTTTCCCATTCTGAGAAGAAAGGGAGGACAAAGAAGGAATCAATTCGTCAAAACCCTCTTAATGAGCTGGTGAAGACGGCTCAGCCAAGGTACTGATGACCTACCAGGTTAATTAACCTGCAACAAAACCTGATGTCTTTTTTTATTCTCCCTGTCTAATTTTCTTCTTATTGCCAGCCAAGTTCCCCTTTAGTGTGGGTGCCGAGCTGCTCATTGTGTGACACCTTCAGGTGCTTTTATGCCTTCCACATCCTCTGCCAGCAGATCTGGCACTGGACGGGAGTGCCAGAAGCCAACATCCCTCCCAGCTAGCTTCATGCTTCATTTTTCTTTATAGTGCAATTGCATCTGGCAGGAGCTCTCTGCCTCCCAGCCTGCTGCTGTCCTGTCTTGCAGAACTGCCATCCCAGCCCCTGATGCTGCCAGAAAGGTGCCTTCAGGGCCAAACCAGCCCAGGCTCATTTGCAGGGCAGAGCCATGTGGGATGGTGATGGAAAGGAGCACACAGACCCTCCCCAGGACAGGAAAGCTGATGGCAGCAACAAGGAGGGGCTCTCGCAAACACCTTGTATGGCCTTGGTGATCTAGGGGCATTTCAGCTCCTATGGAGCTCCAGGGCAAGAGCTCAAACACTGAATCTGCAGGTGGATCTTCCCTGTTAGGGATGAATTTAGGTCCCTTTCATTGTATGTCTGAGAGCAGGCACGGTATCAGAGACCAGAGCTCTGGAGTTGGGCACAAATGGAAGGAGTCAGGTTCCCAAGGGACCTCTGGGGCCTGGCTGTGGGTTTTGAGCCTCTCTCGAGCATCCTTTAGTTCAGACAGACTCCCTGGGAGAGCTCCTCATTTCCCAGCACACTGAGGGCACTTTTTCCATAGGGAAAGGCTGTGTTAACCTGAGTGAATCTAGCACCCGAGGGTGACACCTCTTTGCCAGGGACAGAGACTATTTTTAAGCTGTAAGTGTGAAAGGAAATGGAGAAGAATATGTACTGCAAAGAGGAGTGGAGTTGCACCAGCTACTTGTCGTTGACAATTTATCTAGCAGCTTCCTCCTCCGTCTCCTCTGTTACGTTGACTGAAAGCCTTCCAGTGCCCAGGAATTTTTCTCCTTCATGCCTAGTTGATGTACCCCAGTTGATGTCTTATGTTTGCACAGATAGACTGTGCATAATCAGCTCTTTTTTTTTTTTCCCCAGTGGGGAAGAAAGAACAAGTTAAATGATCAGAAACAAGGTGGATTAATTGTTTGGAGCAGGCACCACATCCTTTTTTCTACAATGACAATCACATTCACAGATCTTTCAGTAAAAGGACATGGTTGGGTAGTAAAAGGAGAGCAGCCTTGTTTCTGGAATGGGAATGAGGTTGCAGATACTTCATCTGGAAGGAGTCGCTGGGCAAGGAGTGTAGCTGTGGGATAAGTTTTGGGTGCTGTCCTCGTTCAGTCCCTTGAGGGCTGCCCGGGCTGCCCTGCCACCAGCGTTTGGTGTGGGCCGAGGCGCGGAGGAAGCAGCGTTCAGCCTCATCCTCGCGTCCAGCGGCTGCTGGGGCTTGAGCTTCCCAGTGCAGGGACCCGTGGACTGCTCCGGGTCGGAGCGAATGGAGCAGCTGGTTCAGGCTGTCTCCTTCAGATAATGACAGAGCAGAACGTGCCCCAGCCATGCCCTTCCCGTGCCCTCCTCGAGCCGTGTGTCACGGGCGGGCTTCTCTCGCAGATGGCATTTTCCAGCCTCCCTCAGTGTTAACAATCAGTCAGGGAGGATTTTATTTTAATAAAAAGTTTTGTCAAACGTGACCAGTTTCACCAAATTGCATTGATTGCTGTATTTTGCTTTCCAGTCACAACAAAGGGATTTTTCAGCAGATCAAGAGGCCAAATAGTTGTTTTTCTCCTGTGTGATGCTGAGCTGCCCTGGTTACATTCAAAAGCTGCCAAGACCATATCTCCATGCAAAGTCAGAGCTTGAAAAACCCAGGAAGGTTTGCCCATCTTAGAAAGGCAGAACTCTGTACTGGAAGTGGAAATTATAATTTGTTCTCAGCTTAAAACAAACAAAATTCCCTAAAGAGATCCTGGGTCATTCTGAAAAATGAACATTCCTGAAATGCTCATCATGTGATGTTTACATCAGTGAAAACAAGAGACACGAATAACTGACAGATTGTGTTAATTGCTTGTTATTGCATTGCACATACATTTGTCATTAGCTATAACAATCAGATATTAATATTATTGTTATTTTATTTAGATAAAAAGTTGGACATCTGTGCAGTTATTCATAACTGTAGGAGTAATCATGAGATTATAGTTATTGTTATTCTTTATAAAACAGCCCCAAACATTGTGGTTGTTGAAGTGGGCTTTTTGCACCGTTAACTTGTGTTTCTGCAGTTCCCCTGATTAATTAATTCTGGAGTTTGGGATGGTGGGGACAGGACCCTTCCCCAGCCCTTGCTGGCCTCAGTGTTTGCTGGAGAGCTGCCCTGCAGCTCTGGCAGGGCTGTGCAGCCCCTCACTGGGGGCATCTCCTTGAGCACCCCTGAGCGCTCACCCTGCCATCACCTCTGCACAGGGACGTAGTCTGACTGAGCCGGGCTCTTGGGGAGGATTGCGAGGCTAAAAATCATCTTTTGGGCCGTGAGATGCCCTGATGTGACCAGCCTTGCTCTTTTACTGCAGTTTATGCCAGCCTCGCTGCATATGCTGTTGCTATGTAAATTACAGAAATTACAAAGGAAAATTACTTCATCCATTTAGGAGGAGTGTTTTTTCTTGTTGTTTTCATCTGAAGCCACAGCATACGCAAACCTGTCCAGGACTCTTTCTGTAAGCCTCACTTAGCAAGAAAATTGTTTTATTTGTGTTTGGGTTTTGAATCGCAGCCTAATGACATGCAGGGCTGTGGATTTTTTCATTCCATTTTATTTTATTAGCTAAGTATTGAGTATTTCTCATCTCTGCTCAGGACAAAGCATGCTCCTGTCTCAAGAGAGAGAAGTTATGCTTTGTCCCTTTGTCCTCTGCAAGCTGCGATACCAGTATCTGCTCATAGAATGACAACACACTACTGCTTCTCACTGTGCTCAGGTGCAGATTCTGGACATGTTGGGAGCATGAGGAGGAGAACCCATGGGTGCAAACCTCCCTCATGTGTCCCACAGCAGGGGTAAGCATCAGGGGCTGTCATTTATGAGGGCTGCTGCAGTGTATGCTTGCGAGTGAGGTGTTGAAGGCTTGTTTTCATGGCACTGAGAAAACTAGAGCATCCCTTTCTCCAAGCCACCGTGCGTGGCTGGAGGAGGTATTTCCTCCAGGAACCTCCCCTGCTTTCTGATGTGTTGGAGGTCCAGAACTGGACCTGAAATCTTCTTAGGTGCCCTTGCTATGATCTTCGGAGGAGTCTGACAATCTCCATCCTTCATTCAGGGGAGTAGAAGAGCTGTTGAAACAGCTGGGAGTGGAGGAAAGCATGCCTGAGCTGCAGGAAGCAATGATCTAATAACACTGCTTTTTCTTCAGCATCATCAGGTCCAAACACCCAGAACTCCTCATTCACCTCTGCCTTCATCACACGACTGTTTCCCAGGACCATCACTCTGGATTCCTGGAAGCATTTTGCCCCTGCGTTGGCCACTGGCCAGGGAAAGAGACCCTGAAATCGCTCTTCTGAGAGCCACCTGCAAAGTACTGCAGCCTTCAACACTTCAGGAGTCACTTTCTTAAAAACTCTGGAGATTGTCTTTTGAAGCGTGTGACTTTTTAAATGGAAAATTTGTCAGATTCTCATTTTTTTTAACTTATTTTGTGAGACTTGAAGCTGGAGGGGAGGTATTTTTAAGTTGCTGTGTTTTATCAGCAGCGATGGAAGTTACTGAACTGAAAGCTGAATCCTGTCACATGCCTTTGAGCCTTGAAACTTGAATAAAAACACAGCTACTCCACAGCTCCCAAAGAAACTTGGAGAGGTGATCTCTGACTACATGAATCGGCTCAGGAAGCCTTCTCCTAAATTCTTAAATGTTATTTTTTTTCTGTCAGCTTTAAGTTTCTCTAGATACCAGGGACAATTCTATTAAATACTACTGAGATTTCAGTTTTGTTTGTTGGTCATTCAATCCACCCCTTTTCTAAGAAATGTAAAGGGTATAAGGGCTGTAATGTAGTCTTGAAAGCTGTCATTCTGCAGCTCTGAGCATGAGGGCTTTATAGTAAGCTCAGTGTCCTGATATGCTCATATGGACAACTGAAGAGAAGACAGGAGGCAAAGGACTTAAAAAACCTATTGGCTGGAGTATGAAGTAGATTGCAAAGGAAGATGTATCATTTTAATTTTACTCTAGGGAATCTAAGGTGCATGATTCCCATGTGTTTCCATGGCATTCCTCTCTCTTCCATGGATACAGCCATCCCAGAGTCCCCAGATCCTGTAAAACCCCCTCGAGCACCGGTCGGAAAGCAGGCTGAGCTGCAGTGCTGGATGCGTCCCTCTGTGCCGGAGCATGGCCCGTCCCATTTGTCTGTTGGTGCTAGTTGTTGAAACACCTCGACAAAATAATGCTTTTCTCCTTTCATCTGAGGATTTCAAAGCACTTTGCAAACATCAAACGCACCTTAGGAGCCCTCTGTAGTTGGTGAGCATGACTGCTGGAGAGGATAATCCCAGCTCGACGGGGAGAGGCGTTGGCTTTCTCCCCTGGTGAGGCAGTGGGCTGACTTGAACTGCATCCCATGGCATCCTGGGCTTTGCAGCACCTTCTGGCGAAGGAAAGCCTCCCCAGGCTCCCTCTCTGCTCTCAGAGAAGGAAGCTGGACCTTGCCCAGGCTTCTTGACTGTTGTTAATAGGCTCAGCCCCTTATGAGACTGGAGAAGTCTGTGCGTGGACTCTCAGTGCCCAGGCGAAGTGTCAGGCAGCCATGGTTGTCATCTCGGGTATCTTCTGAGACAGACACAGAGCAGCTTAGTCCTGCTCGTGGCCTTTGCAGCTCGGGCCTGGATGGCCACGTGCCATCTCCATTCCCCTGGGACACATCACAGCCAGGCTGATACTTGCATGGATGTTCCCAATTCCTCAGCAACTCAGAGGAAAGGAGGGCAAGGAAATACCAAGAAAAGAGAGAAAGAACATGAAAGATGGCATTTCTCTCTCGAGGCAATGCAAGAAATAAAACAGAGTCCTTCTCCTCCCTCCCCCCTTTTTTTTTTTTTTGAATTAACATATTTGTTTCCTTTCTTGGCCTAGAAGATGGTTTTGTGCCCAAAAAAATATAATATACTCCTTCATTTCTGACAGCTTCTGCAGCGTGCAGCTTCAGCACTGCGGTGACAGGCGCCGGACTGGCACCAGGGCAGGCCTGGGGGCTCCTGCTCTGGGGACCCAGCATTTCCCTGGGCTGCTTTGGGCAGTTTGACTCAAAAATAAGGCTGAGACAAAGGCAGCAGCAACTTCAGTGGTGGGCATTTAGGAGGACTAGATATATCCAGCTCTTAAAACAACAGATTGGGAGTTATTTCTAAACAAGGGATGGTGCTCTGTCTGCTTCTCTCAGGTGCCTGAAGAAGAGTGGTGGTGAAGAGTCTGTCTCGACCAGCTGGGCCAGGAAAGTTTGGGACATCTCCAATAGGCACAGCCTCCCAGGACAGCTTTGAGGATGACAGAGTTTGTTCCTTCTGCTTAAGCTCTCTGCCCAAGCCTCACCTCAGCTGTCAGTATTTCTTCAGATCCAGTGCTAAGACAAGTGATGTAGTAAATTAGGAAGGAATGAGGGGAAAAGTAATGGGATCTTGGAGAGAACCGAAGCCTAAAGACAGAAGCTGTTGGAGCTGGTGCAACTACTGAAGAGCCCATTTAATTTCTTGATCACAAATGTAGCAGCTTAAATTTTAGAGCCCCCGTTTCCTTTGTAGACTGGAAATAAGGCATAAACTCTGGTATGCCCCTTGCTTTGGGATGCCGGAGCAAAGATACCCAGATGTTGTCCCAAAGCTGAAAGTTAGGAAGAACCCAGTGTCACGGCTAGTACATTTCCTCCGTGGACTATGTACCTAAGGCCAAGTGAAACCGCAGTGAAACCTCTAAAATAACTGTCCATCTCCTGCAACAGGCTCTGCTCAGGGTTGAGCCAGCTGGCTACATCTCTGTTCACTGGCAGCCGTGGCAGCAAACTCAGAAGTATGTGACTAAATATATCTCAGCCCTGCAGCCTCCTTCCAGAGAACGGGGGGGAAAAAGAAAAAAAAAAAAAAGATAAGAAGATGGAATGAATGAAGGGCTCGAGCATTCCCAAAAGCCATTGCTTCTCGTGTTATGAAATATAGATGACATTTATGAGTCTAATACCAATATTGATGTTTGCAGAGACATTTGTTCAGTGCTTGAAGTAAATACCTTCCCAATCGATATAAATAAATGCGGCTGAGTTTTTGTTGTGTGTAGGTTTTATATTTGGAGGAGAATTGGAAATGCCTTTTCTCTTTTATTCCTTGCTTCCTTAAAAACTTTTAAGATGTTGAATCATGAATGGACCATGTGAGGGGCGGGTAACAGATAAGACAAAGACAGGAACCATTGCTTACAAAGATTTTATTTGATTTGCTGTGATGTTTTTTTTCCACCTCCCCCCCAGATTATTTCCATAGATCAATACAGTTAAGCTCATAATAGGGAAAATTCGGGTTGGGTATGGAGTGTTGCTTGACTGGCTCCAGTGTAGAACAATGAAAATGTGAGATTCCCTGAGCTAGGATGAAAAAAAATCTACCAGCTTTTTGCTGCCCAGAGAAGTGGCCCCATTCCTACAAATTTTTATTCCTTGATTCAGCTCGCTAAAGGGGAAGAAAAATAAGCAGTAATGGGGGAAATTAAGCAATGGGAGTAGAGGGGAGATAGGAATGGTCTGGTCTTATTTGGAGACGGACAGATGATCTGGCTTAGCATGGAAGTGGAGCCTTGGTTTAAGGGTAAAATCAGCAGCGGTGCTGCCAGTTCCAGAGTCAGACCCTCCCACGGGTCCCGGTCTCGGGGAAGCAACCTCTGGGATGTCAGATGCAGGCTCAGGTGGTTGCTTGAGGAAATCAAGGCGTTGTGTTAATACTCGGCATTTATATGGGCTCAAATGTGAGGATCCTGACTATGAAATTCTGCAAAGCTCAGATGACGAACCTGAGATGCAGCTCCTCCTTGGGTGGAGTTACCGTGCTTGTGAATATTGCTTGGGGGAGACCAAACAGGAGTTTGGATGGAACAGGGGAAATAAACTCTTTATGCTCACATAAAGTGGCCACACAGCTTTCCCAGGGTGCTGGCAAGGTAGACAGGGACTCGTTTTTCAAACTCTACCCTGCAAGAGCCCTTACAATAAAACTGAACTTTCTTGCCAAATCAGCAAAAAAGCTGAGCCTATTTCTGCTGACTTTGAGATCAGTTATCTAAGAGGCGTGGTTCATGTTAGGATTGCTAAGATCTTTTCTTCATTTTCATTTTAAGCTTGAATTTACCTTGTCCTAATAGGAGAGGACTAGATGAGACCAGACTGTTTCAGTACATACAGCTCAGCTTCATCTGAGTCAGTACATTTATCATCTGTAGCTGTCATATGGGGAGACTTCTGTGCTGAGGAGTCTTGGAATGAGAAATTTGATTCGGGGTTATTTTATATGCAGTTCTTGTTTGCCAGAAAGCTGCTTTTACATGACCAGCATATTTGTATTAAAGATAATAAAAGGTCATCAGAAACCCGGTGGTCTCTTTCTTGGTCTGAGCTTGGTCTTCGGTTTGGTACAGACAACGCCTTAAGTGGCACCACCAACATCAGGGGATTCTGAGGCAATCACGCAGTGAGATTGAGAGCATGAAAAACCAGTGATGTTTGCAGAGTCTATTGTACTTTCTTATTAATGGAAATTTAATGAGTGGAAAAAATCTATAGTGTTCAGAGCCCACAGTAGCCAGGGCTTTCCAGGCAGGGAGAGACAGCATATCCTGCCCTTTAGGTTTACAACGTAAAGATTAATTGAATGCATAATCCTTGCTGTTTCCTTTGTATCACAGTTCTAATGTCTGCATATTGTTAGTCTTGTAAAAGGGCTTGACTTTGTGGTGGCAGAAGAAAGAGGCTGGAAGTACCCTTTGATCATAAAAGTCCCCAAACAGCACATGACTCCTCTGCAACTCCTGGCAGGGGATCCTGAGCACTTTCTTTGCTTTTTATTTTTCTTTTTTTCCTTTTGTAAAGAGAACCATTTTTCACGTCCACCATGAGATGGTACTCGACTGACATTTAGTAACAGGCTGCAGGTGAAGTAAGGCTTCACTACAGAGTGGCCACCAGCCAGCTGCTCTGCTCGGTCCCCATCCTCCCCAACTCCTTCTCTCCCTTCTCCCTCGTGGCTGCAGCCCCATCAAAGCTCCTCAGTTTCGACAGCGAGAGCAGCTCACGTTTCGGTTTCTCCAAGGAGATCTTGGAGCCAGCGCTGCTGTGGGAGAGTCTGACCTACGAGCTGGAGTCAGCTCATCTGCCAGGGCTGCACACGGAGCTGTTTGCTGCGGTCTCATGCCCTCCGGGCAGCTTGCTAAGGTCTGCCCTACAGACCTCCTGCTACAACAGTTTAATTGATTTTAAAGCCAGCAAGAATCACAGTGATTGTCTTGTAGGTTTTCTGTCGGGGCAGTCGAATCTCTCTCTCTCTGATGTACTTAGAACATCCTCGTAGCCATAGAAACTAGAAGAATTTATAGGCACCACACTTTCTTTGGCTAAATCTATATCAGTAAATAACAGTGTGCCAGGGAACGTTTTTGGGTACCGAAACGTGCTCATCCTCACAGTGATGTTGTTAGTGTGCTCCCTGGCACGGCATCCTCCCCGAGTCCTGGGCACTGCTGGGATGCAGCATGAGTCAGGTTTTGCTGGCAACAGGCCCTTTGCACGAGGGAATTTAGCAGCATCGTTTGCTAACGAGCTCTTCGGAGTGAGGAGACTTGGTCTGTGCCAGGCTGGGGCAGGGGGTGCACCGTGCTGACGTCCCATGAAGTGCCGTGTCACGAGGCAGGGTCTGGTAGTTTGGCACCATCATTAGTAGGACAAGAACATCTCCTCCCCAGATGGTCGTGCTTACGGGAAGCCCACTCCGTTTTGGGGCTGTTAGTCCGTTTGTAGAATGTACCACTCACAAATGTCTAGTTCCAAACATCTCCACATGCAGGTGGGCTGGTTTTGGGGAGAGGCTCTGATTCAGTTTGAGGGGAAGAAACAGGCATTTAGAAACTATCTATAGCTTAAGGCTCTAAAATTGTACTTATCTCTGAAGGGAGTTTCAGTTCAAACCAAAAAAACTCCAGTGGAACCTGAAACTTTTTAAATGGAAAATGAGGTTTCGGATTTTCCTGTATATTTCCGGAAAAAGCTTCTCTTATGTTCTTCAATATTCATCAGAAAACCCTGAAGTCAAAACCCAAATAACTCTTAACAAAAAGGAAAAATTCTACAGTGAGAGGAGGGGGTAGGAGGGAACATTTTACAAGCAGCTCTATTCAAAACAAAGAGGTATTTTAGCTACTTGATCACAAAAAGGATGTGAAAAAAATTAAGGGCTGTAGGTATTTTTTATGATCATGTAACTCAAGAGGAGCTGATTAAGTTCTTCAGAAATGCAGAAAACATCTGAGAAATGTCAAACCAATAAAGGTATTTCTGGTGTGACTGTTTTAAGCAACTGACAACAAAGGTTTAGTACAGAAGCTGTCTCAGTGGTGTGATGCATCACACATTGACAAGGCAGGGGAAATATTAAAAGACAATCTCTAGTTAGCTGATTTTTCCGTGACTGGCGCTCGTTTGGACGCGTGTGTTTCCCTACCTGAGATGCAAGTAATTGAACTAAGTAGAATCAGTGAATTTTTAATTTGGGGAGTAGGTGAAAAAAATAATAACATCACCCAGTGGAGAAAAAAAGCAGTTTTCTCCTTTCTCTTGATACATATCTGCCTGCGTACACAAGTAATCCAATGCAATTCAACAAGATGTCTTGTTTGTACAAGAGCTGTGCTCAGCAAACATCATGCTCGAGGCTTGCCGAGGGAGAGCAGCCACATCTGCAGCAGCCACTGCACATCTGCTTGTTCTCAGCCAGCCTGAAAGCTTAGCCTGAACGGCAAAAACACTCCCCTGAAATCGCTGCGTGAAGATGGGACACCTTGCTGAAAGCTGCATCTGAGCTTGCTGTCCAGTGGGCACCCTTTGGAGCAGCCAGTGATCACTGGAGAGTAAACTGGACATTTTGGGAAAAAAAAAAAAGAGAAGTTTTTCCATTTTTCCATCCAAAAATGCTAACTCTTTGAAAACATGGGGGGGGATTCTCCTTCAAATGTATCATTTTACCTAACCACTCCTCATAGCAAGACTGGCATTTCTGAATCCAAAAAGAAAACATCTAACGTAGTGTGGTAGATAAAGTAGGTGGCTCTGCCGGTGTCGGTACCTTTGACGTGCTTCGAGTATTGCCCATCATCCAGAGGGGTCGTTGCAAGGCCAGTACACCAGGAGAGTCCACAACACGGGTACTGGGGAGGCTGAATGCAAACTGCTCTGTGAGCATCAGCCACGGGCGGTCCTGTCTGCTGAGCTCTGCCTGCGGATTTCTTGGGAGGGTGTCGGTGGCCACTGGCCTTAAGCTTGCAAAGGACCAGCCAGGTAGTCTGGCAGTCCCGGGAAATGTTTGAACTCTACTAATGTACACGTGCAGTTAGGATCTAAGCAAAAGCAGAGTTTGAATGCATGCTTCTTGCAATGCAGGTGGGAAGTGCTAATTAGCCGTTTCTCGGTACGGCACAAAGGGAGGGGATGCCGTGTTTCTACTTACCATTGTTTTCTTCCTTTAATTAAAAAAAAAATCTTAAAAGTTGTGGTCACATCACATCTCCAGCTGATTTCTGCTATGACTTTTTGACCTTGAACCACTGCTGTCCCTTTATCAGCACGATTTACATTTTCAGAGGAACAAGCCATCTCATCCTAAAATAGATGGTTACCTTTGATTAGGTGACTTTGAGAGTGATTTTTTTGCCCCTCTGGATAAAGTGTTTCTCTGTGTCCTCAAAGCCCAGGCTAGTCATGCTACAGGAGAGGGATCCATACATTAATATATACAACTCCAGGGGCCTTTTGAATCAGTGCAAAGCTGGATATGTCTTTCCTGAGGGAACGGCTTTTCCTTCTTGGACAAAGCTCTGTTTGATTGCACCTTCTGATCTTCCACATCAGCCTCTCCAAGTGTTCAGTGCTTTGCTTCCTGCACAGAGAGAGGAAGGTGAAGTTAAACTCTCAGACAGCTTCAGGCTTTGGAATAACAAGCCACCTACCTTTGGTGTAGTCAGGATAGCAGAGACGAGGTTTTGAGAGCTCAGTCACTGGAGGCCACTTACTTTTTAACATTTTGTATCTCAGGGCTGAAACAGAGATTTTGACCTCCGAATTTCAATGACCACCTCTCAGGAACAGAACAGCACTTTGGCAGGGACGTGTTTCCCACCTGCTTATTGCTTCAAACAAAATCGCTGCAAACGGCCAAGCCTCGCCGGCACGCACGGCTCCTGTGGGTGGCTGCAGGACACAGCGACTTGGCCCGAAGTGTTAGCTCTGGGCATGACCAGCTGTGGTCGTATGCAGGATCCCTGCCTGTTCTTTCTGTGCCCTTTTGCACAGACGCTGGCGCAGGAACTGCTCTCTTCCACGCTATTAAAAGAGCAAGGTCAGTCTCTTCAAATGGCCACGCTGATGTGACCTGCAGGTTCATATTCCTTAGGGATCATTTTTACTTGCTTGCCATTAGGCGGTTGCTGAATCCAGATGTTGAGCAATCCTGCGAATTCATCAGCCCATGAACTGTAATACATTCTGACCCAGTAATTTCTTTTACAACCTTATTTCTTTGAGCCAAGATCAGAAACAGGAGTTTGAAAGCCACCATGGTTCTTATTGCGGTGCTGGAGGATCAAAACCCCTCCTGTGGCTGTGGTACAGGTAATGGAGCATTCACGTACGGGAACACATATGAGAGGTACCAATTTTTTTCAGCAAAATGTGGAGATTTGTGTTGTGCTGCTGGGTAGATCTCTCTTTGCCCATAAACCTCCAGTGAGGAGGGCCGGGGGCTGGGGCTAAGCTTTTTCTGCCCTGTGTCCTAGAGACTGGGCATAAGAAAGCAGGACATGGGAACAGACCAAGATCTACTTAAGAAATTGCACAGAAAAGCAAAAACGTGAGGTTCACGGTGTATTGCTCCTTGGGGAAACCCACTGCCAAGGCTGGAGGCTGCTCTGCTAAGCTCAGCCAGGCTGGTTTCACGACATTGGGAAGTCAGGGACTGGATGAAGGATAAAGGGCATAAACATTGGTTGATCGTAATAGTTATTAAAATCACAGAAAATCATGGTTAGGAGGGACCTCGGATGGTCTTTGCTTTGCCAAAGAAAGGAGCATCCAGGCTGCTGCTTCCTGAGAGCTGCACGTGTAATCTATCCTGCACAGCTCCAGTAACGGTGCTGCTACGCCTTTACCAGGCCATTTATTTCAGTATTTTAATTGGCCTCGTTGCAAAAAAAGTTTTCCCCAACATCTAACCAAAATCTCCCTTGTTAGAAATTAAGCCAACTGCTCCTTGTCCTGCCTGGAAGCTCATTTCTGCAGTATGGGCTGCAGGGGCTGCAGAACGTATCGCTTCAGCAAGGCAGACCCAGGAAGAGCTGCTCTTCGCGCCGTACCTTTTCCTGCAGCTCTGTGCTTGTGCAGTAGTGAGCACAACAGGGACTTAATCCTGGCTGATCCTTAGGCATTCTTGTAATAAGCATGATTAATAACAAGATAACAAATTCCTTTTGTTGCTTTCCTCTGGAAAAAAAAAAAAAAGTCAAAGCACAGGAATGGAAAGATTTTGCAGCTCTAAGAGAACCACGGTACGGATCGTGGCTAGTTGTAGGGAGACCAGCAGGCATGAGCTGACAATATGCAGCAGCAGATTCTTGGGCTCAAAAATGATGAAATGTCCCTTTTTCTATCAAGAAAAAGCATAGAAAGTATCCTCAAGCAGAGGCTGCCCTCAGGCTTGAAAAGAGAAGGATTGGTTTCTGCTTTCTGCACTTTTCTTAGGAGTGTGAAAAGCTGAAATCCCAGATTCATGGTTGACTTATTATTCTCCTTCATATTTCTCATTTGCTTGCCGAGTTTTGGAATACAAAGGGAAATCCATGAATATAAACCTCTCCAAAATCCCACAAAACATCCAGAAAACAGATAAACACAAATGAGCTCTCTCTTCCAGCACAACTAGGATCTATATTAGCTCCTAAATGTAGTTTTGTCGTTCCCATTCTCTGAGCGCTGCACATCTATTTACTGCTCCATTGTAGTCGTCCTGTATCCTCTCCCACATGTGCTAATACATTTTGTTACTTTCTGAAAAGAATGAAATCAAATATTTGCCTGACGTAAATCAGCATAAAGGAGCAATTTACAAAAAGTGTTTCTTTCAGGAAATGATGAGCTGGGTATTGCAGAATGGAGCGAGCAGCTCCCACAGACAGGTGTGTAATTTCAGTCATGGAAATAACCTGTAATTCAGATAACCCATCTGTTCAGGAAGGATTGTAAAGCATCTGAGAGCATCCTCTGCTACAGCCCAGACATCTCCACCCCTGGACTTCAGGCACAGCTAATTCCTGTTAATTTTTCTTCTTTCTGCATAATAAATGCAGTCTGGCTGGTGGCAAGGGGAATCCTTTGAGGCCATGGGTGGAGAGGATCTTGACCTCCCTGGGGGTTGTCGTGTCTTCAGAACAAGCATCCAGGGGCTGTTCTTTGTACAGAAGGTCCTAATAATAAAAATGATGGAGAACAAGAAGTGTGATGGATGTGACACGCTGGGAGCCAAAGCCTGGTCCTGTAACATTCAGAAGCAGGAGGTTTGCTGGGATTTTAACCTCCATGAACTTCCCAGGGTGTCAGCAATCCCTTCTCAGTTGAGCCAGAACCTGGCTAATCTTTCAGCATAAGCTTATTGCATTTTGATTCGAAAACAAAATCCTCCAGAAGGCAAAGATCTGAAGGGAAGAAGTTCTCCCAAGGCAGAAATCTGCAGCGGCAGGTTTTCACCGCCGTTGGAAGTGAATCACTGCCTGCTCCGCATGTGTGGAGCTTGGATGGCGTGGAGGGGGCTGACAGCTGGTCCCCGTCCCCATCTGTAGCGCTGCTGACGGGTGAAACAATGCGCGCTGTGTCTGAAGGGGCTGCCAAGCTCGGGATGGGGTTGTATAAAAAAAGGCAGGCAGGCATGGCAAGGTTTGGGTCATTCCCCCAGCTCTGAAGGTGTTCCCTAGCTGCTGCAGGAACGATTTTTGCCAAGCCCAGGGCCCAGGTTCAAAGCGTGCTCTTCCTGCCCCATCAGCTCCCCAGGGGCTCTGCTGACCCTTTGGATGTGCGGGGCACAGGCCCATCTCCCTAGCTCCTGGGGGGAGCTTTCCTCCCTGCTCAATGTTTTCTCTGTCTTTTCCATACGTTTGGGAGCAGCAGAGAGAGGTGGATGCCAGGGCTGTTAAAATTAGGGACTGAGCAATTACTGAGGGACACACAGTGCCACCCAGCCCCGCCCCCCCCCCCCCCCCCCCCCCCCCGCCCAAGCCCATCTTTTGCTATTCTTCTCTGCCTAAAGCCAGCTCCAGAAGATGAAATAAATATGCTAGTGACAAGTAACAGCACTGGCTCTGGGTGCTAGTGCGGGGAAAGCAAGTGGGGGGCTACTCGGGAGGGGCAGCAAGGCCAAGGTAGTGCAGGGAGCAGGTACTCCTGTGGGGCAGGGTTAAGGGTATCGCATGAGCTCTGCGGTCTGTTGTCCCCGTGCACCTGCTTACTGAGGGGGGGTGAGGTTGCACCTCCTGTACTGAGCACGACTGCTGTCCCCCTGAGCCCCAGACTGTGGCAGTTCAGCTGCTTTTGGCACAGCTCTTCATGCTGCAGGATTGCCCATCCTCTGCGCAGCCGTGGCACGATCCAGCTCCAAAAACCAGAACTCGTGCCGCCCTGGTAAGGCAAGAACAAGCCTGGCTGTGCAGAACCACAGGCAGGCACATGGGGAGGATTTCACCTGGCACAAGTCCTAAGGCCACCGGCGCACCTGCAGCTGGCTGGGGAGAGGAGGATGCTCTGCTCTGTGCTGCTGGAGGAGCTGCTGGCCCCGGGGTGGCCAGGACCCGGAGCTGGTCCCCGGCAGAGGGTGGCAGAGCTCTGCGCTGAGCAGCCAGAAGTTGCAAACCCATCCTGCTTCCCAGCTGCCGCAGGAGCAGAAACCCTGCGGTCTGAAGACTACTAATAAGCGGTGCTGACCTTTTTGCCCTGTGCTAACGTGGCCCAAAATGTTGCTTCATTCACGGTCTTCGCACGAGTCTGGTCTTGCAGGAAGGTAGAGAAGCTAAAATGTAAACCTGATCCCTCGCTGGACGATAAAAACAGAGGGATCAGTACTTTCATATTGCTGTAGGCACAGAGGTGCTCAGGCAGCCCTCTCCCACTGGAATCTACAGCAATTAAATAACTAATCATCTCCCATGGCACTGGCTTAGCCCTCCAAAGGTGTCCTCGGAGCCTTGACCAGAGCGCAGCCCCTCTCAAAGCCTCTGCTGGAAAAGGGCAGAGTGACAAAATGGGAGACAAAATACAGCTCCTGTCTTTGGGGAGGTTCAACGTTTTGAAAATCATTTTCCCTTCACATCAGAACGAAAGGGGAAATTTAGAAATATTTCATCAAGCGGAAATTTCATTTTGGAAACGTCAGAACCCCCTTCTGGAAATGCTTCATTCTCTAATACTGAAGCAGGATGATTTCAAAAAGCAAATGTAATATATAAATATTAAACACCTGTAAAATATTTATCACATTCTATATTCTTGAAACTCTTATTACACCTCACTGTGTTACATTAAAATAATAGCGTAAAACCAGAGTGAAATCAAACAAGAAACTGGAAATGAAGTGCCCTATTTTGACTACAGATTATTGCCATTTTCAAGGGTGACTCATTCTCATTAGATTTTCCCGTTTTGGAAAAAGAAGGTTTTGTTTCCTGAAATACTGTTTCATTACACATCCCTCCCAGGTTGTAGCAATAGGTACAGTTCTTCACAGTGCTGCTGGGAAGAAATCTCAGAAATGTTCACCTAGGAGGAGAGGTTTGTTTTTATAATTTTAGGTATGGGGTGGTGAAGAAAAGGAGGAGGAGAGGGGAGAGGCTTTACTCTCTCCTAACTTCAGTAACTCCCTTTTAGTCGTCCTTGCCTGAGGGCCCTCCATGGGCTCCATCCCCTGTCGTTCTTGAGGAGACCTTCCCCACCCAAAGCCCAGAGGACCAGGGACCAGTGTTTAAAGGGGTGCACAAAAGCACAAGAAAGGGGCAAATTTTGCAAACTCTGCTCTGAAAAGGGCCCAGGCCGAGGCGTTCAAAGCTGCCAATGAGCAATTTGCTCGGTTTAGAAAGGGGGTCCTGGGGCTGGTCATCTCCATGCCAGGAGAAACCTCCTAGCTGGGTGGGATAATCCGTGCAGGACCCGACTGCAGGCAGGGCAGCCAGGAGTTACTCAGAGCCCAGCCAGCAAAGCCCATAAACGTGCAGCCAGGGAGTAAACGGCTTCTCTCAATCTGCACACAAGGTCTATAACAGAAAATGAACCTGCTTTTCCTGATTCGGCTGCCAGGTCTCCCATTAACACTGCCGACGCAAAGTTTGCACAGTCCTTTCCAGATTCACTGGGCAGTTTGGCTGGATGGAGGTAGCATCACTCAAGTTTAAAGCCTAAAATGATATTTAAGATTCTAGATCAGTAACACTGCTTCTGCTCAGCTCGAGAAAGGCATTTACATCCTTTAAAAACAAGTGTTTTGATTGTGTTTTATGTAGAGTACACATAACCAATTGAAATGTAATAGCCTCTGTGTTACTGAGCTCATTTTTGCATTGCTGTGGCTTATGTCTTTACATCTTTAGGACATTAAATCATCCCTAGGGTCTCATGTTTTCTTACATCCTCTAGCACTGTTTCTTTTATGGTAGACTAAGTCTCTATATGGGAGATTAAGTTTTACAGTGTGATGCCTCAATCCAATTTTTTGTTACCGCTGCTTGTTCTGCAGACTTCCACTTGCACATGGTATAAACTCCGGCTGCGGGAACTGCTGACATTGCTCCAGACTATCGCGCCCCAGCTTCCATCTTTCTAAATATGAGGTTGAGCTACAAATGACCAAAGATGTCTGGCAGCACCGTGGCATGAAGCAGGGTGTTGGGAGAAACGGGGAAGATATGGCAGTGGTTAGGACTTTTTGAAATCTGTTTAGCATTTCTTTATCATTTAAACATCAGGGCTTCTGCTTTTGCACTGCAACAGGCTTTTCATGTGACTGTGGTATATTCAACAGTCACAGACTGGAAATGAAGGCTGTGGCCACCAGGAATTTTTGGGTGAATTTTCCTACGTTGTTTTTGTCAATACCAAAACCCACCAGTTTGTGACATCTATGAGAAGCAGATTTGAAGCCTTGAGTGACTTGAAATATGTTTTGAGGAAAATGCTGCCATAGTCCAAGCATTTCAGGTTTTAGATATGGAGTCTCTGGGCTTTCTCATAAAAAATTTTAGTTTATTTAGACTTGGAAAAAGAAATTAAGAAACTGAAACCAAAACAAACCATGGCATTTTGATTGATTCTTGCTTAAATCCCTCCCCTTGCACCACAGGAGGAGGAATTGCGTTGGTTTTATTTAATTCCCAACCATTTTTGCCACAGCTCAGGACAGAAAGATGTTTCACTGTTACAGAGATCTTGCTGTGACAAAGCTCACTTTCTTCTCTGGCTCAAGTTAATAGCACTGCCCTTTCCCAGGACCTCGTGTGAGTGCCTGAAGGATCAGGGGATGCCCAGGCACCGCAGTAATGGGGCCAGTTAAGCAAGACAGATTGTTGTGACCTCTTGTGACTGTGGTTGTTATGTGTACAGGTGTGAGGGGACATCACCGCGCTCCTGCACAGCCGGGATGTTGCTTGTTGATCCATTCTCTTTTTATGTCTCTTTGCTTCATTGCCTTCAGCTCTCTAACTGCCCTGCCAACGAGCTCCTCATTATACCAGTCCCCAACATCCCTTCGAAAACAAAACCAAAGAAGAAAACGTATTTAGCTCTAACAATGCACACACTCTCTTTGTGTTTGGATCTATTGCAGATTAATAAGCAAAGGAGCTGCAGCCCTGCTGGGAGGACGCGCAGGGCACATGGATTCTCCTCTAAAGGGGGGCTGGTGCTGGCCACGGGTGACGCAGTTAAGGTACAAGTGACCTGAAGGAAACATACTGTCAAGTTGAAAGTCAAGCCTGACATTTAACTGGGAAATATCAGGAAATTATTATGGGCAAGTGGGAGGTGGTGGAGCCCCAAGGTGGGCAGACAGACGGGGAGCAGGTTTCCTGCAGCAGGCAGGGTGCAGCTGGGGGGTGAATTGTGCTGTTGCAAAATCCCTGCAACATGGGGATCTGCAAGGCCAGGTACTCATGCAGATGTAAACCAGGCCAGTTAATAAATCGCTCCATAAATGTTTCATTTTGAAGCAATGAGGAAGAGCTGTTGGGGTAGCAATCCTTTCTCTGGCACCCACCCCAGCCTGGCACAGGAGAATGGACATGGCCGCATCTCCCGGGATGCATCCAGAGGAAGAGGCCTGCCCAGAGGCGGTGTCCGTTCTTTCCGGAGCTGCGTATGAGTCGACCCCCTGCCCCCCCCCATTTCTAGATGCCCTTCCTCTTGCTGGATTCCCTCAGGATCTGCAGCATCTGCCAAATCAGTCTTCCCTTCTGTGTACTTGCAGCCTTCAAACACACAGATTTCCCTCTCCTCACTTTTCCAAACTACTTGCTGCTTAGCTGCGCTATAGGTGTTCCACTCTTTTAATCTTCCATCCAAACTCAGTCCCACCAATGCTCTAATTATTTTTTTCCTTCCAGTTTTTCTGATCTCGCTCCAATCTTTCTCATAACAAGGTGCTTTGAGCTGCTTGTAAAAGCAGCTGTAAAAGCCCAGTTTAGTATCATCTCAGCTGGCAGTGGCAGCACTGGTGTTAGAGCCAGTCAAAAAGTCTCCAGCGAAACCAAGTACCCTCACGAAAAACACTGTTTCATGCAGCACCAATTATCTCCTCCAACACTTCAGAGCTTTATACTTGTTCAGCCAAGCCCAAGGCCAGGTTCTGGGAAATTTCGTTCCAGTTAACTCAAGGGCTAGGAGGTGCAGGGAGCTGCAGGCTGGTAGCCACCGGGCCAGGCAGGTCTGCGGCAGGGCCAGGGATTTTAGGGATGTGCAGGATCTTCCCCGCCGGCGTTTCAGTGCCATTCACAGCCTTTCCCATTTCTGTCCTCAGTGAAGCTGACAGGGATGGTAGTTTCACGGGAGCAGCTGCAAAACCGTGGGAGTTTCTACTCTGTGATAAATTTAAAAAAATAGTATTGGTTTCAGTTCAATTTGGACCAAAATCAAGAAGCGAAAGGCAAAAAAAAAAAAAAAAAAAAGGAATTTCTTACAAATTTGCTTTTTAGCCATCTCCAGCTAGTGTCTCTCTGCTCAAGGACGTGACGAGTTTGTGAATGCTTGCTTTTCAACTTGCTGCTATAGCACACTTCTTGAAGCCAAGAAGAAAGTCTGCATAAAGAGTATCTAAAACAAACAATCTTTTTTAGATAAAGCAAAGCAGGGGGAACTTGCATAGCTTGATGTAAGTGTCCAAGTGGCGGCCTGTCTCCTAATAGAAGCTGCTTGTGTTAGAGTAGATGTGAAAGTCAGCGTTGTTCAGGTATGGACTGATTTGGGGGGTACAGGGGAGGAATTGCAGGATTTTGTTGCTTTTCCATTCATCCTTCAAATTAATACTGTGCGGTCTGTTACACGTCCTGGGTAACATGATGCAGTTGCTTTTGTAACCTCTCCACTTTCCTCAGATCCCAGCTGCCTCTGTGCCCACTTTTATGCCCCTAAATCTGGTCTGTATCTGATGAAGACGTTTGAACCTGTCCACGTAGCCTACAGATATTTCGGAGGTAGGCTCTGCTGATCGTCAGTTCCCCACTGGTTTCACATGTCCCCTGCTGAGCGCATCCAGCAGTTTGAGACGTGCTTGCTTTGAAGTGAACTCAGCATTACAAACACATCTCAAGTAAACAGCTTGGCGTGGTCCTTTCAAATCCATACTTCAAACTCGATGAACTCACTGGAGCATTTCAGCAGATTTTTTGGAGACCTAGGTCTGATTAACTCCTCTCCTAATCTCTCAAGCCATTATGTTCAATGAGAAGTGTAAACAGATTGGAACAGTAAACTCAAACAAACAGAAAAATGTCAGTGCATTAAATTCTTGGCTGCAGCCTAGTGAAGGAAAATAGATTGCAAAGGGGAAGAAGCAAACAGGGAGAGGTAGGAAGGAGCTTGTCCATCACAAGCTTGTGACAAGCATTGCTGCTAGCAGCAGAGCAAGAGGCAGAAGAGTATGGCAAGCAAGCCGCACGCCCTGGCAGGGTGAAGGACGGAGGGAAGGAAGCTCCCTGCCAGCATCCTCCTGCTCCCCGGGCTGCGGAATGCTGGGCCAGTCCTAGGACACCAAACCCTGAACTGAAACATTTAATTTCACTAATCTGAGCCTGCTTAGTGTGCTGCCACGTTGCGCAGGAGATGGGTTTGGGTTGTTTCTTATTTCCATTCAGTGAACCTCATCTCCCGTGGCACTGCAGCCCTGCTGCTGGTTGCAGCTCCGGGTTCTCTGTGTTGTCCCAACACACCACAGACCACTTGCCCACCTCCCCGGCCAAGGGCAGAGGCAAGAGTGACCTCATTAGATGATGCTTTCCCCCAAAGGAGGTTACCAACCCAACCAGGCAGCAAAAGATAAGAAAAGAAACAAACCAGCAATGTTCAGGTCTATGAAAGGCAATGTCAGAGGGAAATTTTTCAAGTTTTCCTATTCTCTAAATGACATTCTTGTTCTGATCAGTGTATCAGCTCTGCAAAGCCAGTGTTTTCAGAGACTATACCAGAATTTTTTGTTTTAATTTGTTCTGTTAAAAAAAAAAGATTGAAAAACAATCTTTTTGCCTCCTTTTTGCATTTTCAGCTAAATGTTTCAATTTCCAAGGTAAATCTTTTTTAAAAAAAGATTGAGTGTTTTTTCCCTGAAAATTTCCACTTTGCACTGCCTGACAATTTATTATTGGTTTTATTTTGATTTTGAAAATAGGCAATAGCACTCTTTGGTTGTGATGGCTTTTCATTCTTTCAAAATAGAATTGAAACCACCACCCTGAGCCAAAGGGGCCGTTGCTCCACGTTCAGCATGGAGCAATTAACAGCCCCGCAGTGGTTAATGACGGAGAGCATGGCCAGACCATACCAAGGGGCTTGCAGCCCAGCTGGGGACAGCTGACTTGTAGGAAGCAAAGTCACTGCAAAATGCTCCCTGTCATAAGAAAAAAAAATTGGGTTTCTCCCCCTTACTAAATTGTTTTTTGGGAAGGCCAAAGGAAACTAGTATGTTCCCATCTCTGCGACTCAGACAGATGCTTAGTGCTTTCTCTCAAAGACTACTGCAGAGCAAACTATGCACCAGGGTGTATTTTGGCACAGAAATGCTCCTGTGGATGTACGGGGAGTCATTCCTGCAGGGAAAATGGTATTTTTTGGTATTATTCTGATCTGTTCCAGCAGCTCCTGGGGAGTTTTACTCAAATATTCTCCTTCTATCACTGGCCTTTGCTCTTCTGCATTTAGTTTATCCCAGGGATGCTTGCTCAGCTGGGTTCTCCGTAAAAGCTTGGGGCTAGTGTGTTTCCCTGGGCAGTTCAGTGGCTGAGACAAGGTGCATCCCCATCATGGTCACTTCGCTGGACCATGTGCACCCTTTGTGCTAAAGTAGGAGCTACTGGGGTGACTCTTTCTGGAAGCATCCAAAGCTATTTCTCCCTCTGGATAAAAGGAGCACCTTGAGGCCATAAATGCGACCCAGGACCACTCTGTCTGTCAGCAGGGAGGTGGCCTTGCTGTCCTCGAGGGCTTTTAGGGCAAAGAAGGTATCCTCAAGACACACCTCAGCTGGTCTGGGAGCTCCAAGTCATCTGTCTCCCACCTCACGGGGAAGGATGTGTCCCCCAGGAGCTGAGGCAGCCACAGTACATGGAGAGCCCCATGCTGGGCACCCCAAGGAACAAGCAGGAGATCTGGGAGGCATCTCTGCGGGGAAGGCACTGGGAGTGCTGGTGGCCAGCAGGTTGCCCATGGGCCAGCAGTGTGGCCAAGGGGCCAGTGGGACCCCGGGGGGTGTGAGGAGCGTGGCCAGCAGGTCCAGGGAGGGGATCGTCCCCCTCTGCTCTGCCCTGGTGAGGCCACGTCTGCAGTGCTGTGTCCAGTGCTGGGCTCCCCAGTTCCAGAGAGACTGGGAGCTACTGGAGAGAGTCCAGCGGGGTCTGTGAGGATGATGAGGGGGCTGGAGCATCTTCCTTAGAGGAAGGGCTGAGAGAGCTGGGGCTGTTCAGCCTGGAGCAGGCGGAGGGGGGATCTTACGATGCCTACAGATATCTGGAGGGTGGGTGTCAGGAGGACGGGGCCAGGCTCTTCTCAGCGGTGCCCGGCGCCAGGACAAGGGGCCACGGGCACCAGCTGCAGCGCGGGAAGTTCCACCTGAACATGAGGGAGACCTTGTCTGCCCTGAGGGTGAGGGGGCGCTGGGACAGGCTGCCCAGAGCGGCTGCGGGGTCCCCGTCTCTGGGGACACCCAGACCCGCCGGGCGGCTCCGTGCAGCCTGCTGGGGGAGAGCCTGCTCTAGCAGGGGGCTGGGCCGGGCGACCCCCGGAGCTCCCCTCCCAGCCCCACCAGTCTGCGATGCTGGGATGCTGGGAGTCTGTGCTCAGGTCCCTCTGCAGCTGCGGCATGGCTCGGAGCGGGGAGGAGAAAGCTGACAGACGGCAGAGAAGTGCATTAATTTCAAGCTCTGTTAAGAACAGTGAGGGGAAGGAAAGAGAGGATCGATTTCTGAGAAAGAAATAAAATACAGCAGGAGAGACGTCTTATTTCAGAGTTGCTCCGAGCACTCTGGAAGGAGGCATCACATGTGTTTTAAACTGACCAAGAGGCTCTCTCTTGGTGGTGCTGGCGTCAGCCACGTGGCAGGAGGTGATTTGGAGCAATGGGATCTGCTGTGGTGAAAAGAAGGATGTAGATGGGGAGGTGAAGTTGGACCAGCTGTGGGATCAGGCCCCAGTCTGGGAGGGACTGGGGAGGTGGGGAGGCCGGTTGTTGAGGGATGCTTTCATGGGAGAAGGGTGGTTCAGAGTGGAGAGCAGGGTCTGCGCACGGAGCTGGCTTAAGCCTTCAGTTTCCATCCCGAGGAAGATTTTCTTTTGGTATCAGAATAAAAATTAACAACAGAAATGAAAAATGAATATTTGGTTTAGGAAGTGTTACACTTCCCAAGAAATTCATCAACATCAATAAACGCTTTGTGATGCATGTTGAAGTTTTATTTACATACCATTTTCCAGCAGAATATAATGATTATGAAAATTACCCGGAAGGTTTATTCCTTGGGGAGAGAGGAGAAAAGCTGAAAGCAAACATTCACCTCTGTAGCTCGCAAACGTGAGTCGCTGTCGCAGATGACTGATACAGCTCAGGCCATGAAGGTCACTGCAGAAATACCTACAGATGTTGAACACACACCAAGTCAGATAAGCAACAAATGGAGTGGACGGAAGACGAAGGTCATTTCTGTGGCCATGCTGTGCAAATCTTCCTTTCAACAGCTTTTGATCCCAACTCAGAAATGTCTTTTTATCTATTTAATTTAAAAATGAATTGCTTTCTACCCATCTCTGAAAAACAAAATCTGCTAGATAGAAGTAAACCACACAGGCCATTAATTTCATAAGGTCTTAGGCGGCTTCCCCCATCCGTTCAGCAGGGGAAAGCATATTTATAATGCATTGAGTGGCAGGAGGAAGCAGAGGAGAACATTTTCTGCAGTTGCTCAAAAATATCTCCTTTTCAAACATGGCTTTTCATTTCTTTTTTTGTTTCTTTTTTTTTTTTTTTTCCCTAATGCAAGAGAATCCTGCAGGCAACAGCCTCTGTCACTGCCCAGGGCAGGTTCATCTTGTGCACTGAGTCAGAGACCGTGAGGACAAGGCGGTGTATGATGATATAATTAATGACTGTTCTCAGGAGTAGGCACAAAGGGCCTTGGATGAAGTCCCTGGGCCCAATGGCACTTCGCTTGCTTGTTTGCTTCCTCCGAGCCTGTTTTGTTTAATGCAGTATTTTGTGACGGGTGGCAGTACTGGCTGTCTCTGCTCCCTTCCCACCCTCCCCCGAGTGGGGCTGCTTGGCTGCAGGGGGAGAAGGCTGAGGAAGGACTTCCCATAACAGTCCTTAAATATTAAAAAGGCTGCTGCAAAGAGCAAAGGAAGAATCTCATTTCTGGAGCTGTGGTGGCTAGGACAGGAAGTTCAAGGGCTTTGGACTGAAGCTCAGCATTAGCGACAACTCTGGGTTTTATCAGGTAGCTAGCAATTTAGTAATTTGGCACATCTACCTAAAAATACCTTTAAAAAGCCGCTTTTAAGGTCACGAATCCTTAGTGCTTTCTAAATAGAAGAGCCTTTTCCATCAT
The DNA here is from genome assembly GCF_023634155.1 of Falco peregrinus. Taxonomy (NCBI): domain Eukaryota; kingdom Metazoa; phylum Chordata; class Aves; order Falconiformes; family Falconidae; genus Falco; species Falco peregrinus. Next base: position 4,561,387 of record NC_073738.1, on the reverse strand, counting down.
TCTTGAGTCAGAATCATCCAAGGCAGAGAAATCCAAAATCAAACCAAGCCAGTTTTGTTAAGTTTGCTCTGTGAAGAACATGTACAGCATGCTTGAAGTGACCCTGGAAGACTGCTGTGGTGCGACTTCGCTGATGGAACAAGAAAAACGTCATTTAGGGCTGACGGTGTAGCTTTTTCATCTATTCTAAAGCTACCTGCAGGGTAAAATTTTCTGGTGCCAATCGCTACAAAGAGTTTTGCAAATGTTCCAGGATAGGCAGTGTACTTTTAATGTTTAAAATGAGATAGCTTGATCCTCTCACTGTCTCACTCAGCATTTTGGGGGATTTTCCTGAAGATTCTGCATTGCTGGCTGTAAAAACTCCCCAGGTATGAGAGGCTCACCCGCTCCCTTGTCCTCTCCTTCAAATCTGGCACCAAAAGCCAAACCAGCACGTGAGTGGATAAATTCTATGGGTAGAGGATAAACTTGCACTGCGTAATTCTGGTACTCTCAACAACTTTTAGGGAATCTCCCATGATGCAGCTGGTCTCTTTCCTCAAGGCATCACAACCCAGGGTGCCAGATTCCTGCCCTTGTCCCTTGGACAGGCACCTCACTGACTTCTGCCTCTGCAGATGATGCATTTTCTTGTCCATTTGAATTTCTTGGGTCTTCAGGATGGCTCATTTGTTCACTAATTACAATGATACCGTAAGACTGGATCACCTGGAAGCCCCTGACATGAAATCTTGGCTCAGCTTCCAGTTGAACAGAGCATTTTCTTCAGGCAGTAAAGGAAGAGCAGTCAGGCTTTGCCCGCAGCAGCTGGGCAGCAGGCGCTGATCCAGCCGGGGTACGCTTCCTCCACCAGCCACCCGCATCAGAGGGGAGGGTGAAGCGTGCACTGACATCATCCCAGTGCTGTAGCATCAGCAGCCCAAGTTTCCAGAGGAGCTTAGGTAGAGGATGGAGCTTTCTGAGTTGCTCCACCTGTTTGTTCCCCTTGGCCAGTTGGCCGTCACTGGAGGGCCAGGACATGATCATCCCAGGTTTGCTTTCTACGTGGTTCAGCCTGTTCCTGAGGCGTTCCTGACTGGAACCTCCTGTTGAGAATTTGGAAAACTGGAATCTCATGCTGAGATCTGGGCAGCCAAGGGCCAGCAGCTCCAGAAAGCACGTCCATCACTTTACCAGTACCTGCCTTTCTGAGGGCTGCTGCCTGCTTTTCCAGCATGTGTCCTCCCTCAAACACCAGGAAGGTCTGGATGAAGAATGAACTTATTTCACTGTGCTGTCAGTAAATGTTGCCCACAAAAACAGATGGGTTAGTGAGTTCCTCAAATCAACTAAGACGAAACCTCTGCTTATTTTTTATATCTAAAGAAGCACTGCAATTAGTTCCTTAACCTTCTTTCAAAAGAACTGTAATTGCTGCTGTGGCAACATAACAAGGGATGCTGTTTTCCACCCGATGCTTCATTAACTTGACCCTAATTGGCCAAGTAAACAAAAACAAATTGCTGCTCGATCTTGACTTGGGCTGTGTCTCTTAAAGGCATCTGGATTAGACAGGCAGAGGAGGACTTAGTGCTTGAGACAGAGGTCGCACAATAAGCAAGAAATCCTTCAGTTCAAACACAATCCTGCACCTACTAAGAATAATCAACCGTATGCTTTCATGTCATGACCAGAAACATTAAGCAAGCAGTTGCTTAAATTATACAAGGGCATTTCCATCATCCCCCCCCTCCCCCCCCCCCCCCCTTATTCTATTAATGATGCTTGTGAGTGAATTAAGTGGCTTGGCTGCTCATTTTTCATCCTTTGTCCCCTCAGACGTCTCTGAGAATAGACCAGCAGACGGAGGGAAGATGGAGATGGCCATAATGTGTGCACACAGGCTGCCGAAACCTCCAGTGTGCTGAAAATCCTCAAAAAGCCTGGGAAAGGGTGAAAGCAACAGCATCGCCTTGTATTCAGGGTTAAACTTGGTGCTGTGGCTTCTGGCCAAGCTCAGAGAATGTTCCTCCAAGTGGGTGGTTGCATGGTCATCAGCACAGCCCCTTCATCCGTAGGTGGTTACAGAGAAAAAAGGGGGTGACAAATTAAACTGGCCATAATTTCTCTATTTAACATCAGGTTTAATTCCCCCCTTTAGGGTCAGATTCATCTCACATCAAAATCCCTCCATTACAGACACGTAAGGCTATCTCAGCTAGTCACCCTCAGATGCCTTTATAGACAGTGGAGTTTAGGGTGGGAATCATCTGCCCAATGGAAGGCATCTACTTTAGGCTGAGATTAATTGCACCAGACCCTGCTAACAGTGTTGACTTTGAATTGATTTCCACTGACCTTAAAAGAAGCCTTGCTCAGGCAGGGCATCTCTCCTCTAAACACCCTCCCAGTTCCATCCAAAGCATCTGCTGCCTCTTAGATTGCCCACTTCTGGAGGACAAAATGCCTGATAAATTAATTATGCCAGTTTGGATGTCGTGTCTTGATGTAACTGCAAGGTTGAATGTCTCGGGCATCCTGACTTGCAGGGTCTCTGCTTGCGGCCAGCCCGCATCTACTGTGGAGGGGGTAGCTACTAACAATTGTTTCTGTCCTTGGTGTTTTCCTCATTCCTGTTTTCCCAAAATGCCCCAAGGCAATGACAAAAGTCTCATTGACTTCAGCAGGGCCAGGATCTTGCCCTTTAAGTCCATAAAAGCTTTCTTGACAGCTGCTGATGCTTGCTGGGCAAGGGTTAAAGCTGTGTTCAGCTCTGGAGACAGGAAATAAAATGTTTACATCTTGGATCATTAGCTTTTTTCTGGCCGATTGCATCGCATGAAATTCAAGGGCAGTATTTATCAGAGGACAAAAAAGGATCACAGAGACTGAATTTGTCTCGTTTGTTCATTAAACCTCCACCAGGTCCCAACTTGTAGAAGTCCCCAGTGAACCCCATCCTGCCCAGGTAAGCCAGGCACCAAATGCTGCAGAGCTGTTACGATCCAGCTTCCCATCAAATCTGCTCTGGCGCTTGAGACGCTTCATCTGTAACTGTTATTTTTTTCTTATTATTATTTTGGTTTCTAACATGACTTTAAATGAGCAGCAGCAGGAAAGCCAATAAAGCAAAACTGAGGAGAACAGGGCTGCTTTCCCGCATGCCCCAATTAGCCAGCACTGGAGTCCTGCTTCTTCTTCTGCTCCATCTTCCTCCGGTCTTATTACATTAACAGCTTTTCCACACAACGGCAGGACTTCAGCAAAAGGGGAGGTGGGAAAACATCCTCTGTATTTCTGGTAGGAAGTGCCGTATGAATTTCACTGAATAGGAGATGATCTTGGATTTGGTTCTGCAGGTGTTCATAGCAGTAGGGTGCCCTGGAAAAAGAAGATAACTGTTCCTTCAGCTTTTTTTTCCTATCTGTGCCAAGAAAGAGCTGAAGTGAGTCAAAAGTAGGATTGGGAGCACAGAGGTACAACTTCAGATGCCCAGGGAACATCATGGTCCAGCACATTGAGGATTAAGCTGAACACCTGGCATTTTCTAATTGCAGTTTTGCATTTGAGGGTCTAAATTTCACTGAGCTCCTCCCTAGGCACCTCCACTCTTCAGTAATTCCGACTCTAAATGGTTTGTGCATCTGTGCCAGATTGGCAGGAATGACTCCCATGGGCTTTGTGGGTGTTGGATCAGGCCCTGCCTGGAAGAGTGCACTGTGGCGAGGAAGTGCATAATGATTTGGAGAAAAATGATGTGTTTATGAGCATCATTTATTCCTTTAGAGATTGGCCACTGAAGCAGGGAGGATGGACTGGCCAGGCTTTCCCTGCGCAGTAAACTGCTTAATCTCTCTGCACTGTCAACAGCCGTCTGTGGCTTCCCATCAATTACCCATAAAAAAACCATTCTGGAGCAGTGATGAAAGCTCTCCATTTCCACAGCACTAGTACCAGATCTCGGTTTTAATGGCCCAGAGCTGCTAAACACATGATATACGGTTGGTTCCGAGGCATCTGCAAGTGAAGGGAAGGTGGGATGAGGGGAAGAGGGATGGAAGAGGGGGAGGTGTTGGAGGGAGGTTTTATAATGCCCTTATTGCTAAGAAACTTTACAGAGAGAGTAAAGAGTCAGAAACAGCTTGGGAAGCGCCACAGTAAAAGGACTGCATATGCCTGTGTTTTTTCAAATACAACAAGGGGGGGGGGGGGGGGGGGGCGGAATTAAATATCAAGGAGTTTATTTAGAAGGGCTTTGAAAGCCCCTGGTAAACCCAAGGCTGTGTTAGATCACTGGGATCTAAAATAAATATTTGATTGCTATTTCATTCTCTCTGTGCAAGAGGAAAAGGTGAAAAAATATTTAGGATGACCTCCTTGGTCCAGCTGTATTGAGTCAATAGATTCAGAGTATATAAATTCAGAGTGATGGAAAAATCTCTTTTGATGTAAAAGAGGCCGGTCATTGGAGAAAACACTAAATCCCAGAGATGGGAACTGTAAAAGAAACACAAAACATTCCACCCCCCCCCACCCCCCCCAGCCCAAACAAATAAACAAACAAAAAAAGCACCAGGTCATCCCTGGAGTTCAGAACCAATGAATAATCAAAAAACCAACCAAACCGCTGCAAGCAGAGAGGAGATAGCAGGGCATTAAACAACTGCCCAGCGCAGGCATCATCCTGAGAACTAATCTTGTTGGCCGTGCAGCTCTGTGGTGCAACCGGGATCCACTAGCTGGGATATGCAGTGTAATTATTAGCAGATATCACTTGTCTGCATTTCCCGTTTCTGTCCTTGCCAATAGCCTCCAGGGAAGGGTTTTCATCTGTTTCTGATGAAAGCAAAATTAAAGTGATCATAAGAAAAAGGTATCTGACTGCATCCCAGGCAGCGGGGAGGAGGAGGGAGTGGAGAGGAGCCCTGTGCTGGTGCTCACAGAGCTGCGCTGGCCACGCGGCTCCCTCCGGGACAGGCACCTGGGATGCTATGCGCTAACAGAAAATTAGGCAGAAATACAAGATACTCATTTTCCTTGGAGAAAAAGCAAAAAGACATTTGCAGTTTTCTTGTAACGCAGAAGTGTAATCACTGGGTCTGAAGAAGCAGAGTTAGTCTTGGCTTTGCCGGCGTAAGCCAGGGGCGAGTTGTGTCTGCAGGTTCATGCAGTCGGAGGCTCCCTTGCAGGCTACCTTGTTATTCCTGTGTCTGACAAGAAGAGAAAACCTGTCAGCCTTGGGCAAAACCCGTGTTTTAGGGGAAACTGTTAAAAACGCTTTTAACTGCATCCAAATGATCACGCATGTTCTTCCTTATGAGACATTTCTCCTGGTAAGTCGAGCCTGCAGTTGCTTCTGGCCTGTAGGACTCAGCCCTTGAGCAGCAAGAGCTTCTCGTTTGTTCTGCAAGGAGTGCTGCTCACAGGCTCTGCCACCTCACAGTTTATTAACTGAAAGTTGTTTTGCAGTGCCCTGCGGTTATTTTAAAATATCCCAGCCACGTTTACTCCGTGGCCTGAGAGTGGCAGGGGTAGCTGAGGAGGTGCACAGGTCTGCGTCTGGCTTCCCACCGGGGGTCGGGGAGGCGGTTTGAACCGTAGTAGAAGATGACAGAGAAATTGGGCTCCCACTCACTGTGCTCAGGCTCTGCACGGCGGTTCGGGCTTGTGGCTGGCTTTTAGGGCCACTTTAGATGAGCTAAGAAGCCCTGCATGATCCTTCTCTTGCTGGAGGCAGCCTGGGTTCATCGGCGTGTGGCAAGGTCCATTCAGTTGCTCCAATGAGGTGGGTTTGTGCCTTCTCTCTCTGCTACTACACAGCTTTGGCTTTAATCACAGAACGACTGACAAGCTTTGCTTTACAGTCTGCAGTGTCTGGAGACCCTTTCCAGGTTCAGTAAGCATGAAACTGCATTTCCAGGTAGATCCTTCACCTTGTCTCTCTCTCTCAAGTCAAGGCTCACACTCCCTTTCTCCCCGTCTCTTGGTTGCTGCTCTGCCCTGGGCACCGCAGACCAGGACAGGGGCAAGTTACAGCGCCTGACGGGAGTTGGTACCATCAACACACTGTTCCCTCGAGGTGTAGCTGTGGTAGAGAAGATCCCATTTGAGTAGCTGAGGCAGTGTGAGCTGAGCCATCAGCCTACCAACCTCTGATGCAGCCAGAGAGCTGTAGGCATTTTGTGCTGCAGGTACTGGGGAAAAAAAACTGGAATGCATAGGCAAGAGAACACAACTGGCTTTCTCCAGCTCAAGGCTGATTGCCATCATATGTTGTATAGCACAATTACTCTTTTTCCTGCTGCCGTACTGCTCCAGGAGGCATAGCATTAGCAGAGCAGAAAGAGGTGAAGCTCTTGAACATCTTGGTATGTAGAACTGGTCTTTGAAGATTCATCTTGTCTAATCCTGGTTTGGGTAGAGCTGAGCTGGCATCGGGGCGACAGCACAGAGCAGGCACTTCTCGATTTGCTCGTCTTCATCGAGTTCCAGCCATTGCAGCAGGAGTCAGAGGAGCTCAGCTGTAACGTGCAGTGGGGAGAAAAATTGCTGCAGTTGGGAAAGGAATGATTTAGTTGCTCTTCTGTAGATGCCTGCCCACCAGCAGCCCCCTGTGCAAATGCCACACGGCAGTTGCTTTCTCCTGCCAGGAGAGAAATGTTCTGCTGGAAACTCACACTGCTCTTTTGCATGAGCAGAGGTTTAATTTCAAGCCATTAATCCGCATGATCTGCACTGAGGCTGCAGGCAATGTGTTCAAGCTGAATAAAATCCTCTTTCATGTGTCAGAGCTGGGCTGGGGGCATGCTGCCAGCACTGTGAGATCTGTAACCTTCCCTTGACATCCCACTCCTCCCTTTCCACCCCTGTGCCCAGCCCAGCCCTGCCTCTTCCACACTTCTGTTTCAAGAGACAATACTTCATTTGCTCAGAAGAGTGGAGCAAACACAAGGTGATTTTTTTTTGTCCCCTTCAGAAAGAAGATATTTTTCTCTTTTGCCTCCAGGAGCCCCTGACTGAAGGCTTTGGGCCAGATCTTCAAAGTCGTTGCAAAGCCAGAACATCTTTGAAAGTCTGGTCTTTAAGATTTGGGATGGGAGATGTGCCCCCCAGAAAGAACGCAGAAGGTCTGTGACCCCTAGCAGACACCAGAGCAGGTGCAGATCTCACTCTTTTAATCTTTATTGCAGCTGAAATGTTTGTGCATCACCATGCCTGGGCACAAGCATGGAAGTGAATCCCCTTTCCAGCCTCTGCCTCCTGCTGATGCTCACCTCTGCAGCCTGGTACCCCAGCCCCTCCACCCACGGCCCTGATACAGCTGCAGTTGTCCTGTCCTACCAGGAGACAAATATGCTCCTAGAAACACATACTGCTGTGCAGAGGTTTCATTTCAAGTCTTCCAGCAGGCTCTGGGTGTTCCCAGGTCCCAAAATCCACCATGAGCAGCCCCATATGGTGCAGTGGGAATGAAGCTGGGTTAATTAGCATTGATAACATACAGCTGTGGGCTGGCTTGGGGTGGTGGGTTGGCTGATGTAGATAAGGTGCAGCTGTGGCTGGTTAAGTTAAGATGCTGGGCAGTCAATGAATAGAGAGCAGCCGAGGAAGGAGAGAGAGAAAGAAGCGGAGAGAGCATGCATGCCCTGGATGAGGAGAGACCAGGAGAAGGCAGCAGAGGGTCTGGCATGAAGAGTGTGCTGGTATGTGATGGTAAAAGACCTTGTTGCAGCTGCGTAGTCTGGAGGGTGCCGTGACAATACAGGGTGGTGTTGGTCCTGCACTGAAGAAATTATCATCTAAACTGTTAATGCAGAGAAACGGTGTTTTGGCTGGGTTGGGGGGTTCTTTGTGCTCAGGGGCCTGGAGAGAAAAGGGGCGTGATGTAGAGAAACATGCAGACTTTTGAACTGAGCAGTGGAAATAGTTTTAATTTTGCAACTGCAAAACCCATACCTCAAGTTTCGTTCCCCGTGGTGTGGTACGAATCCCTGCCCGCTCCAGGTGCCCCAGTGCCACCTCAGAGCTGTTACTCAGGCGTTACGTGTCTGCCTCCTCCTCTGCCAGCCGGGATCAGCGCCTGAACCACTGTGACTGTCCCTCCTCCCTGTTCGATGGCAACCGGAGCAATGCAGAGGTGGTGGCTGGGGAGGCACGGCACTGTCTCAAGCTCCTGACTCTTCTTCCAAGACTTAGCCTGCAAGACTGTCCTCTCTTTAAACTACTGAAATTGCTCTTTTCTTTGTTCATTTGCATAATGATGGCTTTGGGGTTTATTTTGTTTGTAAGGGAGCAGTAGACTAACCTGCTTTCCACTTAGCTATAACTCCAAAGAAGTCATTAGAGTTGCAGTAATAGAAAAAGACTGGACTTAAAATTTTGCTAGTTCCTGCATAAAAGCCTCTCTAGTACATTTTAATAGGGCTAAAAGACCTAATAAAAGAAAATAAGGCTGCAGAAAAGCATTTCTGACCTTGAGATATTTGCAGCGCTCTTCTTAGGTCTGTCAGCTGTGTAAGTTTAGTTGAGGGTTGTCTGGGCCAGTCAGTGGGTTTTTCCATGCTGATGAGGATTTATCTCCCACTTCAAGATTTAGCATTAAATCAGACTGTTAGGTGACAGTTTGAGCGAGGACTTATGTGGTGCATCTGTTATCTATCTCAGCTGCATTTCTAGGGAGCCTCTGCTCCAGGGAAACCCCTGGATAACAAAATTAGCTTTGTGACTGCAGCCAGTATTGCTGTGGGAACCAGCCTTCCCTTCCCAGTGTAATGGGGGGGGGGGGGGGGGGGGGGGGGGGGCAGCAGGCAGGGAGCTGCCCCCAGCCTGCCCTGCCTAACCCAGCGATGGGGCTGCAGAGGGGATTTGTAGCTGCCATTGCAGGAGGGCAGCACGGCGTGGGGCTGCGTGGCTCCTTCTGGAAGCCCCTCCTCGAAGCTACATTGCCAAAAAACTGCTGGAGGGGCTACCCAGGCATCGTGGTTTAATGCTGGCCGGCAACCAAGCACCACCAGGCACTTGCTCACCCCCCACCCCCCCCCACCCCCCCCCCAAGGGGTGAGGAGGAGAATCAGAAAGGAATGTAAAACTTGAGGGTTGAGATAAGAACAATCAAATAATTTAAACAGAATAAAGAGGTAAGAACAACAGTAATAGCAATTATAATGTAAAGGTGGGGGAAAAGGGTTTCCTTTTCCCTTTTTCTTTGGATTTTACCCAAGTGATGCGCAGTACAAGTACTCACCACCTGCTGACTGATGCCCAGCCAGACCCCGAGCAATGATCCCCCCAGCAAACCCTCCAAGTTTCTATACCAAGCATGACATCCCATGGTATGGAATAGCTCTTTGGCTTGTCCAGGTCACCTGCCCTGGCTGTGTCCGTTCCCCAGTCTCTTGTCGTGTGTCCCCCCCCAGCCCTCTGGTTGGCAAGGCCCAAGAAACCAAAAAGTCCTTGATGTAGTATAAAAATTACCCAGCAATAACTGAAAACATCAACATTGTTCTCAGAGCCAAAACACAGCACTGTTACTAGCTACTAAGAAGAAAGTTAACTCCATCCCAGTTGAAACCAGGACAGCAGGGTCACGCCGTGCTGCTGTGGAGACCTGAGCACTGTTTGTCATTCATCCATCTCAAAGAGCCACCAGCTCCACCAACAATCGGTGTTATCCCTTTGCCTACGCTGTAGGAAGGACAACTTTAGACCAGTCTAATTTCGTCTCTTTAGACCAAAGCCTTGAGTTAACAGGGTGTATTTTGAGCTTGTTTCAGCTGCAAAAGAGCTGTCGGAGTCCCCCAGATCACGTGTGGGGGGCTGTCAGTGCTGTCAGTGGGGAGTGTGGCTGCTCTCAGGGCCCTGTGACACCTGCAGCTGCCCGGACGGAGGGAAAGCCGTGATTGATTCAAACTGCCCACTCTTTGCAGAGGGATCATCTCCTGCTCTTTGGAGCCTCCTGAATGTCACTTTACAGCTGGTGCTGGAAAGCAGAAGGGACCGGAGTCACCTGAAGGATTTTTGCAGGAATCATTGACCTTTCTTTTTTCTTTCCTGGTTTGTTTTTTGTTGGTTTTTTTTTGTTTTGATTTTTTGTCTCTTGTCCATTGAGACATTTTGTTTGGTATTTAGAGTCTAAAAAATGAAACACTTTCATTGATGGTTCTTGGCCCCGAGTTATCAAAGACAGTAAGCTCCAACGCCTGGCACGCGATCAATTCCTGCGTGAATTTGGATGCGAACCGGATTCGGGTAACCTGTGTTGTAGCTGTCTGGCAGGAAGAGCGCGCGGGGAGGCTGGAGACAGAGTGAGGCTAACCCCAAGGACACCCGTTCCCTCGCTCGCAAGGAAGGAGCCGGCTGTCGCTTGGCAGAAGGGACTCGTGAACATGTAGGTTTGATGTAGCCGTGCCGCCCCCTTCTCGTACAGATGGGCAGCAGCCTCCGACCCCCCGGGGGCTACCCTGGCCCAGCCCCCGAGCCCGGATGGAGGCTGCTGCACAACCAGGTCCCACAGGCTGCACGGAGCAAAGGACTAAAAATAAAAACAAGTTGTTCTTTATTTGCAGCCACAGTTTGATTCACTCGCTGCTGCAGTTAATGACAAGGCTAAATGATGGTCATTGTATGCTTTATGATTGCCGATAATTCCTCTTTTATGCTGTAGAAACCATACGGCATGATGGATTACGGTATCATTTTTAATGTGCTTTATACACTAAATAAAGGCTTTCAAAACCAACTTAATGACAGCTAGTCATATTCATTTTTCCTTTGGCCATTAGAGATTATTAGCTAATTAGTATCTTGTTCTCATGCAGCACAGCCTCCTTTTTTGATTCCAGAGGTCTGGGGCCAAACCCGGAGATATGATATCGTGCACGGGCTTGGAAAACATTGCTTCCTTTCGTGAGATGGCATCAGGGCTCAACCCCGTCGGACCAGGGCTTTCTGAGCAGGCTGCCTCCGCGAGCACCGCGCAGCCCCTCGGGTAGGAGGGAATCCTGCACCTCCCGTGGGCAGCATGCTGGCAGGCGTGCCGCCAAGGCGGGGGGTGGGTGGGTGGGTCGGTAGGAGTTATTTTCTCCAGCCAGGTGGGCAAAATTCATAATTTCAGTCCTATTGGAAACAGCGATTTTAGGAGAAGCCTTCTGAATCCCATCAAAGGGAAACATTAAAGAATTTTGATTGGAGAAGAATGATCTGATGTTCTGTTGTGACTAAAGCAAACGCAGGGTATGTCTGAGCCCGCGAGCTCAGGTTCAGCTCTGATCACTTCCAGACCCCGGCTGGCTGGAGCCACCCTGGAAGCCCCCATGGAATAACACCTGGTGAGGGTGAAGAGGGACCGTATGAGCTACGGCAGCGTCCTGTGGAGAGCTGCTCGCAGGTCCTGTTCCTCCTGATGAGCTGTGCTCCACAGGCTGCACAGGCTTGTCCCTCATGGGATAGGAATCTTATCCCTGGACCTATTCCAGTTCTAGAAGGTCAAAGTTCTAGATGTCAAACTCTCCCAGCAATACAGCTGTCAGATGTGGCCCAGACAGCCTCCGAGGCGGCTGGAGTGGGTCCGTCTGGGTGTACGGCTGTTCCAGGCATCATTCATGCTGCAGGTAGCATTCCTGGTGCAGTCTGTTTGCACCGAGGTGGTGAATAATACAGCCTTGTCCACAACATCAAAAGCACTGGATTCCTTTTCATATTCCCCCACCACCAAGAGGCTGAGACCGTTAGAAGTGTGGAGATGACTGCAAAAAGAAAAATAAATAATAAAATAAATCCATCATCTCTAACAAATACTTAAAACAACAACAGGATGATTTCTGACATGCCCACGAGGGTGTACGAGTGACACAAGGATGGAAGAGAAACGTGTGCCAGGCACCGGGACAGGCAGGACCTCAGCTTTGTCAGGAGCTGTCACCTCTGTAGACTTAGTATGGCTGTGAAACTGTCCCCTGAAAGGGCGCAGCATCTGCAGTGGTGGCCAGAGCCGCCTCAGTGAGGACTTGCAGCAGAAGGATGATGGCAATATCTCCCTAGCTTTTGTCAGCACTGGATTTCAGGGTGGGGATGAATTTGTGGAGTGCCCCTGGCCTGTTTGTGCTGGGGAAGGGAAAGAAAGAAGGCACTATCATTTGTAAAGGATGTCTTTGAATTCTGCACAGGCAGAATTGGTCTCTTCAGCCTAAGAAATAAGCTGTCGGACCCGCTATTCAAACTCAGCACCCCATCTCCAGCAGTGGCCACGAGCAGGATAAAATCCTTTTCCCAGTTATCCCCTCCCAGCTCCAAGAAATCAGTGGTTTAGGAGCTATGAACCAGAAGATGCTACAATCCGTCTTCCCAAAAGCTCTGGAGCTGCTCAAATTACTGAAGGCTTCAAACCCAAATTCACAGTTTTAATGGACTTCAAAGAATATTTGTTCGAGGCAAGTATACTCTAAAGCAAATTTGCCCAACACTGAACTGGTGTTAGCGAAGCTGTCAGCGAGGCTGTTATCAATCACAGTTCCAGCAGCCAAGAAGAATTCTTAAGCAGAAATCCACATGTGGGGAAAAAAAAAAAAGAAGAATATATTTAACATTTATATCTTCGCTTTATTACAGCAAATGCATTTTATGTCCAATGGATGAAATATATAGCGCCAGTCAAATTTCTTGTTTTGAGTAACATCCATTATGAACTCAGCCCCATTTTTGTTTAGTAAATCATTTGCAAGCCGTTCCTGACGGCATTGTATATGATTCATAAATCTTAGCTGAATAGCTTCTTTCCAGATAGTCAGCTTTTGGAAGAAACTTCATCTTCATCTTTACAGATTGGTACACTCAATAGAGGAAAAAATTCTCTAACTTGAATTCTACGGAAGGCTGTACTGAAGCTCCAGTGGTAACCATCTTAGCTTTTCAGTATGTGAACCCACAAACATCTGCTGGTCCACAGCATCGGTCCTCAACACAATATTAAGAAAATATTCTCTAACTTTCAGTTAAGCATAGTGTTATGAGCAAATTCTTTTGACTTGTACAGCACCGGTCGAATGTGGATCGTAAGAAAAAGTGGAGGTGCAAGTGGTAACAAAATGCCTTTAAACTGGTCCCGGACTGTTTTGGAGGGTATTTACAAAGATGCCATAATTAACTGTGTGTTGTGTCCAAAACCCACCCTAAGGTGTCTTTGGGGATGTTTCATTTTAATTTTTCTCATCAGCGATCATTTGATGTCTTTGAATTAGTCCTAAAGATGGATTCTTCCATGCACAAAGGCATCGGGTGGGTAAAGACATCAGATGCAGAACAGTGTGGTGGGTTGGTTTCTATCCAATGTGGCTGCTAACACAGGTTCTCATAAGACTAAGGTAAAAACGGTTGGGAAATGCAAAAGGTTCACAAATTTCAGTCCAAATGAAATTGGCCTGGATGGAAAAGTTAATTTCCATAAATTCTGCAAAAAAGAAGTCAGGAAGTTTGGAAGTCACCAGTTCCTTTGTTTGATTTCTTGCAATGTTAGGAAGAGTGACACAATTAATAGATTAGATTTGAAAACAGTTTTGTCTTTCATTTTTTGAGGACTTGTGATCTGAGTGTTGCACCCAAAAGAAACCCCAGAAGAGAGACGAAGGCGAGTGGCTGCAATGTCTGGAAGTCAGCTCATGGCAAACGTCTTCGTGGGGTTTCCCATCACACCTCATGCATGTGAGAGAGAGAGGATAGCCCTGCTCCACAGGGCACCGTCCCAGCCCGCAGCTCACGTAGTTGGGAGATGGGCAAAGGACTGGGGCTCCAAGGGCACAGCATATCCCGCGATTCCATGGGGAAGGAGCAGCCCAGGGGCAGCTCTTGTTCTTTCTCTTCACAGCTCTGAACTACCTGACCTCCTCCCACAACCCTAAACTAAGGGAAAGATCAGATAAATAAATAATTGAATGAAGGTTCAATGCTGTGGCAGAGATCAGATGCAAAGTGGCTCGTGCGGTGTGGTCAGGGCAGGAGTTGACTGCGCGGGAGATGGTGTAGACTAAATGCCTGAGAAAGGACCTGGGATGTGGTTTTTTTCAGATGAAATTATAAAAGAACCATCTGGCTTAAGAGATGGGGAGCAAGCAGAGGTGAGGGAATAACCAATTTTTTGGTTCACTGGCTCTTCTGGATAGGAGAGAAAAAGTCATTTCAGGTTGAATGAAGTCTTGCCTTTCTCCTGAAATGAAACATTTCATTTGAGTGGCCGAGGGATGTTTTGTGTTTCAAAATAAATAAAACAGAAGGTCATTTTGAAACCAGATTTTTTTTTTCCCGCCTCACATCCTGAAGTTGAAAAGGGACCCAAGGTTAGTGAGAACAACAGGAGGCTCCTGGATGTGTGGCAGTCCCTTACAAAGGACGTTCCTGATCCCAGGTCCCAACTGTCCAACCTCACTGAGAACCTGGGGGTTACACACTCCTTAGGGACGAGGGAGCTGCCCTGGGAGCAAGGTGTGCTGAGCTCCAGGTCTCCAGGTGCTGTAACCAATGGGACATAGTGCCAATATTTCCATATTTCCCAAATATTCCCCAATATTTATCCAGTCAGAGCCTCACGTGACTGGAACAGGTCACGCACCCAGCACTGAAGCTTCAAAGACACGACGACACCTTAAAACTATTAAATGTGTTCCCATGGGTGATGTTAATTTGCATTGAGTGGATCTTGTGGACTGTAAATGCGGTTTCCAGCTCCTCACCTGCCTCAGCTTCCCTCTAGCAGCGGTTCAAGCTGATTTTAGCTACTGCAGGGGTCATCGAAGGGATGGGGACCTTTGATCACTTCAATTACTTCTGCCGCATTATGAGCACCATCTTTCTCCTGCATGCTGTTGAGAAAGACTGTTTATTAAAAAATGTTGCGACCAATTTACTGAGCTTTTAATTAAGCTGTCATGTTGAAACAGAACTGCCTCTTGGGAGGTGAACACACATTTTATGGTCATTTAATTTTTGCTTAGGATTTTAAAATTTACTTCTGGCGTATTTAGAATTATTAGGATTCAGGGATTCTAGCCCATTTGTGGCAATTACACGGCATAAATCGTTAAGCTTAATGAGGGTGGGAAGAAATTGCAAAGTTGGATTTTTCTGTAGAATTTGGTTTTGCTTTTACACGTTCTTTGGTACAAATACACTCAAGTTGGGACTGGAGTAGGCATCCGTGGCAGCAGGCACTTATGTGGGCATGTAGGGAATCTCAGCACCTGAGATGAGAACAAGGTTGTTTACAGAGGCAGATTTTAGCTTTCTTGGAACAGCCTCAATTGGGATGTGTTGGCAACAGCCTTGGTAGGGACTAAACCTGCGGAAAACCAGAGACTCACACTGCAATGAATTGATTTGCAAGGGGCGGCAAGACTGTTCTCCGGTTAGTACCTCTCTCCCTGCCTGATTCCTTACCTTCCCCTTCTGCACCCGCCTGACCTCTCTGTCTTCCGTCTCCTCTCTGACAACCTCTCAGCATCCATGGAAGTGGCCCAGCAGATGAGCTAAGATCAGAGCCAGGTGCTCTGGGACTCTATTACGGCCACCGTAAGTCATGAGTATGTGGAGAACATCTCAGCATGACGCCGGCGTGTAGGAGGTGGCTGTGATCTTCTGGCCACTGCCATTGTCACTCTCTGAATGTCCGTTGTGGCAGGCCCCCACAACGCACTTCTGGCAGGTAAAAATGTTCAGCCTGTGAATTACCCGTAAGCGTCACCGCTGAGACAGCCACCACAAGGGCTCTGACAGGTAATGCGTTCCTCCACAGGGATAATTTTGGCATAAGAAAGGCTGAACTCCAGTCAAGCTGTCATGAGAGAAAGGTTGTCTAAGTTACAGTGAAAAATTACTAGATGTGCTCATGGAGGAGAACAGCAGGACTACATTTCCTTACACCTATGCCGTGGTCATTTCACAGTGACCTTGTCTTTAAGCTCAGGGCTGCCAATCCCCATTCTTCCCTTCTTTCACACTACTAAAAACTAAGATAGTTTAATGCCTTTCTTGCAGGAGTGTTGTGAGATTTGCCTAGCTAATGACTCAAAAGAGCTGTGAGAGCTTTTGGTGACAAAACACATTAGAAAGGGCAAGTAAATTATTAACATTTTCTTCTAAGCGTCCTGCTACTAATAGTCCTTCAGGATCATTTTGTTTCCCTGGTCTCAGTTAGACACAATCGATGTCATTGCAATTCCCTTCTGGATAAGGCAGTTGATGTTCTGATGCTCCTGAACGTAAAAGACAGGGTTATCAGCCCCCCAAGCAGTCCTGTTGCTTAGAAGCCTGCACTCTGTGCCCGAGTTATTTTGTCAGATAACCAGAAGAGTCTGCAGATCCAGATCCCCGCTAGCCCAGAATTATCTCCTTTACCTGTTGGCGTGAAGTGTCCATCACACAAGTGGAGAGCGTGCCACCAAGGGCAGGACAGTGCCAGGGCAGATGGATTGCTGGGATGGTTTTATGCTGGGCGTTACACGAGCTACCCAAAGATGCCCAGACCAGACCAGCTCCCCGCAGACATGCATCACCTGGGAATGGGCAGCTGGGTTGGAGGAAGGGGGGGAAGAGCTGTGTGCAGGGCGACGGCAGACTGTGCAGTTGCAACCACAACTGGAAAGGACATCACATCTTTCTCTGTAGTTTCCTACCTTGGCTACTTTGATGAACAGAAAATAGAGAGAAGAAAGTGGCTTTAGGGGTAGCCGGTGCCTTAGAAGCACTTGGAGGTCGACTCTGTGGGGCACGACGTGCCAGAAATCCTGCTGGGATATCTAGAGCTCTTCCACTTGGCCTGAGCTAAAGCATCTCCAGGGCAGCTCCTTGATGCCTGCCTCTGCCTGAGAGGGCTCAGCCGCATGGCTCCTGCCCTTCCCCCTGCTCTGGGCAGCGTGGGCATTACTGGGCAGAAGAAAAGCAAGATTTCTGGGGCCAGCACACACAGGGGTCTGACCACCCTGATGTGCGCAGCATCCGACATGCTGGCCCTGCTCCAGGGACCCGCCACTCTTTCCCAGGGAAGGTATCGTCGGTCAAATTCTAGAAGCCACAGTGGCTGGAAACTAAAGATGCCTTCTCATCAGCTTCAGAAGTGACAAAATATTTCACCTGATAAGTGACATTTGACATTTCCAAATTGAGATAATTTTGATACTCTGTTCCACAAAGGAAAATAGAACATGACAATTTCAATTCCCCTTCCCACCATTTGGGACAAACCCCAATACTGAAATGTCTAAATTTATCCCTAGGTGGAAATCCACAAGTGCTTAGCTCTCATACTAAGAAAGTTTGGGATTTATATTTCCCATCCATCAAGTGGAGAACAGAGCATGGTCTATGAGTGACTCTGACGCTGCTGCAGAGGGACAAACCAGCAATTCTTGTGACAAGCGCAAGATTAAATCTCTGAGAACAGCAGCACATGAGAAGTACAAGTATCTAAAATGTTCACTTCAGCGATTCTGCCGCAGTGAGAAGTGCCCTCAACATCTGCATGCAGTCTGGTGATCTCTGCCCGTCAAAACGTTACTTGCATTTCAGATACCATTTAATCAAGACCTTGCGATGAGATCATTTGAGAAATTGGGACTTTGTGCGTAAAAACAAGGCACAGCCCAAACCAGCCATGGAACTGGCTTCTTGCAGAAGGTCTGGGCTGCTCTGAAGGGAAGCTCCGGGAGGAGTGCATGAGGAGAAACTATCACTTCATACAGGTTCTCCGTCTAATGGCAAAGAAATAAAGGGTGTATACCTGGGTGTCTCAGCAGAGCAAGATCTTCTTACTCCTTCCAGGGCCTCAAATCCCCATGTTCTCTGTGCAGCCACAATTGCTTCCCTAAAGGAGCCCCATCCTGGGCATGGACTGGGACGCGGCTTTTGCAAAACCATTAATATTCAGCGGTACAATAATGGACACACACAAAGAAGCAACAATGAAGCTGCCCTGCTGAATTTGTGCAGGTAGCTCCTAATTTCTGGATCTTGGAGGTGCATCTTCTGCATGAGCTGAATACTTGCACTGTATTAGGAGACGTGGGTCCTACGGGTAGGCATTGATGGCATGCATTGGCGGGAGGGTTGTGTTAGCATAGAGCAGTTTAAGGTGATTTGCACCATGGCTACACAAGCAGGTATCTCAGCATGTTGAGGAGGATGGTGTCCTGGAGTATGTAAATGAATGAGTGGCTTGAGTGCGAATGGTAACAAGAATGGGAATGGGAATGGACAGCAACTCTTTGACCTGGCCTTATTCCCACATCCGAATAGATCCCAGTGCTGTAGTTCCCCCTAACTTCACACTGTTGAGTTTGGTGTGTCCAGGCATCTTATGTCCAAAATGACATTCCTACCCCGATCTCTGCATTTAAAGTGAACGTAGCACAGTCATGCGGTTAAAATGGCCCTGCTCATCATTCGCATGGAGGTGACAAACGCTGCTACAGAACACTGGTGGCTCAGAGCCACCCTTCTGCAAATCACTGTGCTAAAAGAGCACTGCTGGCTTCAGCGACCATCACCCTGGCTGTGGCTTCACGGGCAGCAAAGGGTTGGGGAATGGGAGGGCCAGAAGGACGGGCAAATGATCTGGGCATTCACAGCAATCAGTGGAAGTGTTCATTCTCATTGTCTTCTACATAGCCAACATTAAGAAAATTACTGCTAATTTCCAGCTGCTGGCTAACAGTTATGAATTCTGCACAGACTTTATAATGCCAGGGCTTGGACAGGCAGCTGATGACAAATGAAGAGGCTGATGAGTCCTGGTGAGACTCCGATGTAGCTGTCTGAAGGCAAAGAGAGAGCACAAAGCACAGCTGGTCAGGGATGCGTGTAACGTGGGTAATGCCCTCAGCTGCTGCGTCCAAACCGTGCGAGCGGCCAGACAGCTGGCGACGAACCTGCAGGAGTGGGGGATTTGAAACTCAGGGGAGGGGAGGACTGAGTGTGTCGAAACACTCAGAGCAGGACAAGGCCAAGACAGTTTCATTTTGTGAAAAAAACATGCAGAAAAACCACCGAGAAAAATTCGCAAATTGAGAAAAATTGCAAAGCAAAAACAATTTTTTCAAAATACTTGTTTTGATGATGGTTTCAGGGCAGGATTGATCTGAACAGTACATTTTTATAAAACCTGAAGATTTCCTGCCGATGCCAATATTTACTCTTAAGCATATCCATTTTCTGGTACATGTTTGCAAAATGGCATAGCAAAATAAGAGTATTCCAAAATAAGAAACTGAAAATTTCAGTCATGATGTTGTCATAATATTTCGATGTCATCAAAGTGCTTTGTCTTCCCTCTTAAAAAAACCCTGCAACATTTAGTATAGGATGATACATTTCCCCAGAGCATTTCAGTGTGATCGTTTTCAACACAAAAATGCTCAGCTGTACGTTTCTTACCTGGTTCTGGGGAAGGATTTATCCCAAGCACCAGGGAGGTGACATCTCCACCCCAGTGCCATCAGACACGTGAAGGGGTGTCAGCCGCACAACCTCAGGCTCCAGAGCACAACTGTGTCCAGCCTGGGCAAGCAGAGGTGGGCTTGGCTCTACTGCCTGCAAAATTGTGAGTGTCCAAGGGGTGTGAAAGCGTTTCTAGAACAGATCGCTCAACTTTTTGTGGAAAAGGAATTGTTTTCTTAGCTTTTGGGTATCCAGTGCCTTCAGCAACAGAATTTGCATGCTCTCAACTTGGAAAAATCAAGCTGTAAAAGCCCAGGTGGGATCTCATAATGTCACACCAAGGTGGGAGTTCTCCATCCAGCACAAAAAGCTCCCAGACTGCAAAGGCATCTCCCAGGAGGGGTGGGCAGGAGCCTGGGGGCTTGAAAAAGATTAAAATCAGATGGGAAAATAGGACTTGTTAACAGATAGGGGAGCGCAGACTGGTCTTTCAGGTCTTTCCCACCCCTAGCATTTAGGTTTTCGTCATCTGGCCAGACTTTCAACCCAGGTTGGTCCCCACTGGACAGTTGCGTGGGAGCTGGAGCCCTGAGCTGAGGCTCCTTGCTGTCAGATGTGTCCACAAACCTCTTCAGGTGATGGGATGCTCCAGAGGTCCTTTCCTGATGGTATCAACTGAGAGGTGGCATCAAAGCTTCAGAAGGTATCATGGGAAGGACCATGAGGTGACCAGAATTAGGTGGGGTTTTGACTTAGGTTTCATTCCATGTCCCTGAGCTTCTAGACAGGCACAGGTTCCACGTAAAGCAGTCTGGGACCAGGGGCTTTGGGTGAGTGGAATAGGCAGAGAGAGGAGGGAAATCGTAAAACTTCTGTAGAAACACAAGTGAAGACTTCAGTGTAGGCAATGGTGGGACTCCAGCTTCACAGCACCGTGACGAAGTGTCTTTCACAAGTAGTTTGCTCCGGCAAAGCTTAAATCAAGCAGTTCTGAAGTTCATGCTGAGAGACCCTGAGCTTCATTTGTCAGGGAATTTAACACTTCCAAGGGCATTTGACTTGAAAAATGGGAGCACTTATTGTGATTCAAGCCTGGTGTGACATGGTGGCTGGGTTTTTTTCTGTATGTCTGAGGCTTTTCATGCTTCGGAGAAAGCAAAACATCGACTTTAGAAGATTTTCCCTGGTCCTAGAAGTTGGGATGGATAGTTTTGCAGATGAAGCAATTAGTTACTTGCAGAGCTTTCCAAAAAGTAGGACATGGTTTCTTTTTCTAAGATTATTACAGGTGAAGTTAAACAAGTAAATGTTTATTTCTGTCTCTGTGAGTTACCCTGAAGAGTGTTTCCAGCTCCTTTTTCAGTATGCAGATGGACAAGGCCTCTAGTTAATCTTTACCTGAGCTATTGACACAGGGAATGGTGCCATTAAATAAGAATTAAGAATGTGCTCCCTACCTTTGAGGGAGTTTGTGATAGATTTCCTCATTTTATAATCTCATTCACTGAAATGTTCTCTCTTCAATCCTTTTCCCTGCATCTCAATTGAGATTTTGATGACTCATAAAATTAATCCTCTCTTAGCAGCAAATCTTCTCCCTGCCCAGCTTTAACGTGAGGAGCTGTGTTTGCTGATGTGCCCGTGTTCCTGCCTCAGTTGCAGGTGCTCCTCAAGCCGGCGCCCAGCCCAGGCAGCCCCTGCACCCAGAGCCCACCAAAAGCCAGGCTGACCATGGGGGTAGGGACCATCCTTTGCGCCCTCCGAGCTGCAAGGCAGAGCATTCATTCCTTATTGTGTTGGGGGAAAAAATCAGGAACAGGATCAGTGTCATCAGGGGTATCACTGCAAGCTCTTGAGGTGGCCCTTTGTGTATCCTCTGCCATCTGGCTTTAAGGAAAGACAAGTGGGAAGGTGCTTCTTGGCTATGAATCTCCACCTGGGGTGAAGAAAAAAGTCTTAAAAATGAACAGAAATGGAGAAAAGCAAGAACCTGTTGGTGGCTGTTTCCCTTGCAAAAGAAACTTTCCCTGGGAAAAAAAAATAATTCTTCATCCAAAGAAATGCCTGAACAGATTCTTTAAAACCCATCTTGAATGTGAAATTAAAAACATGAGGCAAGGCAGACACCTGCAGCTAAAAATCCCTACATTTTTTATTTTTAATAATTTTAAGACATTTTAATCTTATTTTTAAGAAGAGCTGGAAAGCTCTCAGGAAAGGGCCTGACTCCCCACGCAGAGCCGAGGAGAGGCAGCCAAGGCCCCTGTGCCGTGGCTGTGTGACACCAGTGGCACCGCGGGACCCGAGCAGGAGGATTAGTCTCCAAATCCAAACGTGCTATTAAAAAAAGTTGATTTTAATAATTCCGTGAAACTCAATGACAGCTACATCTAAAGAACCTTCAGGAATAGCTCCGAAAATGCTGTTTCTAAGTCCCATGTCTCTCTCTGAAGCAATTTCTGAGGCAGTTTTGGCATTTTTTAAGGCAGCACCAGCTTCTCTAGGTTGAACCAGCCTGAACATTGAAAGCGTTGTTCTGACCTTTTGCAAATAAGCAGGAAAGAAGGAAAAAAATGCATTCTCATTAAAAATAATGTATCATTTTTGAAAGTTGTAATTAGACAAGTTGCCGGCAGCTTGCGTTGATCGTTCAGAGACAAGTGCTTTGTTACTGGGTGGGAATGATTATTGTCGCGTGCTGGGGACGGACGCGCTTGGCAGGTTTTGTTGTTTGCTTTAAATCAGTTCTCAGTTTCTGAAGAAGTCTGTTGTGCAAGCAAAGGCTTTTCTAGCATTATTCATTATGTCGATAGCTGCATAACAAAAAGAGGTTTAGTTTAGATACAGGCACAGCCACAAAATTGATTTAACTAGGATTTAATTAGGATTTACTTCGGCAAAGTTCTGGAGCCAGGTAACATCTCGTATTTATTTTTAAACTTGTTTTCTTCCTTGAATTAATTGTCTTCCATCCTTCTATAAAATGATCTATTGTTTTATTGGGAATATCTGTTCTAGAGAGTCCCTGGAGACTGACTACCTTTTTATCACCAGTTTAGTACCCAAGTCATTTCGTTTCCCTCTGTGCAGATATCTTTGATCCCAGGAAGCCAGGTCAGAATTAGGCCCCTTTGCAATGAAGAGTGGTGCGCAGGAGGCGGACATTCCTGAAAGCCCCGAATGACTCCGGAGAGGAGGAGCAGGCTGCCCAGTAGCAGAGCAGTTGATTTTAGAAGGACACGTGTCCTCACCCCAGGCCAGAAATAACCACGTCCTTCCACGCCTAACAAACCCGGGTTTTCCAAACTCCCCATCCTGACCCGCTGTTCCTCCATCATCCTGACAGCTGAGTTTTCCCAGCCTTGTCTCAGAAACCAGCTTTGATGTGACTTTCCAAGATCTTTTTTTTTTTTTCAGCTAAGATGTCTGGCTCCTTCTACCAAAGCTCTGCTGATGCAGTGCCCCACGTGCCTCGTGCCGTGCTGCTCTCCCACAGCGATTCCCCAGCCTCAGAAACCTTTCCTTGCCATGACCCTCCTGAACGTGCACCCACCCAGAAAGGTGACTTCCCCCCGATGATGTCCAGATCTGCTTGGGAAAAGCCCTTCTAATGAGCACCCAGTTCACTAGCAAACCTCTTGCTTCAAATGCAACGTAACTCATCCCTTTTCTATGGTGGGTTTTTATAAGTCTGGCTTTTGGTCTTCCATAAAAGTTTTAGGTTTGTTATAAAGCACCAAGAAGTGCTTGTGGCTGATAGACTCCCCGGGCTAAATCTCTGTCGCGCCCGTGCCTGAAATATTAGAAGAAATTACACCTGGGATGCTGCTTGTCCCTCCCAGAACATTTCAAAATGCTCCTGAAACACGTACGTTTAGTGTAGGTAACAATGATACAGTAGCCAAAGTCTAGAGGCAGTAATATTTCATCGACTAACCCAAAATAGTAAAGCATATGCAGGGAGAAAAAGCTCTAAATAAACAAAACCACAATCTGCTCTTACAAAAATATATTTGAATAGTATGTGCACAACAGACTGGGTTCCCCTCAGGGCGTTTCCAAGTTTCTGAGGGTTCGAATGGGTAACAGCTCTGAAAAGTGACATATTTTCAGCCCTGAAAAGCTCAGAGTCATAGTAATTACTAACTCTTTAAGTAGGACTATATTGGCATCAGATTATATTTTATATTATTTTCAAATGACAGTAGACACAATGACACTTTCAGCTGTTTATTTTTGGAAGAGAGGAGATTTTAAAGGAGGAGGTAGAAGTGATGCTGGCACTCATGGTGCCAGGGCTGTGATGGGTGGAAGGTAATGTCATCTCTGCGTAAAACCAAAGCAGCCAGGCAATCCCCTGGCTTTCAGGTTTGCAAGTTATCAAGCCAGGGCAACAGAAATCAGGAGAATTAACCTCCAGAAGCCCCCGGCAGTAATTCTGCTTGTAGTATCATTGAGGCTCCACCTAACCTGGTGTTTGCAGTCCTAGAAACCACAATAAATGTTGATTAATTGAAAAAAACCCAACAAAACAAAAACAACAACAACAAAACAAAAAAACCCCACAAAAAAACCCCAGAGAAATGGAGACTGATGCTTAAGGGACACATTCAGTTATGACTAAATTACAATACTTATTTTTTAATAAGTATGCAAAGTATGTATGCTCCAAGGAGGGAAAGGAAAGTTAATTCAAGGAGCTCTATCTAGGGATAATGCAATAAGGCGAAGAAAGGGGGTGCCTACACCAAACACCAGGGAGAACTGCTTGACAGTGAACTGTATTTCCATAAATCAGTTTCTCACAGGACAGTGTAGAAACTCCATTAGTTGAGGCGCTGAGGACAAGCGGGACCGAGTGAGCCGCGCTGCGTGGGACACCCGGCGGTGGGGAAGGCTGCCCTGGCTGGGGCTGCCCACGGCGGATTTGGACAATATTTTCTTCATCATTATTTTCAGCTGGGAATATGTTGGTTTTGCCAAAAAATATCCTCAAGTCTTGCTCGCGATTTGGAGAGAAAAATCTCCAACTAGAAGTTCCCTGCGTGGTTAAGGCTCGCGCTGGGCATATCCCGGTGCAACCCACCGAGCAGTTGCGCTTGGGGTGACGCTCTGAATTCAGGGTTTGCAGGTAACACCACCAATGTTAAAAATGTTTCTTTCCCCCCTTAAATTGAAGCCCATGATGTCTCGGTGTTAAGGGCGGTGGATAAGTTTGCCCTCATCCTTTTGTTTTGATGAAGCTCTTTCAGCTCTTAACTGCTTAAACCCACTAATGCTGCTGATGCTGATGGAAGTTTAGCATCTGAATAAATGATAATGCAGAGTGTGTGCTGTACTGGGGAACCGTGTCCTCCTAGAAAATGATGATTAACGCAGTCAGAGCCTCCTCCCATTAATATCTCTCAGGTAACTGTTCCCACGTGCTGAGCATCCCTTGGCTGCTGGTGGGGACCAGGGTCAGGATCCCACCGAGCTTTGGCACAGGCTTAGCCCCGCGGCCACGAGCCCCGTCGCTGCCTGTCTGCCGTCCACATACGCTTTACACCTCTCAGCCTTGGAATGGGAAGACACAGGCACGGCGCTTGCAGAATTACAGGCAGCAGCTTGCAGGAGCAAACGCCACGGGGAGGACGCTGACAAGCACTGGCCCTGAGGCAGGAGCGAGACGTTACGGCAGCTCAGCCCCAGCCCCCTGCCGCGTTACGACCTTGGCCGAAGGCATTCTGTTAGGCTGTGTTATGGTTGTACACTATCGCTGTGTGACTGCTCCTGGCATCACAAAATGATATGCAAACAGCAGGAAAAGGAAAACAAAATCCCTTGTAGCACAAAATTCTCAATTTTTTTTCCAATGAAACATTTAATATGTCGAAAAACTTAGGCGTTGCTAGACTTTTCTTCACTTGACGTACTCTGACCTTCAAAAGGAGCTGCTGCCTTTTCCCAAAGGGACTGTTGACTTTCAGCAGCCACCCTGCAGAGGGGGGTAGGGATCCCACCCGGGTTGGCACTGGGGGGCATTAGCCCTGGTGCCACTGGCGAGCTGTGGCCAGCCTCGGCCCGTGGCCAGTAGCCAAGCAGCCCAGCAGCCTGCCATGCCTCGGGGCAGTGATTACACCCACAGAAACCACCAGGATGGACTCCAGCTGCCCACCAGAGCGGTTTGCTGCCCCGAGTGCCCTCCATGGCTATATTAAAGGGAGAAGATGAGTTTTATTAGCAAAGAGGAAAAAAAAAAAGGAATGAAGAGGGAAGGTGGCAGTGTGGCCAGCAAGCACCCCGAGCTCTGCCCGTGTGCTTCTTGCCCCCCCTTATCTCCAAGCCTTTCTCTCCGAGGGAGAAGAAATGGGCTACATTAAAAAAAGGCCTTAAAGAAGATGTCTATTTCCATACCCTCTTCTGATTTTGTAAGCTGAAGCTCCTGTCAAGGTAAAGAGTGAGTGAATATAAAGAAATCATTTTTCCGTGGCAGAGATTTGATTCCTTTTCCTATTTTCCTGCTGCCTAGTACAGCGGAAAGCTACTTTGGGCATTAATATGCTTTGAGCGCTCCTGGAAGCCTGGGTGAGGAGAGGGGTCAGGGAGAGAACATCGGTAATACCTGGTGGAAATTACAAGAATTTTAGTCTGATTTTTCCTCCTCAAGATTATTGCAAGGTGTTGACTTGCTGAGGAGCTTTGAGGAGGTGGGGGGAGGTAATCCACGGTGGAGGTTTCACCAACTTGCCCCAGGCTCTGCTCCAGAGGTCAGAGGAGTCCCAGGGCCAGCAGGAGCTGGCACAATGCTGCAGTGCATCTTGCTGGGACCTTGCCAGCCTCCCAGGATGCCAGCAACGGCAAAAATCCTGAACCTCGCGATGCACACAGCACACCGGCACGCTCGCTAAGGCTCGCTATGGACAGAGCCCCACCTCTAGCCCCACATGAAAAAAATCAATCAATCCAGCTATTTTTGCCTCCTGTTTCCTTCCTGATGCCTTGCAAAGCAGCAAGGAGGTGATCAGATATGCAGGGAGGGGATGTCCCCCTGCAATCCCAGCTCAAGTGACACAAGTGCCAACAGAGAAGGAGCAAAACCAGAGCCCAGGGAAGGATCTAGTGGTGGAGAAAACCTGGTGGAAGGCGATGCCAAGAAGGGTGCCAGGCAAAGGAGGATGGGAGGGTGTTTGCAGGGAAGGCATGGGCAGGACAGATGGTGCCAAGCTGGGAGCAGGAAGCGTGGAGGAGGGAAAGCACCATATGGGAGAAGTGGGTGAGTAGGGAAAGAGAGTGACATTGTTTTCAGTTCTTTTTAGCTGTCCAGGAGCTATAAAGTACGTGCTGCATTACCATGATTTCATTGTTCCTTAGCACTGGGTTGTATCACAGTACGTTTTCTTCCACTTTAAATCCCCATTTCCCAGAGTTACGTGAATATGTGGACGTGTCAGGCAATCAAACTCAGCAAGGCGTTCTACACATTTAGCGCGTCTCTTAGTGACTCGAGAGCTGGGCAGTCTCCAACTAAATGTTTTCTGGCCAGGAATTATTGTTTTGTAGAAACTTAGTGTGTTGAGTTTTTGCATCTCTGGGAATAAATCTTTTTGAGAAAAAGTCTCCAAATAGCCAAAGCATCCTGTTTCGCATTTCTGGAGGAAGGGATAGCTTTTCAGGTGAGACACTTATCTTTTAGGTAACTGCTTTCTGAAAGGGAAATGCTAATTGCATCTTTTCCTACTGACAGAGCAGCCATGCCCCAGGCTGGACCTGGGTGAGGGTTTTAACTGCTCTGAGCCCTGATGTCGAGGATAAACGTCCTTCGCCTCAGCGGTAGGTCACCAAGCTACTTGCTGCCCCAGGGACTTGTGCATTAGGTAGCTCAGGCTTTTCAGCTCATGCTGCTTTGTTTTACTCAGAGATCCTGATTCAATCATGGATGCATCCAGGGATTTTGCAACCAGCTTAGATTTACACCGTTTTTCCAGCATCCAGAGCAAGCCTCCTCGTACAGAGAACAGCTTGGGATGAAGCTGAGGAAGAGCAACCCATGCAGCAGCTGTCCCTGGGCAGCTATGGGCTCCATCCCAGGCGGATCACACGCACTGAGCTGCCACAGTGATGAGGCATCTTTGAACTGCATTTTGCTTCCAATCTCCGCTGAATGACTAATCGATATGTGGATTAGAGAGATTACCCTGGCCTGTCTCCTCTGATCTGAGAACTTCCGAAATTCAGTGAAAAGAAAATAACCCCAAGCCCCCAAGAGTCATTTAAAGGAGTGCTTGATCACTTAGCACTGAATAACATCTTGATTTGAGCACGGATTAATTACAGGACTTCATCTTTCTTGTAGCTGAGATTGTCTTTTCCTTGGCGCTTGCATAGTAACTTTTACAGTAAGTTCTGAGTCCATGACTGGGCTCCAATATGCTATTAAAATGCCATCACCTATGGCTATTAAAAGTGAGACTGATTGTGTTGGAAGCAACACTTTTGACTTCAATAGCTGCTGATAAAGCATCCTCCTCCTTCAAGGAAGATCCTGCATCATGTTTTCTGCCAAGCAGGCTGGAAACAGCCACAGAAATGCTATGTTTTTCAATTCCACTAAGGCCACAACAACTTTTCAGGCAGCTTCAGACATGGGACAGCACTGAACAAGCCCATGTGATGATTCTGTGTTCCTCCGAGATGCTCTATGGCAACCTTGCATCTACAAAGCCAAAATCATATTTAAATCACATACCTCCAATTCATCTCAGTTTCAGGGGGACAGACCATTAGATACATACTGACACTGATTACAAAAATTCAATAATAATAATATAATTGCTATTATTATTATTATTATTATTATTATTATTATTATTAATGAAAGTGTTGGTTTTCCTCATTGCTGTGTTTATTAGAAGTATGTTACTCCTGTTTACACACATCCAGATTTTTTTCCCGAATCTTTGTTCTGAATTTCTGCCTTGGCTCACGATAGCTGACGACACAGGCTGCGTGCATCCCCCATGTGAAGAACAGCTTCACACAGGGGCTGTAAGTGCAGGGATTTGTGCGTGTAAAGCAATGATAGCTTATAGGCACACATAGCAACCTAGGGGTGCTCCAAGTTTTACAGGAAAATTCACCCATGAGCTCTTTTAAAGGTTGTCCTGAGAATCCCCAAATGCTCGTACAGTTCCAGCTCTTGTTAGAAAGTAATTTGTGTAGTCAATTATCTACTTAGATATCTTTAAATGCAGAAGATACTAGTAGTAAGCACAGTAAGCAAAGCACTATACGCTCATGTATTTTCAAGGCTTCTAATTGTAAACCGTGGACAAAAAGTAATGCAATTCCATTTGGGGAAAATTTACTATGCTAGCAAACTGGCAAGGATAACGTGCTGCAGAAGGCAATGTTTCAGAAATGCCTGAGGAGCGTTTGAAAACGTGACAAAGACATTGCTGAGAAGTGGATCCACTTCTACCAGCGCTGCACAAGTAGCATAGAATCTGCAATGAAAGAAAGTGTTGTAGTGCCAAGCAAGAAAATAAAAATAATAGGTGTGAGAGCGCAGTCTCACGGGTTGCAGCCGTGCATGGGAGATGGATTCAGGAATCTCATCCTGCTGCTGCAGAGACAGCTTTTCTCATCCCTAGACTTCTGCTGGCATCAAAGGGACTTGCCGCCCCATGGGGTGGAATTTCAGGAGTGCCTGATGGATTTGTCAAGGCACTTATGGACCAGCTCAGCCTGGCGCAGGCGAGATAAAGAAATACAGTGGTATGAGGTACAGGGGAAGGCACCTTGCAGGGAGCTGCTGCTGCTTCTTTGGAAAGCTGCTGTGCCACGCAGCGTTGCCACAAGGTCCGAGAGAGGCTGACGTGCAGGGCTGTGGCTCAGCAAGCTCGTCACGGCCGTTCGGAGCCGGCGGGTGAGTGCACACAGCACAAGGCACGAGCCCTGCCATAGAACTGGGGACAGGAGGTGACAAACACAGTGCAGCGAGGGGACAGGCTGGCGCCACATTACCGGGGCTGTGTCAGTAGCTAGGGAGCCCTCCAGGACCGTGGTGTTGTACCCAAAATTCAGCTTCAGGGAAGGACTAACCTGAAGCAAATTGTTTCTCAGGCCATGTTGTGGTTATTAGATGTGACTCAATGCCTCTGGCTTCCTTGGGAGCTCTTTCCAGCATTTCTTCTTTCCTGTGGAATAATCTTTTCTGTGGCAGCTGTTTTCCAGGGCACCCACACAGAAATGCCACGAGCCACAGATAAAACCCAGGTGCCAACCCAAGGCGGGGGGATGCAAGGCAGGGCGTGATGCTTGAGTAAATCATACCTGAAGAAGCAACTGTTTTGAAGAAACCAGTTGTCAATGAGATAGAACAAAGTTCCCACAAAATTCATCCAAGACTCCGTAATGTACAGCTATGAAACTTGCTTCAGATTTTGCCATCGTTTCTTGTATTACATTTCCAAAGCTGTTTTTGTGTCAAAGGGGCAGCTGTCATTTTAGCGTGACAAACACACTATGCTTGCTCTTGCAGAAATCGGTGTTTTGTTCTTTCACCTGGCAGCTGTTTTCCTTCAAATGCAACAAAGGCTGCTCAGGCTTAAAAGGTAAAACATGACATTAAAACTAAGAAAACTCAGGATTTTTTCTTGAAAGTTGCTGCAAAAATGGAATTTCATGGACTTGGAGCAAAATAGCCAAACCTGAAATGTTGCAAATGGGTAAAATAATTCCTTCAAAGAGGTGTCATGCTGCCTTGCAGGGGCTGGTGTCTGACAGCGTGTGCCCCCGCTGCTGTCCCTAGGCCAGGCTGCCTGGCACATCAACCCTTTCTGCTCGGCTGCATCCCGCTGCGGTGCCAGGACTCAGTTTCCCCAACCTGCTGGGAAACGTTGCTATTAGACCGGATTACAAAAGTGAACTCGTGAGCATTTTATGGCTCTGGGGTTTGTCGGCTGAAATGCTCTCTACAGGCTAAATATGTTCTTCACTAGCAAGACTTTAGTGCTATAAAGTCCTTCTTGAATGGAGATGAATTTTATCCCGATAGTTATTCTCACAAAGCAAACAAAATACAGATTTTCAAGTGACTGAAATGCAAAGGTGTTTGAATTCTGTCTCGAGGTATACAAAGCCAAATACGCCTCCCATGGGGTATGAGTGCCAAGCTGTGTCTGTAAAGAATAAGTGAGAGGTTTTATTCTTCATAATCTTGCTTAGGAGGAGAGGAAATCCCCCTTTGGGACAGAGTGAGAGACAGCTCCAGAAGTAACAAAACCACTTGCGGAGCTGCGTTTGGCTTCCTGCATGCCACGCTCTGCAGAGGCTGAGCAATCTGACCCAAACTGCAAAGCAGACCCTTCCTTCAAGCCCACAGCGGCTGTATTGAAGCAGGTGGGAGGAAGAGAGCATCGTCAGCATCTACCACATCTCCTTTAACCCCTGAGGGCAAAGGAAGGAATATCTTGCAATGTTTGGTCACCTCGAAGCTCTGAGTTACCTGAGCAGCTTCTCCCTTTTTCCTCTCTCACCAGCTCCCATTCAGTGAGGGGAGATTCATCTTACTTAGGCTGAGCTGTAAAATCTAATGAGGGTCCTCTGAGCACCCATAATAGTGATCATGCCTAAATGCGTGCATCCAAGTACATGTGTATATATATATCTTTTTATTTAATACACCTGAAAGCCAGGTTGGACGGGGCTTTGAGCATCCTGGTCTGGTGGAAGGTGTCCCTGCCCATGGCACGGGTTGGAACGAGTTCACCTTTAAGGTCTCTTCCAACACAAACCATTCTAAAATTCTATGATTCTCTGATGTTTAAGAATATATATAAAACAAGATACACAGCCGCTTGGAAAGAAGGCAAATTGATTTAATTTTTTTGGTCTTTGCTACCATACAATCTGTCTTCATTCCTAATGGCAGAGGAGGAATATGGCTCCCATACCATGAGAGGAAGGAAAAAACGCCTGTGTGCAACCAAGTAATTCTTTTGTCCCTTGCAAAAATGTGCTTCACGTGCTGGGTGTAAGATTATTTACCATCATTGCTTTGTCAAGGAAAGGACCAAGGACCCCCGCACAATGCAAAGCCCCCTGTTACTGCACACAAACCAAATGCTGAACACCAGAGATAGGATTCTTATTTGCAGCATTTGTGAGATTTATTTTAACCTCAGAAGCAGCACAGCCTGCTGTGTGCGCCGAGGCTTGTGTGTGCTTGTGTCATATGCTGTGCGGGCAACATTTAACGCTAATGAGAAACAAAGAATTCCTGCAAACCCAAACAGCAGCAAGCGAGCTCAATTAGATGTCTGGCTGGCCACAGGAAACAGATTCTATTTTCTTTGTACTGAATAGCAACCAGAGCCTTTGTCCCACCCGCACATGGATGTGGAAGGCAATCTGCTGGCGGCCAGGGAGAACTGTGCTGTGCTACACCATCATCCAGGAGTGTCCCTCTTCACCTGTAAAGTTACGATAATAAACCCCACCTTTCTCTGCCATCATTCCTCCTATTCAAACATCATTCTTCTTATCTTTCTTATTGTTGTTACGAATTATGAAAGGTCCGTTTGTTCTCGGGCGGGCAGATGTCCATGTGTATGAGGTCTACTCAAAAACTCTTGGTCTGTTCCACAAGGAGACCGGACGGGGCAGTTTGTGCCTCTCATTCTCCACCGGACAAGTCAGGGCGTGACGTGGTGAAGCCACAAAGCAGTTTTCCCCCTGGTTTTACGGAGGGTGCGTTCCCCTGGATGGTGAGGCTGGAGCTGGGGGCAGGGGGGCAATCCGGCTTACCGTGCCGCTGGCGGAGGGGCTGCGGAGGGGCAGGAGGGGCCTCGGCTGGGCCAAGCGCAGTAAATGCTGTGTGGGGGGACACCGAACCGCTGCAGGTTGGCTTAATGTATCCTGGACACAATGCCACGCTGGAAAATGGGCTGGCAGTGGGGCTGAGAAGGAGAAGAGAAAGAAAACGGGGTAAGGAATGAAGAGGATTCAGGAGCAGGATGAGGCCCCGGTGCACACAGAGGAGCTGAGGCTGCACAAGGAGCTGGAGTGGTCCCCTGCAAGGCCATCTGCAATGTCTCTAAAAATATTCATAATTTGTTTCTTTTTTAAAGCAGAGAGTCCTTCAGGTTAGAGCCCAGACAACCAAACAGGGAGCAAACCGGAGCTCTTTATCTGCGACAGGGAATGACTTCCCTGTACTGACAAGACAGACTGGGAAGAAAACAGCAATCCATCAGTCACAGCACCAGGCAATGGAGAGGAGCGGCTGAGACAAGCCAAAATAATTACTCTGGAATGAGCAAAAGGCTTTTGATATTGCAGGGTGAGCACGAGAGCAACGCCAGAGAGCCAAGGGGCTGCGATGGCTCGGCTTGGCCTGACATCCAGGTGATGCTCATGGGGGAAACGCGGCTGCGCAGACACCTCCGTGGCCACCAGAGGAAGGTTTTTCCCCTCCAGACTTTCTAGCGAATGAAGAAAGAGTCAGTGCCGTGGTGTGGAGAAAAGAGTCACTCTGGCAGCTGTGGAGGAGCAGCTGAGGGTCCCTGGGGGGACCCCAGTGCCCGGGGAGGGTGGCAGACAGCACCCAGGGTTTGGGACACTCTGTCTGGTTTAGGGAAGGTGACAAGGCTGGGCAATGTTCTCTAGAAATGACTGTTTTTATAACAAAAATGCAAAAATCTTCAAACGTTGCCCTTGAGAATCCAGGGCTTTTCCAGCCCTGCAGGGGCAGGTTTGCCTTTAGGGAAGATGCTGTTCTCATGATGCAGGTTTTACCAACGCGTTGTTTCTGTTGAAAGCAAAGAAAACCAAACTGACTGGGGGTGGGGGTGGGGGTGTAATGTTTCAAACTGAAATGCTCACTTTGCTGTGCTCAGAAAATTAATATGTTAAGCCCTCTGCTTTTCCCACTGAACTGGGAAGAGAGGTGGCCGGGGCAGGATGAGGGTGAGGAGAGAGGTACCCCATCCTCGTCTTTCTCTCGGTTTCTCTTTCCCATGCTATCACACTTGGAAAAAGGATCAATGAGATCTATAACCACCTAATTGTTTCCCCATCAACCCCGCGGCCCCATCCCACACCCCTCCCCCTGCCAAGCAGCGTTTCACCGATCCCAGCCTGCGCTCAGCCTTCCTCCCCACATCAATCCAGGATAAGGCGTGGACTGGCAGGACAGGGGAACCTAATGGGACTGGGAGATGTGAAAAGAGTTTTTCCAGCTTGGGGAATGGGTCTTTAAATACACGAGAAGGGAGCACGGTCTCATCCACCCAGACAGCTGTCAGGGAACGACTGCAGCGCCGTTATTGCTGTGTGCTCTAGCTTGAAGGTAGTTCAGAACAACACTAACAACCTTTTCGCCACTCACGATTCAACCATAATACACATGTCCAAGAACGCAATTTGCTGGAGCAGAAACAAATGCTCTGTAAGAGAAAGCAGAGAGCCACTTATAAAGCGAAACACTTGTAATTATCGTATGCAAATCAGCCTGACTACAGGTTGCACTGGGTGTGTGTGCATTGCCTGGTTAATTTGGAAACAGTTCAGTAGTTAAAAGTGAACTATAAGGTTCTCATTATGCAATTAGGACTTTAGTGAAAGACTCATTAATCTGAAATGCAATTAGTCGGGCTGCTGCTGCACAGAGTTCAAAAGTGATTTTGTTGGGTGGTGATTTTGCCGTTCACGTAGTGTTGGATATCTCCAAATGCTTTGATAGGATCTTCTCATTTCAGGCTTACATAGACTCAGTTTGGAATGATACAAACATGAAAAGAATGAGGATTTAGTTAATTTTAAACTGTCAGCTGCTCTCTTACATCTGAATTTGCTGTTTGTTCTAATCTCTGCTATTTGTCCCTGTGGGGAAGATACAGATCTAGTGCTTAGAAACAAGGGCTGATGTAATGATGCTCAGATATCACAGTAAACATTATTTCTAAGAAATATGCAAGCAGTCAGGTCTCTCGGGTTCAGTTATCAACTCCACCAGTGGCTCTTTTCATGACTTTCAACAAGACCAGCCCAAGTATGTTGTGGTGGCATCATCAGGTTGGGGGTGGAGTGGAAAGATCAGCCGCGATCGCTGCGTAAGGCACATTCTACCCCAAAAACTGATTTACAGGGATTACAGAGACCAGATAGATCATAAGAACCTGTGTATTATCTGCGGGTTTACAGCATTGTCAAAGTAAATCATTCAGTCCAGGTCCTTCAGGAGTCCTTTTTGTGAAGTTGAAGCTGCACAAAATCCCTGTATTGCACTCCAAAGCCTTTCCTGCAAAAGGAAGATGAGGGTTCCCACTCCCCCTGTCCCGGCTTATCCACAAATAGCTCCAATGCTGGCTGGCTGCCCGGGGCAGGTTTCACCTGCTTTGCTCACAGGTAAAACAGACATTTTAATACATCCCGTACCTACTGGGTAAAAGGTGATTTGAGAACCTGAGAGAAAATGTGCTTAAAGAGCTACAGCTTCACCTGGGTGAAATATTTTGCCAAATCTTTTTGTCTCACAAAGACTAGAGGTTGAGCAGCAGTAAACTGTTCCCTGGATGAATTTCAGCCTCACAGAATTGCCTGTGACACACACAAACAAAACACCAGAAAAAGTAAAAATATGACAAAACACTTTTTGGTTAGAAACCTCCTTAAGTTATATTTACACCGTGATTAAAGAAAATACTTGGCTTCAAAATGGAACATTATATACTAGGGAAAACAAAATGTTTCACTTAAACCGAAGTTTATTTCTTCCAACTTTATGATTAAAAAAAAAAAATAATTCAAGGATTTGAATTTCAAGTTGACCTGAAGCATTATTTTTTTTAGTTTATTTGTTTCTTTGAAATTGCCAGTGAAGCAAATAATTAATTATTTACACGGCTCTACCTAAGGTATACCTACCTAAAGTGTGCGATGATAAACAATTTGCTTGACTAATTACTGCCGGGACCCTGCTGCAAGGGGGGTGGGTGGGTGGGGTGATGTGACCTTGCTGGTGGTCAGGATGAGACCTCATCTGGAAGTCACCATCCCCTAACTGTGGTCCTGTAACTGCCCTCGGTTTTCCATACAAATACAATTAAGTATAAT
Organism: Falco peregrinus; assembly: GCF_023634155.1. Lineage (NCBI taxonomy): Eukaryota > Metazoa > Chordata > Aves > Falconiformes > Falconidae > Falco > Falco peregrinus. The sequence continues at coordinate 4,525,891 of NC_073738.1, read as the reverse complement.
TAGCCAGATCCAGTCAGAATTGTAATAAGCCTCACACACCAAACCCTCAATCCCATCTCTGGTAATGGCTTGAAGAGGATGCTTAAGGGAAGCGTGTACGTACAGGTGAGGTGCATAAAAATGCTAATTATCTCCCTCCCTAGGCACACGCAGCTCAAAGACCGTCCGAGCCAAAGGTTGTGGAGGCTGCAGAGGTCAGTGCAAAATAAGGTAGAGCAGTTTTGATCACCTTCAGCAGAGGTTTAATTGATGTGCTTGATTCTGCACTGAAATACATGAGGAAAATGCACACATCTTGTTCAGCGGCGCTTGTGATTTCCTGTAACTGGCAATAGTAAAAAACAACCTAGGGCAGTAATGTTTTATATCTTTTCAGTTCAGGACACAAATATATATGCCCTTCTTCTCTCTTAGAAGCCTACAGATATTTAAGGCATTGGCAAACAAAAAAGATCCTGCTTGGGTAGGGCACCTTGGGCAGAGGTATCTCCCCCAGCGATGGCGCTGGGATTCATCTGAGGAAGGGTCATCAGTTCCTTCAGGGGAATCACCCCTCGAGAGCATTGCTCTCTGGGGTCCATCTCCACTGAGGGCCAGGGGGTTCACAACCAGCAGGTTTCACGTGCTGCAGCCAACAGCTGAAGCCGTTTCTCTCCAAGGACCTGCAGCCACAAGCACCCAGGGACATGCAGTTGCCCACTGAGGACACCTGGAGCCTCCAAGCCCAGTAAATCCTCTCGGCTTTCCTAATCTGTGTTTGTGTTTGGGTAGCTCCTTGCTTCTGAGTGCTTCAGGGGGGTTCGGCATGGTGAATGTAAGCAGGAAAGGAAGAAATTCAGGATTCTAGGCAGAAAAAAACCCACCTTTCATTAAAGCAGATAGCTCGAGATCTGCAGTCTCACAAGTGACACAAGCTTCGCTTTACGGTGCCCTGTCCCCAAGGTGGTTTTGACTCGGCTCTCCGTGTGACCTCCCCTTTGCAAAGCGCTTGGAAATGGGGGTCTCTCTGAAGCCAGCCACATCTGCAGCTGGGATGCAGGATGCCGCATGGACAGCTCAGACTGGAAGGGTGGTCCCTCTCCAGAACTTCAGACACCTGAAATACCAGTACATGATGGCAGCTGAGCAGCTAAGCCAAAGAATTAGCCCTCCCCAGGGAGCTCCAGCTCCCCTTTCCCGTGTGGATGGGTTGAGCGACTCCCTGGAGGTGCTGGTGGGTGCGGGGGGTGCACGCTGGCCTTGCTGAGCCCCACAGCCACACGGTGGTGGATGAACCCCAACCACGGCGCTGAAAAAACACCCCAAACAGGCTCAGCTTTGCCCAGATGTCGCTTGGAGTGGAGCTTCCTGGCCTTGCCAGAGGTCAGGGCTGTCCTGGATTGTCTCCTCCGATGCTGGGCTCACACGCTGGTGAGGACAGCCCATGCCACCAGCTGCAGCATCCTGCATCCATCCCACATCTCTGCGCTCCACAGACAAGAAAGAGCTCTGCCCAAGGAGCCAAACTTATTAAGATTGGACTTAAGTGTTCTACCTAAGGTCTTGGGCCACCCCTTGGAACAATCTCTCCCCGTATTTCCATTACCAAGCAGATGTAGCTGGGCCTTGAAGAGATGCTATTTCATGTTGTATTATTTCAATAGCACCTTGGAGCTACAAGAAGATTGAAATCGCCTTTATGTTTCCTCCCAAAATGTCAGGCACCTCGGTGCATACAGACAGTGTGGCTGTGACCTCTCAGCTCAGTGCTCTCCGGGGAAAGCAGATATGATTTAAAGGTCAGCACAGGAGTGTAATTGCCAGGTAGAGTCCACGGTGTGAAAGCTGTTTCTGCAGAGGGATGGAGAATTGATTACCGGTCTCATAAAGCTGCCTGGTACATCAGCATCATCTCCTGCAGAACGGGGGTCGTTTACATACACAGAGCTGCAGAGCCAGTAGTGGCAAGGGCAAGACTGCTGTCCTCCAAGATACCTCCTAGGCTGATGGTGAACACAAAGACTGAGACAGAGGCAGCGTGACAGTGTCTTCACTAGAGCACTCAGCACCCACGTGTCCAAGCAGGGGTCACCCCCTGCCCTCACCCACTGCCCATAGGCTTTCTGCAGGGAGGCAATGACACGCTGCTGCTCCAGGAACCTCAGCAATACAGATGTCAGGTTTGAAAATACCGGTGACACAAAACACAAATGGCCCCAGCTGGCTGCAAAGAGCAGGGACTGAGCAGCCAAGCGATGGAGGCATCTCCCAACATCTCCAGTGCTCCCTGCTCACCCCTCTCCATGTCACTGCCTCACGCACAGAGTTCGTTAGCTTCATCCATCCCTGCCTGCTGGAGCCCTGTGGTGGGAGAGGACTTTTTACTTTTTCTTTTTCTTCTGTATTAAGCTTCTCACCCTCTGTATTGTGCACGTGTGAGCTGCAAGCATCCTCCAAGGTTCAGAAGCCAAATGAAAAAGAAATGAATGTTTGCAGATATATAAGCACATCTGATGATGGTATTGTAATGTTTGGCCAGTAGCAGTACCCAGGGGGAAGGGGAACTGACTTACGATCTTCCGAGCCTTGTGTTTGGCTTTCCCATGTCTGGATCATCTGCAGTCGCTTATGGGAGTTTTTTTTAGCATGTGCTAATTGAGCATGCCTTGTCTCATTATTAAACAATCTTCTCATTTTGTGCTCCTTCCAAACTATCCATCTATCGATAATGTTCTCCAGTTTTCCCTGGAGATGCTTTGCCCTTTGCAAATGGCAGTTTTGCTCTTGCTCTTTAAAATCAATGTCACTTTTGCTTTGCAAGTGTCCTTTTTTGCTTTTATTGCAGCACCCCTCCCTCTCCCTCCGCCAGCCCAGGAACCTTGCTCACGCTATACCCAGTGGAGAGACTACGTGTGTCAGTGACTGGTGGAAATTAAGTGGAAATTAAAATTCAGGGTTTCTCGCTTGCTGAGGCCAATACAGAATTGCCTGTTGCCACCTCTTGGTAGGAGTAAAGAACGGCAAGTGAATCCTGTCCCCTGGGAAAAGAGAAGGCTGTGAACTGGAGACATCCTTTGAATGTCATTCTCTATTTCCCTCCACCCCGGGGATGGCAGCATGACAGCAATGAGATCTGGCAGTGCATTCAAGGTAACGCTGTCCTTGGGTGTAGACACATCCATAATGTCGCTGTCTGAAGGTCTCCAGTGGTGTACACAGAGCCATGTTGTTGGACTCAATGATCTGAAAGGTCTTTTCCAACCGGAATGATGATTCTATGTACCAACGGAGTGTTGACGTTCACCAGCACATATCCACTGCACTCTGAAAGCCCCCGGTCCCGCACCTTTGGTGGTGGTTGGGGGTGGTTCCGTTGTTATAAGGAGCTCAGTTGTCTCCCCGCGGGGTGGACAGCGTGTACCCGATGTGCTGTGCAACACTTGCCTGGTGCTGACCCAAGTATCTTTACTCAAGAGGAGCATCCTCTTCTTGTGGGCTTCCTCAGCATCATTTTCCTAAACCGGTGTCAAGGGACCTAGAGCACAGGGTGCACGTTTAGTTGCAGTTGATCAGCCTAAATAAATTCACCTTTCTGCTAAAGCTGCCTGAACGAAAACTGAACGAAACCTTTCCCATAAACATCCCTCACAAGTATCTAGGAATGAATAAATCATGGACTGTGGATGAGAGATGGAAGAGCGAGCTGTGCGTGGATGCAGGCGTGTGGTTGTGTACCTGTGCAAGCGAGGGGTAAATCAACGGAGAAGGAAACTCATCCCTCGTAGGGACACACGTCCCTTGAGTGAAACACTCACTGTGCTTCACTCCTGGGGCCAAGCGTGAAGAAGTAAAGGGAGCACGGGGAAGATCTTTGGCTCTACTGATGGAGTGGTACCTTCTGTTGTCAGCCCTCGGGTAATAGACATAACTCTCAAGGAAATATTCCTTTTACCTCTTTTTCTCGCTTTAAGCTGCCTTCAGACATCAGAGGAGACAGGTTGTATCTTCAGCTGCATCTTGAGGTTGCCAGCAGGAAACCTAAGGGTGATCTCTTCGCCTGCGTGCGGTCAGGGCTTGCTCTGGCTGCATCATGATGACCAGCAGCCAAATCCTCCCTGACTATATCTCCACCAGCTTCAAGGACTGTGCCTAGCTCCTGTGTCTAGTGCTTCATAAGCCCTGATGATGCAGTTGCTCCTGAGTTTGGGAATTTCACCAATTTCAAAGATTTTCGTGTTTTGCAGGGCTTTAAAATGGCAGTGTACCAAACCTGCAGAAAAAAGCGGGGGGACCACGTGTCTTTGAAAGTTGCATTCCCCTCAATGTGAGGCAAATCAGCCAAACGCTATCGGTAATGACTTGTTTTGAATATTAAAGGGAGTCTTAGCTAAGATGTTTCAAATTAAGTATTTAAGGCTCAACAAATTGGTTTCTCATCCGACCAGCTCTATCCTCAATTTCAGGCTAGAAACACTCCAGCATGAGCTGCGGAGATCCTGCCTGCCGGTTAAAAGCAGCGGCGACACTGTTTGGGTTGTTAAAATTCCTTTGTTCGAAGAGCTGGTGAATGGACATCCAAAATGGACCCTCACCCAGACAAAGCAAATTTATTTGAAAAGATGAATGAACATTTGCAGAAAATTCATTGCTGCCTTCTCCCCACCCTGATGAGGATAATGTTCTTGTTCTGCCTCTGAGGACACACGGAAGCACACGTGCATCTACAGTTGGTTTTTATTTAAGGAGACATTTTATTTCGGGTTATATAAAGAATGAAACTGCAGTAGCAGTCTCCCATGCCTGGTTTTACAGAGAAAACACATTTCTCGAGTACTCTGAACCTTTGTTCCCTCTTCCTTGTGTACGTGGGTTATGTCTGTGTGTTCCCTCTGCACCCGAGACCCCGTTCCCTCTTTATCTCTACATATTAATTTGTCTGCCATTCTGGGTCGGATTCTTTGCAGGTTCGTTAGCTCTCAGGGGTAGCAGTTACAGGCTGACAGCATCCATGAACGGCTCCTTTCCTCCTTCTCCCCCTCCTGGGCAGTGTCACCACCCTCTCTGCAGGCTTTGCTTTTTGAGGGTGTTTTGGTAATTGCATTTATTTATGGATAAGAGCGTTTCAAGGGAAAGTAGCAATTCTTCCTGCAAGTCTAGTGGAGATTTCCTTCCCCTGAACCATTCTTGGGAGGTTTTTGTGCTCCTTAATCAGCTAGGCAGGATTCAGTAGCCCTCATGTAGGTGTTTGATGCCATTGCAGATGTCCAGAGGCTGTTTCAGACCCCTCCTCTGTAGGTCCTCTGTGTGATCGGGCAGCCCCGTGCCTGCTGGGGATGCCTGGGGATGTGCTGAGCATCGCTGGGTGCCGCGTCTGGGCAGGTGAAGCCCACCCTGTCCATCGGCAGCCCCACAGGCAGGCATCTGTGCGTACACACATGGACATGCACACAGACCCCCACTCCTGCTCAAGCAAGGGCAGAGCTCAGCCCAGCTGGAGAAAAAAACAGCAATTGCTATTTCTTTCCTGAGCCTTCCCGGTCCTTGTCAGGGTGTGAAAACATCCAGATGGAATGATGGAACATCAATTCTTATTAAGAAACAAAAGGACAGATGCTCCAAGGGCGAAGCCATCTCTGGGCAATGCTGGTTACAGGTTCTGCTAAGCATTTACGGCGTCCCACTGGCCTGCTTCTGGTCAGCTCAGCAGTGACTCCCAGTGATTCCTCATTATGGTTTTTGGAAGCTGTCTCTCTACTCTCAGCCGAAACATCCCTGACTCCTCTTCCCCTGTGCTTTGTGGCATGTGACAAGTGTGTCACCCAGGCTGGCAAGGGGCTGGGAGGAGCAGCTAAGCCAGCCAGTGCTAACCCCCAGGTAGCTAACAGCATGCCATGCACAGGGGTAAGTGACAGCACCAGGGCCTTCCCGTGACAGAAAGGATTGGGGACATTTTCTGACAGTCGTTCTGCTGGAGAGGACGGTGTGAGATGTTAATTGTGCATTTTTAATCGGAACGAGCAGCAACAGTCATGCCCACCAAAGGACTTTCCTCACTGCAGCGAAGTTCATTAGCAGCAGACAGCGAGATAATAGATGTCCCCTCCGTGAGCGGTGAGAAATGTCACTTTGATGAAGACGTGTAACCATGGGCACAGTGGGCCAGGACCAGCATCTCTGCTGTGCTCTTTGCGGTGTAACTCCACCGACTTCAGTGGATCTCCTCTCTCCATTGGCTTTAAATGAGTCCTAAATCTACCCCGAGCAAATTGTTCGTGAGTAGTAACAAAGCTGGGGAACCCAAAACTGAGAGCATCGGCAGAGTATTAGGGGGAAGCTGGAAAGGAAAAGACCCCCTTTCCCTGCCTTCAGCCAATGCACCCCGATCCTGCACGCAGCGTGATCCCACAGGCAGTGGAACAGTTACATCCCGGGAATAACATCGATCCAGCGCATCCACCAGGCACGCTGCCCCGGGCTTGTACACCAAGGACAAGACATGAAAATGGAGCCAAGTCCTGAGGTTCAGGGTAATATTTACTAGAGGTCTCTCTGCTCCTGGACTTCTCCCAAGTCGAAGCTCATCATTCCCAGACTCGTTTGTGCTGGGGTCTAATCACTGTGTAGCGGGCTGCCCTGTAACGAGCTGGCTCCATATCTGCAGGGCGCTGGGCAGGCAGTGAGGGGGCTGCACCTTTGGGATCTGGAGCCTTCACTTTTCCTAGTCCCCAATTAAAGAAGCAGTGACCTTGACGCTGCAGGGATTCAACATTTTGGCTTTTTGACAGGTTGTCCTGCCCCAGATGAACTCATGGCAGAACCTCAAAATGCTTCTCTGGCTCCTGGGGTCATGGCTAAAAAGGCAGCAGTGCTGCTTTGCCGCCCAGGCTCACGTGATGCTGGGGTAGGGAGAAGCCACTGGGAAGAGCACAGGGTCCTGCCCAGGTGAATGTACTGACTGGAATGTCCAACACGGCACAAAGCAACTTTTACATGCCAAAATTGTCACCCTGGGGCTGGTGGTAGCCCCTGGTCCTGAGCAGTGTCCGGGCAATGTCCAGCAGAGGGGTTTAGCTCCATGGGGGATCGCTAACTGCACCCAGGGGCAAATTCCCTAATGTCTGTGTGCCTGAGGGTGAGAAAACCACTGACAGGGATCCAGGCAGCTCAGATTCCTTGAAGGCAAGAGGTCGACAGGGATCCAGGCAGCTCCGATTCCTTGAAGGCAAGAGTTCGGCAGGAGAAAAAAGGTGATTCCTGTCCCCAAAAGTCTTGTGGCATGTTCCTGCGGGGAAGGCTTTGTGCAGCAGCTAGAATTTCAGTCTCAGAGAAACATTCAGTAAAAGGGACTTTGCATTTAGCACAGCCTGGCTGGGACCGGGGCCACGAGGTGCTTCCCTACTCGGCAGCACCGCTGCACACAGCAGCACTCCTCCCTGCTGCCTTCAGCATTTACATTTATTTCCACCTGTTTCTGGAGGGTCCTTGCTCCCTCCTCTTGGCCAGGGCATGATCGACCTCAAACCTCATGGCTTTCCTCCCGGCAGAGCTCCTCCAAGGACCATCTCAAAGAGAAGCTCCAAGGAAAGAAGGCACAAAGACATTTTTCTGCAGATAGATTACCAGGGCCCTCCAGCCAGCCTTTCTCTTGCAAAGCAGTTTATGATAAATATTACAGGTAAATGAAAGTCCCATTAAAGATCTAATATATATTGAACAAACAAAATACATTCTGTCTCTCTGCATGACTAAGAGAAGGAGGACTGACCTTCTCCTAGCTTCGTCTTTATTGGTGATAGGCTGAATGCTTATTAGGTATTTAAATACTGTATTTACAAGGAGATACATCTGCCTGTGATACCTCTGCTTCTGCCTTCAATTCTGTTTTTAATTATGATGGCTATTTTTAGCCCAGACTCATGGCCTGGTGGATTCCCACTACAAACACGAGCTGTGGAAGGCCCTTATCTCAGGCCGTCTTGAAATGAGGGCGTCCAACATGCTGTTAGCCCGGCTCCCTAATTAGCACAGCGTGGTGTAGACTTATTTATTATTGCTTGCTTTAGAATAGTATCCAGAAACTCTGCCTGAGTCAAGAACACCCCCGCACACCACAGCACAGCACAGCGCTGGGTGCAAACACATGCAGAGCACTTTTAGTGGCTAAAAATTAAACACAGGTAATAGTGGGAATGGAGAGGATGTACTAAAACAGGCTTTGAAATGGTTTTTTTTGGGGGGGGATGGTGAGAATGTGAGCTCAAAACCACGACCCTGACAGCCTGTGCTCGTTTGCCACCGAACTTCACCCTGGCTTGTCAAAACCCAAAGGTCGTGGGTGTTGGTACCTGGTGTGGACCTCGAGCAAGGTAGGCTGAGGAGAGTAAGCACTTGGAGGAGTAGTGCAGAAAGAAGAAGGTGGACAAAGTCCCTTTTTTCATGCATGTACTGGAAGTGCCTCACCTGGCTCCGCTCATCCAGATGCTGCTGTTCATGGAGGATTTCTCCAGCCCAGTCCTTGCCTACCAGGCATGGTGGTGCCACCCCCACGCGGCAGCCCGGTGGCAGGCAGGCGATGAACTTCCCTCAGACGCAGCTCCACGGACGTGTCATCTGCTGTATGATTAGCCCTGAAGTGAACTTTTAGCCCAGAGGAAAATTTCTGGAAAGAAACGCAAAGGCGGCAACATCCTGGGGATGCTGGGGTGAGGAGCACGTGTCAAAGAGGAGCTCAGCCCTCTCCCCTGCCTGCTCAGCCTTCCTCCTTCCCGCATCAGCACAGTTTAGCAAGCAGGCTTGATTTTTTATTTACCCTTTATTTCTTTCTAAGCATCCAAACCCACAGTGGCAGCATCTTTTAACAAGGGCTGCATCAAGTGACAGCTCAGAGACAGGAGGCTAATTGAGAGCTTCCTGAGGGACACTTTAGCTGGTGGTAAACGGCACGAATATTCTTCAGCCTCTATTTCTGCTGCAACATTAACAGGTGGCTTGATTTGCATTCCATACATTGACAGTCGGGGAAAGAAAAGGGGATTTTATGGGCTGTTGGTAGTGTTTATTAACCCTCCAGCCCCGACATCGTTGCGGTTTGCCTTTGCTGGGGCTTGAGGGTCCTGTGCGTGCCTTGCAAGGAGTATCACCACAACCCCTCATTTCTTCTAAATGAGCTATTAGGTAGATCTCAGCTGGCTTTGCTAAGGAGAGGGGGAGAGTATCCCTGCACTTAAAACCAAACACTTAGACAGAGCAGCGCTGTTCCTCAGTAGAGTCTACATGAGTATTTTTAAGAGCTGAGCTTTGTATCTAACTCGATTGTGTCCCATTGCAACCTTCAGAGGAGGATGCTGAGAAACTACTGGCAACAACAAGTCCTCCACAGCCCCAAAGGTACAGAGGCACACTGAGGATTTCAGGGAAAAGGAGAAAAAGATTGTAGATTTTATATATATATATATATATATCTCGTGTTTCCTCAGATATATTTTTATCACTCAGAAAAACTCTGGAACAAACACAATCGCCCTCTGAATTTGTTACTGTGGTGTCTTCATCATAAAACATTTCAGTGGAGCCAGAAGAGATCTAAAGAGGGAAGGACTCATCAACTTCATAATACACCGCAACAGCATCGCCACGGCTCCATTCCTCAGCTGTCAGCACAGCGAGCTCCTCCGGGTACCACGGGGTACCATGCTGCTGCTGCCCCGCTTGGTGCTGCTGCCCACCGTGCCGGGGGTCCCCGTGCCGGGCGGTGGGGCCAGGGGCACTGCCGGGCAGGTGGTCCTTAGCGCTCCCCTCCAAAAACCACAGTGATTTTCTTCCGTGAGACACAGAAGCACAACGCGTGGCTGCGATGGAAGTGTCGGCTCTCGCGTGGGAGGTGTTCCTGGGGCACAGAACGTGCCGCCGGCCTGATCCTGCGCTCACCCTCACCAAGGGTCATGGGAGAGCAGCCGCGCTCCAAAAGGAGGAGGAAAACCAAACCAAAACAGAATTCATAACGGCATTAGAAAACATCTAGTCTAATCCCATTGCCAAAGCATCATCCTCCCCCAGTCCTTTCATGTTCCTGCTTAGTCTATGAAGTCAATATTCCTTAAGCCTCGGGCATCCCGTGGTTTATAGACATTATAGGTCAGAGCTCCTTTTGCTGCTTTAGTAGCCTCTCTCCTCGGCTGGCTGTAGCTATTTTCTGTCTGACAGTGGCTGTACCGTGCCGGGCAGAGGGCTGTCCCGTCCCTAGTGCTCACAGAGCACCCCGTGCCGCGGTGCCTGCCCTAGCATGGAGCTCACTGGCCGTGGGACGGGTGGGCTCCCGGTGCCGGCTGGCGTTTGGCATTTCAGTTGTGCCCAGCAAATGTTTGGGGCAGAGCCCAGGTATGCAAAACCTAGCCATGACATGAGGGACAGCAGAATTGGCCAAAATTTATCCGACATGGTCATCTTGCAAAGACAAATGGAGGTGCTCTGAAATAGAAGGGGGTTGCAGGGCCGTACTGATTTCATCAGCGTTTTCAGTAAACTGTAAACAGTGCTTTATTCCATATGTGCTGAAACACCTGGGGGTGACACAAAACAGGACTGGAGATGTGGAAAAATGTAGTATTCTGTCCAACTCATAGACAATTCTGAAAAAATAAACCAGGGGAAATGGTTTTGTGATGGCTGATGCATCCTGTTTGGACTGAAAGAAAACAGTTCCCTCCAGTTTTGAGCATGTCTTTTTACATGATGTTTTAAAAAGGAAAAAAATAACTTAATCACAAAAATTTAGACATGTCATTTGGGGGACACAATGGCAGGTGGGCAACTCGCTGTGGCTTCCTGATCTCTCCTGGAGTCTGAACTGGCTGTGGAGGGAGGATGGGGGTCCTGCCCTGAAGCCCACTATCCATTGATGTCTCAGGGAAAGTGCCTCAGCTCAGGGGAGGGTCTGAGGATATTTTTTTTTTTTTTAGAGAAAAACTACTGACTGATATGAATTCAGAAAAAGCCTTGGTGTCACCAAGTCACTGTCTTTACCAAAGAATCCCTAGCCAAAGAAAGTTACACAGATGAAGTGTAATAGGTGCAATAATCCAGCTTTAAACCTTCAGTGTTTTCAAAAACAGGCATTCCTGTAAATCCCTCATCCAGAATATTGGTCCCCTCGCAGGTAACCAGGGATAGAAATGCTTCTCACTGGAGGCTTGGTAAATATTCCGTCACCTGGGGTGTAGATCCATTAGAGGATGGCTTTTTTCTCCCATTAGTGGCTCAAGACCAGCAGGCTGACGAGTTTCCTGCCCTGTTAATATGATGATTAAGTGAGATGGAGATTTCCAGGTGGGAGCACAACTCTCGCGGGGTTTAGTCCTTACCTCCTGAGGCCGATCATCTGAAAGGCTCGTGTCAAAACACTTCCAGCACCTGCAAATTAAAGAAATTAATGTCGTCTCTGCATGGACTGGGGAGCGGACGGGAAAGCACCTCTTTTCCCATGTCAGATGAAGCCTGTTGAGTCTCAGACCCTTGGAACAGAAGAGGACACCCCTGGGTTGCAGTCGGGTTTTCTGCAACGTCACCTATCAGGACAGAGCTATGATTGTTTCTAGCACATCAGCAACAAGCCTAAAACATGTGATTAAAAGAAAAAAAAAAAAAAAAGCAACCCTGGTGTTAAATTAGTATGGACTACCTTATAATTAATTTAAGATTAATGGGAACAACTGAGTTAAGATTCTGTAACGATAATTAGCAAGCAAATTACAATAAAAGAGAAGGGACCAACTAAAAGTAATTATAGTGTACATACTTGAAGATCCTGCACTGCCTAGCAGAATAACATGTGTGTATTGAGATAACTGCGCTGCCTTCAGCCTGTTTGTAACAGCACGAACAGCTGGGCTTGAGCAGCCGAGAGGTTCCTCTGGCGTCACTGTTGGAGTTGTACAGCTTGTGCATCTGATCTGGGTTACTATTTGTACCATTCAATAGAAACCTGAGCACAGCACACATACGTAGTACAAAGCTGAAGGAAAAAAAAAATTTAAAAATTTCATTAAAGCTGCGAAGTGAAATGCTTCAAATACGAGGAATAGAAGATTTGCTTTGCACTCTCCGTTTGTCACTTCCACTCCTCACCTCTCATGTGAGTTATGAGACTGTCTTTATTTTCATGATTTCACACTGCTTGCAGGAATACTCCTGCCCGTAGCAGGCAAGGATGGACAGAGCTCGTTTATAAAGAGAGCAGATTTACTACCTCGGCTCTGTCGTTATGCTCAGTGTTGGTTCTCAAGCCTTACGTGCTTATTAGGGGGAAAAAAAGACAGTTTGTTTTTATGTCCTGGCTTTTTTCTGCGGTTCTCACCATGGCTGTGTGAAGCGTTTCACAAACATGAGGAGACAGCATGTAAGGAGATGGCAGCCTTACCCCTGGGATGGATAACAGGAGGTGAGGGAAGGAGGCAGGGAGCAGTTCAGAGCAATCCGAGATTCTTAACTCTTGATTTTGAGACAGGTTTATGTCTTATTGCATGATGGATATTGACTCTCGCCCGTGTTTGTCACAGCCCTCTGGCTTCTGCCGTCTGGGTTTAGATCCTCGCGCCGTCACAGCTTTGTTCTGGTCAGATGTGCGGGCAGCTGGTGTCTGCTGGTAGGATCTCAAGCTACTTCTACAACAGAAACAAAATGATCACTTACAGTAGACAGACTGAGCAATTAATGAAGTTTCCAAATGAGCCTGGAGGGCAGGGGAGGATCAGGGCGATCAAATGGCTCATCCACTGGCTGGGAAGGAGGAAAGTGGCGCTGCTCCAGGCTCTGCATTTGGTGGGACTCACACGAGGGTCTTGGGCAAACCCCTTCACCTTGTTTGGCTCTTCCCAGCTGCAGAACAGCCTGCTTGCTGCTTTCCTCTTCTTCCCAGATCTCAGGAAAGCCCCACAACTGGGGGTACTGGGTGCATCACCCCTGCACAGCCCCATCCTGACTGTGGGACACTAGGAAGGGCAGCACAGCTCCTGCCAGCCGTGCGGTACGAGCGATGCTGAGCCGCCTGCTCCCCCTTCCCCCCGCGGTGTCACAAGATGACAAAGCATCAAATTGGATTCAGATTTGCAAATTACAACTTTCGGTGCAGCTGAGCAGAACCGCACCACTTTGACAAATGAGTAAGTGGATGATGTTACAGCACAGGTCATTTGTTAGGAAAGAAGGCTTTTCCCCCCTGTGTTTTGTTTTTTTTTTTTAATATATGTATTTTGTTTTAGCATTTCAGATCTTTGATTCATCGACTCAGACCACTTGAGGTACAGACAACAGTGAGAGTTGCATTTTAACTAGGCAAACAGAGCTGTTTTAGGAGTGGCCTCTTTTAAGAGGTTAATATTATAAATGCATCTTAAATGTCTAATACATAATCAAATGCCATAAAATGGAAATGTTATGAGTATTGAAACACAGAGAAGAAAAATCATCTCATTGCTCTTGCCACCAAAGAATTCAACTGTGAATACAAGCTGCAAACTTGCCTGGAGTCATACTCCTGGAAATACCATGACGGAGTGAAGGAATGAATGGGCCACTCCTGCTTCCCCCTGGCTCAGGACCACTGTTAAGTGCAGAGCGGAGCCTCCAGGTCTTGATCGCAGACGCCTCAGCCTCTTACAGCCAAAGGTTGCAAGGGCTGGAGGCTTTCTCCCAGGTCCGTGCTGCCACCCTTTTTCCAGGTCCTTGCAAGCGGCGCTGACAGCTTGTCCGCAGGATGCGCTTCACGTGAGAAAAGGGTTTGGCATCCGTCAGGAGCAGCAGGATATCTGCTCAGTGTATGCATAAGTAATGAACTGTCTAGAAAGTTCGTGGCAGAGGATGACAGCCAGTAGGTGAATGCATGATGTAACGTATAAGGAGCTGATTACACCTATGCAGAGGAGAGCTGTAGCTTGGATAATTGCGTTTCACGCTGATGGACAGCTGTTCCTGCTGTGTTGCCTTCTGATCGACGGTGACGCACGGTTGTGTTTCGCCGTTTGCTCTCCTGCCCTGGTAAGGAGCCCCGAGTGATGGGTTGCGTGTTGACCCCGGGCTCTCCAGCACAGCCATACCGTGCTGCCGGCAGTGGGGAGCCTTCTCACAGGTCTTTTGCCAACTGAGCCTGTCTCCAAGGGGCTGCTGGTACCTGAAGTGTCTGTACACCACCCACCGAGCATCACCTATGGCTATTAGCCAACAAAGTGTTGGTCTCAGTCACCACCCTCACCCTGCCGGCATGGCTTTGGGGACATTTCAGGGTCTCCTTAAACTGCTTGCTTGTTTCTTTGCTCAGCAGATCCAAACATGGGGCTTTGCATGGCCTGATTTACCAAACAATGTAAGATTTTGGTCATTCCTTGCAACAGATCTAAACTAATGTTGTCCCATTCCAGAGACCTGCCACCATCTACCACACATGAGCATTTAGGTGCTGCTGGGCAGGTAGAATGAGCTGCCGGACCCTGGGGACCCCCAAACCGTCTGGCCTTACACCCTGCAGAAGCATGTGGCTCCACACATGTGTGTGTCTGCACACATATGTAAACCTGCACGCCACGTTCCCATCTAACCCTCAACCCCTACCTATGAGAGGAGCGGCTGCTCCCCAGAAGCCTCGCCAGGCACCCACACTTTAAAGGCAACAGGCTATTTGGGCACTGGCCATTGTAAAATCATTTCTGGAACACAGGATTTTCCATAGTAAGTGAGATTTGGCAACGCAATAGGAAGACCTGCCAACTGAGGATATTCGGATTAAGTTTTTCACTAAAAATGCCATTCATCTAACTGAAGTGGCTTGCAGCGAAGCGCTGGAGCTGACAGCTATCCCAGCCCAAAGGCAGCAGCGGAGCTCACACTTATTGCAATGTCCCATTTACCGTTGTCAGAGTAAAAAGTTGCAGTCTGAAGTGGGGTTTGGGTTTTTTATTTTTTCCTTCTTAATTTTATTTAAATGAACCCAATGTCTATTTGGGAAGGGAAAAAAGTTTGATTTCAGAATGGAAGCTAAACACATCAGTGTTATCAAATTGTGGTGTTGGGATTGCTGGGAGCTGAGTTCAGCTGCCTCCTTAACTGGTTTCTGGGTTCAGTTTTATTAAAAATGGTTCAGCTTGCACAAACTTTAGCAAATGCCAGCATCCTGGGAACATTACAGGTGCCTTTGTAAAAAAAAGGCAGATGAAACTCCTCCCTGACCCACGCTGCACTGATAACCCTGTCACTCCCCATCCTACCAGATGTGCCCCAGTGCCGTCCCTTCCACAGCCGGTTCTCCAGGTGCCTCCAGCAGACATCTCCCTTCGTCAAAGGCATCAGCCCAGGTGATTTATGGGCTCCACTGTCAGAAGTCTGATGCTGTCAAAGCCTACAGAGGAAGGCGCCCGTGCTGGCTCCCGCACAGCAGCACCCTTCAGCTCTCCTCTCAGGCGTGCAGCAGGCTTTGAGAGATAACAAATAACTGGGAGGCAACCTGAAGTTTTAAAGGAGACAAGTCAATCCTGACTTATTGTTATTATCTCCTAATAGTTTACACGGGATTATTCTGTAATTACTCAGTGAATCATGCTGACAGTTTGCATGTTTGCTGTTTCTGTGAATTACTCCCATGCCTGCCTCTGAAGGCATCATTACTCTTGCTTGCAGAGGTGCTGCCCCGATGCGCCGTGTCCCACTGCCAGGCAACTGCAGCAGAGCACGGAGATGCTATTTGCTTGGGTTTAGTAACAGTTTCTCATCTCCGTAATTAATTCCCTCCTAATTGTGCTCTGACTGGCTGGTACCTATTGTACAGCCTCATGAATAACAGAATGGGGAGTAAATTCTTATTTTAATAAGGTCAAGAAATATTTAATGCAACCACCATGCACTAAATTAAACAAGTTTTTGCCAAAGTGGCTGATAGACTGAGCTCTGTCTCCTGCAGATATTGCTTTGTCACTGTCTTTCTTTAGGCCATTGATGTTTTTATTGTGCCAATGTGGATGTTGCTGGTGCCTTCTCCACTGCTTTGCTCTGGAAGTCCATCAAGTCTTGCAGTGATAGCAGCAGAAATAAAGGGCTGTTTCTCTGAGCTACTCTAAAAGCCCTGATCACACTAATAAAACATCGGTTCATAGAGAAAATCCCACCCTCTCACTTATTTCAGCACCCGGCTCACTTTCCAGCCAAACTGGTCTTTCCCACCTAGAGCAGAGGCCAACTACGGGCACACCATTGCACTTAGCTTCATGTTTTTACTGCAGCTGCTATTTTTCTGGCTACAGTTCCCTAGGTACACTTTAGCAAGCACTAAGAGATGCTGATCTGATCTACTACCCTCAGCTGGGGCCCACCCGCGCCAGCTCCCAAGATGTGTGGTGGCTTTGGACATGCACGCAGAGGGCTGATGTTCTGCCTGCATCCCCCTGGCTCCTGCTCTCTGCTGCTGCCTGGAGAAGCTGAGAGCCAACAAGGCTGGGGACACGGGTGACATCTGACAGAAAGCATCTGCCTGCTTTCCACAGCCCTGTCGCTGGTGCCTGTTGCATCACCACTATCCAGTTTTCTTCATCAGCGTTTTCTGGTTTGTTGTGGCTTTTTTCTGACGTTCGAGGTGAGCGTCCCTTTTTCACTGCGCTTAACCTTGCTGGCACGACAGAGGGCTTTGCTGCCATTGTTAAACAGCTCAACCAGAATGACCCAGCAGTGCCCCACTAATTGCATGCACTTCTCATGGCTAATTGTGTCTGCTTTTACGTAATGCTGAGCAGCAGCACTTTGCTGCACCCCCAAGCTTCTCCCCCCGATGTGACGGGGCTAGCAGCACGCTCCCTGCCTTTCTGCAAAGGCCCCCGCTGTCGCAGCAGGACCAAGCCCAGGGAACTCAGCTTTCCCAGCTACAATTTCAGCACAGCTCCCCTTTTGCCAGCACCAGCAAAGCTGCAAGCTGGTCCTGCCTGGGCCATGCCCACAGCAAAAGCCGTCTCTCCCCACTGGCTTTCGGTCACTGCCCCAGTCTGGAAAACTTGACCTCAGTGACTGCCGATGTTGGTGCCCCCGATGGCACGTAGACTTCCTCATGATAAGGAGGCAGACTACAAATGCTCATCGCAGGAGAAGAGAAATGATGCTGTCTATGGAAGTGACTCAGCAAGTCAAATCCCGCAGCAAACTCCACCAGCTGGTGCGTGCCTGTCAAACCAGGGCATCGCCCGGGGTGCTGCAGCCTGGATCAGTGGAGCTGGCTGTTAATACCACAACCGGCTCCCAGTGGGACTCTTAAAATTAACTACTAGTTTTACCCTCTATGGCTCATTCCCCCTTTTCCAGGGAGCTCCGTCAGCTCCCCGGCAGGGCCAGGCATCCCACCAAGCATTTCAGAGGGGGCTGATCTCTGCTCCCCCCTCCCCATTCAATCCCACTGCCAAAATCAGTTTGTATTTCTTTGGCAGCACCGCCTTGGCTAACGTTGTGTCACTCTGTGAGCCTGCAGCCAGTCTGACTAGCTGAAAAATCAGTGCATGGTGTGAAGCAGCTCACTTTCAAGCAAAACAAAATATTCTGGTATTTGATCTTGTTATTTTATTTCCTGGTGACAGCGCAGTCCCTCTTCCCATTGTGGATCGGGAAATACTGATCCAGCCCATGCCAGTCCTGGTTCTCAGCAGGGGTTTCTCATTGAAAGCAGCACGCATGCAAACATAATACAGTTATGTAAAAGTTTACGTTTCAGGAGACTTACATACATTCATTCAAAATGTTTAAACAAGAAAGTACTTGCAAAGTTAATGATTATTTATGACCACGTGTCATGCCTTCTTCGAGTACCAAGGGACTCTAACCAAACACGGAGAAAACATCAGGCAAACAAGAAAATGACAGTCTGAAAGTAAAGGAAATCTTTGCTTTCGATCCATCTCATTTCCACCTCCAGCCTCCTGGGGCTAAGCAGCAAACTGCTCCTGAAAGACGCCGCACTGACGGCACACGGTGGCTCGGGGGGATGCTCCCAGGACCCCTGCCACAAGGGCTGGTCCTGCACACCAGCCCCACACACCACCCCCTTCCCCAGAGCTGTCGGTTCTCCTCTGCAGATGGGCTGGGAAAAAGCACTGGGTTTCCCCCAGCTGCCTCGTATGGCGGCTTGTGCAGTGCAAAGCAAGGTGTAATTAAGAGCTACTCTCTTGGGCAATCAATTAATCAGTGATGGAGATCCCTTCCTGTGCAGGGGCCTCGGCGGTCCCCGCGGTGGGTCTGCATCGCCAAGGCCACACGTGGCACAGGGGGGCTGCATTGCCAAGGCCACACCTGGCACAGGGGGGCTGCATTGCCAAGGTCGCAGGTGGCACAGGGGGGCTGCATTGCCAAGGCCACACCTGGCACAGGGGGGCTGCATTGCCAAGGGTCGCAGGTGGCACAGGGGGGCTGCATTGCCAAGGTCGCAGGTGGCACAGGGGGGCTGCATTGCCAAGGTCGCAGGTGGCACAGGGGGGCTGCATCGCCAAGGCCACACGTGGCACAGGGGGGCTGCATTGCCAAGGTCGCAGGTGGCACAGGGGGGCTGCATTGCCAAGGTCGCAGGTGGCACAGGGGGGCTGCATTGCCAAGGCCACACCTGGCACAGGGGGGCTGCATTGCCAAGGTCACATGTGGCACAGGGGGGCTGCATTGCCAAGGTCGCAGGTGGCACAGGGGGGCTGCATTGCCAAGGCCACACCTGGCACAGGGGGGCTGCATTGCCAAGGCCACACGTGGCACAGGGGGGCTGCATTGCCAAGGTCACACGTGGCACAGGGGGGCTGCATTGCCAAGGTCGCAGGTGGCACAGGGGGGCTGCATTGCCAAGGCCACACGTGGCACGGGGGGCTGCATTGCCAAGGTCGCAGGTGGCACAGGGGGGCTGCATTGCCAAGGTCACATGTGGCACAGGGGGGCTGCATTGCCAAGGCCACACGTGGCACGGGGGGCTGCATTGCCAAGGCCACATGTGGCACAGGGGGGCTGCATTGCCAAGGCCACACGTGGCACGGGGGGCTGCATTGCCAAGGTCGCAGGTGGCACAGGGGGGCTGCATTGCCAAGGCCACACGTGGCACAGGGGGGCTGCATTGCCAAGGTCACAGGTGGCACAGGGGGGCTGCATTGCCAAGGCCACACCTGGCACAGGGGGGCTGCATTGCCAAGGTCGCAGGTGGCACAGGGGGGCTGCATTGCCAAGGCCACACGTGGCACAGGGGGGCTGCATTGCCAAGGTCGCAGGTGGCACAGGGGGGCTGCATTGCCAAGGTCGCAGGTGGCACAGGGGGGCTGCATTGCCAAGGCCACACGTGGCACAGGGGGGCTGCATTGCCAAGGCCACACCTGGCACAGGGGGGCTGCATTGCCAAGGCCACACCTGGCACAGGGGGGCTGCATTGCCAAGGTCGCAGGTGGCACAGGGGGGCTGCATTGCCAAGGCCACACCTGGCACAGGGGGGCTGCATTGCCAAGGTCACAGGTGGCACAGGGGGGCTGCATTGCCAAGGCCACACCTGGCACGGGGGGGCTGCATTGCCAAGGTCACATGTGGCACAGGGGGGCTGCATTGCCAAGGCCACACGTGGCACAGGGGGGCTGCATTGCCAAGGTCGCAGGTGGCACAGGGGGGCTGCATTGCCAAGGTCACATGTGGCACAGGGGGGCTGCATTGCCAAGGTCGCAGGTGGCACAGGGGGGCTGCATTGCCAAGGTCACATGTGGCACAGGGGGGCTGCATTGCCAAGGTCGCATGTGGCACAGGGGGGCTGCATTGCCAAGGCCACACGTGGCACGGGGGGCTGCATTGCCAAGGTCACATGTGGCACAGGGGGGCTGCATTGCCAAGGCCACATGTGGCACAGGGGGGCTGCATTGCCAAGGCCACACCTGGCACAGGGGGGCTGCATTGCCAAGGCCACATGTGGCACAGGGGGGCTGCATTGCCAAGGTCGCAGGTGGCACAGGGGGGCTGCATTGCCAAGGTCGCAGGTGGCACAGGGGGGCTGCATTGCCAAGGCCACACGTGGCACAGGGGGGCTGCATTGCCAAGGTCACATGTGGCACAGGGGGGCTGCATTGCCAAGGTCGCAGGTGGCACAGGGGGGCTGCATTGCCAAGGCCACACGTGGCACGGGGGGCTGCATTGCCAAGGTCACATGTGGCACAGGGGGGCTGCATTGCCAAGGCCACATGTGGCACAGGGGGGCTGCATTGCCAAGGCCACACCTGGCACAGGGGGGCTGCATTGCCAAGGCCACATGTGGCACAGGGGGGCTGCATTGCCAAGGGTCGCACATGGCAGAAGCAGGAGTGGTTGTAGGTTAGAGATGCAGCAACAACGGCAGCTTGAGTTATCGTGGCACACAAACACACAAACGTGATCACACGAAGGCGTGCAAGTCTCCCAGCCCTGGGCTCCCCAAAAGCCAGAAGCCGTGTGTGTGTCCACCCATAGGTGTGTGCAAGCACACTTATCCCAAACTAGACGCGTTTTCCACATAGGTGCTATACTCACAGCGTGGGAAGGGATTTCCCATCCAGCCCTGCCTGCTCTCCCCCCTCGGTGATGCCAGCCCTCCTCGTAAAGCAGCCTAATGCGAGGATGTAATAATGCCTGATCTCAGAAAAGCTGAGCCACCCAGTTACTTGCTGAAGCCAAATGGTGCTGGGGCGCTGGGGGCTGTGCTGAGCTGTGCTTTAGTGTCTGCCTTGCCATGGGGTGAAACCCTGATTCCAGGAAAGCAAAAAAGGAGTTTCACCATTGACTCAGCAAGGCCTCCAAAGGGATGATGTGGCAATCTTCCTGGCACTGTGCAGCTGAAGAGAGGGTTAATTTTGAATTATTTAAACACAGTTCGCTGGGGTCATCCCTTCCTGTCTCAGGGCTTTGGCTCTCTGGGAGAGCAGTGCCAGGTTGCGCCCACCGCAGGTGAGGACATCACCATCTTTGCCCTGCTTTGCTCAGCCCATCCGCATCTGCTGGGGCTTTTGGAGCAGCAAGCGCAGCCTCAAACACCGCGTGGAGCAGGGTCCCCAGCCCTCCAGCGCAGCACGCAGTGGTTCTCTGGCGATCGCATCTCATTTCTGAAGGGTTCATCCCTAAAAACTGCTTAAAGCTAAATCTTCGCTGACCAGCCTTTCTTCTGAGCACTCTGTCCACCAGCTGAGTATGTGTGTGACACTCCTGAATTCAGCGTTTATCTGGCTTATCAGTAGGTAGATCTCCGCTCATAATCAGGTGCATACTGTTTTCCCAGCAAACAGGGGAATTTGCTCAGACTATCACCCTTAAGGCAACTACTGTTTGTAAGACAACCAAGAGATTATAATTATAAAAGCAAGCACAGCATGTGTACACAAACCTAACTCCTAGGAAGCGTGGATGAATCTGGGGCGGTTATGCCGCTGCCTGGATATAGAAGCCCAGAGTTATTCTGGTAGCTGATTCAGTCCCTTTTAAGATGCATGAAGCTGTTACTCATGATAGTAGCTCCAGGCCATGTGCTCATCTGAATTTCACCACCAAGCTGGTGTGGGTGCATTAGGTTTACACCAGTGAGAAGGGAAGCTGGTGCACATCTAGAGAAACCTGTTGTAGATGGGATGGTCCTGGGTCACACCGAGGCCACTTCACATAGCTTTAGAGATGCATTAAGTATCTTTTATACTACCAGAGAAGTCTAAAGGGACCTATGTGAGGCGATGGGCTGTGTCAGACCAGGCAGAGCACAGCATCCCTGCTTCGCTCCGACCTGCCGCATCCTGAAGGCTGGATGGGTGCAGACCCTCGAGGAGTCCAAGGACAGACTCCCCGGCACTGATGCTGCTGGACCCTGCCTGCCCCGGCACCGATGGTGCTGGGAAGTTTGCGTGAGCACAGCTTTTGCTCAGAACAGCAATTCCTGACTCCTCGCCCCGGTGCTCCCTATGCTGCACAAGCTCTGCGCTCTGCCTGGTGCACTCTGTTCAGAGCAGCATCCTTAGTCCAGTACATCCAGTAAAGCAGAAAGTTTCACTGGGCTGCGGTGGGTGATTGCGCTGGGTGCTGGCTGAGTTCTAAGCAGCTGATTCTTAGCATTTTCAACAAAATTCATTATTACGTGTCTTTATACGACATCAATTGAAAAGCACACAAATCTTTATAATGCTTAAAGAGTGTGATTGATACTGGGTTATTCATAAACTCCCCATTCACGCCTGCACCCATGAATCCCTTTCCAGTGTGTAAAATGCAGAACAGTTGTTGCTGCAAGCAGTGGCACAAGCATGTCGGGAGCTACACTCGCCCTCTGCTCCTTCCCAAGAGGTGACCGAGCAATGCAAGTTCCTGCGTGCTCTGCTGCAAGCTAAACAGCCGCCTTTGGCAGGCGCCCTGGGTCTTGTTTTCAGAGGTCCCTGAGCACGTAGTTTGCAGTGCAAAGAAACACCGGTTCATTTTGTTTTAGCGAGCTGTCATTGAGCTGAAATCCATTTGCTTTCCAGCAGCCTAATGGGAAGCTGCTGGATTCAGGCATGTCCCACTTTGCAAGTCGGGAGATTGTCAGGAGTGTAACGTAGGACTATGCGAGTAGCTTGTATTAAATCATATTGAGAGTCTGTCTTCTCCAATATCCTGCCTCTGATAACAACATACACCTAGAGAAGAGGATAAGAATAAGGACAGCGGGTAACACTGTCCCCCAAACCACTCTGCCAACCTTTATCGGGCTGCGGTCAGTCTGCCGAAGCCAGAGTATCGTTGTATTAACAGCCCTCAACTGATTTTCCACTGTGCCTGATGTGCAGTACTATTCTGCTTGGTTTGAACACTAGCTGCTAATTTTATGTGACGTTTCTGGGGGCACTGTAGACTCTGGGTGCTCTCAGAAGGGGTGCTAGTTTGTATCGGCCAGAAAGGATGATGATCCTAGCGCTGGTGATACTGGTGTCTAAACCAACCTTTTGCTGAGCACCAAGGAGTGAGAACACAATATCCCAGTAAATTTCCCTGGAGAAGCAAAGCAGGGGAGAGGGTTAAGTGAGCAGGACTGGCAGGGAGATTTGTAACCCCCAGCCGTGCAGCTGAGCTGGTGGCCGGTCTGTGCCAACACCTCCCCAAGAGATGGGCTGCACCCCAGCACCGACGCGCTGCTCAGAAGCTGGGTCTCTGCACGAGAAGTTGTGGAGAACAGTGGGAGCTGTCCCAGGCCAAGCTTTCCGAACAAAAGATGCTGATTTTCCCTTGAAGATGGCTCTAAGATCAATATTTTGAATTCTTCCTTCTTTTTCTAAGGTCAGCATCAGGTGTTTCCAATTATCACAAAGAAACGCCACATTACTTCATCCGGAAGAGCAGAAGAAAATAAATTGGAAATACTGATTATTTGTCTTGTGCAATTATTCTGGGAACAGTTCCCTGGGGATTTGGTGCATAATGTGATGTCAATGAACGTGAGAAAAGAAACCCTATTGTCATGAAAAACACGTGCTGTGAGGAACATGTTCAAGGTTTTTCGGTGTCCACATGGAAATGTCTCATCTCAGACCCTTTCTGTCCATCTCAGCGATGTGAAAAACCGAACACGTCACCATTTCCAGGGCCTAAATGGGGAATGGAGAATGATGCTGCGCTAATATTTAGGAGTAGCTGGAAGGAAAATAAACAGTTCTGCTTGTCTTCTGTTTCATGGAAGTTTTGAGGAGGCTTTTTGGAGAGCGATATGCAAACTGGCAGGTTCCCAGCTGCTGATTCCCCCTTATTTGAAGACTGTTGACTGCCATCACCTTTCGTGACACCAAGGAATTGATCCTGGCAAAGCAGAGAAACGAGACAGCAATGTGTTCGTTCCCCAGATTTTAAAGCCTGGTACCTTGGCACAAGAGCAATTCCTTCCTTGAAGCATCTTGTTTACAAGATTAATGGCAAAATTGAAAAAAATCATGTGATGCTGTTAAAACAGCTCGTGTTCTTGCAGATATAAAGGGGAAAACAGAGGGGACTGCTGAAAAGAGGAGATCAGAAAGTGCTTGGCAGGTGCATTTCCAATCCCCCTTTCTCAATTCTCCACACAGATTTTACACCTTCAGGTATATTGTTATAAAATAGCAACTCAGAGACAAAAAAAAGACTTGCTAAGAAAAAAACATCGCCATGCCATCCCAGGGAATCATCCAGTCCATTAACCGTGGCTCAGAGAAGCACCAAAGCGCCATGTGCATCTGCCTCACGCTCACCCAGCCACATCCGATGGCTTTAAGAGTAGGAGAGAGGAATTATGAATATAAAAGTATATACTATTTATGGGGACTGCTATAGAGGGAAATAAAAAAAGACGCGGAAACTTCACCTTGGTGCCTGATTGTATAGCTGGAGCAAAACCACTTCTCTCAGAGGGGTAGGAGAATCAGTTCAAACCTTCCCAAAAAGCACTGAGGACATTTCTTCGAGGACATTAATTCTGACAGCACCTTCCTTTGTGTCAAAGCAGAGTCAGTCCATATGTCCCCCCTGGAGGAACTTTCTCTCTGCTGCAGTTTCTTTTCTTTGGGGCTTTTTCCACCTAAGAGCTCTCTTCATTTTGGTTTCCCATGGGATTATATTAAAGAAGCAAGCAGGTATTTTTAATAAAAAGAAAAAAAGCCATCAACCATCAGAAGAGCCAAATGCTGGAGCCCGCAGGGAAACAGTAATAAAAAAGTCCCAACTGGCTAGGATGGGGGAGGGGACAGCTTACCAGGAGCTGGGTCCTGGCCAGGAGAGAGGTCAGGCTTGATCTGAGCCAGGTCCCACTGTCCTTCGTGCCACACCAGCCTGTGCCTGGAAACCTGCTGCTGGCTGGGAAACTGAGGCACAGAGCAAGATGTCCAGCTCCACCTCTCAGAGCAGGCGTGACACCCCCCGTGTCCTTTCCCTGTGCCGGGGGGCAGCTCACACCCCGATGGGGGGGTGCTGCAGAGCCCTGTGAGCCCAGCGGGGGTTTGGGGGGGCTCTCCCAGCTGCCACCCAGCCTGGAGCATACCCAAGCTGTGGTGAACCAGGGATGTTCATGCTCAGCTCGCAGTCTTGCTGGCCGCCCAACCTCTTGCTGCTCCTTCATGGGCCACCACCTTTGTTTTTAAACTCTGCCACCAAGTGTCCCCCCTAGGCAAGCCCCGAGGCCGGAGCTGGTAGGCGCATGCGTGCTGGGCACCCTCCAAAGCCCCCCAGGTACCGCAGAGGGGGCTTAGCAAGAGGTACCTGCAAGGGGCCAGGCGAGGCCAGGACAGTGTCCACAAACGGACCTGGTGGTAGGGACGATGGTGCCGCATCCCTGCGAGGTGCAGAGCCCTCGTACATCTCGGTCTGCACTGATGCCGGTCGGCATAGTAACGACATGCACAGGGAATGCTGGCTGGATGCAAACTGCAGACACTTCCCTGAGTGGAACGGCTCAGCCCCTTTTCTCCGCCCTGTACAGCACCGGTGGCATTTAGAGGCTATTTATACATATATAATAAAGGTGAAGGGCCAAATCCTGTTTCTCATTCCCCCGTCCTGGGGAAATGAAACTCCCCTGAAATCCATAGGCAAGGACTCAAACTTTCTCTGCTGAGAGCGAGAGCAGAATCCAACCCTAAGTGTTCCAAGTTTCCCAGTATTGTTTTTTTTCCTTTTTTTTTTTTTTTCTTCTTAGAAAATCAATGTCATTTAAAAATTATATAACTGCAAAAAAGCATCTGAAAAATTTCAGGATGGTGCTTCTATTTTATCAAACCTTTTCTCCATTAGTCTTCCCACACAACTGCTGTCACCCATTAGCCTGCCAAAGAAACTTTAGGCAGATCCTTTCTGTTTGGCTGCTCAGCAGGTAGCACTTACCTGCCCAGCCAGCAGCCCCGCTCGCATCCTGCATCCTGCCCAGCATCCCTGCGGATACGCTTCACCTGTGCCAAGGACAGCGGGGATCCTAGTGGCGACAGTCCTTTAGCACCGACCCAGTGTCCTCTAGTCCTGGCTCAATCCCATAGAAAAGGTAAAAGCCCCCAAACTCTCCTCCTGCAGCAGCTGCTGGTGTCAGGAGAGTGTGCAGCCACCTGGGATTTCCACGGACGGGAATTGCCAAAGCGAACCCATGCCGAGATAACCTGGCACTATCTCCACTGCATTTGAAAGGAATTGGAGGAACTTTGGGGCTGTCAATTTTTTTGAAATAGCTTTTGATGGAATTGATTTTTTTTTTTTTTTTTTAAGGAGAGGGGGAGTCTTTTCCTCATGCAGAAAGGGGTTGTTTCCCTTGGGAAACATCACTGAACCCCCACACCCCCCACCCTCCGGTATCTGCAAACAGCCGCTCTCACCCTGAGTCTCCACGTGCCCTCGCTCTGCTGTGCCGCAGGGTGAACATGCCAGAAGCAGAGTTAGGTCAAAGCTGAATCTGCTGGAGACTTGCCCTCTTTATGCTTCCAGCTGCATCCCTCAGGTACACCGGCAATTTTTATAATAATTGCATTTATTGATTTCTTCCAATGTGACCTCTGGGCTCAGCTAGAGCACAGGGGTTGTGCGGGCAAGCATGACAGGGTGCATGCACGTGAGATACGTGCCCTGCCCCCACACTGGCCCAGGCTCATGCGTCTCTCCCATCCTCAAGACATCTAGCTCCAGGTGGCCGCCCATGCTGTGGACCTCTGAAGCTGCTCTCCCTGCAGAGCCGATTGCTTACAAAGGAAAAAAAAACCAACCCTAAGCTAGATTTTTTGCTGCAGCAAATGATCATGCAATTCTTTGTGCCACAAATCGTTCCCAGTAGCAAATGGATCTGGGGATGGAGAGGTTTCAGTGGCAGCTTTTGGGTCAGACCCTGGGTGTGGGACCACTCCAAGGCTGCTTGACCTTTAAAAACTCTGGCCAAAGCCTCTGAGAGGAGACCCCAAACTACCCCAGTGAGTTCAATATTTGCTTTCCAGCAGATGACCCTCATGCAGCAAATAAAGCAGCCTCCAAGCACGGCCCCGGTGCTGTGGGATGAACATCTGATGGTGCTTCCTGCAAGAGGTGACCATCTCCTTTTCTCTCAGTCAAGCTGTGCTCACATTTCAGTCTTTGAAGCACGACTTTCCCTGCTTCCCTCCCTGCTGCTGTAACAAAGGGGCCTGTGGCAGCCCCTTTGCCTTCACTTGTATTTGAAATAACAGCAACAGGTTGAAGAGGAGAAAGCGCTATCTCCCACCTGGCTCCCAGAAGAGTCTTCAAATACCTAGGAAAGACAAAGAATAAATATTAACTTAAGAAATTGCTCCCTTAACTTGATTTAAAACCAAAACTCCCTGGGAGAGATATAATGTTCAGCCTGCTTCGGCATCTAAACACACAGCAGCTTTCCCCTGTATATGCTGGGTCCAGTAAATTTAACCTGAGAAAAAAGAGTTCAGCAGAGGCAGGAAGGGTGGAATTGAGACAGCAGGGGAATTTTCTCTCCAGACAGAAGATGACATGAAATATTCACCAGGACTCCTCTGGTGTGTCCCAGTGTGACCGCAGGGGCTGGGGGCTGGCACCGCTGGGTGCTCCAATGTCCCAAGTGTTCCCAAATGTCCATTGGTAAGCTCCACGCTCCCATTTTGCAGGTGCTATTGCTCCTTGGAATATGGGATCCGAGGCCAGGTGAGGTCCAGAAGAGCCTCCAGACCCACTTTCACACTCCAGGCTTACGCCCACATAGTTTGCAGAGTTATGCCTGCAGTACATGGGAGCCGGGATGTCCCTCCCACGCTTCCCACTGTTGCCCCCGCTACCAGGTACGAAGGTGCTGGTGATGTCTGATCCCCACACAGACCCGCTCACGGCCACACACCAAAGCACCGAATTACATAGATGCAAAGAGTAAAGCGAGCTTAGAGGTTGTTTTGTTTTTGTTTTTTTTTTTTCCCCTTTCCCTAGATTATTTTTTAATTAAGCCAGAATGTCTCCTGTGGCAGTGTACACAAAGCAGTAAAAAGCTTTGGAGCGTGATTAAACACTCAAGTGAAGCAGCGACAACATCGCTCCGGCTCTTCCACTGCACAGCCCATCAGAAATAAAGACGTGAGCTAAAATAGCAGGCGCTCACCCAGCAAAATGCCAGGAGACTCCAAGCAAACTTCAGCCCTTTATATACGGGGGGGGTTTAAATAAATAAATAAATAAAATTTACAAATGACAACGCAAAGAACCACTGCAGTGCCGCTCTGTGAAGAGCCACCCCAAGGCTCTGAAGTTCAGAGGCGCAGTCTCTCTCTCCAAAAAGGAGATAATATTCAATTTTTTTTTTTGCGTCCTCCTGAAGATGGAATAATTTCTCCAGCTCCCGGCCATGTCTCATGCATCCCCCCACCCCCTACTTTCCTGCAGTCTTGCAGGGGTCCTTTTGAAAGGCTTTGCTTTCTCTGTTCTCTTATCTGTGCTTCATGTTGGACTGGATGGGTCCAGGATAACTCTGGCAGGACCAGTTAACGTGGGAGAAGGACACCAAAACCTCAGGCCTGGGGTACCAGCCTCCTCTTCTGCAGGTTTCTCTTCATTTTCTTCTAATCCTCGAGGCGAAGCAGCAGTGACATGTTCCAGCTTGCAGGGAGCTGCCTCACCCTCCCCTGCCCAGCACAACCACACCATATTTCACTGTGGCTGAGCTAAAACTTTGCAGCTGGCCGAGTGCGGGGGCTACCCAGCGCGGAGGGGAGGCTCTCGGCCAGCCCTGGCAGCTCTGGCCAGCAGGATGGTGGCCACAGGGCCATCAGTGTGTGCAGAGCAGTGCAGCAGGAGGTGGGCTGTCCCCATGTCCCCTTATGACCAGGGTACCGGTAGGTACCAGGTGCTCCACGCTTGATAGAGTTACTGAGTGCAACAGAGAAGGAGCTTACTGATATTAAGAGACTGTGAGAAATTTGCTTTTTAATTTGCTTAGAAGAATTAATGTTAAAATTAGTTCTTAAAAAATTCAGAGGTATTTTGTTTCATTCCCTCTCCCCTCTTCTTCAGTGGTGAAAAAGATAACAGAAAAAGATAATTGGGAGGATGCCAGCTGAGAAATTTAAAATAGATTAAAATCATTCCTCTTTTCTACCTGCAGAAGGAAAATATATACACACACACAGAGGCGTGTGTGTGTGTGTGTGTGTGTGTGTGTGTGTGTGTGTGTGTATTAGGTGTATGTATTAGCACTTTGCTCCTTTAAGGAAAGTTAGTGAATAATGGTTATGCCAGGAAGTGCCAATTTAACTAGACTCTGCTAATTAGAAGACATGGTGTCACCCCTGTCAGGCGTGGCATTGCACAGGACCTTCGAAAATCTGCGGCTGGTTTCCAAATGTATGTCAAGCCCAAGGACCAGCCCTTTCCAGCCACGTGTCCCAGCGTGTCCCACTTTTTTTTTTTTTTTTATTTGCTTTTCACACACTGCAAGTCCCAGTGTAATCCCCCAAAGAGCAACAAAGCAGCATCTTTACTCACTTGGGCATTTGTTTGATCTCTCTCACATTTGTGGGTTTTATACACACACGAGGCATGGAAAATGAGGCATCAAAAGTTTCCCTATTTCTGGATCTGAAAGCAGAGTTGTCAAATGCAAATTATTTTACTACTTTATCGATGCTATTGATGCATGCAGCGGATTAAGAAGTAGCCTACTGACATATTATTTATGTGCCTTCAATATTTTGTTACGGGTCAAGTATTTCACCTCCCTGCTTTAAAAGCACACAGCCCCAGACACCTGCAGACCCAGAAAAATCCCTGTAACAGATCGAGTGCAGGGCTGGACCGAGGAGGGTTCTGCTCTGAGAACCCTCAGTTAATCAGGAGACTTCCACAGCTGGAAGCTCAATGATTTCCTTCCGAGGAAAACAAAACACTACCAAAGAAAATTTGGAATAAAGGCGTTGTTTGTGGGTGGTAGCACCCCACAGGTCCCCCAAAGCTGCCCTGGTCTGGGGTCACACTGCAGGGGGGCTTGTCGTGTGCTATGGGCTTTGGGCAGCAGTGAGAGAAGTAAGGCTGAGGTGGTGGCTTCCACGGAACCCCCCGTTGCCAAGTGGTTTATGACTCTCATAACATGGTGGCTTTGGCGTGAACTGTTTTTGTGGCAGTTAGGCAAAGCAGAGGATTATTCTGGAAAAATTGGTGTTTGCAGAACACAACAGAGGAACACATTTGTTTTGCCCTATGATCATTGAATCGTTTAGGTTGGAAAAGACCTTTGAGATCATCAAATCCAACCATTTCAGCCAGGACTGCCAAGTCCATCACTGAACCACTTCCCGCAGCAAAACAAGAGACACCAACCTGCTGGTCTGCGGCATCGGACCTGCCCCACCGGGGCGGCTCGGTGTGTGTCGATGCCCGCATCACGTCCCAGGCAAAGCCAGCAGCCTTGCAGGCTGCCCTGCCAGCCAGCGGTGCCCAGCTGTGCTCAGCCTCTGCTTTCCATGCCAGCATCTCCAGTGGCACTGGGCGATGCTTCTGTGCAGGGAAGGGGGGGGTCCCTGAGCCCCCTGCCTAGGGACAACCGGCCTTTCGGTACCTGAGCTCTGTTCTCCTTGCCTTGAGCTCCTGGGAGCTAAAATCAAGCCCTTCATTTTTCAGGGGCTTTGATGGCCCAAACCCCAGCGCTGCAAGGTGGAGATCAGAGTCCTGCACCCTTTAATCCCACCCCTGTAATCTCACCTCCTGCTCTGAGGGACTCAAGCCGCTCCGAGCCAGACGAGACGGCAGCTTTTGCAAAGCTGATCCGTGCCCTGGGCGCAGCGAGGGTGTTCCTGCCAACCCGTAACGCGTCGTGGCACCGACCCGGGGATCAATCTGCTGCCCACTCACCCACCAGGGATTGCTCTGCAAAACTGAGCAAGGGACTAAATCCCATCAATCCTCCAGGATGCACTGACTCCTCTTCGCAGCGCTGGGGTGAAGCTGCAGCCCTGTGAGCCGAGCCCCAAAACCTCGGGAACTGTTTCAGCAAATCCACATTTACGGTCCTGAGCTTTTAACTCGGCATCCCGCTCTCCCGGGGCGTTGCAGGGCTCTGGCAACCGGGGGCTTTGGTGAGTCTTTCAGCTTGCCAGTCACACTGCGAGGCCGGAGGGAAAAGCGCGTGGGGTTGAGCTTTCACTCCTTTTGCTCCCTTATGGGATGAATTAAACAGTAATAATAAAAGGAGGCAGTTGGAACAAAGTATTATGATTTACTTTCCAGGGGTTTTAAAGCTTTTATTTAAGCCTTTTTGTCTTAACCTGAGTCGATGTTTGAAGTGAAAATGAAGTTTCAAAAGGCAGCGATGCTTTTGGTTTAGAAAAACTTCAGAGTATTTGTCTTTCCCATACCTGTCGGGTGCGTGCAGGTTACGCCTTGGAGGGAAGAATGGCAGGATTCACCCAAAATGATTCATTTATTTTCTCCTGTTAGTTTCCTTTCCACCCAAATTCTGTTCTCCGGCAGAAGTAGCAAACTCACCCACCCCAAGGGATGACTTCAGAAGTGACTTGTTGATTAATAAGCAATATTCATTGATTCCAGCTCTATTATTCCTCCCATGCATTAAGCCCAATAAGCTTTTAAGCTGCTCTGGCTGTGTAAAGCATTAACCAGGACTCTGATGCAGCAAGCGCAGGGGGCGAGCGGGCAACCGGAGCTGCTTCCTCAAATACCTGGAGAAACAGAGATGGTTCCCGAGGGATGGGTGGCCGGGAAGGGCGGGACACCACGCAGCTGATGCAGGCGCTGAACTTCACCATCAGGTTTTGTCTGGTTTGGATCCATTGTGTTTTCCACCGGGGAGCTTTTGCATTTTAGCTCAGGGGTGAAGCTGATCTTGGTCACCCTACTCCTATTTACCGTCGGTTGTTGTTTGTTAGTTAAGAATAGTCGCTTCCCTGGGATAAATCAGGCAGGGAGATTTGAGCGGATCATTTGGAGTGGGCGCAGTCGGGGAAGATAGCAGCTTTCCACGCCAACCTGCTGTTCTTTCCTTCACTGAGCTACCCCCAGCCAAAAAAACCCCAAGTGACGAAGCCTTTAGGAAGGGGAAGAGGTTGAAAATGAACCAGGGGACCAAGCCCAGGGCTGCGCCGTGCGCCTGCAGCCAGACACAGCCCAGGCACTGCCAGCGAGCCCAGCACCGTCCAAGCCTGCCTTTGCTGCAAGGTAGTGATGGAGTTTGCGGGGCAAGGCACATCAGAGGATGTTTAGAGTCGGGCACCTTTTCTTTCCTTGCATTTGTGTCAATACATCAGGGGTGTAACGATCGCAGCCCACCTGGTGGCAAAGCGCTTGGGATGTTTATTATCCTGTGAGGGAGCCAAGGGGAAAAACTCCCACCGATTTCAACAGGCAGCCAGGAGAAAGCGGAGCTCTGCCTCAAAACCAGGCGGAGAGGCTCGAGGGGAGCTACTCGGTGCCACGTTATAATAAATGTCGTAACTGCTGGGCTTTTCCCGTTGGGTTTAGGAAAGGTCACAGCCATCTGTCTGGGTTTGAAAAGGGCTGGACGCTTCTAAGCAGTGCTAGAAATGGTGAAACACCTGCAGAATGTGCGCCGTGAGCAGCGGCACGGCACATGGAGACGAGTTATTTGGGGGAGCGGAGCTGAGCCCCCGCCGACGTGTTTGTGCCGATCCCTGTCGGCAGCGAGCGCGGTGCCGGAGCCCAGGGCACAGGCTCGGGCCCCTCGGATGGATTTTTCCAGGGTCGGGAGTGGGATTTTGGGGACAATTCCCCACCAAGTCGGGGTGCTGAGCGTTTGCAGCTTTGCCACAGTAAATAAGAAACTCTGGGCGAGAGGCTGGAGATAACCAGGCTGTAACGGCTCCATCTATTGGGTAAAAATATAAAAGGGATGGAGCGCACACGGAAAATGAATTCAGATGAAAAAAAATATCAGAGAGGATTCAAAGCAGTTATCGCCACTTACAGCTTAATTGGACACAATTATAGAAATGTTGCTTGGTACTGTTCAAAATCCCAACGAAGGTAACGGCGAGCTGCTTTTGGAGACAGAGCTGAGCAAAGGCGATGCGATGCCAAGGGGTATCGGAAGCCCTCGGCGGGGTGTTGGGTGGCAAAGGGGGGTCGGGGCGGCTGTGCCCGGGGTGGGGGTCTTGGGATCACACGGGGGGAGGGGGAGCAGCGCTCGGCCAGGGGGGCTTTGCTTTGCTGGGTGCCTTCCTGCGGACGTCCACTCTTTCATGGGAGCAGAGGATCGTGGAGCAGCTTTGCTAAGGAAAGCAAACAACCCCCCCCCCCCCAAAAAAAAAAAAAGAACAAACCAAAACCAAAACCAAACCCCAATCCAGCACTTTCACCAGCAAGGAGCCGCTAGGGAGGGGGGCTGCGCCCCTCGCCCGTGCTCCCGGGGGCTGTGCCGCTGGTCCTGTGTTTTCCCCCGGGAATGCTGAAAAACAAACTCCGGGGCGGGAGGGGGGGGGGGGGGGGGGGGGCTCCCCTGGCGGCGGCAGCGGCGGTCCCGGGGCGGCGGGCAGGGCTCGCCCCCCCTCCCCCCGCGCTGCCGGGGGACACGGAGCGGGGGGGGCAGGAGGGGCGCGATCAGGGCCGAGCATCCCTCCCTCCGCCTCCCAGCGCGGCGGGGCTGGCCGCCGGGACCGGCACCGAGCTGCGCCGCGCTCTTCCTCCTGCTCCTCCTGCTCGGCGCGGCGGCGGGGGCTTTCCGGGGGGCGGGGGGCAGCGGCAGCCCGGCCGCGGGGGAAGGGGGGTCCCGCAGCCGCAGCCCGCGGGGGTCCCGGCGTCATCGCCGGGGCTCGCTCGGTGCCGGGGAGCAGCGGCGGCCCCGGGTGCTAGCGGGGGGGGGCGAGCGGCCGGTACCGGGGAAGGGGGTCCCGGCGCGATCGCCGGGGCTCTCTCGGTGCCGGGGAGCAGCGGCGGCCCCGGGGGCCGGCCCGGTGCTAGCGGGGGGGCGAGGCGGCGGCGCCCGGTACCGGGGGGGGGCGTCCCGGCGCCATCGCCGGGGCTCGCTCGGTGCCGGGGAGCAGCGGCGGCCCCGGGTGCTAGCGGGGGGGGGGGGGCGGGCCGGCGCCGCCCGGTGCCGGGGGGCGGGGGGCGTGTGCGCGCGCGGGGGAGCGGCGCCGCAGCATGTGAGCGGTGCGGCCGCCCAGGCGGGAGGCTCGGCCGGCGGCTCCCGGGCAGGGCGGCCCCGCTGCCCCCCGCGGGGCGCGGCCGGGGGGCGGCGGCGGCGCTCGTAGCGGCGGGGCCCAGCATGCCGCGCTGCCGGAACTGCTGCCCGGCGGAGCGCTCGGTGGCGGAGCGCTCGGTGCCGGCGCGGCGGGCTGCCCGCGGCGGCTCCCCCCGCCGCTCGGGGCCGCTGCCGGCCGCGGCTCGGGGGGCGGCGGGGCCCGGCATGGCGCGGCGCTGCTCGCCCTGAGCCCGGCGCGGCGGGGAGCGCCCATGGCGCGGGGGCGCCGGGGGCCGCGGCTGCACGGGCTGCGGCACATGTGCTCGCGGCGGGCGGCGCTGCCGCGGCGTGCGCTGTGGGTGCTGGCCTTCTGCACGGCGCTGGGCTTGCTGCTCGCCTGGTCCTCCAACCGCCTGCTGCACTGGCTCGCCTTCCCCTCGCACACCCAGGTGCGCACCGAGTGGAGCCGCCAGCTGCCCTTCCCCGCCGTCACCCTCTGCAACAACAACCCGCTGCGCTTCCCCCGGCTCTCCAAGGGGGACCTCTACTACGCGGGGCACTGGCTGGGGCTGCTGCTGCCCAACCGCACCGCCCGCCCGCTGCTCACCGAGCTGCTGCGCGGCGACGAGGCGCGGCTCCGCTGGTTCGCCAAACTGGCCGATTTCCGCCTCTTTCTGCCCCCCCGGCACTACGAGGGCATCAGCGCCGACTTCATGGACCGCCTGGGCCACCAGCTGGAGGACATGCTGCTCTCCTGCAAGTACCGCGGCGAGCTCTGCGGGCCCCACAACTTCTCCGCGGTGAGTGTGATCCCCCCCACACACCCGGTGCTCGGGGGGCTCCGGGGGATGGGCAGGGTAGCCCCCCGCCCGGCAGCGCCCCGTTCTCCTTGCAGCCCCCCTTTTCCCGACCCCCCCGGCGGGTCCCAGTTTGCTCCAGTGCTCGGTTCCGCTCCGGACCGCAGCTGATGCGCTCTGGTCCCAGGCCATCAGCAGCGGATGCTGAGGGGCTGGCTGCCCACTCATTTTTTAATTAAAAAAAAAAAAAAAAGTGCTGTGGCCATCCCAGCTGCTTCTGTCACGCTTTCCCTGTTGCTTCCAGCATAGTTGCATCCCGACTTTTCCCACCTCTAGCCGGGAGGGGAAGCGGCCCCCGGGGCACCCGGTCCTGTCCCGTCGGGGGGTGCCGTGCCCGGCCCCTGCCCCTCCGGCTGCCCGGGCATGGGGTTGCGGAGCTGCACCTTGTGTTGTGCTGTCGGGCAGCCTGATGAGGCTCGCAGGTGATGAGCTCTGCTAATGAGAGCTGCCGCCCTCACCTTCCAGAAGCCGCCCCCCCCCAGCCGATGCATGGGCCGGGAGTTTGCCGGTGGGCTCTGCCATGGCAGCGACCCCCAAACTCAGGGCACGGTTTTGCAGACCACCGAGAGTATCTGCCTGCAAAAATTCCTCTGGGACCGCTGGCAAGCTACGGCGCGGTGAGAGGGGATGCTGAGTTGCAGTAGCTCTAAGTGAGAGCTGGAACCGGACTCTCTCGAATGACCCTTTCGTACTTCATTGATAGCAGCTGGATGTTTATTGTGCTGGAATATTCTGCTCCTCTGATCTCTGCAGATATCCTAG
This sequence comes from Falco peregrinus, assembly GCF_023634155.1. Taxonomy (NCBI): domain Eukaryota; kingdom Metazoa; phylum Chordata; class Aves; order Falconiformes; family Falconidae; genus Falco; species Falco peregrinus. The sequence goes on along the minus strand of NC_073738.1, from coordinate 4,490,167 downwards.
AGAGGTGTACGCTGTGATTAAACACTCCTGCTGCTGCTAGTGGTGCCCGTGTCTGTAGGGAGAGATAACTAGTTCGAGCTGTTGCTGCTCCGCACGCAGGAGAGGAGTTGAATTCCCTGTTCTGGAAGTGCTGCCTGAGATGCATACCTAAAATCAAAAGAAATCGCCTCTTTGGATTTGTCACATCAAGCCTAGCTGGCTGCTAAATTGTAAAAGGGAGGAGAGAGAAGATCCCTGCGGGATGAAGTGAGCTGCCCAGGACTGTTGAGTTAGCATATGCTGCTGCAAAGATGAGCAGAAATGGAACGCGCTTTTTTTTTTTTTTTTTAAGTGTATTGAGATGGGCCCTTTATAGCAGGACAAGTCTGCAAGTGGTGGCACAAGGAAATTTGGGAATGATAGGCAGAGGCAGGCACTCGGTGCCGCTGGGCTGTGGGAAGCTGCCTCCCTCTGCCAGTTCCCCGGTTTCCAGGTGTGATGATGTTTGTCGCCACGATCTGGCTGCGGGTTTTAATGAGCTCTTGTTCTGAGTTGCGGCGAGCAAGGCAACGTGACTCACGTTGTCCCAAGAAATATAAAGTCAGGAACGCTGTTTTGGGCTGACACGGGCTAAGGGTGCTATGGGGAGTAATGCCGGAGTTAAGGGCAGGCTCTGATGTAACTCATTACTAGAAGCTCTGCAGCAGCTGTTTTGGACCACCCAGTGGGGTAATGGAGGTGGTCTCTCCAACCATCCTGCACAGACCTGAAAAGTTGCCTCTTGTGGGTGGGGGAGAAGGAAACGGGTGCGTGTCGGCCCCTCAGGACTCGCTGGGAGCTCGCAGGACACGGGGGCGCGGGGCAGCGCTCCCCACCTCCGGTCAGACCTGTGCTGTTGCACGGAGTCACTCAGCTGAGGAAATAGGAAAAATACAGGGGAACTTTCCCCCTCCTTCCCATCCCAAAGGGTGTGTGGCCCCAGCGCTGGGGTGGAGGGAGATGGGACCCTCCGTGCCAGGGGAAGCAACTGGAGCTGCCTTCCTTGTGCTGAGCAGCTGCGTGAAGCAGCATGAGACGGGGGGCGAGTGCCACCTCCCTCCGTCACAGCATGCCCTTCCTCCTCCCCGTTAGACAGCAAAGGAGTGACCTCTGCGTCGTCCTTGAGTAAAGGCTGAGGAGCTTTTCCACCTGTGAATCCCTAGAAAAGAGAGGTATTTCTTTGGGAGATGCTGGAAACAACTTCTCAGGGGTCTGGAGACCTCGCTGCGGGAGGGACACCTCGCTCCCTGGGGCGTGTAGCCTGGGCTCAATGCACCAAACCCAGGCTTTGGGCTTTGCTGCGAGGGTTGAGAGTTGCGCAGTCCCAGGCATCCCTTTGGGTCTGGATTACTTGAAGCTTCTGCTTTTCCTCCTGAGTTGGGAGGAAATAACACCAAGGAGGGGCAAGAAAATTGTGTGGTTTGAACTGGGCACTGATGTGTAGCAAAGTGGGTGAAAAAGATCAAATGCAAAGTGAATAAATGATAGTGTAAAGAGTATTTTGCAGTTCTTCTAGCTGCTCAGATGCTCAAAGAGCATGTTCTGTCACAAAAAATCAAAGTGAGGTAATGCTTGCAGGGTTGTGTCTTTCATTAGGTAAAAAAAAACAAAAACAAAACCCAAACAAAAACCAACCAAAAGATGAAACCAGACATCTTTTTGAGCAAACAAGTGCTTCCTTAGATCTGAAGCAGAAGCATCTCTGGATGAGAGAGCTGGTCTCCTTTCATTCTTTCCAACCCTGTTAGAGCATCTCATCCAAGAGATTGCCCCTCCTTTCAACCTCGCCTTGTTTATGCGGTGAGGGCATGGTGGGAATTGCACTTCTGTAACGTGAAAAAGCAAAGGGCTACTTGAGAATAAGCACAGCAAAACCAACACGTGGAGGTAGCATTGCTTTTTTGTTGTTCCCCGGTATCTGCAAAGGTAAGGGTTTCCTGCTGATTTGTGGAACTGGGTGCTGTGGGACTAAAATCACTGACTTGGGCATGCTTAATTGTAGAGGAATTATAGAGGAATGAAGGCAGGTTAATTAACATTGCTAGTGTACAGCTGTGGGCTGGCTTCGGGTGTGGGGGGTGGCTGATGTGGATGATGTGCAGCTGTGGCTGGTTCCTGCTAAGTAGTTAAATAGCTCTAAGGGGGATGGAAGGGGAGCACTGGATGGAGAGAGACCCAGAAGAAGCAGAGGGAGGGGAGAGTGAGAGTGTCCTGGATGTGGGAGAGACAAGGAGAGACCCTGGGAGAAGCAGGGGGCCGGGAAGAGGAGCCCGGAGAAGGAAGAATCCAGATGCAGCAGGGTCAAGAAGCAGGTGGGCTGGCCTGGAGAGGGTGGAGGAACAGCCCGGACAGTAGATCTTGTGAAACCTCGTGGGGGGTGGGTGGCTGTGCCGGGGCAAGGTGTGGGAACTGCTTATGGAAGTTCCCTGGGATGGGATGGGGAGAGCCTTGCTGCAGCCGGCTGGTTTGCTAGTGCTGTGACATTTAACTTCTTTATGAGCGCTCGGTTTGGAATTATCCTCTTGCCGGTGCAAGGTGGGCTGTGTGCAGTGCTTTCCAGCTGGGCGAGACAGAGTCTCCTACCCCTTGGTCAATAGATGTGGGTTTACTTATTTCTGTAGGCGGTACCGAAAAGCTTGGCTGTCGCACGATGCGATGGGTGTGCATGTGCTTGGCTGTCGCCTTGACCCAGGGGAAGCAACTCTTCTGAGAGACACCAGCTACCGAAACTTCTTCCCATTTCTGATGTCAAAGTGTTGAACCGGGCAGTTTTGTGGTTAAAGATGGTATTTGCTTTCCCTTGCAGGAGTGGCCCCATCTCCCTGTAACTGAGTATCTGGATTAAGTGTAGAACTCCTGTGAATCTGAGTGTTCTGTTCCACTGAGCTCACTTTTCTTCCAAAATATATCTTGTTTGCCCTGTCCTGTGCTTATCGATTTCTGTTTAATAAGTTTCTCAGAAAGAAGAAAAAAAAAAAATTAATACATCGCACGGGTTGGGATTTATGGGCTAATTACCTCATCCTGATTTAATAGCTTCCCAGTTAAAGCCTGTCACCTGTGACTCTGCCTGGGAGGGGGCAGCTTGTGCCCTGCCCGTTGCAAGGGGGAGAGATGGGCTGTGCAGGGGGGGCGGTGGGTCTCTGTTTCCATCCTGACTGTGCCTGGGTGAAACCAGCCCTGCTGGAGCTGTGATTTACGGGGTGCTTTGAAGGTTCTGTGGTTAATACCTGTTAGTGTTTCTGTTTGGTGGCTGTTTATTTTTTTTCTTAAAACGTTTTTCTTTATTCCCAGAATGGGGATTGTATGGGGTAGGGGTTGAATAGAGACCTGGGTGCTGCTTTGCTGTAGGAAACTGCATTTCTAAAAATATTGCTGAATGCTGGGGTGGGGTTATTTTGTTGTTTCCCCACCAGATAATCAGCTGTGTCCCATGTGAGGCTGACACTCGTCAAGGTAAATTACTGAGGCACTTCCAGCATGGAGCGGGTGCTGGGTTTCGCTGTGGCCGCAGATGGGGAGCACTGTGCCACTGGCTTGGATGGACCGGGGCTGGAAGTGGCTGTAAGCGCCGTATTTAGCACCACCGTAACTAATTGCACAGTAATTTCAGTGTGCATGTGTGGTTTTGTTTGTTTGGGGATTGTGTTTACTCGATTACAAACAAACTGTATTACCCAATTCCTTTTTAGACCCCTATTCTGTTACATTTTTAATTTTAATTTTTTTTTTCTTAGCGCCAGTTCCAAACATAACTTAAATCTGGCTTGCTGTTACTATTGCTTTTGGAAGGGAAGTGGGTTGCGTTTAATTATGCTGATGTGGGGCTGAAGCTTTAAATATGCTCCCGATTTGTACAAGTGCCATTTAAGGGAACTACGCGCGGAGCCAGTTGGATTCAGTCTGGCTCATTAAAGCATCAGTGCCAAGTCCGTGCGCTCCTCACCAGACTGCAGCGGCATGAAGTAATATTGCTAATTTTGTGTTAGTTAGTGTCAAAGAATCCAAGGAGAAATTAGGACTGAGCCGCATGAAGCGCTACCCAAAATGATGCTCGCTGGGAAAGATGGGCTGGTCCCAAGCAAGGGTTGGGACGATTTAAGGTAGGTTGGGGTCAGTTGGTCCCTGTGCTGAAGTCGGATAGTCGTGTTTTCCTGTACAGTTGGTTGTTGAGGTGATTATGACAGCAATTAGGATGGGGAATAAAAATTGAGATGAGCTGGCTTGGCGATTGGCATCTAATTGCTGGCTGGGTGTGAGGTGAGCATCAAGCTGCTGAAGGAGAGGGAGCAAGGAGCATCGCCGGGCTGGTGCGGCGCTAGCCCTTCCGAAGCAGGTTTGAGTTTAAGAGATCTCAAATAAATCCATGGAGCAAGAAAAGCTGGGCAGTGTGCGTCATCTGGGGTCACAGCTTCTCTTGCCCTTATTTAATTTGGGAGCTTGATGCTTGTGGAGAGCCGGCTCCCTTGGCGGTAGCCAGCAGCTCTGCCAGGCTTTCTATTATCACACCTTTTTGATTTAGGAGTTTGAAATGGGATGTGGCTGGAATGTGGGTATCAAAGTCCTTTTTATTTTTTTTTTCTTTGCTGCAGATAGCCCAATTTATCTTGTCTCATGGGAATGATAGACCACATCAGCAGACCTTCAGTGGGCAAATGCTGCCTTGACGCTGCAGCTGAATTTGTAAGGGCTGGTTGCTGTGACCTTTGAGGGGACGATGGCAAGGGCTTAGCTGAGAGAGGCGGTGGGTATGGTGCCAGGAGCAGGAGGACAATCCAGGCACTGGGAGGGCATTACAATTGGCCCAACAGTGACACAAGTTGGTGCAAAGGGGTTGCCATTTTCATTGCTACTTAGGGTTCCTTGGAGTTGGAATTAGCCCTTTGATGTGCTAATCGGTGTTGGTGTGGCCGTCTGCCAAAGCGCTTTGTGCTTCTTGGCATCTGGTGCGGAGAAGGTGTACGTTTTATTTCGGAAAGGGCTGGTTCTCCTTCCCAGTTCAGGCTTTTAGGAGATGGATTAGGTCTGGTTGAAATTCAGAGCTGCTGTCTCCTAGGGGACTTCGCTTGACTCTCTTTTTCTCTTTTTTTTTTTTTTTTTAAATAGGTATGTTATTAGAACTTTTAATGCTGTAAAATTATTTGAAAACATTTTGATTTGGTGTCGTCTTGACTGTTTGCTTCTCCTTATGTGTAGATCATGTAGCTGAACCAGATCCCTTTAACAATTTTCCATTGGAAAATGGAGATGCTTTGAAAACTCTTCTGTTGGAACACTTTTGACCAATTCGCACTCAAACAGATTCTAGATAGAGACATTACTGGTACCTTTCAATACGGCACAAACCAGTATTCCTCCAGACATGAGGAAGATAACATGCAATTGCAACAAAAATGTTTTTTGCCACCCTCTATCTTTGGAGCATCTCTTCTTGAAAGAAGAAAAAACAATGACAAATGGAGGTGAGCGTGCAGGATAACAGCAATAAGAGAGGTACAATTGGGGATTGATTTATGAGGCAGGACCAAAGGAGCCGTGTGAGTTGTCCAAGCCAAGGGTGGCTGTGGGAGCAGGAGGTGGCTCTGACGAGGTAGCCTTTAATGAGGATGTGTTTGGGATGGAGCCGAGGACCAAGGACCGAGAGGTTTCCAGGGTGGATAGAAACTTGCTTTAATTGGTCTTCTGCCATAGACAGGCGATTGAGAACGGGCTGTGGGGAGCAATTCTTTACTGTCTTGTGGATGGATAATCAGTTTGGTCCAGCCAAGCTTCTCTGACTTGCGCCTTTTTTTTTTTTAATTTGAGAAATGACATTGGGTTTTAAAGGCTGGCATAAAACTGATCTGAGGAATGTGCCTCGCTGCTGGGTCAGCACTAATGTCTCTGAGCTCCATCAATACACCGTGCCAGGAAGGCTGCAACTAATTCTTTCGAGCTGATGCAGAGATGTGCCCCCAGGCTCTTGCCATAAACTCTTCAGGCTGTGTAGGATGAGGGTCTTCAGGGAGACCTGCTCTGCCTTGGTAATTTAGGGGGGAAAAAAAACCTAAACAGAAGGTTCCTTGTGTTTTATGGTTGTACAGCCCCTCGGTCTTTGTTTCTGGGTAGCTGCACTGCAGGTGCTTGGTGGATGTTGCCTTTGAAGGCTGTTTTTGGGGTGGGAGGCTGCACCTGGGTCACTTTTCCTCTGGGTTTGGCAGGAGACCTTTGCTTTAGGGCTCCTGGCTGGGCAGGTGGGGATTGGATGTGCTGTGATGGATCGTGTGGCTGCAGAGGGGGACAGGGTTGCAGCGGCGTGTTCGGGGAGAACGGGGCTGGGGTGGCTTCATGCTGGTCCGTGCTCCTAAATCCTTCGCATCCTGTGCTTTGCAACCCGCCCGACCTGGGTCCAGCTGCAAGCAGCTGTTAAAACCTACCATCGTGTGAAGTTTAAACAAAATCCGGGCAAGTGTTTGGGGTGAAAGCTATGGGGACTGTTAGGCGGGGAAGAAAAAAACCTCTGTTCAGCGGGAAAACAGTTCAGCTAAGGCTTCGCCACTGTGAACCTTCTGAGCTTCTCCCAGTTTCTGGTCCTCTCTTGTCCCTGGGTTGGAGCACAGGAGCAAACCGCTTGTGTAGGGATGCACACCCAGTTTGTCAGAGAAGGGATGAGCATGGCTGGGATGAGGAGAATCAGATTGCAGAAGCAGAGGAGGGATTTTCACTAGAACTTCCCTCTCTGGTTTATTTCCTACCTACTCTTTTTTTTTTTTTTTTTTTTTTCCTCCATTTATGCTGAAGCCATCAGTCAGGAAACGAAATACCGGTTAGTTGCATGCTAAACATGTAATCATCAACATAGGTTTGTTTTAGTTGTATAATAGATTCCAAATAATTACTTGCCACCCTACCACAGAATTAATATAATTAGGGACATAATTACAGTTACCTACCACTCAGGGATACTGCTAAGGCTTAATTAATATTTGCAAATTGCTTCAGGATCTGCCAACCATCTACTAATATGTACCGAATGCAAAGAATAATAATTCTGGTATTGTTATGTAGGTACCAAAGGAAACTGGTGTGGGGAGGTTAAATAAACGCAGCGGAAATCCAGGTTTTCTGCAGGATGGAGATAAGTGGGATCAGGGCTCCCCGCTGCCCCCACGCACGTGGGAGATGCTGCTGAGGGTTTGTTCAGTGGAAATGGCTGTGAGGGGAGCCTGTTACCCCCCCGAGGCTGCTGCTGGGGTTTGCCTTTTACTCTGGGCGCAGCTCATGGCAATACCGTTTATCCTGAAATCCCCGGGCTGCTGGAGCTTGTTCCTGGCTGGAGCATTGCAGGGTGCCCTAAGGGCTTTGCAGCATCCTGGGCCGGCTCCAGAAACCGTCCCTTTTTCCAGCGAGATGGCTGAAGTTGGGTCTGGGATGAGTTTTTTCTTGTGGGTTTGCTTTTTCCATCCCGGCTGTGGGTTTGCCACCTCCTGAGCTGGGATGGTGGAGAACTGCTCCAGTGGGGCTGCGGGGTATTGCTGCAAATGCATTTATCCCTGGTTGGGGCTACGCCTGCCTGCGGGGCTGTTGCTTGTCCGTAAGTTTTGCATCTGATGCCATCCAAGGTGACATTCTCCATTCCCTGACCAGGAGGGCAGAGGCCAGCCTGTGGGTGGTACATCCCTGGGCGAGGATGCTGGCTGCGGGGCTGGGGTGGTGCAGTGCCCTTATTGCCTATTGCAGAGACAGAGACCGCTGCGTGCACATGGGGCCTGAAATGACCTGTGACGGATTGCCTGGGCTTTAAAAAATAAAAACCAAACCCAAAAGACACGTGCTAGCCCCAAAAGATTTAACAGCACATAGGCAGGCTTGGCTGGGGCTTAGCAGTGGGGCTATTTTGTGTAGTCTTCCTTTCTTTACCTCTGCCCTTTTGCTTGATTGCAATTGTTTTTTGTTGGTTTTTTTCTCCCCCTCCCTCCTGATTTGCTCAGTCTCACTTGCTTTGCAGTTTTCATCACTTCTTTCACCCTTCCCTGATTTCCCTTCCTTTTTCCTGTCCCCTCTCTCTGCTACTCTGACTGGGGCAAAAGTCACCCATGAATCTTGGTCTGTTTTGGAGTACGATCTTCTCTACACTCTTCTTCCCTCTTTCTGAAAATGGGGAAGGAAACCCTGTTGTTGCAAACCTCTGTGATAACACAGCTGATTCATTCTGCTCTTAGGCAGTTCTGGGAATTCTTCCTCATTTTTTTCCCCCTCCACCCGGAGTGCTGTAACTTCATGCAGTGGGAGAAGGTATTTGTAATTTGTTTTTGATTGTTCCACTCCCCTCTCCCACAATTTTGTAATTTACTTCGGGAATAAAATGAACTCCAGCAAAACATCCTCCTCAACACCCTTGAGCTTTAAATTTTTCAATAATACAGTGTGAACATAAATTAAGAACTAGAGCTGTTACTAATCTTATGACCACACTCGCTCACATACTGATTTTCATATGGTATATTAAATCAAGAAGAATGGCCTATTATAATACAATTAGCTGTGATTCACAAGCAGGAATTACTGTTGCCATTGTGGGGGAAAAGTTGCATAATACAATCGGAGAAGACTGAAGCCTTTGTGGCTTGGGTGTTTTGTTTTTTGTTTTTTTTTTCCTTTTTAAAAACAATTCAACATCTGGAACCAAGGAAAACCTGTGATGAGGGATTCACCACGTATTTTGTAATAAATATATGTAATGATTGAAAATATCTCGTTGTGGGCATGTAAATCTTTATAGGCTCCCAACATATGTTACTGACAAAAAGAAATAATGTCATCCTGTGGCTTTGGTAGACTTAATGCATCGGTGCTCCCCAGCCTGCTCTTGCAGAAGGACCCTGATCTGTCTGAGCAGTGGGCAGGAGCAAAAGCCTCAGCAGCTTGACCACAGAGCTCTGTTCCTGCAGCTCCAAACCGCTTCAAAACCAGCCCAGATCCAAGTGGTGGAGAGGTTTTTACAAGCAGTTGGAGAGATACGGACGCTGAGTAGCATCTCCCTCTAGCTTGAGGGCTTGCTGGGAGCATTTCCTCCTGCAGTGCTGGTTTTTGTGGTCCCTTAGAGGACTGGCTGCTTGGGGCTGTGGACCATGTGTGTCTTGTGGGAGGATGCTTCAGGGTTCATCCAACATCATAGCGAGTTGGTACGTGAAGTCCTTTGGGCTCTGACCTGGGCTTGTGCTCCTTGAAGCCTTGGAATTCCAGCCAGCAGTCTTTGGCTTGTCTCCATCCAGGCAGCGATGCTAATGAGAGATGCTTTGTGAGGTCCTAGGTGGTTTGTCGCTCTGGTTTTCTGTTTGAAAGCTTCCTTCCGCGTGTGCTGGTGAGGGAGAGGAAAACCCCTCTCCTCCCACACTGTCTTTAACCAGGCGATGGGAAGAGCCGCAGTTTTCTCCCACTTTGCCTGAGGGCAACCGGTGACCATAATATCCAGGAAAATGGGTCTGAAATCACAGAATGCAAAACTGCAAGTGGGATTAAAGTCTGCTTTCTCTCACCAGCTCAGGGTGCTGGGAGGGAAGCACCCACTTAGGCAGAGATTTAATGGGCTGTGTTAGGGAAGGTCTAATGATCCCCTCTTGCAGTCTAGAAAGGAGTGTGGCGTGTGAGTGTGCCTTCATTGTTGTGTATATATATATATTTTATTTTTTTTTTAAGCTGGGGACTTGCTGAGTGTTAGAAGGAATGCTTTTCCCCTCTCTCCTCCCTGCTTGATCTCCTGCCCTGTGCTTGTCTTGGTCTGCACCGTGTCTTGGGAATTGCTCCTCCATCACCGTCGAGAGCCAGGGGAGAGGGCTTCCCATTTCTGCAGGCGGGGAGGTGAGGAGGAACGGGGATGCTGAGGCTGGTGCTGGGACTCAAGGCAAGCTGCAGATGGGCTTACACACTTCCATGGCTCCACGGGGAAGGGGAATGAGCCCCTGAGGCCGCTTCTCCCTGCACGACCCCATGGGAGAGTGCAGGGACACCCACTACGATGCCGCCAGCCTGCACCCCTGTGCTTATATTGTGAGGCTTCATCTCTCTCAGACCTTCTTTCCTTGCTAAATTTAGTAGAAACGCCTCCAAAAGCAGTGGAAAACAGGCAAGTTTTTTTGCTGTACTACAGTGGGAAAGCAGCCTGAAAGTTTCCCTAAAACACACCAATGTGTATCATACAGTTCCCCCAGGTGCATATAAATTTATAAGAAATATTTTGTTGCAATGGATTCTGTGAGGGATTAGTAGTCTTTATACCCTCCGTTTTCTTCCCCTTGTGCTACCACCTCCTGGCATAATGCGTGGGAATGCGTGTGCTGCTCACGGTGGGATCTGGGAGCGTTGAGGCTGGAATTCTCTGCGGCGGGAGCAGCAGCGTGCAGTGCCAGTCGGGCTGTCCAGCTCCTTCCCTGCCTTGGATAATAATTAAGCATCTCCTGGTCTCTAAACCAGTTTATGCTCAGCTGAATGCAAAAATGCATTCCTTCCCGAGAGCGAGTGTATTTTCAGCATAAGGTATCACCCTGCCTTGAGTTATTCACTGTGAAACAATACTTAAAATATTTACTGCGTAAGGTGACAAATCCAGACGTTGCATGCACATAATCTCAGCTACCTACACCGTCATAAAGTCAACACGCTTCATAATATCAAACACATCAGTCATTCTGTTTCTAATAATATCTGCATCCATATACTCTGTTGAAACCTCCTACAGGTCTTGGATGACTTATTGCACCCAGGGCTGCGGCTAGATTCTGCGCTGTGCGTTTCATTAGTGGTTATCGACGCTCGCTCTCGTGCATCCACCACCATATTTCAGTGGAGCAACCAGCCAAGGATGCGTGCAGAGCTGGTTTTCTTCTGGACTGGAAAAGCCCAAAGATGGTTTTCTTCTGAAAAGTGCATTTGCTTCTTAGCTTTACAAAATTTGCCTCCTCTTCTGTGTCCCTGCGTTGAACATAGCTCTGATTTCCCTCATCCTTTCCCTCCATCCGGGTTTATCAGCCTCCAAAAGCGTTAGTCCCTCATCCTTCCTGCCCTTTCTGCTCTCACTGCCCCCGTCCCACCTCCGTGCTGGGGATGGGGATGCAGAAGTCCCCAACCTTTCGATGAGATAACGGCCCCTTGCTTCACGGGGGTGGGTTTGTGGTTGTAGGAGGCTATTTCAGTGTCACGGTTTTTGCTCGCTGCTCTCTCATTACCTTAATTAAACACAGTCTCCAGGCTTTAAAAGTATGATCTCCCTGACTCCGGGATCATATGTTTTCGTGACCTGGGAGGGCAGAGGCTTCGTCATGGCTTTTTTGCCAGGCAGGCAGAGTGAGGAGAGAGACGGGACAGATGGATGCTGCTCTCTTGGCTGTTTTTTTCCCCTCCAGCTTGCGGGTGCCCAGCTGCTCCCGAGCCCTGTGTGACGCAGCCTTTGGAGAATCCTCCTTCCCTGGTGTTCTGCATCGCTCTGGGTGACTTTCCCAGATCCTTCCTCTTTTTTCCATCACCTCCCTGCTGCTCTTGTTGCATTTTCTATTGCCTTGTTCCCATTGCCATCCCCAGGTTTTGGCTGCTGGTCAACCTTTGGGCATCCAGCTGTGCTGCTGCTTGGTTGCCCAAGTCTGGCCGATGCTGCTTTGTGGGTTCAGCTGCATTTTCTATATTTTTTTTTTTTTTTTTGCATAATATTGAACAAACACTGCTTTGTGTTTTAAACATCCTTCTGAAACGGTGGGACCTAGAATGGCACACAGTGTCACCTCCCTTTAAGTACTGTGTGTGGTGCTGGGCCCCACCACTTAAGAAGGAGGTGAAGGTTCTGGAACGCTTCCAGAGGACAGCCAAGCCGGTGGCAGGGCTGGCATGTCCTGTGAGGACGGCTGAGAGGACTCTGGGCTCATCTTGTGTGGAGAGAAGGCAGTGGAGAGGCGAGCTGGGTGCTCCCTGCAGCATCCTGAGCAGGGGGTGTGGGAGGGAGGTGCTGAGCTCTTCTCCCTGGGGTCCGGGGACAGGGCACCTGGGAACGGCTCAGCGTTGTGCCAGGGAGGTTCAGGTGGGACATGAAGAACCGTTTCTTTACCAAGAGGGCGGTCACACACTGGGACAGGCTTCCTGGAGGGGTGGTGGGTGCCCCAACCTGTTGGTGTTGAAGAGGCTTTTGGACAATGCCCTTAATAACGTCTTTTGGTCAGCCCTGAAGTGGTCGGGCAGTTGGACGGGGTTGGCATCGTGTGTCCCTTCCAGCTGAAATAGTCCGTCTTGCCCCAGGTTCTATCCTTGCCCAAGTTTCCCCATGTTCTAGAACATCTTCTGCCTTTGCGTTTTTCAAGTGGTGGACAATTCCCCATGACTTCACTGCTTGTGTCGACCCACCTGGCCTGACTTTTTTTTTGTGCTAAATGAATTGCATGTGCTGATGTGTCCGAGGCACTTGCACAGGAAAGCTGTTGTGAGGCAGGTGTAAATAATGTTCTTGGCTGGGTAGGGAGATGCAATAAATTCATTAGTGTCCTGTGACAGCGCGACTTGCTGCTTGGAAAAGGTTCATCTCAACTCCTGGTGCTTCTCTGTGCTGGCTGCCGGGGATTTATTGCTGCGGGATGTGCGAGAGTTTGTAACTCGCATGTTTTTGTATTCGCGTAAATATCTTCTCCTGTTCAAAAGACCTTTCGCTCCTGAAGTCAAACTGTTCAGTTTCGACTTTGCACGAGAGGGTATTTCTTTGCACCAGAATTTGATCCAGTGCCCTGCTACTTCCACTAAATTAACCCATCGTTAATTAGTTAATTGGTGGTAGCCTTGACGATAGGGAGAAATTACAGGTCTTTCCCCTACCACATCTCGCCCTTGCCAAGGTTGGGGAGGTTCTGTTTGGAGTGACTCCTGAAACTGAGGTCTGCCACCTTTGGGGGAAGAATAACACGTATGTGGGGAGGAGAGACATCACCATAAATCGCAGGTTTTGTAGCTTTACACAGGCTGGTACGCCGGGTGGAAGCAGCTCCATCGCAGTTGCTGTAGATTGGCGCGGGGTGGTGGTGGTGGTGTTACACCTGAAGATGCACCGAAGGGTTTAGCAGGACTGAATCCCGACAGTTGGCCAAAGGTTAACAAAAATAGCATTTTAAGCTGGTTAAAGATTTTCTTATGATTTGTGTTTTGCTTTCTGACTTGGGCGTTACTGGAGGTGAAACTTCCAAGACTCTCTTTGTGGCCGTAAGGATTAAGCACTTAGGTTTAAAAAACATTCACCGTAAAATACCTGGGTGTCCTTAGCACTGGTATTTAAATGTCAAATTCTGTCTGTTTATGGACTCCAGAGGTTTGGCCGGGCACAGAAAAACCCAGGGTGGTTTTGTGATGCTGGTACATGCTGTTTGTGAACCGGTCATCTATCAACAGTTACTAGGTTTAGGGCTGGAGATGAGAAACGTGGGAGTTAGTAGGATTTTTAAAAATTTTTAAATAGGATCTTCCAGAGTGGTTTCTTTTATTTTTTACCTTGCACAAAAAGCAGCAGCGTGGGTTTGAGAAGCTGCTCTGATCTGTTACAACAGCTCTCTGGGTGCTGGAAACATCTGGAGAGGTTTGCAGGTGGTTGGACAAGACCGGCAGAAAGATGCCAAGTGCTGGGGAAGAGCTTTGAGTTTGTGGTAGGTGGGCGGTGGGATTTGTGCTATCCAAACATTAAAAATAGCGCATGATGCACTCCTCTCCGTGTTTTGTAGCCTGGTTGAGTCATCGGTCTACCTTTTTATTAGCATTGTGGGCGCTGCTGTTTTGGGGATCTTCCTTGTTGGCTTGTCATCCTGTCTCGGGTGGTGATTGCCTCTCCGGGAAGATGCTGGTGGGATGTGTCCGTGTCCCCGCGTGGCTGAGCACGCTCCCAGAGCCAGTGATGGAGACTCAGAAAAGGGGGAGGATTTATTTTCCTGTACAGCACCCTACACAACCATAACTGTTAATATATATATAAGGGAAGTGGAAAACAACCCTCTGCTTTGAAGAGAAAGTAAAATTTTGTGTGATAAAGAAAGAAAAAACCAACAGCAAACTACAGAGTGAGGTCACTGCAGAAAGGCTTTCACCCTCTCCTAAAATAAGTGCCAGGGTAAGGGGGGCTGGGGGTCCTCTGGAGCCCCTCGTTGCCTGCCTCTGTGATGGTGAGCGCGTTTTGGCTGCGCTCTCACCAACCGCATCCTTCCCCACTTGCCTGTCGCCCCTTTTCCCCTTTCCCTCCCTGTCCCAGCTCCCTGCTTGAAGTCCGGGGCTGACCTGGGGTCCCTGCCCGCCCCGTGCCGCTCGTGTAGGGTTCATGGAAATGTTTGATTCGCTAATTGTCCTGTTTGATAAGGGTGAAGGTCAGAACTGAGGGCGCTGTTGGCTGTTTTGAGGTGTTGGAATAGTTCAGCTGCAGCGATCAGCCTGTCCGTGGTCACCTCTGGTGGCTGGGGGAGATCTCGACCTCGAGCTGAGTCTCCCAGGGTGACGCGAGAAGAGCACGGATTTGGGAAAAGGAGTATAAAAGGGGAAAAAGGAGAGAAATAAAGCATGGGAGCAACTTTGAAACGTGCAGGTGACCGGACAGCTTGTCCAAGGGGAGAGGAAAGATGCTGAAGAGGGTTTTCATCTATGTGGTCATTGTAATGCTCGAAGGCTTTTGTGGGCTACTGAGCCGAAGTATTTAAGTGCCTCGTTTCTAAGAGGAGAATTTTGAGAAGGTGAAATAAAAGTGCTGGAACAGTTTTTTTTTCTTTTGAACACGGTCTTAGCAGCGGCAGGCCTGGTTGCGGTGCTGCTCCAAGGGGTGCTCCGCAGTGAGGGGTGAATGGGGATGCTCTCCTCCAAGGGATGCTCCGCAGTGAGGGGTGATGGGGTGGGGATGCTCTCCAGGGTGTTCCTGGAGCTACCAGATGGGTTAAAGGAATAAATGGGGAAAAAAAATAATAGACTTCCTCACTGGGTGGCTCTGGAGAAGTCAGCCTTTTCGAGCAGCACCAAGACGGTGCGATCTTCTTCTGTACAGCCGAGCTCGAGCCGCTTCTTGTGGAAAATCCTGCATTTTGGTTTGGCTCCCTCCACTTTTTTGAAGTGGTTTTGCTCCTTTGGCCTCCGTTTGCTGTCTGTCTTTATTGCAGATGACTCCAGTGGAGATGAAGGGAGGACCGAACCATTGGTGCCAACTGTGTGAGCCCTTCTGCTGCATTAAGACGGGTTATTAGTGGGACTGCCGACTTTTTGGTCTTAAAAGGCCGGACAGCGAGAGGGGTGGCACTGCTGTGGGCAGGTCTTCACCTCCAATTTTCCCGTTTGAAGGATCATAGTCTCTTCTTGCCTCCCCGCTGGTGTTGGGTGGACTCACACTGAGAGTTACAGCTTCTGTCGGGGAACAGGGAGTAAGTGCCAAAGGGTCTGAGATGCCTCAAAAGAGGCAGTTTCCCAGCAGCTAAACAGGAGCAAGAAAAACCCAGGTAAAATACTTGAAATGTGGCAACCTGTTTGTTTTAGAAGTCATCACTGAGACATCAGCGCTTGTCAGCATCTGTGTGACAATTGCTCGGTTTTCAGCTTGCTCTCCTCTGGGTTTGCAAAGGCAACGTCCTTTTGATATCAGATATTAAAGAAACAGGCTCCTGTCTGCTGGTTTGGGGATCCCAGCTGGAGCGGGGGGATGCAGCCTGCCTGTAGCAAGCCGATCGCGTTATGTAGAGCTCGTTTGCTAATTCATGCATCCTTACCTTTAAACACAAAAAGCAGCGCCAAGAAAATAACAGGTGGAAGTAAAGCTGGTGCAGAATAAGGCTGAAGCTCATCGTGATGAAGGTGTGGTGCTGCCTTGGAAGAAGATCAGCGGCAGGCTGCGAATACGCCGTGGGTTAGTTAATGCTCTGCCTCTGGAGTAAGTTGTTTGGAAGCTCTGGGTGTCCACGATGCAGGGATCAGTATCTATTTAGTATTTCTAAAAATGGCTTCATTTGGTGTTGTCCCAACGCGAGTGTGGAAAGCCTTGAGGGAGGGTGTTTTGCTGGCAGGGTGTTGGGGTGCTGATGGTTGGAGGACTCTGTTCGAAAGCGGAGCAAAACCCAGCTGGAGCCATGCAGCAGGCTGCTGCTGGTGCAGGCTTGCAAAATCCTGGCTAAACAAATGCTGTAAAACCTGGGCCCTTGAGGGAAGACTCATAAATTTTGCAAAACAAATTGCTCATGATGTGATAAAACAGGTGAATATTTAGCTGCTCATGAACTTTAATGGTGGATCCGTGAGAGCTTCGGAGTCTCTTGTGATGCAGCGTGCGGTGGGATTGCAGGCATCAGCACAAGGGCTTCGGCCCTGGCTGGGGGTGGTCGGTTGTAGATTTGCTCGTGGTTTTGTGACATTATCTCTGCCCTGATTTTCTCTAACGCCTTGAGATGGAGGAGCCAGGCTGGGACTCCACCTCACTCTACCTTCCGGAGGCACGTGAGCATGGGCTCAGCCTCAAACCCCCCTGGGACCACGTTGCAGCAGAGCGACAAGCTGCAGGGATGGTGGGTGGAAAACTGCGTGTCCTTACCCTGTGCTCAAGGACACGCTTCCCCAAAACGTGGGTAGACCAGGGTGGGTGCTGTCTCGTGCCCCTCCTGCTTCTCAGCTGTTCCCCATGGCAGGGGGTGCTTGGGGGCAGTAGGACCCCTGACAGCCAGGGTGACACGGAGCAAAGCAAGCCGTTGAGTAAGAGCATTTGCTAAAGGGAAGAGGTGTGCATCAAAGGCCAGGTCAGCTCGTGCAGCCCCTCGGTGTTGTGGCAGGAGGAGTGAGCCTTGCTGGGGCAACGGGGCTCCGCAGCAGCAGCCGTACACCAGCTGCCTGGGACTCCTTGCTCTTACGGCAAGGTTACCTTGCCAGCATCTGCTTTGTCTCCTCAACGTTACTTCTTTTATTTTCCTCCTAGCACCCAGCTGGGCTCAGATCATGAATCTTCAGTCTCCCCGCAAGTGCGACGGTCGGAAACAGTCTCAGAGCTGACAAAGTCCTGATGAACTTTGAGGAGAGAACGTTTATGTCTGAGTGAAAGGTTTTGTTGTTTGTTTTTTTTGCCATTGATGTAGGTGTTTCTGTTACTGTTTAATTAGATTAGTCCTCTAGGTTTGGTGGCCAGCTGTTCACTTCGCAGACAGGCAAAAAATTTTCCAGCATTACACTCCTGCTGCTTTCATCTTGTAATGAGCTTGTTAGCAATTAGTTGCTGTTAGAACAGGCTGCTGTGGTGTGGAGCGGTAACGCAATGAGCTCAACATCTGAAAAGTTGATTTTTAATGGGAACTGGGTGGGGAGGGGCTGGAATATTAAACGGTTTCAAGACTGATGGGTAGGACACCTCAGAGCAAGGGGCTCTACTTCACGGCAGTTTCCTTGTCCTTTTGCGGATAGTTTGGCTGAGTTTGGGATTATAGTACAAAGATATAATTTGGGGATTTTTTTATTTTTTTTTTTATTGTAAACACTTCTGGCCTGGAAATTTTCCCTTCTCGCCTAATAGGCAGGCGAGGGAATGCATTGAAGAATGAAGTATCTCTAAAGTCCATTTCTAACCCAGCCCTACCCACATCTGCAAAGAAATGGGGATGGCACAGTGCGTCCTGGAGGAAAAAGGGGTGTGCAGGGACTTGGATATTAGGAAAAAATTCTTCACCAAAAGGGTTGTCAAGTGCTAGAACAGGCTGCCCAGGGAGAGGATTGAGCCACCGTCCCTGGAGGTGTTTAAAAGACTTGTAGATGTGGCACTTAGGGACGTGGTTTAGTGATGGCCTTGGCAGGGCTGGATTAATGGTGGGACTTGATGCTCTTAAAGGTCTTCTCCATCCTGAATGATTCGATGATGTGATGATTCAAGTGCCCGTTTGGGCTGGCAGGGCTGAGGATGCTTTCGGGGGGGAGCAGGAGGGTGTTTGCAGCGTGGTGCTTGTCCCAGTTGTTGGTTCGGAGCCGGGATTTTTGCCAGCCTCACCGGGTGGAGATGCATCTGGGGTGGCTTCTAAGCCCCGGAGTTGCAGATATGTTGAAGGGCTGACTTAGGATCTTGGAGTTCATTTTGAAACTCGCAGAAGGCTTGCTGTGCATTGTTGTTTTTTGTTTTTGTTTTTTTTTTTAAGACATTGTGCCAGGCAGGTTGCTGAGCTTTTCCTTGCAGTGGGGTCCCAGAGCTGTGGGTTTCTGCCTCAGTTTTTCTTGCTGGGTTAATAAACCTGAGCTGCAGAGCCAGGACTTGGACAAACCTTGGACTCGCTTTGGACTGGAGTGTTTGGAGGTATCTTGAAGGCTACCTGTCTGTGAGGCTCCATTATGAAAGTGATAAAACAGATGCTGTTGTGGGAGATGATCGTAATCCTACAGCCATTCTTGGTGGGATTTGCTCCCGTGCGCGTCACTGGGCAGGACTGGCCTGGTATTAGGCACCAATATTTTCATTGCTGGGAACTGGTGGTGGAAAATAAATCCATGTGGAGCAACTCTGATGGCTCCAAGCCCCACGAGTGCTCTCCCTGGCTTTGGGGTGGCTGGGAGCAGGGGGGAGCATCGCTGCACCTGAGTCCAGGCGCTCGGGCTGCCCCGGGGCTGGACCGGAGCTCGGTTCACGTTGCTCTTCCCCAGGCTGGCACAGGACCCAGCTGTGCCCCGCAGGGTGCTGAGTTCTGCTGCAGATTGCTGCTAGGGTTGAACCCCCCCAGCATGCCAAAGGCCAACCCAGTTTCTTCCCAAGCAAAGTTGCACATCTGGATTTAAGTGATGTCTTGCTGGACAGAACTGCACGTTTCAAAGCTGAGCTGTTCTGTCCCAGAAGCGTTTCTAAAAAGAGTTCCTTTATTATAAAAAAGAGAAGAAAAATGCTTTTGCGCAGAGTTTCTCTTGCTCTCTCCTCCAGTTGTGTTTCATTCATCTTCCTTTCCAAAAACCACCAAACCGTAATGATTCAAATACTCCAAGCAAATTAATCCTTGGAAAGGCTCACAAGTGGAAGAAAAAAAAAAATTTAAAAAAAATTTAAAAATTTGGCTTTGGGGAATGCCCTGAGGAAAGAACGAATCAAGAAATAAATGAAGCTTCTTTTTGCAAGCTGCTTTAATTAAACCTTAATGACCGTGGCCCTCCCGCTCCGCAGATGCGGTCTGCGAGGGGACTGGCGGAGTTTGCAGGGGTTTTGCAGATGCCACGCACAAGTGTGTCCAGCTTCTTTGCCACCATCGCTGTTCGCAGCACGGAATTGCTTTTTCTTTCCTGGCTCACATGGCTGTCGGACATGGGAAGTTAATGAGCATTAAATGAAGCTGCAGGCTTGTATCGACAACCAAGTCTGCATGCAAACGAGGGCTGACTCGATTTATTTAGCAATAAATAAAGGGACCCACTGAAATTTGCTCATGACGCGCATAACCGAAGTTGTGTATTTGGACCAGAGGAATGTTTTCCCAGGGGCTCTGCATCTCGTGAGCTGCAGCTGGGGTTAATGAGGGTTAAAGTTTGCCTGCGGCCGTGTGCTGGGGAGCGCCGATGCTGCACGTGTGTTCACGTGTGTGTGTACATGTGTGGATGAGTGGCTGTTGAAAACTTCTGGTCTTTTAGCCAAAAAGCTGTTTGTAAAGGAAAGGCAGGCTCACTGGCTGCTTTATTTACAGTCGCAGAGGTGTTCTTCGCATGGGGATATGTATGCTTACCCCAAGCAAGATGTGAGCCATTTCTCTGGGCTGCTGTAGTCAAAGCGAAGGCTGGCAGCAGGAAAACAGGTCCTTGGCTGCTGCCTCTTTTGTACCCGATGGCTAATGGAAGCAGAAGACACCATCTCTGGGAAAACAGCTCCGGGTTTTCCCAGCTAAATGTCAGTTTATCTGCTTACTCATCTACCTTACATGTTCGCTTCCTTCAATCCCTTGTACTGTCCCTCTGGTTTGCACATTTACTCTTCTGCGCTGTCAGGATGGTGTTACGACCTGGCCTGGCAGCTGTCTCATCCCACTGCCTTGCACCAAAGCGAGGTGGGATTTAGCCTAGAGGCAGTCAGCCGGGAAGCCCTCGCACCTTTTCCGTCTGTTCCCCAGTCGCTAGAAGGTCGGTCACTATTTCCCTGTCAACACAAACCTCCCGTGGCTTTCTGTGTTTCAAAACAAACTCCTACGCGCATCATCTCGCACATCGGCGATCGCTGATGCCAAGTGCCAAAGCTCCTAATGAGGTCCTGGAGGCTCCTCTTGTGTGTTCAGGAACCCCTTCACGTGGCCAAAGGGAGGGTGGAAGCGGCAGCAGTTGCAGGGGTTAGAGACGGTAACTCTCAGCTGACGGGGACCACGATGTGCTAGAGGCAGCTCTGCTGGGTTTTTATGGTACCTGGCTTGGAAGCAGAAGGGAGGGTGGCAGAAGCCCCCCTGTGGTCCTGCCGGCTGCTGGGGGGATGCTCGGGTGCTCACGCTGTGCTGGCTATGGATTGCTCCCAGGTTGGGGTCTGGCATCTATAAACCAGCCGTCAAGCAAAGGTGGGCACTAGTGGTGTAAGGACGTAAAGACATCGTGGAAACTTGGCAGCGAGTGCCTGGGTCGGGTTGGTGACACCAGTACAGGGGCTGTGATTGATGCTGGGGGTGACGGCTCAGTCTCAGACAGAGGGGGGCTGCTGTGCTGCAGGAGGGACCCCGAGCTGCGGGGGTTTGCAGGGGGCTTCTGGCTTTAGGGGTGTTGTACTGTAACTTCATTACTCTGCAGTGATGCAGCGATGATGTAGCTGCAAGAAGTCTAATAAAAAATGGATCTTGCCATGTATAATGCATAACTCCCCGCCCCTCTCACCTGTATTAGAGAAAAAAAAAATATAATCAGGCAATTTCCTAGCAAGGAAGAGTGACATTTCTGACATTTCTATTTTTAAAAGAGCATTTATAAATAGTGGCATTATTTCAGTCTTTTGCAGAGCAAGGGTGCAAGGCATCAGCCTACAACAGACTGAGTTTTGCTGTTTTGCTGCAGCCCTTAAAACTTCCACTCCCTGTTTATGCTGTGCAGGCACGTTTTCTCTTGACCTATTTTTTTGGTGCGTGTTTGTGATAAGCCCCAGCTGTAATGGTACTTTTTTATGAGTTACCAGAGTAATAGATTTGGAAGGAAGGTTTTGACACGTTTGCTAATAGCTCACCTGTGCAGTTATTTTATGCCTTGGTGAGTTCAGCCTGTGGTGTGTGCAGTAGGAGGGGGGAGGCTGGGGAGTCATACCTATTTAATGTCACACAGCCAGGCAAAATGCTGCTTCGAGTCGCTTATCGAAAGCTTTTCCTTGCCCTTGCTGCTGGGATGGAGGTGCCTTGCTTTCATGCACCTCCCTGTGAATTTATGGCAATGACAAGCTGCTCTGCAAGCTGCTCTCCTGGATTTGCCCGGGAGGGAGAAGGATGTCACCGAAGGGCAGAAAAGGGCTGGTGGAAGGGGCAGCACGGGATGCAGGGAAGGGATGAATAAAGCATTGCCTGCCGACCTCTCCTGGCACCCGCGGCGGAATTTCTCATTTCCTACTGCCATGCACTTTTAAGGTCTTGCTGCAATTTATTTGGCTGATTAAAAAGCACAACAGCAAGTGCATTTCTGAGTCATAGAAACACCGACTTGACCAGCTGCTTTATACCAGGCTGTGATGCCAGCTCTGCCTGGGCAGCGTTTGCCCGTGTTTTGAGTCCCGGCTAAGTCAGCAGGGAAATGCAGCATCGCAGCAAGGAGCTCGTGGCTTGCCCCTGCCTGACAGGAAGGCTGAGATCATTGCTTCCTCGCCATCAAAGCAGAAAAGATCCATCCTTAGACCTCACCCGGATTTCTCCCAGCTGGAGATAACTCTGGAAGTATTCCCTGACCGATGCCACCAACCCCACACGGGGCTGCAAATGCCCCGTTGGCATCTGTAGGTCTAAGATAAGTTCTGGCTGCTGCCCCTGCCTGGCAGTGGGCTCTGGTTCTAAAGCAGGTTATTTCACCGAGAGCAGCTCTGCGTGAGCGCTGGGGCTGTAATTAATAATCTCACTGCCTGGCAGAAGATCGCTTCTTTTCATCGATACAACACGCTGGTCGATAACGGGCTCTGCTGCAGCACGAAGCCATCGGGACCCTCCTCCCTGCCGTGCCTGGGTTCAGCTCGGCTGATGGGATTTGCAGGCGGGGACAGGTCACAGGGTTGTTCTCTGAAGGTCACTTCGAGCAGCTTTTTGGATGCAGATGAGGTTGGAGGGATTATTTGGGTTTTTAAGGTCCAGAGTGTGGGCACTTCCATGCTCGGGGTGTGTGTGTGAGGAGTCAGGCTGGGAGGACCAAAGGCGGTGGCTGGGCAAGATCCAAACTTTGCTATTTTTTTTGTATGATAATTTTTATTTTATTATTTTTTATGGGCAAGGGAAGCCTGTGGCTGGGTCTGGGCGCTGCCAGTACCTACTGCCAGCACCGATGTGCCACGAGCTTTGCTGTGCCAGGAGCTTCGGATGAAGCATCCATGGGCAAAGGGGTGTCTGAGAAGGGTGTCCTTGACCCCCCAGCTCTTGAAAGGGCTCCACATCCTGCCCTTCAATATTTCTGGCCACTATTGAAGTGAAAACAGTAATAATCATCCTCCAGTCTCTATCATCCCCACTGATGCCTCAGAATGTCCCGTAAGTCGTGGCCGCATGGCAGGTGGCCGTGGCCCAGAGCCGCAGTGATGAAGGCAGAAATCCCTCCAGTTATTTGGGGTTTTTTTCTCTTCTTTGAGCAAGACCCGGTTTCATCTCCTCTGCCTGCTGTTGCACTTTGGTTCAGAAGGTCTTAGCTGCCTTTTGGAAAGGTTGAACGTGTTCTGTTGCATTTCTTTTCTGCCTGTTTAGTAAGTTAATTTAAACCTGCCAGGTGGGTGCCTGTGGAGACTGTAAATCAGCATCACCGTACAAAATAAAAAGTGTGCGGAAAGATTAGAAGCAAATAAATTCCTGTGATTTCTGGCTGTTCTGGAAAGTCATTTCCATTTTCAGGTATTGTTGTAGGGATGTGAAGATGCTCTCGGTGCCTGGAACAAGAGTGATGGAGTGCTCAGCTTTGGGCTGGTGCATTCAGCCCAGGAGAAGAGAAATGTAAATCCCACGGGGTGAATGCGGAGGGGATTTTGCATTTGTGGGGAAAAAAAAAAAAGGGGGGGGGGGGGAAGATTGAAGCAGAGAAAAAATGTAGCATAAATACAGGCAGGGTTTTTTTAATTGTGGACTGTTCAAGGCATTGATGGGGGTATGGAGATGGGAAATTTGGGCCTGTGGAGAGGGTCTGGGCAGGGGCTGTGCTGCAGGGATTAACGTCACCTTGGGGTTAGAGGTGCAGGGGGAACACGGGAGCCTTTCTGTGTCGCTGGGGCTGTAGCCCCTCAGGTTAAGGATTTGCATTTCAATGCATATACTGTTCTCACCAAAGGCAGCATCAAAAAGCTTCCAGCTTCTCTGTTGTTGCTTCATTAGATGCTACTTCTGTCTCTTCCTCCTATAAAGTTGTCAGAGAGCATTCCAGCAGCCCAGCTATTGTACATCGCCACAAACATCTGTCTTACTGTGCCTGCTCCTCTGCCAAAGCAGAGGCACTGTTGCCATCTCAAGGTAAAAGAACTGCTCGGGCAAAACTCCGAAAACTGTCTGCAGCATGAACTACTTGATTGTTCATCACTTTCGTTTGGCGAGGTGGGTTTTAGTTTTGTCCTCACAAATTCCTTTAGGAGCTCCTACAGATTCCTAACCTACTTGGGTGCTTGCTGTTGTAACTTGCCTTCTTTGGGACCGGAACGATGTGTTTTTAAGAGCTGTACAGCTCACTGCCGTAAAACACGTGACTGTGTCGTCTGATGGTTGGACGCGATGATCTTAAGGGTCTTTTCAAGATCTAAACAAGTCCCTGGTTCTGTGGCCTGGGCTTGTCCTCGCTCAGCCCAGAAGCTGGATGGTCCAGCCTTGGGCTCCATCAGGGCAGGAGGACAGAGCTCCCTGCGGGTTAGCCAAAACACGAGGCGATTTTGGGGTCCCGCCGTGCCTCCCCCCCCTGCAGCTCAGGGTTCGGGCTGCTGCTGTTTCCAGCTGTGCTCGGCTGCAGTAACCTCCAGAAGGAGCTGAGAGGCTCTTTGGGAGCGTGGAGCGAAGGTGAGCGGAGCGGGTGCTGGCTCAGAGCCGATGGTGCTGGGTCCGGGGACAGCGAGCACTGCGTGCCAGCATCGGGGTGCTGAGCAGTGTTTGCTTTGAACGTGTAATTTCCTAATTAATCGTGTTGAATGACATTAAAAAACCCAACTCTGTGTTTTACAGCGAAGGACCTTTGTCACAGCATAGAGGCTGTGCTGCATGTCTTTTTCCACAATGTTTGTGTGGGTTAGGATATACTTACTACTTTTCATTTCCTTGTGTATCATATAATCATGAGCACTTAGAAGAGAAAATGAAAGCATGGACATGGCTAAGCGATTCAATTAATCATGGGTTTTCTGTCCAGCCTCCATAGCTGTGATTTACCAGCAAGCCTTTCTTCGCCTTCCTGCATTAAATAATACATATATTTAGAGGCAGTATTCAGATGGAGATTTTTTGAATGAAATGATTGGGCTGGACCACATAATAACTACGCTGATACGACTTGTTAGCCTTCATAATATCAGCTTCGTATTGCTACCGGAGATAATTAAGTTAGCACCGTCCAGAAGACAGAGCATTAAAGCTGTCCCTAAACACACGTTAAGCTGTCAAACGTTTTTGGCAGTGGAGATCACAACCTTCGTTAACCATCCCGACGCCAACCTGTGTTCGTTCATAAGGATCGTTTATCACGATCATGCTTTAGGAATACCAGACGGTTATTTTGCCATAGAAGGCAGCTTGATGGTGGTGGGCGAGAGCTGGCATTAGGCTACCTTCACACCTTAACTTCTGGGGACCTGGTGCGTTATGAGTTACTACAGGGAGTTGATTTCCAGCACGGATCTGGTCCAGCATATCATCTGATGCGTTTCGCTGGGTCCTCTTGGGTGAGAAGGTGACTGGTACCTTCAGTCGCTCATGTCCAGGGATACTCTTAGCGTGAGGGAGAGGGAAGGGGGGCACGGATCTGTGCCTCGCTTGGGCACAGTTGCACTAAGACAGGTTTTGAACCCTTGGGGCTCTTCCCCTTCTACCTGTCAAGAGCTGGTGTCACCTACTGGCTCAGAGGTGGGAATCGCTTAAGCTGAGTGAGCTGGGAGCAGCACTGCGGGGCTCATCCCTCACCGAACATCTCTGGGGGGTCCCAACCAGCATGGGAAACCCACAGTACTCATGACAGATGTGTTTTCTTTCTGTCTCAGGGCTAAAAAAAATAAATTAGGATATTCTTGTTTTGTTGCGTTTTTTTCAGAGCAGTGTGAGAGGGTGCCTGTTTTGAGCTAAAACTCAAGGCATTTGGGGATGGAGAAGAGGGCAGCTCGCGTGTTGACACCAAGATTTCCATTGTAAGAACAGTTCAAGTTTTTAATCCTGTGCATTTAGGGTAAACAAAAAGCAAAATTTTCTTCATCATGAAAACCTTCACGGCAAACTGAAATGTTACGTTTTGGTGTCGCTGAGCAGTTTGGGATTAACCGATAGGTATTTTCCCATTAAAGGAAACACTGGCTTGCTGTCCCAGCCCAGGGGAGATGCTGTGTGTGGACAACCAGAAGTTAAAATAAATACCCCTTTTCTAAAGAGTTGCTGCTTTTTGGCACGCTTACAGTTTTTTTTTTTCACCCAGAGTCACATTTTGAGCGGCGTGGGGACGTCTCTGTGTGACCTCCCAACACGTTTCTGTGCTGCAGGACGTGTCTCCTCTCCCTTCACAGCCACACGCTTTAATCTGGGCTGATGCCAGTGGCTGATCTTGAATGTAAGGATGTGATGTTTTACGCTTGTTGAATGCTGGATTTAAACTTTCAGAGTGATTTTCTGTTCTTTGGAAAGCTGCAGTTTGCCTCTTCTCTGGAGACAGGGCACTGCTAAAATACCTGACCTGAAACTGCTCCTACAGTATGATGAGTTTTGTGCCTTTCCTCCCTCCTTGCTGCAGCTCTTGGCACTTGAGACTGATGATTTTGGGAGCAGAGAATCGGGAAATTAGCATCGTGATTGTGTCTTTTAAAATTCTTTTGCAAAGA
The DNA here is from genome assembly GCF_023634155.1 of Falco peregrinus. Classification (NCBI taxonomy): domain Eukaryota; kingdom Metazoa; phylum Chordata; class Aves; order Falconiformes; family Falconidae; genus Falco; species Falco peregrinus. The sequence goes on along the minus strand of NC_073738.1, from coordinate 4,463,994 downwards.
GAAGAGAGAAAGAAAAATCTCAGCCTTCCCCCCAAAAAACCCATGTGGTGCCAAAACATTTCGGTTTTATTCTCCAAGCTGAGGAGGAGGAGCTCCCCTTCACTGCCAGGTTTTATTATTTTTATTTTATTATTTGATAGTGAGACCAATCAGATTAAACGCTCAGCATCTGCATGGACTTGCATGGACCAGAGATGAAGTTGAGAATATTAAGCATTTTGCCAAAAGCCATCAGCATCTTAGAGGGCTTTGTGCTGTAACAGCATTTAAAACCTTGAGAGCTACAGTCCGTGTTGCCAGCTCTGAGGATGTTTTAATTAAAGATGCTGCCATTAGAGACAAGCGGTGTGCAAATTGTCATTTTCTTCCTTGTTTTTCTAGAAATTTCCTGGCAAATGTGGACTCTGATGCACCCCAAAGACTGCACAAGTGCTTCACACTGATGCTTGGGCTCTCACCCTGATTCCCTATGTTTTTTAATTAACCTTGACAACACATCTGTATGTGTCTGTGTGTCTGGACTGTTTTTAAATGTGTACAGCAGCAAGTTTTGGGAAGGAAGGTGAAGTCCATGCCCAGGTGTTCTTTCTCCCTCTTCTGCACCTCACTCATTGTTTTTTTTTCCTCCCATTTTTCAGGAAAAGAAAGGGGGTTGGGGCAAAAAATGGGACTCTGCTTCAAAGTATGGGAGACTCATCAAAACCAGAGACACGATTACAATGAAAAAGTGGGAATTGGAGCTGCTCGGGCAGAGGTGTTGCTTGTGCTTGCATGAGTTATATGAGGTTTTGCTGCAGAAATTACCATAATGCTCCACAGTAAGGAGAGGCTGTCCTGTCTGGCACAGGGGCAGACCTGGCTCCCCCCAAACCGTCACCGGATTTAAAGCCAGCACGCAGAAAAACAACCATCTGCCTGCCTGGGGTGGCTTTGCAGATACCTAGCGGGTCTGTAACACTAGTCCCCTGGGGCATCGGCAGCTCCAGGGGCTCGAAGGGGTCTGTGTTGGCACATGTAGGCTCAGCCCAAGGCAATAAACAGGGGGCTTTATGGAGCTGTGGGAAAACTTTGTCTTTCTATGCCTTTTGTTGCGTGGCCTGAAAATATTGCAGGTATATATGGTTGTCTGCCTGGTTTGCTGCCCCCGTCGCTCCCTGATGTGCACGGTGCCTTCTTGCGAGTGGGGATGGCCACCAAAGCCCAATGTATTGATGCTATGAAAGCAAATTTTTAGCAGTGCAAACACCAAGGGCATCCACGCTTAACTCCGCGCCAATGCCAGCAGCAGATTATATCTGTAACATCGAGCTGATAGGGCGTTCCGGTGGCTTCTCAAAATGCGATCCGCCCTGCCTGTCCCTGGGGGATAGTCAGAAGCATGTATCTCTGCCAGGCTGCTAGGTGCGAGGGTTTCTTGTCTGCTTTCAATTAAAAGTTGATTAATGAGAGCACCAGCGATGCTTTCCTCTCAGAGCAAAACGGTTCCCTAGGATGGGAGCCCAGAAATAGAAGTGATGTTTTGTCAGATGATTTGTTTGTTTGCCCACAAAACCCGTCAAAGCGTGTTATTTACCTTTGGCTGTACCAGGATTTCGGGCTTAGCTCGGAAGGCAGAGGAGTGCGCTGGGCTCGAGGATTTTGCTGTGCTCCCGTATTACAGGAGCTGTAGTTTATCCATAAATGTCACTGGCAGGATATATGTATTTCGAATAAAATGCAAAATGTACAAGGCAGAGACGGTCTCTGAAATGAGAAAGACCCTTGCAGAGCCTGCCATCATGAAGCACCGGCACAGATTCATTAAAAGACCCTAAATAAGTCATTTCAGATGGCAGATTATAGTGCCACGAAGCTCTGGAGGAGGGATCTGTCCTGCCAGTCTCTGTTTGTGTAGCTGTGTGTCCCAGCCGCTCCTTTGACAGGGTAACGACAACAAGATTTTCATATTTAAACCTCATTATTGGAGCTGCTGCTGGGGACCTGGGGTTTCCATGGGGAAGGCAGCTTGGGGGGGTGGGGGGTGCCTCTGTAAGGCAGGGCACAAGCCCTGTTGGGGTTCAGTCTTAATTTCAAATGTGTTGTGACAACTTGCTCCTTCTTTGGCCTCAAATTTTGTAGCCCAGCTGCCTTAGACCCCCCTGCAGTTCTAAACCAGATCTGGAGAGCATCGGTCCAAGGGACATCTGAGTTTCCTTACCCCTGAGGAAAAAAAAAAAAAAAAAAAAAAAAAAGCAAGCCGAAGCCCGGGATGTGATGCTTTGCTCGAGGCTCTAAAACACACGCTCATCATCCAGTTTATCTCGCTGTGAGCTTAAGGCACTCGCGATGGGTGGCTGTTCTACTCCCCGAGCTCCTGCTTTCCAGCCTCTTATTTCCGTGGGCTGCCCCACCTTGCGCCTCGGCAGGACGAAGGACCCTGTCCCCATCCCCACCCTCACCCCAGCAGCTCCCACTGAGCCCTTTGCCTGCCTGGAGGGTCTGGTTGGGTTTTCATCTCGGCCACCCCCATTGCCCAGGGGAACCCATCCCTGCATGGAGTGATCCCACGAAAACCCACCCCCTCCTCGCTTCTGGAGTCACCGCCTGTTTGAATTTTGTCCCGACAATTGGAAAGTAGTGTGGAATTTGAGACAAACCCTAGCTGGAGACTTTAAGTCAAGGATTGGTAGGATGCTCCCTGGTTGGTTGTACGATGTGATCTTTGCGGTAGAGCTGGTTCTGCAGGGGAAGACCGAGCTGTCTGCTTGGGCTGGTGGAGGCAAGAAGTGGTTTCCCTTCTGCTTTCACGTTGCTGGAGCACGTTGTGGGGCAGGACGGCTCTCCCAGGGCTCGTGCAGGTCGGAGACGGAGCGTGGATCCAATAAACACAACGCCAGGGTGGGTATGAAGGAGAAGTTCACCTACATTTGGATTTATTTTCTTCTCCCCTTTACAAAACATTGTTCCGGTGGGGCGGTTGCACAGTTCTCAGTGCTTTATGGCAATCGTGGAGCAAAGCATCGTTAAGTCTCATACATGCTCTTTTGCTATAAATCTTTTCATGCAAAATCTTTGAGTTGCTTTTCTTTGAAGGCACCCTGATCTTTGCTTCTGGGTGGGACTGGCTTGTCCCTGGCTCCTGCTTCCTTTCGTTTTTCTGTTCAAAGGAGCTGGAAATGTGCTGTCTCTAAATTAACATTTTTAGTTATCTCCTTGCACTGCTCTTAAAACCAAGCTTCCCGAAGGTAGATGAAATTCCAAAACAACTAGGAAAAGAAGCTGGAATCCAAAACCTGTGGATCAAATGCAGCTTGTGCTTGTTTGGTGACTATCTAGACACATCAGTGACAAGAAGGGGACGGCCACTGCTCTTGGGCTCTGGCTGTAGACAGCAGCGTTGCAGCCAGGGTGATGCTGCACCTGCCTGTAGTCGGTCTTGGGTGATGTTGTCCAACACGGACAGCAGAAATGTGTGAATTCAGGAGGATGAGCTGCCGCTGGCGGTGTTCCTCTGCTCTTTAAATAGAGCTGGGCACAGGCGGTTTGTCTCCATCCATAAATGGGAGTGGCAGGCTTTGGGGTGATGTGATGGTCCTTGCCCCGTCGTTGCCTTGGGGGGTGGATTTGGCTTCTGGAAGGAACTGGGGAGCTCTTTGCATCCCGGGGACAGAGCGGGGAGCGACCTCCAGGGCCCGATGCAGACAGCGGTGCCAGCTGCTGGGGGATGATGGATGTGTTACGGTGATGGGTAGCAGGGACCACCCTGAAGGTCCCTCCCTGTTCCTCTCCTCAAAGGAGAGCAAAGCACCCTGGAAAATCACTGATTTTCAGTGCCACTTGTCAGCCTTGTTGCCAGAGACAGCTCCGTAATGGGGACCTGGGCAACCTCCCTATCCTACAGGGGCTGTAGGGTCCAGTTTTTTCAGTAGAATGAGAAAATAGGAGAAAAAGTAGTCTTCCTTGTTAGGCAAGGGGTGACCTGACGTGTATCTGGTGGCTTTTTCCTCCAGCTCGCTGCAATAGCTGCAGTCCTGAGGAGAAAAGCACTTATCCCCAGGTGCTCCCCATCCTCTCTCCTCCACGCGCTACCCGCTTGCGGGGGAGGCTGCTCCTTGCTTGCTCGGTGTGTTTTGGTGGTGTTTTTATTTCCCTCCCCCCTAAATGCATCTTTCTTGACTTACTCATGCAAAAATCTGTTGCCTTCCCCCCCCATGCCTGCTCATGGAGTGGCTTTCAATCATCCTTAAGACAGTCCATGGCACCAGCGGTGTTAATATTTCCATCGGACAAACTTAGCCTGGTCAAAGTGGACAACAGCTAACAGTGCCTTGCTGACCCCCATCTGCTCGGGATGACCTCCCACCTCTTTTTTTTTTTTTTTTTGGCCAGTTTGTTACCCAGTTTAGAACCTTGGTTTGGGGTGACTAAGAGCAGAGCACGTGTCCCTGTCACACCATCGTCCTCATTAATGCATCTCCTTCCAGCTCCGTTCGTGGGCTTTCCTGCCGTGAGCAGGTAATGGAAAGCCCACTGTCCCCGGTAAACAACCCTCTGCCTGCAATTTTGGAGCTGTGTTTAATTGGGATCACATTTGGCCTGATTTACCTGCGGGTCAGCTTGCATCATGACTCTGTCCATACGGTGCACAAGGAAGGGTGTATAGAAAGCCTTATACTGAAACCTATGGAGTAGCTGGGCTTGATTAAACATTATATCTACCTTTATAGCCCTGGATGCTCGTCCAGCTTGTTTTCCTGCTCGAAAAGCAATTAGAGCATCTGCTTTCCCCAGCAGCAGTTTCCCCATCCCGAGCAGAGCAGCTCTCCGGCGAGGCTGGGGGATGCTGGCCCAGGGCGTTCCTCCTCGCTGCCTTCATGGGGTCACATCTCTTGGCTGAGTAACAGCATTTCTCTGGGCTTTCCTCGTTAGCGTTTTTAAACCAGAGATGAAATAATGAGGTGTTGCAGAGCCGGTGGGTTGCACTGACGGGCTCGGAGCAGGAGACCTGGACACGTGCCCAGAGCTGGGCACATGCTTGTAGTGGGGGTTTTGCAGGGACAAAATCAACTCAAGGGAACAGTAATAAGCTTCATTTTTTTTGCACCATGTTCTCTCCCCATCCACAGGCCAGTTTCATGCTTTGTTATGATTTCTACGTTTTAGTTTATGCTGCAAGTGGAAAATTATGTTAGGATTCAGAGAAGCTCATTAGAGTACATTAAAGCTTTCGCTGAGGCGGTTCTCTGGAATTAGAGGCTTTAACCTTGTTTTAGTTAAAATTCGAAGCCAAATCTGGCCATGGCAGGACTGGAAGGGATGGTTCACTCTGAGGTTAATGCACTTTATCAATCCACTTGAAATTCCCTTGGCTGTTGCACTGGCTGATGCAGCGTGTTCATCCAGGCAAGTCTATGCCGTGTCCCAGGATAAAGCGAGTGCACTGCTCCTGGGAGCCACCGTGGGCCAGGGTGGCTAATGCAGAGCTTGGTAGGTTTTGGCAAAGAGTTGAGCACAAAAAGCACTTTTTCCCGGATCTGACACTGTCACCGGCTGCTAATCCTGGGGTGGGATTGAAAGTTGGGGTGGGGTAGCTTAGTGACCCAGCACCTGAGTCCATCCTACAGTCTCTTTAAAGCCTGACTCCTCCATCCCCAGGTAATGTCATGATCTCTGTCACTTGTAATTTTCCAGTTATTTCCAGCTTAATTTTGGAGCTTTTCCTTATTGCTCATGTAGCACCTACCAACCCATCTTGAGCCAAGAACCCGTTTCCTTGTAAACACCTGCAGCAGGACCGCCCTGGAGCGCCGCCACGAGCCCTGCATCCTTGCAAGCTGCCTTGGGTCGCAGTGAAGTTTATTTTTCACCCACTGCCACATAGTCCCTGTCCTTCAGGGAGGAGAGGGATGGATTTATTATCCTCAAAGCTTGCCTGGCTGTTGTACAATACCTCCCCAGCTTCTGGTAGGGTGCGGTGCAAAGGGCTAAGCAACAGCTGTACGGCAGACAGCATCACTTGCGCTGCCACAGACATAACTGATGTGTAGAAACAGATTTTGTCAGTGCTTATAGCTGATTTATTTATAGCATACATTAAAAAGGGATTTGGGATTAGAGCTTTGTTCTCTAGGCAATAGCAGAGGGGAATAGGACGCACTGAGTTCCAGTGTGAGCAGCAGGTGCACGAGTGCTCTCGGGGCTTCACTGATGTGGTGGGGACCATGTAAAACAAGTGACATGACCAAGGTCACACAGGGAATCTGTGGCAGAGCGTGGAGCAGGATGGAAGTTTTGTGGATTTTAGGTTCGTGCTCCGATATATCAGGGTGCTGTAAAGGATCTTTGTGTCAGCTGGAATCAACTTCCAAGGTTTCTTTTCATGGGCTGAAATTATTTTCCTGGCCAATGCCCCAGGTGGAAGCTGGCAATGGGCTGTTGAAGGAGGGGAAAAAAATAATAGGAAGCAAATCAACTTTTTTTCTGGCCTAGTAGGAAAGACACACAGGACCGGAGTCTGGTTTCGAAGTGCTAAAATGGGTGCCCTGAAATTTGGCAAGGGCAGTACCCCCGAGCAGACCTGCCTTCAAAGGTCTGGACTGGAAAGCCCTTGCAAAGCATCTGCTTGTGTGGGGATGGTGCAGACAGCAAGGAGGCTGCTCTGTTCCTGACTTTAAGACTTCATTTTGGAAGTGGTTTACAACAAGCAGGTGTATTAAATGTCAGTGCTGTTACCTGTCACCTCAGTTAGAAAAATCGCAGATGAGAAACGGGGAGAGGCAAGAAAACCGGTCATCTTGGGTGTTTGTCACAGCTGTGCCAGAAGGATCTGTTTATTTATGCCTTGGCTGAGCGGCAGCGCAGGGCAGAACTCGTGCGCTCACCTGCAGGCCAGCAGCTTGCCACGGGGAGTGTGAGAGCTTTCACTTGGAGTTGCTCTTGAGACCTGCAGAGAAATCGGCTTCGGAGCCCTTTGGGGAGACCTGCGGCTCCAGGCAGAGCAGCGGTGACATGGGACGGTGTGGAGCAGCCCCACAGTGGCTTGTGGCAGGCGAGAGGATGGGTACAGCATAGAAGCGATTGCTCTTTAAGATAGTGCTTCATACATCTTTTTTATGAGCTATAACAGCAATAATATATATAATAGAGCAATAATATGTGGTCTGTTAAGGTGCAGGCAGGGCTTTTCTGCATCTCAGGTACCCACCTGGGGAGCACGGTTGCACCCCAGCTATGGTATTTCTTTGCCGAAAGGATAAAACAACTCTGTGGGCTTTGGAGCAAAAGTAACCTGGCCATTTTTTCCATGCCTTGGTATTGCTGCTGCGGTCTTTGGATGGTCATGATTTGCAAAAATCACTTCCTAAGTAAATAACAATCAATGAGGCTGGGAGGCTGGGGAGCTGGGGCATTATCTTCCTGAATTAACTGTGTTGTGTTTAACGTGTGGGTGAGCAGGTTGGGGTTGGCGCAGGAGTTGAAATTTGAGCAACAAGTGACTCATTCCTAGTGCCTGCTGGAAACAAGTTGGCAGAGGAAGGGTGGGCAGGGGCTGTGGCTCCGTTGCACCCACCCACAGCACAGCGCATGGCGCTTGGTTTCGGCACAGGGTGGTGGCAAGGGGTGTGGAGCATCCCTGGGCACCCAGGTCATCATTGCAGTGGGAGCCCCAAATGCCTGCTGCTTCCTTGAGGAAGATTTTAACATCCACAAGGGGGTTTCGATTTTTTTTTTTTTTTTTGGTATAAAATCTGCAAAATATAGTAAAAGCAAAATGATGCACCTGAGGTGTTAGCAGCGCGCAGGGAGAGAGTATCTGAACCACAGGTTTCGGTCATAGCTGGCAAAGCGAGTTAGACCCACGTAAGGATAATTCAGCTTATCCTAGGGTGCACGTGGCAGGGAGCGGGTGCCTTGTGTCCTTGCAGCATCTGTTGTTGTACCTGGCATGTTGCTGATAGATAACATTAAGGAAGATTAATTGTGCTCTTGCTGTCTAACCCCCATTGCTCTTCAAGATGTATAAAGCACCTAGAAACCTTACCCCGGGACTTGGGGGGGGGGGGGGGGGGGGAGCTTACCATGGTTTTCTTGCTTCTAGTCCTTGTTCCTGGGTAAAAAGAGTCGTTTCATATGGCCACCACATGCAGGGGAGAGCGGTGGCCACAGAGGACCCGCAGGCTGTGGGGCCACGGGGAGGTGGCCCCAAAGGCAGCTGGTCACGGTGCTTGGTCAGAACGAAATGGAACTTTGATCCAGTGCCTGCATATCCACTCCGTGTACGCAAGGATTATTAAACAGCTTATTAGACCTGAAGGTCCTTGAACATCAATCTGCTTTCCTCAAAAATCCATTGACCTGGATAAGAGAGACCAGGTAGCTGTTAACACTGATTAGCTAATGGGATCCATCTGAGCTCATAAATGTCGTGAAATGATGGGTAATGGAATAGGGACATAAAAGAGCGGCTCAGCGAAGGCATCCTGGGTGGGGAGGTGCCACCACCACAGTCCTCTGACAGCGAGCACTGCCTGGCATTGAGAGCTCAAGCTATGAAAATGAAATTTTAAATCAAACTTTCTGGATAGAGAGTCTTCAAAGTAATAACCTTTTTTTTTTAAAAAAAGAAAAAAAATCATCTCCCGAGTGTGGAGTGGGCTTGTGCATGGCTTCTCTGTGTGCCTCTGAGCCCAGCATCGCTGGGGCAGGGATGTGCCAGTCTTGGCCAGGGCTGTACTTCATCCTGGGTTCTCCACAACAGTAGATGGCTGCAGACCACCCACCAGCCCTCAGGGTCCAGCAATAACCTCGGTGATTGGGATGGGAGTGTTTTATAGAGCCCTGAAACCATCCCTGATCCCACAGCTGATGGAGCAATACAGCTCAAACCCATTCCTGGGGAGCACACCACACCACTGCACAGGCAACTGGAGGAAGAAAAAAAAAAAAAAAAAGGGCTTCAGAAAACATTGCTTTTACGGCATATTGCAATTTTCTGTTTGCCTTATGTCATGCTGACAGCTCACCACGCTGCAAACTGCCACCCTCTCTGTTTGCACCAAGGAGGGCCGTGTCTGATGTCCCCTCTGCCATCACCTTCTGCTCTGCAAACCCTTGTGGTTGTCATCTGATTTATTCACTCCCAAGTTCAGCTCCAGGCAGTTGTTCTAAGCTTGTGTTTGGCTTCTATGTGACCACAGCCTGAGCCCTCCGGAGCTCAGGTCTCTCCATCGTAGGCTGGAGTTCTCCATTTTAATTTTCCTTTTTTTACTTTATAAGGGATGTTTCATTTTTAAGCAAAAAATGCAGAAGAAACGGTGGAGAAGCAAACAGTGCTTGAGCTGGGTCTGTGTTGCATCCTGCATTAAATTAAATTGCATATCATTTTCAAGTGTAGATCAGCTGCTTAATTGGGATGGGTCTGAAGTTGACGTGCGTGTGTACTACACGGTACGTACTTAAAGGGGGCCTGCAGGAGAAACGGGGTGGGGGGCTCTTTATTGGGGATCATAGTGGTAGGTTAAGGGGGAATGGTTTTGAACTGAAAGAGGGGAGGTGCAGATTAGCTATTAGGAAGAAATTCCTCACTGCGAGGGTGCTGAGGCACTGGCACAGGCTGTCCAGAGGAGCTGTGGATGCCCCATTCCTGGAAGTGTCCCAGGCCAGGCTGGATGGGGCTTGGAGCCACCTGGTCCGGTGGGAGGTGCCTCTGCCCATGGCAGGATGTTGCACTGAGATGGTCTTTAAGGTCCCCTCCAAACCATTCTATGATGTCCCTAAAGTCTGGACTTGCCCACAGCGGTACTGCCAACCCCGTTGCTTTTAGTGATGTAGAAATTTAAAACAAATTTGCATTTGCTTCTTGAGCCTTTTTTCCTCCATGGCTTCTCATAAAACCTAAGACATCTCCACTGCCTTCCATTTTTTTCTTCCCTGGATGCCCACCTTAATGCACCCATCTTCTGAGGTGCCCAAATGCCTTTTCTTGTGTGGCTTTCTGGGGTGAAACCCAACAGCATCCCACCGCAGCACAGCTTGCCACTGCACCTTGTGTCAGGATCATCTCTAGGCTCAGCCTTGACATCTGCCTGGGCAGAGACTTGACAGAAGCCATCCCCACCCTGCCAGGTCCTGCCGATCCACAGGTAATAATGGAATAACTCCAACGTGGATCCTTCAGCTTCAGGAGAGAAATCCACGCTTCACTTCCCTGCTTCCATTGCAATTTCAGTGCTTTGTGGGTTCGGCCACAGCTCGTCCCTGTGCACGTCAGGAGGGATCCGTTTAGTTCTGCTCATTTTCCAGTTCAGGTTTGCTTGCGTGGGGTCAGCCAGTTGCCTCTGCAATTTGTGATTTGCTTCTCCAGCAGGTCTGTTATTCCATTAACAACAATAAACTGTAAAGCTGCTGGCCCCTGCTTTGCTGATAATAAAATGTGTTGCGAATAAGGCAGCTTTGCCAGGCAGCCAAGTAGCCCAGGAGCAAAGGGAAATAACCCGATGTGATGACTAACAAAATTATAAGGTGTGGAGGGAATAACGACCCGAGTTATTACGTTGCTTTACAGAAGCTTTTAGCATTTCAGACAGCTGCGGTTGCTCTAACCTGATGCTGCTTTGCTTTTAATTGAGTAATAATTGCTAGTCCCTGAAGATCACTCTTGGCAGGGACGCATGGCATTTCCACGCCGGTTGGATAGTCAGGGGAGGTCCTGTTTTGGTTTCACCTCTGATGTTCCATCTCTATTGAGTTGCTTTTGGCTCCTATTGCTGTAGAAGAAGGAAACACACCTTCTCCTGTCCCTGGAGCTGGTCCTTTTCCCCTTCGGTGTTATTTCAGACCTTCTTGGTAAATGTTTCCCATAACCGTGTTGTGTTTGAGGTATGTATCTGTATGCCTGTAGTGTGTGTATGGAGCACCTTATCTCCTAGAGGCACCCAGCTGGTGTGGGAGCTAAGCTCCTTCTCGCAGGCTGTCAGGCACGTTGGCCAAGACCCGCTAAACTGTTGAGATCCAGGAAAACCAGGGGCGGGGAGGAGCATGTATTGCCCTGAGATGCTCGGCTGCTCGTGATGCCAAGCTGCATCATGCTGCACGGAGGATGCTTGGTGCGTTCCCTCCTGTTGAAACCCAACAGGCTGGGAAACGGGGCTTCTCCGTGATGGGCACCACTGTGATGGCCAGGGCCGGGGCTACAGGACTCGTGATTATTTTGCTTTGTGAAACTGTGGCTCGAAGGCCAGCCTTGGACCACTGTGCTGGAGCAGGAGGGGTGCGCAGGGATGGCCCCTGCCCCAGGAGTCTGCAGCCAGCTCATGTAGGAGCTTCAGTCTTATGAAGTGGTCAGCTTGAGCCTTTATTACTTACTGGTGTAGATCTAAGCATGGAGAAAGGGATTCCTCCCCATAAAGGGGGAGGCAGAAACAGGGCAAGTGATCAGGGGAAACCAGCACAAAATGGTCTTCTAGGACGAGCCACCTTTCTGCTTCCTGGCAGCCAAAGCTCAGAAAGGAAAAAGAACCTTTTCCATTGATGCAGGACTGTCTCCGTGCTACGAATCCCTTCCTGCTCTCCCCTATTAGCTATTCTTTTTCCTCCACCGGTTCCCTTCACTACTTTTTGTATTGACTTGGCATCTTGGACAGGTCAGCTGTGAAAGCTGCTGTGATCCCAAATGTGCCGGCTCAAGCTAAGTTCGGACAAATACCTGCAAGGCTGACGGAACAGCTAGTTGACTTGGGAATGAGGAGCTGCAAAAGCCCTCGACAGAGCATATGAGGCTTTCCAGGATCTGGCAATGCTTTTAAGAAGTCACCAGGGAGACGTGAAAGTGCAGAGAGCTTCCAGAAATTCTTCTGTATTTCTTATTTTGTTGCAAAGGATGGTGGTGGTGAGATCATGTCCGCTCACCCACAGCTCGGGGCAGCCGCAGGGTAGCAAATTGAGGGGGGAAAAAAAAAGAAAACTGACTGTATTAAAAATGCAGAGCCCAGATGAAGCTGTCTTGTACTTCCCTGGTGAGGCTAAAACCATAAGAAGGCTCTGCAGGTCACTGTGGATGTCTGGAGTTGTTATGATGAATGGTTTTGTGGTAAAATCTCCAGCAAGAATTGCTCCATCCCCCCTTTGCCAGAGCACCCAAGGGGAGGTTTTTGGGCTGGGGGCTCCTGGGTTTAGCTACTTCGGTGATGCTTGTTTTTCCTGGGCGCTTGGGACAGACTGCATACCCTCAAAGGTCTGTGGGTTTACTTTGCAAGTGGTGTGGGATAGTCATGAAATATTTTCACTTGGAGTTGCATTTGAAGAGTTTCCCACTGTTTGCCTGGGGTTAATTCTCCACTGATGTAGTTTAATTAACCAGCCTGGCATTTGGGTCAGGCAGTAGCTCTTTACTTCCAAGTGCAACATCCTTTTTTCAAACACAGCCCATTTTTGGCTGCAAAAAGAGTTTCTGCCTGCTGCAGCCGAGCATCACTCCCTGCTTGCATCCTTCCACGCGCAGGTCCCTTGCTGTGGCAGCTTTACACCCCCAGCGTGCCGGCCGCCGCAATCCCTGCAGCATCTTGATTCTCAGCAGCATCTTGATTCTCAGCAGCATCACCAGCCTCTCGCTGCCTGCAGGGTGCTGCCTCCTTCCCCTGCTGCCCTCAGCATGCTGCCATGCACCAGTGCTTGGGTTTCCCGCGTAGGAATTGCACGGCTCAACTGAAAATCCCCTTTTTGTAGGCAGGTTTGGTGTCCCAATACCTCTAAAGTCCACTTGAAGGAATTTATGAAATAGGCTTTCTTATGGTGCTGCTGAGCAAATAGGGCTGCGTGCGTTTATGTGCTGAATGTGCAGGGCATAGTCAGGAATAGATACGGCATCAAATAAATTCCATGAAATGGAGAGAAGGAGGATCTTTATTCAGTCTGCTCAAATGGAGCGCTGAAGAGCTGAGCCTTTTAGTAGCTGGTGTCAAATTAATTACAATAGGAAGCAGTTACATTCCTGAACAGCTGGTTTTTACATTTTTAGAGTGGAATTTTGTTTGTGATTACCGTAGGCTCACTCCTGTGAAGCGAACCATAAAACAAGACCAGGGAAAAGTTGTAAAGGGAGTCACGGTACCTGTAATTTCAGGGCCTGAGTGGAGAACACATGCTGAGCGTTTAGGAATTGCAGTCCTGGGTTTGTTCAGAGTGGGTATTTTCTCCTTGAGAAAGTTTTGTCTGATGCTTTTATTAGGAGGGCAGGAACCAACGCGTGCTGCTTGCATAAAAGTTGAAAGGCCAAAAGAGAACGGGTATAAAGACATTTTACGTACTTGCTTTTGGAAGCCTTTGCACCGTGCTTTTAGGGTCATTTACGTTTGGATGGGAGGATGCCCCCACCGAGCGTATGGGGGCATAAGAGCAGCTGCGGCTGCTGCACTGGGAGCTTGTGCTGCAGTCAGTGGGAGCGAGGGCGAAGCGGAGCTGTCAAGAAGCATCCCAGGGAGTGCTTGAAAATAAAAATATATTTTTGGTTTGAGTGCAGGTTCTCAAAATCTTGCATTATTGCAATTTGCTGCCTCTGCAGGAACCGCTGATGGCTTTTGCATCAGGGTGGTGTTTGTCCAGCAAATGCCGTTCCCTCCAAGCGTGGTGCCGGCCAGAGGCAGCATGCTCCTGCCTTTCTAGAAAAAGTCTCTCTATGGGGGCTTGGGTACCAAACCATGTAGTTTGGATGGGAGACGGGTAATTGGACCAAGGATTTGGCAAAAGGGTCTTTGCGGTGCTTGTAAACCCTTGTCTCAACCTCAAAGCTGGAAGAGGAAGCATGTTTCAGGGGCTGTAGGGTTCTGGTGGAGATATCTATATATAGGGGGAGACATATAGATATATATATTCTTGGCAAGCTAATTAAAAGGGTATTTTTCTACTTTAAAATCATGCTGCGTGCGCTGAACAAACTCATTTCCTTGCCTGGGTTATGAATATCTTCTGAGGTTATTATGAGCTCGGAGCAGCTAAGAGCACTATGATGGGCCACATCAGCTCTGCATTCACATGTGCTGAGGTCCAGGTTCCAGATCTCTGGCTCAAGGATGCTCCAGAGAGCTGAGAGGTGATATGTCTCAAGCAAGTTGACTTGCATATTTTCTTATCTTCCACAGCTTGGGGTCTGTCTCTAGTTCAGGCTGTCAGGTCTGTGTTTCATCTGCACCAAGTAGAAGGCAGTGCATAGTTGGAACATGTCTTTTTTAAAATTATTTTTAAGAGAAAAAAAACCCACACCAGACTGGCATGGTCTGGGAAACTGTGTTTGCCTGTAAAGAGCTTTGAGCCCCCCTGTGAGTGTGAAATGTCATAAAAAATGTAAAGGATCCAGCGGATTCCTAAGCCCTTTGGTAGCAAGTAAAGAGACTTTAGACTGTAGTAGACCATAAATAGACTCTCTGGAGGTCTTTGCCAAAAATATCTGAGTGCTGGTTTTAAGGAGGGATGCAGGCGAGCTGCCCAGCTCCCTTGTGTCCTGTTAGACCTGTATTTGCTGTGATGAAGGGCTCTCGCTTTCTCTTGCCTTGCTGCGTTTCACGCTTGCATTTACAAAGCAAATTGTCCGTGTCCTGGGGTTTGGGCACATCCTCAGGCAAAGCCGCTCCCTGCAGAATCTGAAGTGCTGTTATAATTAACCTGAAATTCCACATGTATCAGGATCTCTTGGGAAGGTTTTGAGTTGAATAAAAGAGTTAAGAGAGAAAAAAAAAATAAAAATCTTGCTTTCAGACTAATTGGGCTTTCATCCATCATCAGTGATGGAACAGAAGTGCCCCAGCCCTGGAGCAAGGATGCAGCTACGGAGGGGATGCTCATGCCTGCCCGGTGCTTTACGTCTTGCACTTAATACCATGTTGCTGCTGCTGAGGGATGTGTACAGCAAACCCTTTAAACACCCCGGCTCGTGGTAAGAGCTGGGGTTTCTCTCTGTGTGTCTGGCCCTGGGCCTTCGATCACGTGGATCAGAGGTAGTTCCTAAAATCCCCCATGTAACCCAACGCACCGGCTCTGCGCCGTGGGCTGCTGCATCCCACCACCTTTCTGGAACAGCAAGGGGCTGCTTGGAGCGGTGGCTGTACAAATAATAAATAACAGCTATAAAATCTCTCATTGAATCGGCTACTTAAGCAGTAAGTTAAATTAAAAGGCTAACTGAGGTTAATTCTTTAGCCAAAGGATGCTCTCAGAGTGCTGGTCTGGCTGCAGAGCCCATGGATCAGGTACTTGTTTGAGGTTTGGGAGTACAAAATTATTTCCTTGCTGTATGATTATTTTTTTTCTCCTTTAATTTCCCCTGGAAAATATTCCAGTCCTTTTCATAGAGTCTTTGTAGGGCTGTCTCCAGAAAGCTGTCCTGCATTGAACGTGCCGTACGTACGTTTGTTGTGAGCAGCAGAGCCTGGCTGTCACTGCTTGCCTGATGGTATCAGTATATGTACTCAGTCATCCAAATCCGATCCTGTCCTCCGTAGAAAGTGATCAGGAATGATTTGTATTAACCTAGAGGGAGCTAAGTGGATTTGCCAAGAGCATCATCTTTGTCCCGCTGCTGTGGTGGCTGCACACGACCTTCCGTGGGGACCGTGGTGCTGGGCGATGCTGCATCCCGCGTTCTCCTCCAGCGCTGCGCTGCTCTAAAAAGTGACTGTAAAAATGCCAACGTACCACGCCTGGTTTACTGCCACTCGGTGATTTTGAGATCCAATCTGCCCCATTTACAAGCATGATTTTTATTTTTTTTTATCCTCCTTGTTGCCAGTACTGATTTACCCTGGAATCAGAAAGTTAATTTTGTCGTGTCCTCAGTAATGAGGATGATATAAAACTGCAGTTGCCTCCCTGGGTGAGCGTTGGTGGCAGAAACACGGGCTGGAAAACCACTGCCCCCGGCTGTGCTGCTCTGCCCTGCGAGAAGTGGGGGGAAAGAGCAAAAAGATCTGACTTCCTACAGTCACCTGAGTGAGGAGGGGGCTATGGTTACTAATTGTCTCTCTGCAATAAATTCACTCTAAATTTCAAGCACAGGATTTTTTTATACCTTGCTATAAACCCAGGGCTGCGTAGAGCTCTGCCTCTCATCCCACGTGCTTTAAATGGATGGATCCATCCTGCAGAAACAGATGCTCGGGTACAACGCACCCTGTCCATCGTGAGCCCGAGGCTTAAAACAAACTTTATTTCAGTTTAGATCTATATCTGTGACTGTATACATACGTCTGTCTGTACCTCCCTCCCTGCTTTGCCTGTCTCCACTGCTTGCAGGAGTCTCAGTAGCAGGGTTTGGGTCCACATTTTACTGGCAAGGACTGAATTTCAGATGGGGTAAAATCTGCTTTTGCTGTTATTTTTATATTTTTCGTGCAATAAGGGGACCGTTCATTTTGCAGCTGTCACTGGGCATAATTTAGTTACGGCTGGGGGTAGACCTGCCAACATCTCACTGTAGGTAACGCTGCTTTGTTTGTCACATCTGCAGATGATGAAATGCTGCGTGACCGTAACGTAGGGGAGGGAGCAGAGACACAAAGACGATGGGATTGGTGTGCTCGGTCCCGGGAGCAGGCATGGAGCTGGCTGCGGTCCACCAGTGACCCCATGAGCGCAGCAGCCACGTCCTGTGCCTGGAGACCATCGCGCCGTACGAGGCAGCGGTTGCAGGCACGGCGTGTCAAAAGCGATAGCGTTTTCCCTAATTACAGGCCTGATTCAGCTCTCGCCCATCTGTGGCGAAACTCCCACTGCCTGCGTTCGGCGTGGGAGGGTATAAATATGGCCACGATGTCTGTGCTCCTCGTATTGCCATCGTTTCGCAGCGCCTCGCAGGCGGGAGCGCAGGTGTCTTCACATGCTCCTGCGGAGTCGGACGCTGCCGATATCCCTGTTTTACCTATCCACAGGCTGTGTTTTCCCTGCAGGAGGTGAGAAACATTGACAGCTGCCTGTCCTGCCTACTCTGTGCACCCAAGGGGAGTCCTTGAGACGAGGCACACCGCCACGCTGGTGGCACGTGCACGAGCGATGGGGAACAGCTCTGCTTGCTGAGATTTTCTGTACCAGAGAGCAGCGGGGCATTGCTGGGAGCTCTGGGTGCAACCAAGGGGCGAAAGAAGGTGACACCATGCATGCAGCCTCCCCAGAGTTCACTCTTCCAAATGATGTAGCCATCACAAGAAGGTCGAAAAGAGCGCTTTGTGCTTGGAGCACATCTTGGGATGCTTGGGAGCATCTCTTCCTGAAGTGCCTGGAAGTGGATGATGGAAATATCTTTTTCAATCGACTGCATAGAAAACTTACGAGCCTAAATGGTGGCGCTCTGAATTACGGCGCTCTGAATGTACTGGTTATATGCCAGCGAAAATCTGCAGTGCACGTGTCTTGGTGTGCGTGGGGCATAAAACCATCACCTGGCCGCGGGGCCGTCACCGTTCACCAGCCATGGTGGCCAGGCTGGTACTGAGCTCCACCCCAAGCCCTGTGCTGGCTGGGGACGGGCTTTGCTTTTTACGTGCCCCAGATACTTCAGGCAGAAGTTGTAGCATCAGGGCTGTAAGTAGTAGGAGCCTCCCAGGGGTTTAAGCTTTGCTGGCTGCGGAGGAATGCTGTTTTCCATGTGACGTTTAGTACTTACCACCTCTGTGTAAGCATGAGGGAGCAGCTGCTGCTTTGCCTTTGCAAAAGGCATGAGGTGGAATTGTCCCATTGGGAGTATTTGGAGCTTGTTGTCCTTTTCAGAAGGCTGATGCCTCCCTCCTGCGCCAGCTCTGGGGAAGGGCTAAATGGCCTAAAAAGCTCCAGACATGGGAGCGGTTCTATAGCAAGGAACAAACACTTCTGGTGATGGCCGGGGAGGAACCGTCCTGCAGGTTCCCGGTATCTCAGGAGGGTTGTGGAGGAGCTGAGGGCCACGGCTGAGGAGTCTCTGGCCAGTCTCACCCTGGATGAGCAGGATGACCCAGCTCACCAGCGTTTCCCCATCCCTCCTTTGGCATTAGGGTGATGCTTGATGGTTTTAAGGTGCATGGGATGTCTGAAGACAGTTGATTGGCATCTTCTGGAGAACCCGTTGGGCACATGCCTGCCTTCCTTAGCTGGTGGGGTTTGGGTTTGACACTGGCATTTCAAGCCCAAGTATTTTGCCCACCCTCTTCGCTAAGGCTCCACGGCACAAGTGCCTTCAGGAGGATGGGTGCTGGGGTGTCCGTGGGCTCCGGTCGCACACTCCCAAGGTATTTTTGGCAGGACCACGCAGTGATATTGCCATTATCAGTCCCAGAGATGCATCTGCTGCTGGGCTGGAGACGGAGCTGTGCTGCTGCTCTGTGGGGAGTTCAGCAAGGGTAATGAAGAACAGTTCACTAAATGAATCGGTGGGAAGAGGTTAGGAAGACAGATTGTAATTATTATCCGAATGAATCCTGGCCTTCCAGCCGTATGCTGGCACCTGTTGTTGAAAGGCTCCGGGGCTCCTACTGCCGGGATGCGCAGAGCTCGTCCACGGGTGGCTGCTGGTGGAGGGACAGCCTTGGTGGTCACGAAGGAGGAACACAATCCTCCTCTTCCCACACCATCTGCTGCTTCCTGAGGGCATCATCCAGGTTGTCATCTTGTCCTCGTTCAACCCGAGCCTGGTGATATCATGGTCCCAGCCTGACGTGTCTGGGGCCGTTGACCTCATTTCACCCGCGTACGGTGCATGCTCGTACATGCCGGGTGGCCTCACACTGTGCTGGGGCATTAATTTCCAGAAGGTGAGAAAGTTTTTGTTAAAAAGCTGAACCCATCCACTCTCTTCCCCGCCCCCCAAACCCAGCAGAGAGCCAAGGTTGGTGTTCTGCACCAGATTACCGGAGGGACTGGTGGATGCTGTTCTGCCAGCTGAGGCTGGGGAAATGAAGAGTTGTTCATGGGTTAATTTGTGTTCATGTGGGAGATGAACCTTTGTGGGAACATGCAGCTATTGTTTCCTACAATTAATAAATTACAGTCTGGTGGGACAGAGCTGCTGTCACATCGTTCTGCATCAGTTTGTTATGTGTGGAAGTAATTAGGGCTTGATGGGGATCAGAGAGAGGGTAGCAGTTTTCTTAGTTTATGGACCAACATAATTCTCAAATATTTGGAGCTTCACCATTATAGTTTATTCATTTGCTGCCAGAATATTAGCGCTATATTTCTTTTTAAATATCCACTCAACCAGTGCTGTATTGCAGTGATCGCTGTGGAGGTGATTTATGCCAGCTATAAGGACCCTCCATAAGTACTCCCCATTCAAACAAATGCTTGCACCAATATGCCATTATGGGGAGTGGCTGATTGCACAAATAAGAAGAAAATGGCAATATCTTGTAGTGAATTAAATGGCCTCGCCTGTCGAGCCTCCGTGTTAGTGCCGCTAGAGTTTAACTGTTCTTGCAGAGTAGAATATAGGGCTATGAAATTGTGATCCGTTGGGTGACGTTTAATGCCATCCTGTAAAAGGAATTAAAAAATGAGTTGGTCCTGTCCCGTGGCAAAAACTGATTTTGAAGGCAGAGATCAATGTATTAGGAGTGTTACACGTTACGTAGCAGCTTGTTGCAGTGGTAGACTATTACATTTGGGATGCTGGCCACCACTAGTTTGTAAAAGAAATAATGTTAATGCCAGCACAGGACTATCTTAGCCTCAGGTGGTACCTGGGATCTCAATAACTTCTCATTTAAAAACAGCAGACTTGTATAAAACCAAAGCTGACATCCCTGCTGTTGTCACGCAGCCGTGCGAGAGCGGTGGGGGCAGCCACCGAGCCGATTCCGAGGGAACGCTCCCCGCCGAGCCCCACCAGGATAGCTCGGTCCCGGAGGCTGAAAGGAAAACCCTCAACTTGTAAACACATCTCTGACAACCTTTATGGCTCCGCTTTCCAGAGCGCCATCCCCGTTACTCTTCTCCATCGTGAGATTAAACCTGACACCGTGAAGGATGGGTAACGTTTGGCTTGTCTGTCACGCTTCTGCGCCAGGGTCCTGGTAACACGGAACAACCGTGGATTTAGAGAGAAATCCATGGCTAGCCCTCGAGGGGGAGAAGATACCGAAGTATGTCATTTCTATGTGTTTCCCCTCCTGGTTTATGTTAATGTTGGAAAGAGCTGTGCCTTGCCTAATGACCTCTCGAAAAGCTGACCGAGCAAATCACCTCTGGAATCCATGGGCCCGTACTCCCAGGTTTTTTGTATTCCCCCAGTGGTTTTGTAGGACTGAGACAGATAATCGCCTCCAACAACGAGGATTGTTAGGTGTGCATCCCCGTCCGCATGGGATAGGGACTCGATTCCTTCTTTCCTTCTGCGTTTGCGTTTGGCAGGGAGATGAAGTCCTTTTTGGCCATTCCCGCAGTTGCCAGCTTGGTCTCCTTTGGGATTTGGTGCTTCACAAACCTGTTTATTGCAGTCATCCTTTGTGATCCTTTCATTGGGAATAACGTACCGCTGCCTCCTGCCAGGGTGTGAGCAAACGGACTGTCGTGGTGGGCTTGCATGATGCCAACCGGACCGTGCTCTTCCTCACACCTTAATTGACATCGTGGCACGGCTCGGTGCCACCACCGGCTCCGCAGGTGCCAGGGGAGAAGCTGGTAGCTATGGGAATGTATCGCTCAGCCACAAACGCAGAAATAAGGTCTTCTTTCCTCCTAAAGAGGATCTTTTCCCCATCTTCTCACAGGTGTTCCTGCCCAAACCCACCTCCGTCCTCCCCAGCCCCTTTCAGCATCACGTTCCCCTTCTGGACCTCTCTGGGAGGTCCCTTCATTTTGCTTTTTGCTCTGTTGCCCACGGTGCTGTCGGATGTGGCTTGGTAGGATGTGTGCTGCTGACCCTCTGTGTACCACAACCGTGGAGAAGATGATGGTGAGGGATGCTAATTTGCTCTCTTTCCTACGGTTAGCGCCTTAATCTGACAACTAACATCTTGCCTTGTCAGTGAGCTCTAGGCTGCGTCTTTGCATCTAGAGAAGTAATTTACAGACTTCAAATTACTTGTTTTTGCCATCATTTTGCTCCATACTGAAAGGATAATTTATCAGTAGACATGCTGGTTATAAACTGTGAAATACCTTTTTTGCTGTTACTCCGGTCAGGCTTGCTTGCCTTTGGAGCATCGGTCTCTTTGGGACTCCAGGTTCGGTACGCAGCAGGATGCGCGTTCATGTCCCGGAGCTGGCGGTGCTGGGGCCCTTCTTGTTATTTGTACGAGATACCTGCGCTCTGCTTTTTCTGTTCACAGGATACACGTTTTTTCCCTTTGACATGCTAAAGAAGGGCTCATTGTGTCACTGAAATACCATTTCACAGGTTTGGAATATGTTTGCCTTTGTACCTAAATGGGGATTTTCAGAGGAGCTGTCAAAAGTAACGGGTGATCCATCAAAGGAGAAAAAAGGGTATTTTTATCGAATATTCTCAAGGTACATGTTTGTATTTTTGTTTCTGGCTTGTGTTGGACCTTCTTTTTATTGTAGGTTAAAACATTACTAGCAGCAAGGAGTGCTGTTTTCCCCTAGGACAGGTAAACTGCAGTTAAATCATTCTGGTTTGCCTGGTGTTTACTGTCTCAGATGAATCACATCACCTGGTATATACTGATGTTGCTCTTTCTGAACAGCCCTGTCCTTTTTTCCTGATGATCTGATAATGCTCTGAATCCTTCCCTGTTATCAGGGAGCCCAAAAGAGCCTGAAACAAAGAGGGTTCCCTGAAAAAAACCCACTTATAACTTCCCAAATAAACATTCATGGCAAAGATGAGAAGGTGAAGAACAGTGCAGCCCCCTTTAATGTGAGTTGAAATGAATGCAAATGGTTTTTTGAACTTGGCAATGTCTTTTTAAATGCTGTTACGAATAGTCTTTTATAGCTTCTTCGGGAAACATGGAAAAATTTGTGGTTGGAGGTCTGGAGTGAGAGGTACCTGTGGTCATCCAGTGCTGTAGTCGGGTGCTGGGTGCTGAGCACTGTGGCTAAGCCCAGCTGTGCACAGCTCGGCTGTCTGCAGGGAAATTATATGTGTGTATATATATATTTATGTATTTATCTATTTACATATAATAGAGCATATATATAAAATATATAGTATGTATTGTAGGTATACTATTACATATAACAACATAATAGCATTACAGAAAATATATTATTATACAAAAACACATTAGAAGAGATATGTAAAGTATATAATAATATATAATATATATTATATATAATAATATATATAATGTGTGTGTGTATATATATGTAATATATACGCACTTCTCTCTATATAGCATTTATATATGGTTTGGTAGGGCGCTGTCCATATAGGCTCTGTGGTTTCTACCGGTGGAGGAGGTGGAAGGAGCCTGCCCTTTTTTTCCTTCTTCCTTTCCCATTTTTTTTGGCCCTTCTCGTTCGTTTGCTCGACTGCTGTACCTGTGTCTCCTTCCCACCTGCAGGGCTGAGCCCGGCGGAGGATTCCCCGAAGGCGTCCCCCGTCCCTGCTGGAGCATCAGCGCTGCTCTGGGCTGGGGGCTGCCTGGCCCGCGGGGTCCCTGCGCCAGCCTTGTCCTGCAGGGACCTGTTCGGTCCTGCACCTCCTTGTCCTCCTCGATGCTCAGCTCTCAGGTCTGCGTAGCCCTGGGGGTGCTCTCCCAGCAAGGGCTGTCGGAGAGGAGCAGCGCGCTCACAGCCCGGGTGGAGGTATCTGCCCGGGGTTTGCTTGGATCAGGAGGGAATATCCCAGCTGTCCTCACTGGCTCTGCTCTGGTTTGCATTGAGGAGCTGCCTTGGGGCACTTGGGCTCAACTCCTTGTGGATGAAACTTTGTGGAAAGATGTGCTCCAGCTCACCTGGGCACCCACTGCCATCCCTGTGGTGTTTAAAAGACATGTAGATGTGGCACTTTGGGGACAGGGTTCAGTGGTGGCCTTGGCAGTGCTGGGCTCGATGATCTGAAAGGTCCTTTCCAACCTAAATGATTCTGTGATTCTAAAGAGCAGCAGAAAGTCATTGGGGCTTCCTTGGAACTGTCTCCTTGCAGAGTCCTAGGAGCGACACGGGTGATGCCAGCAGCACCTGGATTTAAGCTCCAACTCACATGGTTCCTGGGGTTGCCGCTGCCCCACAGGTCCATCTCCTGCTGTGCAAGAGGAGCATCTGCCGAGGTGACAGCAGATGAGCTCCTGGCCATGGCCAGCAGCCTCTCATGGACCCTGGGGGGATGGAGGAACGTCCTTTCCTTTTCAAGTCACCATTTGATTTCTTCTTCTGGGATTGGGGTCCCAGACACGCAGCTGAAGGGAGCCTTGGGTCCCTGTCGTTTTAGATATCATTTGTTGGGTCAACGTGCCCGAACTGGAGGTTTTACAATTCACATTTTTACAGCTCCAAAGGGCTGTATAAAAAGCCCCATAAAATTGCCTGGATTTATTTGGCTGAAAACTGCACTGGGTACATCAGCCTCTAAATCCTTACTCAGCAGTTACACTGCGCCGCTGCTCTCGATAGAAGCTTGCTTGTTTTCCCGTGATTTGTACTAATGTGGGTTTTCTTCTTTCTGTATTTTGAACTGTCCTAATTAGAAATTTTTGACTTCTGCCTTCAAAGCCTATCAGGAGAAATCCATCTATGGGGCACTGGCTGCTAACACAGGCTTACTGTTGTTTGGCTTATCTTTCTAGCTTGAATGGTTTAATAGGTCAGTCCAGTATTAAAATGGGATTTTCACTTGGCTATAAAATCTTTTTTAAAGGGCATCTTTTTTTTCCCCCCTGTAAACACTTCTCTGCATCCTTTTTGCTCCCATTGGAGGTTTTAAAACTTGAATATGGTTTTGTATTTCTCTTGTTTGACCTGCTTCCCTGATGCTGTGATGATAAGGCATATGTCAATATTTGAGGGGAATAAATTGAATGATGGCTCCAGCTCCTGTTTGGTTTTGTGAATCATCTTGGGGTCCTATGATCTCAACGACTGCGTTAGCCACTTGTGATTTCTGATGGGACTGCAGCCAGCGTGCCGCCTGGTGTTGGGCTCCCTTTGCTCTGAATATTCATTACCGGCATTTGCCAGTTGCTTACTGATTGCAAAACCTGGCTTTTCTGGAGCCGTGAAGCAGCAGAGCAATTCGGAGATGGCTCACGCTCCCTGTTTCACGCTGGTGCTTCTCAAAAGTCACCACGTGCAATGGTTGGGGGGGTCCTAAATGGCTGTGAGCTGTTGTGTCCTCTTTCACTATAGGAAGGAGTTCTGCACGTCCCCCACACTGTCCGCGCAAGACCCAGGAGGGACTTGTGCTTTAACCTGCAGTTTTCCATACGTTCTCCAAGTTCAGGGAAGGGCTGAGCACTGGGATGCTCAGTGCCTGAGACTGGCAGTGCCACCACCATCAAAGATGTCACATCTGCTGCCCCACCAAGAGCCGTCCCGCTTGGGAACCCGTGTCAGCCCTGCTTTGCAGAGCTGCTGTTGGCCCTGAACCCGCCCCCCCCCCCCCCCCCCCCCCCCCCGGCTTTGCCCAGAGTTTCTTTCCAGAGATGGGCCAAAATGAGACTAAAGAAGAGCAAAAGTCGTGGAGGAAATCTTACTTGCCTCAGTGTTTTTAACTCTTCTTATTTGCCCAGTAGTGGTAGAGCGTGGAATTAACGGGATATTGTATTTTTTTTGTGCGCAGGCATCACTCACGTTGGCCCCTGTGGGTGGGGGGCGGTGGGTGTGAGCTGTGCCTGCAGGGTTTGGATTCTGCAGCGGGATGCACGGGGAGCAGTGCCAGCATCCCCATCCTTCAGGGGTGGTCACCTCTAGGTCTGCATCCACCCGCGTGCAGCAGCGGTCGGTGGGCTGAGGCATGAGTTATATTGAAGTACAAGCTCAAGCGCAGCGCGTGTGTGTGTTTCTCAGTGACTTAATGTGGTGTGACATCAGTGAGCTGCTGAAGACATTTGTTTGCTGCTCTCAAATGGCTTTCCCTTCCTCTCTTCCATCTTTTCTTTTCTGCAAGGAGAAGATGATACACTAAATGATTAAACCGGGTTAGATTTACCTGCAGACGTTTCCCTTCGAGCAGCGGCGCGGGGCTGTTTCTCATCCCTCTGCCCGTGTTCGGGTGGGAAGAGGCATTGATTATATGGGAAATATTCTATTATTTCTCTCTTCTCTCCTTGCAGGTGTTTACAAAATATGGGAAATGCTACATGTTTAACTCAGGAGAAGAAGGACGGCCTCTTCTTACCACAGTTAAGGGTGGGACAGGCAATGGACTGGAGATCATGCTAGACATACAGCAGGACGAATATTTGCCAATATGGGGAGAAACAGGTAAGACCTTTTTCCTCCTGCAAAAGTGCATGTACTGATGTTTTTCTTGGAAAGACCATCCCGTCCCACCCCATCCTATCCCATGTCTAGGCCAGCTCTAGAAAACAAGAGGAGCCCGGTCGGTAGAGGAACGAGTTGATTTTCTTTCTGGTCCAGCTGGGACCAGCATTTCTGTAGGTTCAGTGCATCAGTGAGTGCTGGACTCGGCAGCAAAGTTTGGGATTCCAAACAGGAGTGCCATCACCTATCCTGGGGCAAGGGTGGGTGCTTGTGGGTGACAGGAGGTGCGGTGTCTCCTTCAGATGCTCCAGCGCATCCCTCTTCCCTAGAAAAGGCATTTTTGGGAGACCAGGTTCAAGGCAGACCTCCAGCTGCTGCCTGGGTTTTCCTCCTCCTTATCTTCAGGGACTTTTGCTGCCCCAGCTGTGGTCTTTGCGGGGGTCAGTGCTCCTTGGGTGCACCGAGGGCTCAGCTCATTGCACTTGGAGCATTTGGGATGGACAGCATCTGTCCCCTAACTGATGCCAAAACGGCACAGAGGAACTGCTCAGAGACCAATTTTGTCTTTAAGCAGCAAAGGTATTTATTTTGTGCAACGTTGGGGAGCTAGCTGATTCGCACCGGGCAGACTAGCTCTGGAGTTTTAAGTGAAAAGTTAGGTATTTATGTGAAAAGTTAGGTATTTTATACAGTTTTCGTGAGAGGTTGCAACATCTTTACATACATATTCATTTGATTTTGACACCTAATCATTCCATTCATAATAGGTGGGATCTAGGTGGAGTAAACATTTCAACTTTTTGTTCAACGATCTCCTGACTCATGGTCTCCTTATCTCCTTCAGGTGCCCACCTTATCTTTTCTAATTATTCAGAGCACATTCCTTTACTTTTAACATCGTCAGTGGTACATTCCTTTGACATCGTCAGTGGCACCTTTTCTCATTATTCCTTTCTCAAAGGACAAAAACAACAAAAAAACCAAACAGAGCATCACCCAGAACATTGTACCAAACTCATCCTGACCGATCTGTTTAAGACCTTGCTCCGTTTCGTGACAGATGTAACAATGTTGGGCACCTCCTGAGGAGCCTCCAGCCGCATCCCAGAGAAGGACAGGGGGGTGATGGAGGGGCTGGGGGCTGCCTTGTGGGCTGCTGGGCTGGGACGGTGGTGCTCGCAGGGGATGTGGATACGCTGCCTCCTGCATGGGCAGCTCAGCAGCTCCCATCTTCCCAACCGAGCTGCCGCGGTGGAATTTGCTGGAAACTCTGGTGCCAGTTTCTTTCACAAGCCCTGCTGCAAAACCTTGGGGGGGTGGGAGGCTGGGCACTGTGGGAGGGGAGGTATGGGCAGGGGGCAGCATGGGAGGTGACACGTGCCACCAAAGCCACCCGCGCAGAGCAAGCCTTATCAGTTCTTCGGCAGCTGCAGTTTTCACGAACCCACGTTGACATTTTAAACAAAACATCCCAAAAAAAGTGTTAGGAAATGTGCCAGCCACTCTGTTCCTCTGGCAGGTGTGAGGCAGAGCGTCGCGGTGGGAGGTTTCAGGATGAGGTTGTCTGTGTTTATTTTTGGGTATCAAGAAAGGGAGAGGAGTAAATATCCTTTCAGGCTTTGTGTTGCCATTGCTCTGTCATCCTGTGCAAATGAGTCGCTCCGAGCACCTTACAAACCTCTGCTCCACAGCAAAGGGGGGAGTTGGTTGCATTCCTTCAAAACGCGGAATTTATTTGTGCGGTGTTTGATTTGTACAATTTAAACAGATTCCTGTGGTCCCGTCAATCATGTAAAATTGCACAGGCTTTTCTAGCAAGAGCTTTGCCTTCCAGTTTTTAAGTCGTACTCAAAGAACAGCCTGATCTGGCCCGGGCGAGGGGGAGGAGGTGGTGATTTGAAATAATCATTTCTGACTTGTTGCATTTGTTTGAAGCCTTTTTCCTTTTAAAGGCAAACCAGTTCACAATCCAGAGTGGGAAGATGAAGTGCATCTTCTACCTCTGATGCTTTTATCATTTTCAGGCTGCCTGGGGGGAGCTCCTGGAGGCAGGGAAGCACTGCAGTGATGGCTGGGGGCTGTAGCGGGCTTGGACAGCACACCACGAGCGCTGCATGTTCAGCCTCATCGGGTTTTGGACCCCTCTGAGGTTCCCCATGGACACACAGACCTTGTGTAACACCGTTCTCACTTTGGGTTTGCTTTTTGGAGCTGCCTTTTGGAGAATCTTTGGGAGGAACCCGTCCAGGAACGTGGTGCCTTTGGAGCAGCGCTTTTCTATCGCTGCAGTGCTGGGAGAGGTGGCTCGGTCTCAGCTGGGTAAACTGGACAGTCATTGCACAGGAGGCAAAAAAGGAAAGAAGAAAAAAGCAAGTGGAGAAATAAATAGGGAGGAGAAATGGTGAGGGGGTAGAAGAATCAGTCAAGTCTTGTCCTTGTCATCTGGCGGGAGAAGCTGGGCAGGAGAGCCGTAGCAGTGGGAAGGAGGTTTCCAGTCTGGTACATCCATGCCTATGAGCATCACCGTCATCCAGATGTTGGGTGGGATGGCAGCTTCTGCTCTGGTCACTCTCTTCAGACAGCTTTCAAGCCCTGCACGTGGCAAAGGACTTGAAACCTGAGAGGGGAAAAAAAACTCAACCCCAAATGCATTTGTTGTGTTTTTTTGGTTTTTTCTGTTTTTTTCAAAAGTCTTGTGGCTTTTAGGGTATTTTGAGCCCAGATTTGGCTTTTGACCACGTGTGGAAAGGAGCAGTGGAGCCCTTTGATTTTCAGGATGCTCCTGATTATGTCTTACTGCCTCATCGCCTCACCAGTGCTAATCTCATGCGCATTTAACTTAAATTTGCACTCAGCTCAGAATTAGAGGCGTAGGGAGGGATGCTCACATCCCTAGAACTGGGTTGATGCTGGGGGGGCTGGATTGCGCCAGGGTGGTTATTCACGTCTCTGTCTGATGACAAAATGCTGTAGGATTCAAGGCAAAACTACATAAATAGGGCTCTTGATTTGGTTAAATGGTGTAGGAGAAGCTCCTGGACTTGTTGCCAGCAAATTTGGCCGTGTTCTTACAGGACCAGGTAGGACCCGTACTTGACTTTGAAGCTCATGAACTAATCTTTGCCTTTCAACAAGATACTTTTTCAATTCGTACAGCGCCTTGTACAAGCTGTCTTCAATCTTCATTGAGCTCTCTGGACACTACCAGAATAAAAATACTAACTATAGTGGTTAATAGTTGCTGTTCCCATGGAAACACTTAGCTTTTCATAGGTAAGCGAAGGAGTTGATTATTTCCAAATATTTGCATAATAATGTAAATGTGTTTGGAATTAAATCTCCTGAGCTGCTACCGCTGGGACTGCACAGACCTGGCTCTCCAGTGAAAAGCTCCGTCAAGGGCGTGCAGCCGTGGTGGGGAGCATCAGCCCTGGCTACGGAGCGGGATGGGGGTGCACACGGGTGGGATCTTTGCATTGTGGTGCCAAAGCCACCTGTGGGCATGGGGAGGTCTGGCCACGGGATGCCTCCGGAATGGGAGGAATTGAGTTTTTTCTTCCCGGTGAGTGAATATCGCCATTACAGCCTGAACTGTTCCATTCACTCACTTTAACTCTTTAGATACCTCTGTGGGCGAGTTTTGCTGCTCCATTTTCCCAGCAGCCATCCCACAGCCAGCACCTGCTCTTTTAGTTGGCTCTTAGGCGGTGATTTTTGTGTGGTTGAGTTACTTCAACTGTTTTTTCTCCACTTTCTTACCTCCACAGCATCCCTCAAGCATGGCTGCTCAATGCATTTCCTTTCCCAGCTGTTGTCCCTTGTTAATCCCAAGGTTTCCCAGAGCTATCTGGAGCGGTCCCCGCCGAGCTGCTGTCTCAGGCACGGCATCTGTACCCCATTAGAGCTTCACAGATGCTGGAGATGGAGCAACCTCCATCACCGCAGGCAGGGCTTCCCATGGGCAATAAAGCATTTCTCTGGCCTATTGTGGTGGCCTTGGCTCATGCTTCCTGCAAGGGTCTGTCCCCTGGAAAACAGCCTCCCAAAGAACCCTCCAGCCCCCAGTTCGGTGCCTCTGCATCCCAGCTGCAGCCCATGGGACCTTTCCTCCTGCACCCCGGGACCCTCAGACCCCCTGCCAACACACAGAGCACTTGTGGTTCTATCGGATGCAGGTCTGATTTGTACCAATGCCAGGTTCAAACAGCAGCATCTTATCCCCTACGTAGTCCTGTAGCCGCTTTGCTTTTTGCTCCAGATTTGGAGATGCCATAAAACCATGCTCTTCACAGCCCTGCATGAAAATAGTTGGTGTGTGGACTCAAAAAATCCTCCTTTTGCTGTTGGCTGCATGCCTCAGGATCTCAGCTTGCTTTTTCAAACTGTCCTTTGCAATTCAAATAGGCAGCAAAGAAGGAAAATATTATTTCATAGCTTGGGATAGGGCTGCTCCAGGAGCTGCTGCCACCGTGTCACGTTGGCATATGCTTTGCAATAGAAGAAGTGATTTAATTGTTACTGACTCGGCAAACAAAACGAAGTGTATTGTCATTCTAAAAAGACCTTTACTGAGTATCCATTAATATCTTGGGAAGCTGAAATATATCTTGTCTAACAAGTTACTTGTAATAGAAGAAGATACCTTTTGCTTGACTGTCTGCATATGCAATCCCATTATTTGAACATGTTAAATTTATGTGCAGTCTAATTTTGGAATAGTGAGTGTACACAGTCTGCTTCAGTCTTGATTTTCAAGTGCAAAGAATAGGGTATTTTGACTGTGTATGGATGTCATGGCATCAGGCAGTCTTGCCATCTTTGGGTGTGCAAAAATATTGTGTCAGGACTGTCAAAATCATGAGGCGTGTGGAAAAAAAATGACAATAAAAAGAAAAAGAGATGGAAATCTCTGTCTTTGGAATTTTGCACTTGTAGAATTTATTTTTTCTAGCATTTTGCTTTCACCACGAGGGTCCTAGACATGAAAAGAGTTGGGAAGGTAATTTGTGGCTTGAAGTCTTCACATCACCTTTGTGCTTTAAAGAAAGCCTTAAGACCTTCCAAGTGGGAATCGTGATGCAAAGAAACCCAAAAAACCTTAGAATCCTGTATGGAGGTAAAAGGTTAGATGGAAAGAAATTTATACCAGGGAAAAACTCTTTCCAGTAACCAAGGGGGAAACCAAACCACCGTCCCGGAGTAGCGTAGGTGGGAGCTGCAGCCACTCGTACATATGGCACGGAGTCTCCCAAATTCTGTGGTTACACATCTTTGTCTCACAGGATTAGGTGGTGGGGCTGCGGGGGGCGTTTGTTTTATTGCACTTGATAGGGAAAGCGGCAGAAATGCAATCAAATAGAGCAAAAGAAACTCTTTAATTTCTAGCAGCGACTATTTGATTGGAAAGGGAATCCGCTCCTGGTTAATCTTTCTGGAGTGGCCCAACGTATTATATAGCGACCTAATAGAGCAGCGCAGTAAATTGGAAATCGCTTAGGCTACAGGGCTGTAAATAAGAAATACAATCGGAGAGTTCTGCGTTTGTGTTTCAGGAATTGTTGGATAAAGATGAACATTTCATACCAATTAATCAAGTAACATGCTGAATAAAAAGAAGGGGATGAGAAATGCGCTATAAAATTGCACTAAGAAGAAGCATGAAATCTATAAAGCTGGAGGCTTCAATCCACTTAGGAGACTGTCCCGTAGTGTTACGGGCTGCTGTTGCTTAACTCGACAAAAAACACGGGCTACGAGCAAGGCTTTTGGTCTAGGTCATGCAGAGAATGATCTCAAGCCTGTTTCCTTCACGGCCAACCCATCTGGATTGCCATTTGGTTTGTGCTTCCCAGCAGGGCTTTTTCACGCTCTTCGGAAGCGACGGGTACCAACCTCTGCCATCACGTGGTGGGCGCAAGGGAAAACCGTCTGTCGGTGCCTGGAGGACGCCCGTCTCCAGGGGGTTGAGGTTCGGGAAAAGGAAAAGCCGACGGTGTGTGGTGGGAGCTTGGGGACCAACCTCTGCCATGCCCGAGGCGCTGGATGCTCACCCTCCCTCCCGGCATCGCTGCGGGGGCAGCTGAGGCGTGTCTGTAGCATTAATCCAAATTAACCAGAGGTGCAGGTGGTTTCGGTGGCATTGAATTTCCATGCCGCTGCTTTTCTTCCTCATTAAAGCCGCCTTAATTCCGCTGATCTCTTTCTATTTTCAAATTGAATTTAGGTAAATTGAATTAGGGCGGCTTTAATTTTGAACTGGGGTCTTCACGATGAGCCCTGATGCTGTAGGAGTTAGCTGGGATTTGTTGGCGGATGCTGGCTCTTCTGAGAGCGGCCGGTTTTGAGTCTCTAAAGGGGGGAAAAGTGTTGATGGTGACATCCCTGCTGCGAGGAGAAGCGCTTCTCAGCCAGCCCTGACCTTCTTCCAGCTGTCTGAGGTGGGATGCTTGCAGAGCCGAGATGTGCCCTGGGACATCCCACCAACGCCAGCACAAGCCTCGCTGCCTCGCTTTGTACCCAGCTTGGGGTAGGTCATGGAGAAGGTGTCCTTCTGGTGGCTTCTTTCTGATGAAGGATAGTTATCAGGGCTGTGTTGAGAGATCTCCTGCCTGCTCTGGGGTTTGGGATATGTAGTGGAGCATCTCGAGGATCTACGCAAAGTTTGGGATGCTCCAAGCATCAGTTCCAAGGGATTTGCAGCACAAATCATCTGCATTCCCTCCTTGCAGCCAGCACCACGGCGATGCTTTTGGCTTAGGACAGGGCTGTGCCTCCTCATTGCTCACAAAAGCCCTGATAACTTCTGGGATCCTGCAGCTGAGCCACTGTGGAGAGGACTTGAGGAGGGCGAGAGTGACCCCAGGCAGGTGCAGGTGGCTGGAGGCCAATGCTGCCGAACCTGAAAATTCATCTTGGAAAAGTTTACTGATGCGGGCACAAATTGAGAGCGTTTCCATGGTTTCTTTGATTTTTTTTCTTTTTCTTTTTTTTTTCTTTTTTTTTCCCCTGCCCTCTGGGATTTTGTGCCAGGCAGGCAAAACAGATTTAAACAGCATCTCTGTGCTGCTGCGATGGGTCTGCGAAGCATCATTCCTGCTCCGCTACAGCATCTTATGGCAAAGATTTTTTTACAGCAAGAAGGGACAGTTGATTTAGCTCAGGGGTCAGATGTCTCCCTCTTCTTGCCCTTCCCCAGAGCCTCCCCAGCTCCAACATTTGGTCTTCAGCTGTGCAGCCTCTGTGCATAACACATTAATAAGCCCAAGCCCTGGAGCATTTGCTTTGCCAGCTGTGGAGAGGCACAAAGCGCTCCCTGTCATTTACTTCTGCATATTAATATGATCAGTGGCGGTTCTTCATAAATCCAGGCCTCCTTTTGCTTACAAAAGATCTGAATCCAAGTGATGGAGGAGGCAGCCTGGGCTCCCCCAGATCACAGCTGCAAAGCCACTGGGCTCCTGGCGTGATCCGAGGGGCTGTTTTGGGTTTACACCGTGGGGAATCGTCTGCAGGCTTTGAGCTACTGGCATTAGCCACGGAGTTTGGGGAAAAGGAAAAAAGGCACTGGTTTGTGCGTCTGCTTCATTTGCAGCTTGTGGAGTTCTAAGTGGAATAATTATAATCAATATAAAACTCATCTGTAAATATAAAACAAGTGGGAAATGACCTGGGAATGGAAGAAGTGATGAGTAGCAGCGGATACATGCCGTGGTAAGATGCTGGGCTGTGGCAGCGGGTTGCACAGGGATGCCTTGTGTACACACGTGCATGTAAAACCTTGAGCACATTTTAAAACAGGAATGAAGTTCCTAGAAATCCGTGTGGTTGGTCCTGGCTCCAGGGCTTCTTGGGAGCTTTTGCAATTTTTCTTCCATTATGAGGATGTTGCGAGCAGTTACCTCCTGTGTGCAACCGCAGCTGCCTTCGGGCTGCTCTTTCACAGGTGAAACTCTTGTTTTCCTTGGAAGGGTTGGTTCTCAAGTTCACTTATTAATTAAAATAAAAGAGGAAAGAGGAGGGGGGGAAGGCAGGGCAAGGTGTGTATAGGAGTAAATTGTCTTCTCCAGCACTTTGCAGCCCAAAGCATTTTCACCAGCTGATTAACAAACAGGGGGTGTACGTGTAACGGCACGGGTGGGTGCTCCCTCTGGGAGGAGGAAAGACCAGAAAGGCTTTTGTTATTCACAGTAAGACTACACGGTGGTTTAAGGTGGAGATAATGATACTGAATTCAGCTGGAAGCTGCAGCTGGGACGTGGGGAGCCGGAGCAGGATGGTTTTTTTGGCATTTAACTGGGACACTTGCGTTAATGCGCCCCTGTCATTACAAAAGAAGCATCCCAGGATCCTGAATTAACAACCTTCCCTCCTGATTAGCTTCAGCTAATCTTTTATTAAGGAATGACGGATAAGACACGCTGGCATCTTCACTGCAGCTTTACTCATGGTCTTCAGGGGATGCGGCAGTGCGCTGCCTTGCTCTCAGTTTTGCGGGGGGTGGTGGGTCCTGTGTGGCTGCGGGGCCACGGACACCTTTGGTGGTGGACATCCCTCCCTGGCTCCTCTCCCACCTTGTCTCCCAGCAAGCCAGAGCAGAGCAATGGATCTTGGCTGGTGCTGGATGAGCATAGAGCCCCAGAAAGGCACAAAATAAAAATCTGAGTGAGTCAAGGCAGCCACGGAGCCGCAAAGGGCTTTGGTACCGAGGGCAAGCCTCGTGCGTCGGCTGGTTATGAAACTGCGAGGTTGCCTGGTGGTAATTGGTGTGTTCAGAGCCCTGCACAGACACCTCTGTGCCAGAAATACTTTCGATTACAATCTGCGGTGAGAGCCCATAAAAGCAACGAAGAAGATTGAACTAGGGTAGTAATTTGTTGTGTGACATCAAACTCATCCTCAGAGAGTCAAATTCTCTTTGCTGCTTACAGCCTTTCTGCATCAGTCTCCTCTTGCTATAATACCAGCGATTAATTGGTACCACAAAACAACTTCTGCTGAACCGCAGGCAGTGCTGCGAAGGGAGAACGCCGCTTTATCTGCAACGATGCAAAGGTTTGGCATTACCAGGCAGCAATAATGAGCCATGGCAATTGAAAACCACCCCAAACCCCAGTGACACGTCCTTCTGATGACTGGGGCATCCAAAGAGATCAATGGTACCTATAAAGCAGCAGTGGCCTTGAACGTAAATAACACCGAGGGGTGAGGGCCAGGAAAGCTTGTTGCTTTTTTGCAGTAGGAAAGTCTGATCTCGGATCAGCTCGTGAAAGACAGCTTGACCTTTAGGAGGCTGTTTGGTGTCACCTAAAGGGAAGGCGTAAAATGTGCTGCATCTTGGACCTTTTCCTAATGAGAGCAAGAATCCGTTCAATTAGCCAGGTTTCCCGGGGAGAAAAGGTCAACGTGATTTCCACCTTCCAGCAGCCCCCTGACAACCAGAGCATCCACAAAATGAGGCTGCCACTAAAAATTAATTATGTTTGCCTGAGCACACTCATCAGTAGTGCTGGAGTGAAGAGAAGCAGCTCAAAGGTTACTTGGGTTTTTGTGTCTGGGCTGTGTCATTAAGGTTGTCACATAACCAATATACTCCCATTTGTGGTGAATTGCTCTCCAGGGCTGCTCGATGTTATCGTAGAGCTGGAGAGAGGCAATGGAGTTATTGAAAAAGCTGTTTTTTCTCTTGTGTGATGGAGCAGGTACTGCTTTTCCCATGTACCTAGGAAATCGTCAGGGGCTGATCCCTGTTCAGGTTGCCCCAAGGATTGATGCTGGCCATCCAACACGGCTTGTGGAATGAAAGGACTTGTGTGAGGGGGGTTGATTTCAACTTGGTATGAAAACCAAATGGTTGGTTGTTTTTGATAAATAGGGGGGAAATGTTCATTTGTAGCCAGTGTTTAAGCTTTTGGATTTCTGAGCCCAAAACAGGTGCTGGTTTTAGCCATCAAGATGAACATCTCAATAGCTTTGGCAGCTGGTAAGTGACCATGTGCCTGAAACTTCTGGGCTTGGGATTCCCTCACCAGGGAGTGGAGACGGGTCAGTAGCATCCCTGCACTTTGTCCATCAACCCCTCTGGTCCCCAAGATGAGCTTGATGCTGAGGTCCTGCCCCAGGAGCTCATCCTAAGGAGCGTGTTTCAGACCATCCTAGTGCAATCCGCACGTCGTGCACTGTCCTCTAGGTCCAGTTTGTGCCTGTTTGGCAGTAAGATGCTCCAAATTGAAAAAATAGAATAAAATCACAGTGCTTGCGTGCTGCAGGTATCTCATCTCTTACTTCCCCAGCACCCAGTCTGTACAGACACGTAGGTGCAGAGCAGTTAAGACGTGGCTGGGAAAGCTGCTGGGAAATTCCTGTGCTCCTGATTGAGAAGGTGTGTGAGCTACTGGGGCAGCAAGGCTTCATCCTGGGTGGGGCTGCTATTAGCCACCACAGTCCGATGTCCCCAGTCACATAGTGCTGTTAAACTGAAGGCTGTATCAATGACTTAATGGGAAAATCCTTTAAGGGATGTAGAAGCTTCACAAGCTTTTCTTAAAAAAAAAAAAAAAAAAAAAAAAAAAAAGCTCCAAAGTCAGAAAACGTTCATTTAAGGCAAAACTAAAGGAATAAAAACTAGAAGCCAGCTTTGGGAAATCTGGTAAAGCAGAGATAAAGCACCTAAAATCAACAGATACGTGTTACAAAGCAACGCCGCATGGCATTAAAATTAAATATGCATTTCATGCTGCAGATTTCATTTCACTCTTTGTGGATGGTGTGTAAAGTTAAATGTCCGTAGCCAAAATACAAGCACTCAAAATAGCAAGAATTCACGGGGTAGTAAGGAGGCATGAGAAGAAGCCTGGCACGGCCAGTATTGTGGCTCTCGGCTGGTGGCACCGAGGTGGCGAGGTTGGGGGGCTGCTGCCCACAGCCCCAGCCTTTGCTGTCCCAGGGGCTACAGAGGTGCCTGCAAACGTCTCTGTTTTTATTGCTATTTTTTCTGAGCGCTGGGAGCGAGGTGGTGGCAGTGCTGGTGAGGTGGTGCAATGCTCTCTGGATGCACCAGTTTTCCGTGAGGATAATCCATGTCATTACCCCCGATCTCTGGTCTTGCCCCTTCCCCGAGTGTCTTCGTCTCCCTCCTGGAAGATGAAGAGCTCAGCACATAATCATCAATCTCACAGAGGTACCAGGAGATTTTGTGGCTAGAAAGCACTTTGAAGATAAAAGTCATTTGCAAGTGCTAATTAAATTTAATTGCATTAATCTCTTTGGTGCTGGGATCATCGTTTTGCTCCGACTTTGTCCAGCCGGTAGCGACACGGGCTGTGGTTCATGTTTGAGACTTCCCAGGAGCTTCCTAAGGCCGTTGCTGCAGTCCCGGTGCGGCAGTGGGAGCGTTTCCCCCTCCCATGGATGCTCTGGAAGCATTTCTCTTGCGCTGAGCACCGCGAGTAGAACCCGACAACCTTCTCTTAAAAACATCATTGCTTCAGCCAGCTCTGCAGGAGCAAATAATGTGCCTTTCGTGAGATATGAAGCAAATCAAATCTGTCTTTCCTTAGATAATGCAGGACTTGGTGAAGGAAATCAAGGTGCCCCAGTGCCTGGGCAGCAGGTGGGAACGCTCCGTGAGGCTTTCCTGCAGCCCTTGGAGGCCGCTCCTTGACTCATCTCGTTTCACCATCAGGCAGCATCCCCAAATTCACATTGTCCTTCCAGTTACGGCTCTCTCCTTGCTTGTTTGCAAGACAAACAGCCAGCGGTCCCTGTGGAGCGTCTCTGCTGCAGAGCACACCCGGCCCTGCCTGCACCGTGTCTCGTTGCAGTCGTGCAAAGCGCTGGAAGGAGTTGTAGGTAGCAAAGAGCATCAGGAGCGCACTCCTGGATGGCTGGAGAGCAGGTAAAGATATCTCAGCAGAACAGAAAAGCAGACGGGGGAAAAAAAACCAACCCACAAAACACCACAGCTAAAAGAGTTGTGATTAATTATTCAGCTTTTACGGAGGTTAAAAGGAGGGCAGGAGAGAGTCAAAGCTCTGCGAGCCGCACGTTTCTGCCGCTGTGTTTACTAGATCCGTGATGGTGGGGTGTGTGGAGGGAGGATGAAAAGGGAGAAAAAAGCTGTAGCGTTGCGAGGTCGGTGCTGGTGGTGCCGTGGCTGGTGGTGGTGGCCCCGTCGTTGCAGTGATGCAGTGGTGGCACCTGCTGCCCCGTGAGGTCCTCAGCAGTGCCTGGAGCTTTGCTTGGGGGGGGGGGGGGGGGGGGGGGGGGGGGGGGGCGTTGAGATGGGCAGGGAGCCAAGGCTGTCTGGTTTGGGGGAGGAAACCTTCAGGTTTGGGAAAGGCTAAGCTGGGGAGCAAGGGAGGGACAACCTGTGGTGGGTAAGTGAAGGACAGATGGCCTTGAGTGGTGGGGAGGACACTGTGTGAAGCCCTGGGAAGATGCCTTCTCCTCCTGCTGTCCCCTTGTGCCCATCACGGAGGGGGGGGAACCCATCTTGACTGGAGGCTTGAGGGACAGGTTAGCTGTGTGCGACCACGGCTGCCTTCGGGCTGCTCTTTCACAGGTGAAACTCTTGTTTTCCTTGGAAGGGTTGGTTCTCAAGTTCATTTATGAATTAAAATAAAAGAGGAAACGGGGGGGGGAAGGCAGGGCAAGGAGTAAATTGTCTTCTCCAGCACTTTGCAGCCCAAAGCATTTTCACCAGCTGATTAACAAACAGGGGGTGTACATGTAACGGCACGGGTGGGTGCTCCCTCTGGGAGGAGGAAAGACCAGAAAGGCTTTTGTTATTCACAGTAAGACTACACGGTGGTTTAAGGTGGAGATAATGATACTGAATTCAGCTGGAAGCTGCAGCTGGGATGTGCGGAGCCGGAGCTCCCCACGTGGTCCATGGACAGGGGTCCATCGGAGGAGGCTGGGACTGCCGTGAGGCACCCCTGGGGTGGGGGGTGGTCTCCCAGGGCTCTTCCAGCCCCAGCTGTTGAAGATGGGTCACTTGGCAGCCGTGGGGACCCTGGCAGGGGCTGGCCTTGCCCGCTGCAGCGCTGCGTGTGGGTGATGTTATGGGGGACTTGAGCTGCTGGCGCGTTGGCATCTTTCTTCTTGTTCAGGGGACGTTTCTCACGCTTCCTCGTTTTTTGGCCAAGCAAGGTGTGCCGGGTCACAGCTGCTGACGGGGCTGGATGCCTTTCCTGCTGACTGGCAGGCAGAGCGAGATCACAAAGCCACGCAACAATAAAAAATGAGCTGTTTTAGAGCCGTGTGGTACATGGAGGCATCACCACCTGGGAGGAAGCCTGAGCATCTTGGGGTACCTGGGGTTGGGGGTCGGCGTGCTGCCATCGCCAGCGTGCGCTTTGCTCCCAACCCCCTGCAAACCTGGGGAGTTTTAGGAAAGGGGGACTGCGCCTGTGTGTTTTGTTTATTATCAGGTTTTAATATTTTTGTTGTGGTTATTACTTCCACTACTACTGTTCAAGGAGAAGCTTAGAAAGATTAAGAGAGGGAAATGCCATCTGCGGAGTTTGGCCAAGTGACAAATTGTACTACATGATGTTGTTACTTAAATATTCTGGAGAACAGCAGAGAAGAGGAGTGATTGCCATTGACTTCTTGCAAATATATATGTACAGAAGCAAAAGTCTGGGTTTTTTTCCAGCAGAAGGTCAGCATGAGAAAAGCAAAATAGGTGTCTCTGGAGGTGGGGATGTGAAAGAGGTTTCTGCTATTAAACAGCCCTGTGGCAGGCAGCTGGAGGCAGAAATCCTTCTCTCCATGGGGGAAAGGGCAAAGGTAGCGAAGGATTCATGTTGGGACCCGGAGAAAAGGGGCCCTGAGCCAGCTCTGCTTTTCCTTGTGACCCGGTCACCTTTGGTCCAGGGCAAGAGACCTTCAGCTTGCAGGGATGTTGGTTTTGAAGTCTTACATTCAGGCAAGAAACCCATTTCCCACCAGTGCTGAGCACCACGGTGCTGTGCGCCCAGCGCTGGCATTGCAGCCATCCCGCAGCCTCCCCAGACGAACTGATTTTGTGGCCCTTCAGCACCTGCCACAAGGTCTGAATCCGGCCCAGGCTGCTGGTCCCAGTGGAGGAGCAGAAGGTCCCCCCAGTTTGCTCCTCTGGGCTGTTTCACTGGTGGCTTTCTCCATCACTTCGCCAACCTCTTCCTCCAAGGGTCCTGGCGCTGGCCTCCCGTTAATCCTGGGCTGGGGCTGAGGCCAGCTCAGTGGGGTGACAGCATCACAAGGGATGTCAGAGCTGGCTTGGCAGGGGGGGCATGGCAAAAAATCCCATTTATTTCAGTGATGTCCCAATTGAGATGCATTTCTCACGCTCCAGGCTCTTATCTGAGTGTGTTCCCAAGGGAAAAATTGACACATTTTAACATTACACAGCAGTTTGTTATACTCCATCCCAGGAGCCAGGAACAATTTATCTTCAGTGTCTCATCGTAATGCCCTTCAGTGCAGATATTTATTTCTGTAGCGGTAGCAATGGCCTCACGGGGTTGTTTGTATAATGTTGCATGGGCTTCTGTAAAGACTTCAATAATAAACCCAATAATTAAGCATTATTGCTGCCATACAAGTTAGTCTTCAATGGGTGGAAGCTGCAAACTCATAGAAGCAAGAACACTTGCACCTCTGGCTCCTGGCTCCCCCCCACACACTGTGGCCAAGGGAGCAGGACCAAGGCTTTGGGTGTGCGTTTGGTCATTTTGCTGCCCCGGGGGGGGGGTGGGGGGGCTGCTGCCATGCCGGAGCGTACGTGAGCCCAGGGCTGCTGCCGTAAGGATGCTGAGCGGGTCCCGTGGAGGCAAGGACCCCTCTTGCTGTACCAGAGCGAGAACTGAGGTTTCCAGAGGCAAAATCTTTCCTCGAGGTTGGCATTGGGGTCTATCAGAGGTAACGACGCAGATCTTTGGGGCCAGGTCAGAGCAGGGAGATGTGGGAGGCGGTGTTTGCATCTTCAGAACCCCGGTGGTCTGGTTCCCCCACCTGACCCTCCCATGGTTTTGCTTTCTGGTTGCAAAAGCAGGTGCAGAGCAGGTGCAGTCATGCACGGTGCCCACCAGGATGGTGGAGGACCTCAGCCTTTCACCGTGACCCACACAGCCTGGAGTGAGCTGGGGGGCTGTCCGTGAGCCTGTGCAGCCAAAATCCCTTTGGGCTTTGAAAGGGCATGGACTCTCCTCGAAGAAGGGATGATGGTGTCCTGGCTTCAGTACCACAGGGTGGGATTGATGCTGTCCATGCCAGCAATACACTTTCTCCATGAACTTGTATTGTTGGCTCCAGACCTTTTGATTTCCAGATTGAATTGACTCTCACCGTTAGCTTATCCTAGTTTGGATTTTTTTTATTTTTTTTTTTTACAAATATTTTCCTGTCAGTGGAAACACTCTGCTCCCGTCTGGTGTTTGCCTTTGATGTATTTTTAGAGAGGATTCATAGCCTTCATCTCGCCAGACGATACACAACCCAAGCTGTGTTGGACTCCTCCCAAATGCCGGGTTCCCCACTGCTCTTCCCATCCCAGCAGCTTTGGTGTGCTCCTTTCCCCATCTCCATCCATCGGGCTCCAGTCACCAGAGCTGATGACAGTATTTCGGATGAGGTTCCACCAAGGACTCCGTTGGAGTCCCCTGGCTTGCAGGGTCCATTTCTTTGGGTGTCTGGGCACCTGGGAAGGTGGGTTTGGGTGATGAACAGGGTGATGGAGCTCTGAAAGCTGGGGTGGAGCCATCCCACCCTCCGTCACCTGTGAAAAAGTGGTTTCTCATCCAAATCAGTCAAGCAGCCCCCGAAGGATGGGGTGGGTATCGCCCATCCCTCCACGTGGGCTACGGAGGGACCCTGGTGACCACCTGAGAGTTGACGGGCAGCTCTGAGCTGGCCAAAGCAGGAGGCAGCAGATGTGTTCCCTCTTTATCTCTCTTGAAAACCCACCTCATCTCCCCAGCACCTCCGCAGGGTCCAGCTGCGCCTCGAGCTTTGTCCTGTGGCTGCATTTCACCCCCTGCCTGGTCTTCCCTGCTGCTGTTTTCTCCCTGTGCCTTGCAAAAATTCAGAAGCAAACTCCAGTATCAGCACCGCTGTTTTCCACTTAAATCTCCAGGTTAGCACTGACTGATTCTTTTTCTTTTGTGTGTGTCGTGTCCCCCCCACCTCCAGCAAAATTCATTGCAGCGCTGCAGGCCACGCTAGATGTAATTTTCACAGGTTATTTTTATCAAAGGAAAATATTAGCCTGCCTGCTGCCAGATGAGATCTGTCTGTGCCTTGCCGGCCTTGCCGTGGGCAGTGCACTACAACACAATGCAAATATTTTTATATATAGCATCCTCCATATGCGGCGCTGGGGGATGGCAGGAGGAGAGAGGGCTGGAGCGGGGAGCACCAAGGGGTTTGGGAGGGCAGGGGGAGGGGGGTGGAGATGCTGCGAGGAAGCAACGATGCTTTGGGCTGAAGGTGGGACATGTATGGAGAGGGAAAATCCTTCCCTGGTGCAAAAAGGGTTGGGGTTTGGTGTGGGGATGCTGGGAGGGGTGAGGGCATCTTAGGAGGGTGGTGGTGGGAAGCAGAAGGGACCCGGGGGGAGCACCACCTCCTGCGGCCACCCGCTCTCCCCGCTTTGGCAACCCTCATCCTGAAAGACTGCTGTAAAATAGGAGGTCACGGATGAGCTAACGAAATAGGCAATACGAAATTCTGCACTCCCCAGGCAGACTTCTGGTTTTTCTTCTGTTAAGGTCT
Source organism: Falco peregrinus (assembly GCF_023634155.1). Lineage (NCBI taxonomy): Eukaryota > Metazoa > Chordata > Aves > Falconiformes > Falconidae > Falco > Falco peregrinus. Next base: position 4,421,916 of record NC_073738.1, on the reverse strand, counting down.
AAAATCCATTGGACTGCTAGTGGAAAAAAGTTACCAGGTGGGAAGTTTTCTGAAACTTCTTGTAGAAATGTGTGGAAAAATACTAAATTCCTCTAAAATATCCTGCATCCCAGTTGTCGAAGCATTGCTTTGAATACAAGACGAAGACTTACACCCTTGTATCCCTGAGTTAGAGCAGGGGATTGGGGTTTCTTTTTATCTTTTTCCTTTTTCCCCCACCTCCAGAAAAGTCAGCTGTTGTTTTCAGGTCTGGCTTGCTCCTTTCTAGGCAACGCTTTGAAATATCAACCAAATATATAAGCAGGAGAAGCGTTTTCCTGAGCGATGTAACTAAAATACTTGGGTTTTTTTCCCCACTCTAATAGACTGTCTCTTCCCTGGAATTTTGTAATCGTAAACGGCTTCTGAGGCGCATCCTTTTCCATTAAAATAAGTGTTTACTTAGTTGCCAAGTTCACCAAAGTGCTTTGAAATTACATCACTCAAAACACCCGACATTTATAGGCAGTGCAGATTAAATAGACATAACTACAGCTGTCAGTGCAATTCAGGCAGGGCAGACGGAGTCAAGGTTTCTCAAAATGGTAAAAATCTCTCTGTCCGCCACCTGTCTTCAAATGTCCTTGTACCAGCAGTAATTTTATTTAATTGGATGCTAACTCCAAAGCTTTCCCATCCAGCCTGGCTTTGTTTTCCGAGAGTAATTGCTTTTCTCCGAAAAGATGCAAAAGCACGTGGGACCAGCTCCGGAGGCGGGCTCTGGCAGCAGAGTCCTGCTCCTGTGGGGACTTCTGGGCTTCAGCCTCCAGCAGCGTGTCCTGGAGAGCGACCAGGAGGAAATAAATAGTTGTAAGAGCTTATTACTCCTTGGAGAGGCTGCAGAAAGGGGAAAGCGGGCGGCTGATGGTGAGATGCAAGCTTGGCTCGAGAGGGAAGTCTTGTCTTTGCAGAATAAAGGCCCAGCGGGAGCAAATCCTGGTTATCTGCTGGTGGTGCTGGACCACTGTGAGCTCTGCAGCATCCTCCAGGATGGAAAATTAAGTACAGATCCTGTGGAGGAGCTGGACCTGGTACAGCTTGCTTTGATGACCCGCGTGGACCTTGTGGTCCCATGGAGGCTTTCACTGCAGGTCAGGGTGGTGGTGGTGATGGGTTCATCACATGGGATGGTGACCCACCACAATCATCATCATCCTTTCTCCTACTCTGGGATCATCGTGCCTTCCCACAGGACCCACGTTCCCAGACAGGTGTCAGGAGGCAGGGGGGCTTCCTGGGGAAGTGATGCTCAGAGCTGGGAGATCTCCCTGGCACCTCTTTGGACCTCCAGTTTGAGAAACCTCATCCTGCTGACTTCTCTGCCCCGTACCTGGAGATGACATCTCCCTTTTGCAGTGCCAAAAGCTGGTGGACCCCTGGGCTCACCCTCCGAGGTGTCCCAGTCCCCTCCGTCCATCCATCCGCCCTGAAAGGGACAGCAGCAGAGCCAGGACCCAGCCTTGGCACTGGGAAATCTGCTTCCATCTGGCTCTGCTACCAGCCAAAATTAGCAGCAGCTCTTTCACCATTTAATATTTCAAGATGTTCTGGGGGAAGCGGCGAGGCTCCTGGAGGGGGAGGGGTGGGGAGGGATGTGCAAGAACTGCTTCTGCGCCTTTAAAATGTGTCCTTTCTTATTTTTATTTTTATTTTTCCCAATAATTTCTGTCCCTGCAGTGGCAGCAGCTTGCCAAAGCAAAAGCCGGCAGATGGGTGGCCCAGGGGGCCGGCACCCCTAGCTCTGGATGCAGGGAATATTTCTCCCCTCCAGAGGAAATATCTCTCCCACCCCTGCTCCATATTTTTGGCAGCAGCTCCCAGGGATGGAGAAGATACCAGGGTGGCTCTGACCACCCTCTTAGTTTTTGGCTATCCTCCCTCCCACGGTCACCCTTCTGTGCCACACGTGATTCCCAAAGGATGCCGAGGTGGGAAGGGAATTTATTTTCCTTCCCCGCCAAGGAGCGTTGGTATGAGCAGCACAAGGAGCCCCCCCCCGCCCCCCCCCCCCCCCCCCCGCCCTGGCTTGACCCCGCCTGTAAAGCAGGTTACAAGACACTTGTTTCCCCCGCTTTAATGATTAAAGTTTAAGCTTAATAGGAGAGGAGCAAGGAACTGAAATATTCATTTGCCGGCTCCTCGCCGTCCAGCAAAACCACTTTAAAGAGCTCTGGGCTTGGCTTGCTGGAGACCTGCCGGTTTCTCCTGCCCCGTATATTATGTAAGAAGCTTTTTAATAATATACGTTGAGACATATGGCCCCTCAGATTTAGTACGCAAATGCAATATGCTTAACTAAAAATAGCGGATATGCTTAATGTAGTTTGTTATAACACCTTCTGTTACTTGGTGAGTAATGAACCGCGACTGCGCTTTACAGAGAGCTTGGAATGGAGGGAGCAGGCAAAACCCTCTGCTCCGAGCTTGCCTTTCGTGGGCAAGGAGCTCCATCGTGTCCCGTCTCACGCCTCTTCCAGCACCACAAACAGATAATTAAGTAGAAGATGTCCCCAAAAAATGCTTAGCAGGGGATTAAGGAATGAATTGCTGGTAGGAAAGCTTTGGGTCCCAGGTAGGTGTAGTTGTTGCCTTAGCGTTAGCTTGTGGTCTGGGGTTTATAGCCCATATAGATTTTCCCTGTTGAGGCTGTAGGAATCACGCAGTAGTTAAATCCCAGCAGTGCCAGGTGAAAAGCATCGGCTCCGTGCCCTTATCCTTTGGGATTAGGTGGCAGAGACCTCACTGCTGCCTTTCCAGCCTTTGGGCCATTGGAAGAATCTCCCCTTCAGCCTCCCTCTTGCAGGCTCTGCAGGCAGAAGGCTTTTTTATCTTCTCTCTTTTTGTGCACATTCCTCCTCGCTGAAGCAAAGAGAAATAACAAACCAGAGGTGTTATTTCGTGGGGACAGTTGGGACAGCAGTGCTCCCATCCCCTTTGCAAGGCGGTCGAGGTGGGGAAGCAGCCCCCCATGCTCCTGTTGCAGCCCCAAAAGCCAGGCTGTCTGCACCTTTCAGATACAAGGAGATGAGGTTTTTCATTAAAAAAAAAAAAAAAAAAAAGAAAGAAAAGGGAAAAAAACCCCACCAAACATCTCTGAAATACTCTGACTGTATCCCAAGAGATAAAGAGGAAGGTTTGATTTACCTCTACAGCTAACCAAGCTACCTTGCTTGCCTTTAACACAAGCTGGTGGCCTTTCATCCTGGTAGCTCTTTCAGGTGCAGGGCTTTTGGGTTTAATTTCCCAGAATAAATCTTTAACCTTGCACACGAAGTACCTGATGACTTGCTATAGCGGAGCTTGTCACAGAGTGCTGCTGTGCTGCTCTTCATCTGCTCTCCAGCACCATCAAAGGCTTGAGATTGTCACTGATGTGCTGGAGCCACATCTACCTGGGTTCTTCGGCTCCTGGGCGATGTTTGCAGGGGTCTCACATCACTTTCCACCTCCGTGAGAGAGAAGTTGGTCCATCAGGAGACAATCCTTTTTCCCCCTGTCATCCCAACCCTGGTTATGGGAGAGGACCAGGGGAACGTGAAGCCCCCGTTGCAGGTTTTCAGCAGCGCTTTGAAGTGGCAAGGTTTGATTTCGTAGCTACGGGGAAGGGTTTGTAGAGAGAGAAGCTGGTTACCTTGATCAGTTCCTTAGCTCCGAAAAGGGAACGCCTGAATTTCCCATTGGGGCACAGTTGTGCTTATCTGATCCTATCGTAGCTGCTCGTGGAGATGAAGGAGTTGCCTTGGCTCAGTGGAGGGGAGCTGCACCACCTTGGACGTGACTCATCCTGCTGTAGACATCTCCCTGGGATGGGATGAATCACTCCGGAGCTGCCTGCCTCCTTCCTTTGGTGACAGAAACCTGAAAATAGATGTTAAGTGTCCCGAGCTGAGCCCAGGGCTTGCCCGGAGCTGGCGTTGGTGCTGTCGGCAGCGGTGAGCCCTCCAGCAGCAGCGGGGACCCCGGCAGCGTCACTGCAGCACCCACGAACCCCGGCAGGGACTGTGGCAAGGAGATCCCCTTGGAGAGAAGAGACAGCATTCCTTGGGGCGCTCAAAAGGTTGCAAAGGGGAACGGCTTGGGAGGTGATGTCCTGCCTTTTGGCCTCCCAGCAGAGAGGGGACAAGGCTGAGGGACCTGGCCGGGCTGGGTGGGCTCCATCAGCCCTCTGTGTAGGACTATAACCTGTAGATTACAGGACTTCCCATCCTGTCGCCCCCACCCTAAATGCAATATCCCCCTCCTGGAAAGCAGTTAGTGAGGTTTTCCCCTCTTCTACAACAGGGACTGTTTCTCCAGCCACTTTGGGGACATTTTTGTTTTCTCCAGCATCAACTTATCCCTGTTCCCTTGGGCCAGCGCTGGCCCTACCACACACTCAGGAGCAGCCAGACCCCTCCAAAGCTTAGCCAGATGGATGAGACCACGACGGGCTCCCCACTGCCCTGGCCACACTCATGCAGTAGCTTCTGTACGTTTATTTTGTCCCTCTTAAATGCAGGCGAGCAGCCAGGCTGGGTTCAGCGATGCTCCTGCCACCTGCATCCTGCTCTCAGTCCTGCCACATCCCAGCAGGACGCGCAGTATTTTTCCCAGCCGGTGGTAGGCATCTCATTGTCATCTGGGGGGAATTTCATAGTCCCTGATTGCTTTCAAAACAGCAGACAAAGCACAGCCTGCAACAGCAAAATACACAGGACAAATTTCAAGCAACTGGTTTTTAGTGGGGAAAGTTGCGTCGGCTCGGCTGTCTGTCACACGAACACGTTCAAACCTCCCCGAACCCTGCTGCAAATACTTATTTCAGCTTCACTTAATCCTGTTACCAAGCAACTTTAAGCGAAGCAAAACACGCTTCCACAGAAATGAGAGCACGCACATGGGAGAAAAACTGGTTTCACTGGTGTGAAACTGGTTTCTTATGATTCCATGTGTTTTTGTAGCAGGCTTGCAGGTCCTGTTTTCTTACAGTTAATGTTTCCATGACAATTTGGGTGGGTTTTTTTCATCTATAATTTTTTGCCTAGGAAAAACGTGAATGTTAGGCATTTATTTAAGATTTCTGCACAGATACAGTCTGGTTGAAGCGGCAGTTGAACCTCCCCGAGTCTGGGACCACAGGTCACATCCTCTGGGTCGCTGTGGGTCCTGGGTGCCCCACTAGTGTGCTGAGCCCAACGTGCTCAGGAGGTGCTGACCTGTGGGCACAGACCCCAGCGGGTAACGTGAGGACACACAGACGGGTCCCACGTGCTGCTGAGCTGGAAGAGGGATGCAAGAGGATGCAGGGGGTTGAGGGGGTTACTCAGCTGGTGGGAGCCGGGACGTGGCCATGCTGTTTTGCACACCCAGAGCAACTCGGGGTGCTCAGCCCCAGTGGCCAATACGGGAGGTGGAGGAGCGTTTACTCTGATGCACATCATTTCCATGGCAGTACAGAGCGAAGGATGCCATAAAAACTAGAGATGAACCTTGATGTCTCACAGCATCTTCTGGGCATGTCTGTGCTGCCACGGCCACCCCCCTGCTCCTGGGGAGCCTTCCTCCCCAAGGGAGACAAGAGACCATGGTCTCGACATACCCGTCACCGATGCCATGCAGCCAGCACAGGGATGAACATCTGGGCATCCTTCCAGATGTTGCACTTGGTGCTGCCCGTACCCCTTGAGGATGCTGTCCCCATGAGATGGTCCCTGCCTTTGCACCGCAGTGATACGCTGCGATGTCGAACCGTGCTTTGCAGAATGTAGAAGAGCCACCAGTGGCTCTTCCAGCCCAGCGAGTTAAGCAGCAGCATCGCTCCCATTTTACAGACAGGGAAACTGAGGCAAAGGATGAGAAGAGTGGGGAGAACCCAAACCTTCCAGCTCTGTGCTTACTTCTTGACGGCACAGGAGAAGGCTTATTACTCAAAATAAACCTTCAGGCCGCCTTCGAATAGAGTCAGAATGTGAACCAGCTGAGAAAATACCATCTCCTTTTCTCAGATGGAGGTGTGTGGGATGTTCTCTGTGGGCAGGAGTATCTCCCGGGGAGCTGCCGCCAGAGCTGGCAGGTGACAGCTCCAGCTAGAAACGACCCGTGGCTCAGCCTGTATCTTCAATTCCCAATAAATTAGTGCCAAGCACAGCTTCAGATGTTAATTGCCAGAGAAAAGTGGATCAGTTAGGACATAATAAGGCAGGGGGAGAAGGGTAGCTCCGTGCCTTTGGCAGCATTTCTTATTTTAATTGCAGCTTCTTGCATATTCACAGGGATGAACTTTGTAGCCCGCGCCCGAGCGTACAGTCAGATGGAGCTTTATTAAGATTTTTCGAGTGATGCTCTGAGCAGAAAGCCCCAACCAAGGAAAGCCAACACCAGAAATAGAAAGCTGTCTAATCTGCACCACAGAATATTCTGCAGCCAGCTTGAAGCACATGCTAAATTAATCCCCAATTTAATTAATGCTACGCTAATCCTTCAGTGAAAAGAGCAGCTCAGGATTTGTTTGGAAACACTGTCCTGTGTACAATAATGTATGTTAATGTATTTTAAAATGTAGTCATTAAGGAATTTTTGCTCTATTCCCAACCTGGGATGCACTAAGAAAGGAATTTACAGTCCTCTGAAAAGTGGGATCGGAGGGTGAACGAAGGTCTGTGCTTGGGCTTCCCAACGTCACAAATCTAGTTTAAAAACCTCAAGGTAGAACCAAACCCCAAGTCACTGGAATTTATTTTTTAAAGGTTTTCTGGCATCTGAACCAGTGAAAGGGGTTTGGGCGTTATTTTCTGCCCCGTTGATGAGTGATTACGGGAAACAGGCTTAACGAGATAGCAGCCACCGGCTGGCAGCTCCTGCCTCCAGGAGGTGCGGCCAGAAGCAGCCATTCAGAATGATGCAAAAACTGCAAAAAATGGGCAAAACCACAGCTGGGATGTGTCTGTGGTGGTTTGCACTCCTGGTTGCACCTCTCGCTCTTGGGTGACAGACGGGGTTTGCTGCCGAGCCTCTCCGGGTTTGCTCTGCCCAGGGATGCGCCTTGTAGCCAGCTAAATGCACCCAAACCCGGGAAGTCCTGTGGCTCTGGGTCCACGAGACGTTCCTTTTCTTTACGCTTGCAGCACGAATAATTTTATTAAATAAATTCAATAATTAAAATGTTTAACCTGCGCTAATGCTTCTCAGCCCCAGCACGGAGCTGGGAAAAGTTTAAGACGCAGCTGAGGACTGGTCCAGCCATATTCCATCAAAGGATTTTGTAGCCAGGCTTTCAGTTTTTCTGAAAACAGCTATTTTGTAGCAAATGAATTTTTAGAAGTGACAGTTTTTCAAAGCCAATTTCATGTTGATGGTTTCATCCTTGCATGTGTTTCTTCCTGGAAAAACAATGAATGCTGCCTGGCTTTTGGCAGCTTTTCTGAAAAAAAAAATATAAATTGCTGTTTATTTTGCTCTTGTTATTATTGGTGATGAAAATTAATAACTGTGTGTTTTAAAACCAAGGTTTCTTCTGTGGCACAGAAAATGCCTTCCTCTCCCCGTCCGTGATTACAGCTGGCTACCTGCCAGGATTTTCTATCTAAAATCACAAACCCTGTTGCTTTTAAGTCTCTTACGGATAATTGCAGGCTATATCTCGTTTGCTTGATATGGATGTACAGGGGGTTACCTGCAGATGGACCCGGGCACAGCACCTGGTCGTGGAAAATACGTGGAATTAAAGTCAGAGCTGAACAGACCCGGGGCAGGAGCAGAAATGGGCAGAATAATTTCGGATGGAAAATGTTTCAACAAAACAGCTCCCGTTGCCCAACAAGTTAGACTAAATAGAAGCCTTCTCCTCCAACTTGTCAGGTAATTACTGAAGGAAGCATATGGTATCTCCTCTGAAGTGCTGGAAGGGGATCAACACCAGGCAAAGTGATGGAGCCGGGTGGGATCGGTAGGAGTGGGCGTCATGTGGGAATAGCAGGATTGGGATTGAAATTGGAGGAGTTGGTGGGTGCTCGGGAGAGGGTTTGAACCCGTTCTAGCGTGCGTTTGCCCATGGGGCTTGGGCACCTGGGTGCTGAATTGGCTGCAGAGCCCAGGGCTGCATCCCAGATGAGGTCAGATGGGGACACTCAGCGTTGCCAGAGGTTTTGGGGAAAGCTGACTTGACCCTCAGCACTGGAGGGTTGACACTGGGGAGGTGCTGGCAGGCAGGAGACTCTCAAATGGGACCCCCACAGGTGGGCAAATGCAGGGCTTGAGCAGACAACGAGGGAGCTCGGACATGCCAACATCCACTGGACAGCTCTTGGAGTGAGAGGAGCCCAGTTACAGCTGGCCAAGGCAAAAAAAAATACTATTTGTGGTACAGTGGGTCCCAGTAATAGGGTTGTGTTCTTGCAGTAGCCCCCATCATGGCAAGGTGGTGGGGAGCGATTCGGGTCGTGGTCACTGGGTCTGGATCAGAAGTGGAGGCCAAGAGCAAGGATGGGTGATGTCTGTCTCACTCTGGGAGGCTTCGGTGTAGGCAAAAGCCAAAATAAACTCAGACTCTCTGTGCCAGCATCCTACTGGCATGGGATTCAGAGGAGATGCACTCAAGCTCTGCAGCCACCGCATGCCACCCCATGTAATAGCGATGCCTCATGCCCTAAGTCTTGACATTATTCACTTACCAAAACCACTTTTGCCACAGAGAGACAAAAACAACTAATTACCTTGCATGGAGCATTGCAGAGCCAGTGCACAGGCCAGTGAGCGTGGGCACTGGAAGCATCAGTCAATGCAAGTGTGTGTCCCACAAGCCGTGCAGATCAGTACATCTCTGACTGCATAAAAGCCCAGCTCCAACCAAGTGCATGGAGAGCTTGCTGCCACCCCAGAATTTCACAGTATGCACAGCCTGCAGAGGTAACTTTTAATAAATCCTATTTACCTTCAAATTGTTTTCCTGTGCCTTAGATTGAAAAGCTGGGCTTTAAAACGCTAAGTGTTAATAGCCTGCTCCAGCAGCTCGCTGTGCAAAGGCTGCTGAGGTCAAACATGCACGATGCGGCGATGCTGCAGGTAGGCGCGATGCTGCAGGTGGGTGCATTGCTGCAGGTAGGCACGATGCTGCAGGTAGGTGCGTTGCTGCAAGTAGGCATGTTGCTGCAGGTAGGCACGATGCTGCAGGTAGGTGCATTGTTGCAGGTAGGCATGTTGCTGCAGGTAGGCACGATGTTGCAGGTAGGTGCGATGCTGCAGGTGGGCGCGATGCAGCAGGTGGGCACAGTTTCAGATAAGCATGAAGCTTCAGATGGATGCGATGCTGCAGGTAGGCATGTTGCTGCAGGTAAGCACGATGCTGCAGGTAGGCGCGATGCTGCAGGTAGGTGTGATGCTGCAGGTGCAGAGCGTGACATTCTGCATAGCCAACACGTAAAGCAGCCTCGCTGTCAGAGTGGGGCTTTGTAAATGTTCCCAAAAGCTGGATGAAATGTGTGGTTTGGTTTCTGTCGGCAAGGAGGGTTTGTTTGCTTGATAGGGAACGAAGGTGACAGCAGCGCGTCTGGCATGGGGTCTCCGGGGGTCTCTGGTCCAACCTTCTTGGACCAACACTTGATGGATTCGGTCCTGGCTTTGCCGAGCAGAGCGTTAAAGCTTTGGAGTAAAGGAGGTGGCTCTGAGCGCTGCCTGCCCGGTCCATGAGCCCACTCCCACCCTTGCAGCCTCTGGCTTTGTTTGCCTGGGGAGCTGCTGGGTGAGCAGAGTCCTCTTGGGAGAGAGAGGCTGATCCCTTTGCTGCCCGATGGAGTCAGCAGAGTTGCATCCTCTTAAGTGATGGGTTCCTGAGCTCTGTAAACCTCATGTCATCCACTATCACTGTATTCCGTCCTTGTCCTTCTCCTCTGCCCGTGTCATCTCGTGGCCTGCTGCTGCCCCTCTTTGTGCAGCCCCTCGTGTAACACCTCTGCGGCTGGGGTTCCTTGGTGCTGGGTTTCTACCAGTGCTTCGCATGGAATTCAGTGCTGTTAACATTGGAAAAGTGTAATAAAATAGTAGAGAAATACCAAGGAATAGTAAGAAAAGAATGGCTCAGCTTTAAACAGAAGGTTTTTTCAATGTGGATGTGGCATTGCTGGCTACAGGCATGGATTCATATTAGTGGGTAACTCAGGGTTTAGGATAAATTATGCATAATTAGCAACTGCCATTGCAAATCAGCCCCCCCACCCCTTCATCCCCATATGCTCCCTCTGGTTTGTTGGGACCTGAGACCACGGCAGCAGTACTAAAGAGAGAAAGGTTACACACCCCAGCTGCCTGAAGATGCTTGTGTGATAAGAGGAGCCCAAAGTGCTTGTATATCACACTTCGGACTGATTTGCATCCCATTAATTCCGCTTCAGGAAGTCTCTTTTGGGTTGGTTTTAGCTGCTCGTGGAAGAGGGGGACTGACCTCGAGTTACAGCACAGATTTGGGATGTGGAAACCTCACATACCTGTAACTCGGTGATGTGTCTGAGCCCATGAGCTGCAAATGCCTTTGCCCAGCTTGGAGCAGCTTCAGCTGCCCAAACCCATGAGCTTCTTTGGATCTAAACCACTTTTTTTGTTCTTGAATTACTGCATTATCTCCCAGGTGACCTCAGGCTGTGTCAGAAATAAGGCAGAGGAGGCAGAGTGCCCCAGTGCTTTCACCATCGGAGACCTTTTGAATAGTAGGAGCATCGCTTTTTGAGGGAAGGAGGAGTTTATTTGTTTCATTAATACGGGAATGCATTCTGTAACGAAATACCAGCTAGAAAGTAGATGTCACCTCCTGGTTTCTCAAGCTGGGAGGTACAGACCTCACTGGAGAAGTCCTGAATCTCTGTGTTGCAGAGAGGGTGAGCCCCTGGAGCAGGCAGCGGTGTAAGGGACCCGGAGCCCGGAGATGCTCGTGGTCCTGATGGGCAGCAGTGGCAGTTTGGGCTGTGCTCTCCTCATGGCAAACGCTGATGCTGTGTTTCCTTCCTCAACGCCCAGAACTCTGATCATCCAGGCGGAGCATTCCCAACTGTTTATCTCCTGCTTTTGGGCAGCACAGATTTACCAGAGACAATTTTCCACAGAGGGGCAAGCATGCCCATGCCAGTGGACATCATCCCACCCACCACAGCCTGCTAACCTCCCCCCTTCTTCTTCCAGAGGAGACAACGTTCGAGGCTGGAGTCAAAGTCCAGATCCACAGCCAGTCCGAGCCACCCTTCGTCCAGGAGCTGGGGTTTGGGGTGGCTCCTGGATTCCAGACCTTTGTGGCCACCCAAGAGCAAAGGGTAAGTCCTAAATTTCATTTACACACCAAGATCCCTCCAGTGGGTCCGTGTGAGAGGTTGCTCCTATTTACTGATGCCCCTCGAGAGGCATCTTCGCCGTTAACAGCTATTTTTTGTGCATTGCTTCTAACTGGTTGGGATGAGGGCAGCTTTTTCAGCATTGCTTCCCATGCATTGCCCACAGTCCTCGTAATTTTGGCCACAGAAGGGGCTTCAGCACTGGTAATCTCCCTGCCTTGCTCTTCCACGGTTGTGGTTCAGCTGTGGCAGTCACTGAGTGTGTTGGGTACCTTCCAGCCCGCCGAGAAAGGATGCTTTTTGCCAGAAGGCTCTCACACTCCAAGGATATAAAAAGAGACAAGAGGAGAGTGTTTCATTATGTAGAGCAGCGGGAATCCTTTCAGGTAACGCAGAGGTAGTGGTGTTATTTATTATAAACTGTGGGATGCTCATGGCTCGTGATGCATCACCCTCCCTGAGTCCCAACATCGCAGTGTGGATGGATGCGATGTGACGTAGCGTCATTAGATCTACATCCTGATTAGGCGTACGGAAAGGCAGCCAGCGGAATAATTTTTTTCCCCCAGCTTGGCCCTGGCACTTTCATTCCTAGCTCTCCTGCCTCATTGCCTCTCTCATTTTCCTCCCTGCTCTGGCATCCACCCTCAAATGAGACATAAATCAAGCTGAGGAAAGCGAACACAAGCTGTTGGACGGTTTGCTCTGATTAAACCTCTGTGGAGATCAGAGCCACAGTCGTTACACTTCAGCTTAGAGCAACACGAGGAATTCACCACCAAATGTATCGTTAAGACATCTCTCCACGGCCACTGGGTACCAAACTACACCTGAAGATGCTGCATTTCAGCAAGCCTGGATGCAGATCTTTTCTCCTTCATTATGGCACGCTTGTGCGTAACTATCTAGAAGATAACGAACGGTGTGGGCTCCCGGTGGGCGAGCGCCAGGTGGAAGCTTCTCAATTAAAGCAGAGAAATGTTTTGCTGTCGTCAGTTTGTATCTTGTGGGAAGTCCAGTGGGCTGGAGAAAATGAGCAGCTTCATTAGCACACAGGGCTCTTGTTCGGAGCGTAACACCTTAGTAATGGCAAAGGCAAAGGGCTTTTTGGGGGCTGAGGCAGCAGCTGCTGAAGTCCAAAGCAGAAACAGGCTTGAAAAGCCATCGTGGGCGTTTTTCACACCCGTTCCCTTGACACAAGCCATTCCACGCATCCACATGCGTCCCCACCTCACTCCGCAGCTGCTTTCTGCCGCTCCAGGGGACCCAGCACCATTCTGCATTGCTTACGTGGGGTGTACTGCAAGGTAAAGAATCTGGAAGGATGGAAAATTGATTAATTAGCACCAGAACCATTGGTAGTAATTACCAGGTATTGAATGCCTTATCCATCGCCTCATGTGTCTTGGTCATCTCATGCAGCAGCCTGGGGCTCTCCAGCACGCGTGCGCCTTTGGGCGAAGCCCTCTCCACTTCGCTCAGCAGCAAAGAGCAGGATTTTTGTTCAGCAGATTATCAGCAGGGAAAAATACCTCGACAGAATCCGCACCCACTTAGCGACGCCACATTTGCTCCGGGGAAAAGCTGTCGGCGGAGGTGCCGAGGGTGCCCACCCAGGAGGGCAGCACCAGCCCCTCGCGTGGCGCTTTGCGTGCCCCGTTCTGCAGGCGGTGCTGTGCGTGCCATCGCGTTGGGCGCTGCAGCCACCTGATGCTGCAAGAGTTTGGCAACACCTCCTCAAATCAGCCTCGCCTGGCAGCGCCGGCAGTAATTGGAAAGATTTGTCTTCCTTAAACGTCCCAGCTTCAGGAAGATTCGGGAGCGTGGCTGGGAGCTGGAGCCTGCAGCGAGGATCTCAAGGACTTTAAAGATAGAAATAGTGTAAATGCTGGAGACAATTTGGAGGCAGGTGCTGTAAATCTTCCCCATCCCATTGCCAGTGTTAACTATTTCTATTATTTCTATTACATTATATATCTATTTCTAAGTATCTCTATTATAACTATTATTTCTAGTAAAAAACCCGGTTTCCTATCAGGAAGACAGCCAGCTGAGAGGGAGGGGAAAGAAACCTATCCCTCTGGAAATCCCTGCTCCCAAGCAGGGAAGATGTAGATGGTGACAAGGAAAACAGATGTGGGGGGAATCTCAGCTCGAGCGTGTCCCTCTTCTGCAGGGTTTGCCAGCCTTTCAGTGCTGGGGGAGGGAAGGGCATGTTTCTGCTGGGGGCCAGGGGCTCTGTCACCAGTCTGAAATGACACCGCAGGCTGCAGAGCCTTTACCCAGGCGATGTGCTGCCTGCCTGGAACGGCATTCAGCTCCCTGGGCGGTGCAGCCTACCCCAGTCCCTCCTCTCCACAAAGTCATTTTTTTAACCTAATTACAACCATTTACAGCATACACGTGCTACTGCCTCCTCTAATTACCCTGCAGGGACTGGCTGGGCATCACCCACCTTCTGAAGCCCTGAATGCACATCTTTTATTCAGACCCCTGATTTAATCATTGGGGGTTTTTTTGTTGGTTTTTTTATATTAAACCTCTACATCTGAGGCAGGCACGTGCTGCTTCTTCAGTAAGCCAGAGGAAAAGATGGAAAAGCCCATGAACATCACCCGGAGGGCTGAGTCCGGCCAGTTACAGGGTCCTAAACCATATATTTTACGCCATGAAAGATAAGTGAAATGATCCTCCAGCTGGAGAGAAATAGAAATAAAGATAAAGAGAAGGTCGTTTCACATCTCCTGGCTCGGAGCAGCTGCTGTGGTAGTTATAAGCACTTTTCCCAGCGATAAAAACAATAGGTGTGGAATTGGGCAGCCCTGCCTTGGTGCAACGGTGGGAGCCGTCTTTGAGACGGGCTTTGGGGTGGAGGGGATTTCTTTGTGACGGGATTAGAGGCTCATGGCTTGCTTTCTGGCTTTGTTACTCTTCCCTGTGTCCATGCTCAAATCTGTCCCTTCGTCCCCTGTCCCAGTCTGGAAGTAAGAGTATTTACTGGGCTTTGCTCACTGCTTCCCTGCCTTTCCAGGTATGCAGCTGCTTAGCGCACGTGAGGACTTGCATCTTGGTGCTGGGGTGATAAATCCTGGATCTTTATACCAAGAGCTTTCCAAAAGCCCCTTGTCGAAAGTAAACTCTAACTCCATGATGGTGCGTGATCTCATTAAATCTCCCTTTTAAATTAGCTGTCAGTCTAAAAAAAGGAACGAAATCAGCTTTTCTTCTCCTTCTGCAGTAGCTGAGCCCTCTGATTCCTGCAGAGTGATGCTTTTAAGATACGTTTACTAGTCTGGGAACTGCTTCATTAATGCAGCGACAATCTCGTGCTGGTTTGCACTAGTGGCGTGGTAAAAGGGACGTTGCACGCGGATCAGCTGCACGTGCTGAGTCAGCAAAAGCAATCCTGCAAAGGCAATGCCAGCAGGAGGTTTCCTCCATAAAACATGGGGTTTGGTTATATAGGCCAAGCTGTTTCTTCGCTGTGGACTCGAGGCTGAAGGGAGATGCTTTCTCCCCGAAATCTCAGGCTGAAGCAATCTCCTGAAGTTGAGGAGGAGCCAGGACGGAGCTCCCTAAAGCGACTCAGGAGGTGGCGCAGCAGAAGGCAACGCATGATGGACGGTTGCAATTAAAACAAGAGTGTCTTGATGGAGCGCAGTGGAAAGCCTCCTCTCTGGCTTAGTTTCTGTACGCCGTGGCAGTGGCTGTGTCTGAATGCAACGTGAGAGGAGCAGGAGTGGTTTACATGGACGTGCGAGGCCATAGCTGCTGTTTTCTGGGGGTTTCACAGCGTTTTACACGGGGAGAGCTGGCTGCGGTCCCCATTGCGCCTTGCAGCGAGAGATGCTCTGGTCTCCAGTCGCACAGGGGAGCGGTTTCCATGGCAATTGCTGAGTCTAATGAATAAGGTTTGTTTTCTCATGAATGGGCAAAGCCCTGAGCTGTGCAGGAGCTGGCTCGGGGCACGCCGTGCCGTCACCCTCCAAACAGGTCCCAAGGGAGGGCAGGACCACCCTGAGTAGGGCAGTGCCTTTCAGCTCCCGCTGCTCCTGACTTTGGAGGGAGCCACCTCAATTTTTCCCTTTTCCTGGCTATTCTGGGTGAGCCTGGTGCTATAACAAGCCTCTCTGGACCTTGTGTTGTCCACAGCCCTGGGGAGGCTGCAACGTCCACCCATACCCCTGCACTGGACCACAGCACCAAGGCATGGGTGGGCACACTGGAATTATATTTCAGAGGACTGATCCCCTGGAAAAAAGATAAATTCCTCCTGGCTCTGCATCCCCTTTTCCCAGCTGGGTTTTACAGCATCGTCGCTGCATCTCAGCAGCATCACCCGAGCCTCTCCCATAAATGATGCGATCAGATAATTTTACTTCCCCAGCTCGGCTGCTCCCTGCTATGCCATCGGCACAGCACGTTAGAGAGGATGAAAAGCGCACTAAAAATGGCAATTTCTGCAAACTTGGCAATAAAAATTTAAGAGGCTTCAATTAAGCAACAGGTTTGAAGATGGAGCAGTATTGTTTAATAGGACTCTAGTGTGCCTTGGAGACTCATCCCCTCGTAATGTTTGCATGGGACAGAGAGCATCAGCTACCAACAACTGCAGTATCAAAAGTGTAATTACAGAGGCAGGAGAACAGGACTTGGGGTCTGGCAGTGACTGCTCTGAACCCCCTATTTCCAGACAGGCTGTAGGCAGTGGCATTTGAAAATCAGGAGCAATTAAATAGCATTTCCCATGTTTCCTAACCCTCGCTCAGAGCATCTTCTCCTACCTACAGTCTTACACCTCCTCCTGGAAAAACATTCACTCTCTGATTCCTTTTTGTTTCCCTCAGTCCCACACACTCTCCCAGTCAATTTCCTCCAGCATGTCATCAGACTCTGAATTAATTCAACAACGAGAAGCAAAACCCGCAAGCGGTGGTGGCCAGCCACAGAGGAAACTTCATTGCACAGGAGCGATTCAGAGCAGGAGATGTAAGAAAACGATCGCATGGCTGGTTTTGCAGGGCAGCAGAGTGGTTCTGCTTAGAAAACAGCATTAGGAGTGAATCAGCCTGTTCGTAAAAGGATATAAAAGAAAATGGCTTTGGAGGCAAGCGATAGAAATGAGTCAGGGCCAGGAACAGTGCGTCTGAACGGGCAGGGATTGGAAAGGGCTCGCTTAGGAAGGAGGTCAGAAAGAGAAAACATCAGGGATGGGGGTGAAGTAATGGGCTAGGTGCTCCTGCTAACCCTTCACCATATTGTATGGATAACAGGATATTTTGAAAAGGATGGAAAGCTGCACGCTGAGGACAGGAGAGCTCCGGAGGGTCCCGCTCCCACTTTCAAGCCCTGAACTGGAACCTCTGTACGAGCGTGGCCGTGTGGTCCAGCACATCCAGCCAGCGGCGTCTGGCAGAACGAGGGGGAACAATCACTTTTGCTGCCTATAGACATGCCAGGGGTGTGATCGGGAAGGAGAGGGCAGAGTTTCTTGCAATTCAAGACCGAGTTTGCTCATGAGCAAAGGGTGCGACTCATTTAGGGGGAGCCAGAAGTGCTTTGTAGATGGTCAGTACAGCAGATGTCGGGAGCAGCTGCCCAGCAGGTCCTGGGAGCAAACCTGAAGCTCAGAAAGGGCTGCCCTCGTCTTCTTGGGGAGCTGCAGGAGGTTTCAATACTGTTAATTGATTTGCAAAATTATTTCCAAGGAAATGGGCACCCGGAGGAGCCTGGAGCTCCAAGATCACGTTTTTCTTCAAATGTCCACTCACTTCCAGTACCCTGGGACTCGTGGGCTGTGTACCTTCCCCGAGCTCTGCTCAGCAGGACCTTCCAGGTGCTGGAAGGGTTAAGCTCATGTCCTTAAAGACAACCTTTGGTGCTTGTGTGAAGGGAGCAAATGGGAAGGAACAGCTGTATCACACCGGCATGGCAAAGGGAGCCGGCAAACAGACAACTTCCAGCATCATTAACTGGGGGGTGGTGCCAACGAGCTGTGTGTATGCCGAGCTTTTTAAGCATTTTACAAGTGCTAAGGCTGCCTGGGATTGAAATTCTATTAAGTCGATGCCATTTGATGTCTCATTAAAGAACAGAGGTTTCTGGTTATTATTTCCTTTGGAGCAAATGCAAACACACCCCATCGAGATATTGCAATGTTCGCGGCGAGGTTCGCGTCCCTCCTTGCTGATCGCTGCCTGAAGTTTGGTGGCATCAGCTAGGGACCCACACGTGGAGGAGGCAGGAGAGGGGCTGAGTTAGCCCAGAGCCAAGTCAGTACAGGATACATCCCCAAGCCGGATTCATCACAGAGCCCAGCTGCAAACTGGGCTGAAACTGCCCCAACCTCATGCTGGAAACATCACCACCGTGTTTCCACACCTTGCCTATTACGCAAAATTAAACATGCGGAAAAAACAGGGGTACCACTTCAAATAACTTTCAAAAAAAGACCTCTCCAGCTGCAGACAGATGTTGCAATTATCAGGAGGCTTTGTGCTAAGAGCAGCATGTGAAGGGGAGCAGCCTGGCTGGGAAAGAGGGTCATGGCAGGAGGGAGGCTGTGGTAAACAGCCCCTGCCACCACAACCCCCTTCCCCCCCACGTTTCCCGAGAGCAGCCCTTCTTTTCTTCCCATTTTGGGCAATCCATCCTGCTTTTAAGGAGACAAGTCAATTTGTTCCTTTTCCTTTTGGTGCCTGCCAGTTTGTAAGTGATTGTCGTAATCCCAAATAGCTGGGATCAAGAGAATTTAAAAAGCATTTCATTAATTAGTTGAGTATTAACAATTGCGAAAGCGTGAGGACGCGAGTTTGTCAACCTCAATTAGAGGCTGAAGCTGAATTTCTATCAGCGTGAGACGGCGCGGTGCCGGGGAGGCATGTGTGCCCTCGGAAAGCTGCCACAGCACCAGGGCAAAGCTTAGAGCTCAGCACTACCCTCCTGCAGGAACCGAGGGCAGAAACTGTCCCTGCTGCCCTTACCCCTGCTTTTTGGCTTTTATTGTGTGGGGTTTTTTTCCCCTCCAGCTTCACAGAAAAGTAGCTTTTCTCTGGTGGTTGCAGAGCAGGTTGGAGGGGAGCAGCTCAGCATCCTGGGGCTCCACAGGTCCAGCGCCGGAGCCCTCCCACCAACCCCAAATCAGCATCATCTGGAAGAAGGGAAGATGTTTCTTGCAAGAGAAGGAGACATCTGCATGGCTGCACACTGCCCAGGAGGGACTGCAGGGGAGAGGAGTCAAATCCAATTAGCGTCTCTCCCGTTGATTGTTTACATGGCGGCGGTTTGCAGGATTGCTCCGTCATGCATGCTCCTGCTTGCTGGCCGGCGAGGTGGGCTTGGCTCCCTGGTGGGCTCCTCCAGGCGATGCAGCGGCCTCCTGGGCATCGTGGGCAGGAGATTCCAATGGCAAATGTTTAAAACAAGTTGCTCGGACAGCTCTGTGGGGCCGAGCACTTATGGGTGTAAAGGCTTTGCTTGAGGTTGCAACCCTGTTTGGGCGAGGAAAAGGTTAAGGAGGGGTGCTCTGATGGGGGGGTTGAGCATTGCATTAACCACAGGGCGTGCACGGCATTGGGAGTCCTGTGCCGAGGCAGCTGGAGCAGGGATGGGGCTGGTCTGTGTCAGGAGAAGCCCTGGGGGCTGGAAGGAAGAAACTTGGAATTCTGCTGCATTGCACTTCAGGGCAGGAAACCCTATGGAAGAGTTTGGCCCCTTGGTTGGAGTCTTTCACTACGAGGTACAATATTTGATGGGTAAAACTGTACCCAGCTGTGGGGCTGGATAGTGTCTTCTTTGAAGGATAAGAGGGAGCGTTGCACAGGACGCAGCGCAGCAGTGCCAGCAGTCACCCCGTACGGGCGAGCAGCGCTGCTGTGGCTCCGGGCACGGACAGAGCAGCCGCCTTCAGAGATAATTGGAAATAAAAGGTCAGGACAAGAGTCGACTGCATCAGAGGCTTGGTACGTTGGTGCCTGCTCAACAGAACCACCTGGGAAAGGCGAAGGGAGCTTTCCTGGGACAAAATTACCTTTGGATGTTGAGGCAGGATCTGGGAGAGGTGGGTCCCCTGTTCTCTGCAGAGCCCTGTCCCTGATGATGTGCCTTCTGCCTCCAGAGAGGTCCTGTATCCATGTCTGGCTGCTGATCAGTTGAGAGTTTGCTTCTGATTACAAATTACAGAGTGTGAGAGAAGCAACGAGTCTTTCAAGCTGTAATTACCATGGAAGCTGCAGGTAATAGCCCTTGATGAGCCCCTTGGAGACGAGTTCACTGACTTGCTCAAGGGAGGGAGGGTCTGACCCTGCCAGCCCAGGGAGATTTGTCTCTAAAATCGTGCCCGTTAAGAAGCACAGATTTGCCTGTCATACTTCGAATGAGCCCTTGCTGCAGTGCTGCTTCCCACCGAGCCAGGGATGGAGAGGGAAGTGCTGGATGCCTGAGCCAGGGATGGAGAGGGAAGTGCGGGATGACTGAGCCAGGGATGGAGAGGGAAGTGCGGGATGACTGAGCCAGGGATGGAGAGGGAAGTGCAGGATGCCTGAGCCAGGGATGGAGGGGGAAGTGCGGGATGACTGAGCCAGGGATGGAGGGGGAAGTGCGGGATGACTGAGCCAGGGATGGAGAGGGAATTGCGGGATGACTGAGCCAGGGATGGAGGGGGAAGTGCGGGATGACTGAGCCAGGGATGGAGAGGGAAGTGCGGGATGACTGAGCCAGGGATGGAGGGGGAAGTGCGGGATGCCCGAGACAGGGATGGAGAGGGAAGTGCAGGATGCCTGAGACAGGGATGGAGGGGGAAGTGCGGGATGCCCGAGACAGGGATGGAAGGGGAAGTGCGGGATGCCCGAGACAGGGATGGAGGGGGAAGTGCGGGATGCCTGAGCTAGCGATGGAGGGGGAAGTGCGGGATGCCCGAGACAGGGATGGAGGGGGAAGTGCTGGATGCCCGGTGCTGGTCCCCCAGCTGTGGGAGATGCTTTGGTTACGGCTGCCGCATCTCAGGGCTCGGCTTGGAGGCATGGCCAGCAGTGAGACACCCCTGCCCTGTGGCACGGAGATGTAAGAAGGAGGGATTAATATAAAGCAAGGCAGCACCAAAGTGCCTGTGGCACAGCTGAGAAGGCTCTGCAGCACTGCTGGGAGTTTCACTTGGGAAATTTCCTTCAAAAAGTAAAAACTGGAGCTTCCCTGGAGTCTGCTGTCAGACCCAGATGCAGTGTGCTTTTCTCCAGAACAGGGAAAGCCTTTATACTGCAGAGCAACAAAACCTCTGCCAGCAGTACGTGGACCAGGAGGCTTCTTCTGCTCTTAAGTAGCGATGGGGAGAGCAAAAGTCTTGGTGTGTGGCCAGGGAGAAGTGTTGCCCCTATTCCTGCATGTTTCGGAAGCTGGAGGGAAGCAAATTGCCCTTGCACGCTTGTGCGAGTGTGTGCATGGGGTTGTGTGGGTGCCAAGGCAGCAAATCCCCAAGGAATGCTACGCTTCTGGGGAGATGCAGGCCAGCTTTGCTTTGCAGTATAGGGGCACTCGGTGCTCGTGGTCCTGGCTACAAAATGGGCTATAACTCTGTTAACGAAGTTGCATTGATTAGAGTTTAATTAATCGTTCATCCTGTACACCTTCTGTGGACACAGTGCTGGTTCACAAGCAGGAGGGCTTAAATCCAATGCTGGCTGAGCTAAAGAGTGTGTAAGCTAAATATCTGATCATCACTTCATCGTTTCTGGATCCCGTCACCTACATTCAGAATAAAATTTAAAGGGCTTAAAAGATTTGTGTGTAGCTGTACTTGGAAGAGAACCGATACCATCTGAGACTGCAATTATTTATTCTCCCTTATCATACAACGTGCAACATATGGGCCCTTTTCTCCACCGCGGATGACTAAATGATGGCATCTGGTACTCTATTATATTGCAAGTGTAAAGCAAATGAGAAAAGATCCCCTTCAAACAGCACTTCGCTATTGTCACAAAGAAGCTCTTGATACTTTCATTCCAAGGTGCTGCTGTGCCGACTTTCAAAACCACCCCGCTCAGAGCCAGACCTGTTTCTTGGAAGATGCTGAGATTACTGGGAAATGGGTTTTTTATTTTTTATTTCCCCTTAATGCTTCAGCTGGTCCCCGCAGATGGGAACCCTCCAGCACCTGCTGCATCTTCGCACCTGCTGCGCCTGTTGCAGCTCTGCAGGCTGGACCCCCTGAGCACAGAGGTGGGTGGGTGCCTGTCGCTCTGAGCAGCCCAACAGCTCTCACTGCTGCTGCTTTCCAAAGCAGCTTGAGCGGCCACATGGGCTGAGGCAGATTCGGGCAATGCCAGAGCTCACGTCCCTCAGCGAGCAGCCCAGCACCCATGGGTGATGCCGGCGTCCTGTTCCCTCGCCCGTGCACAGCGGGGTGCGGAGGTGCGGAGGGGACCACACAGATCTGCTGTGGCTGAAAGTCGCTGCAACGTTTTCCATCTCGTTGGCACTTGAGGCCAGGGGTGATGCTCACAGGAGCAGGGGAAGGGAGTTGGTGATTGCCGGCTGGTGGGGCAAGCCAGAGAGCCCGAGGGGGGCCGGCCATCACATGGAGACCCCCTTCACCCTCATGCAAGCGGGGTCTGAGCTTTTCTCAGGTCTGTCCTTGGAGTCATGCAACGGAAGACCTTGAACTACCTTGATCATCATGAGGAGGTCCCACGGCTCATCTAGAAGATGGGGATGCCACAGGGCTACCATGTCCGTGGTTCCAGCTGGTCCCGTAAAGCCTGCATCAGCCTGTTCAAGACAGAAGTAACTGGGAACCAGTACAGTGCCCATAGATGCAGCAAGCAAAGTGCTCCTCCAAGGCAGTCTTCTCCCATACCCAGCTGTCCCCACCACAAGACACGTTCATCCCAGCGTCTTGTCTTTTGCTTCCTGGCTGCAATTGAAGCCCATAATGGGCTTTTAATGTCTGAGTGGTTCTTAAGTCAAAGCCACGGGGAGTGGCCCGGCACTGCAAGCTGGTGCACAAGGTGAGCATCTTTCCACAGGGTCCTTTGGAGAGCTGGAGCTCGGCTCTTACAGGAGAACTCATGGGGCAGACCTAGAGCAGGGCATGGGCTCCAGACAGCACGCGCCATGGTGATTTTGTCATAGTTACCCCAGGTCCATGCCTGAAGGTTTCACGGGCTCGTGATTTATCCAACAGCATCTGCAATGTGCCTCCACTTTGTGGGTCATCTCTTTTCTCCTCCCTTTCCCATCAGAAACCCAAAGCCAGGACCGCAGAGCCTTGCCACCAGGTCCTAGGCTCGAAGTCCATCAAGCATGTGTTTACCTGTTTATTTTAGGAGGTGGTTAACGTTGCTCCCTTTTTTTTAAAGGAATGTTTTTGTTCAGCCAACGTGCTTTGCCAGCACAAAACGTTCTGTGTTTGGAGCAAAGCACAGCAAATTGGACGCTGCCTTAAAACACAGGGAAGGAGGGGCTGGGGGGATGCTATTTTCTGCTCTCTAGCAAAGAGTAGTGCAGAGCATTTAGCAAAGATAAAGAGAAATGGGGGAGGCTGCCAAGCTGCAGACAGAGGAGAAACAAGGTAGATTTGGCCGTGGGGGCCAGAGGGTGACTTGTTTTCCTCCGGTGTGTTCTAGGTTCTGATTTAAGGTTTCTGGGGTGGATTGTGGAGCCCTGTTTATCTCTGCAGTTGTGTTTTAAGCAGAGCGGTGACAGCAGAAGGGTTTGCATCGCACTAGCACTGAGCAGAGCAGCTTACGAGTCTCACGCAAGGTGGTGTGCAAATGGGGGAGAAGATGACAAGTTCCTTATCATCAGGGGGTGGCAGGAGAGTGGATGATGTCTATCTAGCTGCACAGGGCTCTCCCTGAGCGTGGGTTCGGAAAAGGACCTGACCGACTTGTCTGCCTTCTCTGACGCTGGGGTGAGGTACTGCTCTGCAGCCCAGCACCCATGGCAGTACCACTCTGAACAAAGCCATCCCTCCGTGGGGAGCATGAAGGTTTGGAGGCTCCTTATGGCACCGGTACGCCCTTCCCGTGGCATTTTTCACTTTCGGCAGCAACCTCTAGTTCCTGAACTGCTCCTCGGCCCTTCCATGTGCTTCCCAAGCCCCTGGCCCTCTCTGAGGGCTGTGATGGATCTGCTGCGTTTTCATAAAAAGAAAAGTGCCTGAAGAAGGGGATGCTGCAAATGTGGCAGCTTTGCTCACGCTAGAGCAACCGCAACCACAACCATCGCCAGGATCTTGCTGCCACCAGTTTCTGCTCCTCAGCATCACCAGCACTGTCTGCGTTGTCCCCGCGAGTGGCATGTAGTGGCACACTCTGGAGGTTACAGTAAGCCGGAGATGGGAGCAGTCAACACGCTGGTGCCAGCAACCCCCTGTTTGCTCTCACCAAAGTCTGAGACGATTTGCAAGTCGGAGCCTCCCCCTCAGTCCCTGCGTGGGCAGGATTTTCCCAATGGTGCAAGAAAGACCACAGAGCTGGCCTTGGAGAACCTCTGGTTCTGCACATCTCCAGGGCACCATCCTGCTGCAGCTGTGCTCCAGAAGATGCTGGGTTGGAGGGATGCAGCAGAGCAGCTCTGGAGCAGAAGAGCTTGCTAAAGTCTCTCACTTGGCAAAAGTCATGCTGTGGCCTTCCCTTGCAACAACACCGCTTGGTCCCCTCCTTAAAAACATCATGAAAAATGTGCTCTGGGTCTCCTCTGTGGCAAAATGGGGAGAGATGCTGCACCCCACTCCTGGCTGCCGGTCCCCAGCATCCCCTGACACCCCGCTCCTCCCTCTCTTGCAGCTGACGTACCTGCCTCCGCCATGGGGTGAATGTCGCTCGTCGGATATGGGCTTAGACTTCTTTCCCGTTTACAGCATCACGGCTTGCAGGATCGACTGCGAGACCCGGTATATTGTGGAAAACTGCAACTGCAGAATGGTTCACATGCCAGGTCAGTGTGCCAGGGGGGCAGGACCCCCTCCCTCCACCCAGCCTGGGTCATTAAGGGTTAACAGGCTGGAAAGGGACCAGGGATTAAAATAGCTGGGAGTACTTTTCCCTAAGGAAAGAGGGATGCTAACAGCCTTTGCAAAATGCCCTGAAATAGGGGCAAGACATGGCAGAGGGACGTGGGTCTCATATCCCCTTATTTAGCACCAGTTAACACCCCGGGTGGTATTTCCAACAGCCCCCCTCCCCAGATTGCAGGAGAAGGCCCCCATGGCAGGCAGAGGTGGGGTTGCCCATCCCCAACCTGGGTTCACTTTGCTAAAGGGAGGTCCTTGTGGTCCCCGCGGAGAGCCCGGGGTCCCCAGCTCTCTTGCAGCGGCTGGGGCTGATGCCCACTGATGGATGTGTCCTTTCCACGCAGGGGATGCTCCCTTCTGTACCCCGGAGCAGTACAAGGAGTGCGCAGAGCCTGCGCTCGGTGAGTACCAAGGGATATCCCTGGGTACCATGGGCATCCCCAGCTGGAGGGACTTCCAGGAGCCTCCTTCCTGGCTGGCAGGACTGGGGTGATCTAGAGCAGCTGCATCCCAGAAGTGGGTCTTGCTGAAGACACAACTTGTTGAGAAGGTCTGGGTGCACCCTGGGATGAAGTGTCTTCTGGTTCTACGTGAGGCATGGAGCTCTGCCAGCACCCTGGGCTGTGTAGGAGGGGAGCACCTCTGGGGCTGGTTTGGGATGGAGGGACCCATTCTGGATTTCGGAGACTCAGTCACCCCATGTTCCCCAAGCAGGTGCGGGTAACAGCGCAGCCTCCTCCAGCAAAAGGCCCCTCTTCAAGATGGGGGGGTGTGTGGTGTGTGTGTGCAATAAAGTGGGAGAGAAATGGCCAGGACTGGATTTCTTGCAGCAATTCTGAGATGTGCCTCCCTGGCCTCTCCCTGCTGGCATGACCTCTGCTGTGTGTCCCTGACTCTGTGAGATTCAACTCTGTGACCTTCTCCAGGTTTGCTTGCTGAGAAGGACAGCAATTACTGCATCTGCAGGACACCCTGTAACCTGACGAGATACAACAAAGAGCTCTCCATGGTCAAGATCCCCAGCAAGACCTCGGCCAAGTACCTGGAGAAGAAGTTCAACAAGTCAGAAAAATACATCTCGTGAGTGTTGCAGAAAACAGCTCCTTTGCTTTATGGGGGCAAAGTGTCTGTAAAGCCCCACGGGCTGTTAAAACCAGCCTGTGCCGAGAGCAGAGCTTGCCCATGCCTCCATCACCCAGCAGAGGTATGTCCTCCAGGGAGGGTTAGGGTGAAACCCTTGCAGAGATGAGGTGTAAGTTGCTTTCTTCTGAGCAGACATGTTTCCAGACAGCTGTATGTTCCTTCCCTGGCCTTGTCTTCAGGAGCATGCCCCATACCAACCAAAAAAAAAATGAATGCAAAATCTCCTCTTACTTTGATGGGGAAGCCCAGTCTTGCTTGGCCCTGTCAGATATGGCTGCTGCCGACCTGAGTCTGGGCTGTGGACCTCAGGCCACCACCGTCTTGGACCTCTCCAAGCCCTGGGCACGTTATTGCCTTGTGGAGGCAGCAGGAGTTATTCCATCGTAAAGCATCCTTTGGATTCTTGCTGTTATCGTCAAAGTGAGGTACAGAGCTCAGATCCTGAGACACCTTGGGGAAGCATTCTCCAGCTTCTGCTGAGGCTGCCCTGGGGTCTCCTGGAGGTCTCCAAGTGTCTGTGGGCTGCTGAGGACCCCAGAAAGAGAACAGTCAGGACAGGGAGGGCAATAAAGCCTTAAAGTCCCTTTTTTTTTTTTTTCTTGTCCCAAAGCACACGAGGCAACTGGTGACTGGTGGGCTGATGCTGTTGTCCTCTTTCTACAGAGAGAATATTCTTGTGCTGGACATATTTTTTGAAGCACTCAACTATGAGACAATTGAGCAGAAGAAAGCCTATGAAGTGGCAGCCTTACTTGGTAAGGAGAGATCAGGGGTGCAGTTTGGGGTCTGCGTGAGCCTGTGCTGGTGTCCATGTGTGTTGGTGGGACAGACGGATGCTCTGAGTGGGTGCACAGTCCGTGTGCGTTGCCTTGAAAATCCCAGCAAGGTCCAGACACCTTCCTGGCCAACACACTTTCAACCCCATCTCTTATTTTCCTTCCAACACCAAGCCATGCCAGGAGCATCCCAGGGACCACAGCATCTGTGTGTCACCTGTGGAAGGTTAACATGAGCTGCTCCATCTCTGCTTGCTACCAGGGCCCTATTATTTGGCAAACATGGGGCCAAGTGGGTGCTGGGTGCTCTCTGCGGTACCCCCCATGCTGGAAGGGCAGTGTGTGGAGGACAGCTCTTAAAACCATGTACCCATCACCTCTGACGTGCTCTAAATCCATCCTTCTTTCCAGCCAGGCCAGCCGGGACTCTGAGCTCTTTCCCTTTGGGTGGTGCCCCACAGCTTGATGGAGAAGATGGAGGAGATGTTGGGTTGCTCACCCTCAAACTGGGTCAAGCTCTGTTGGTGCCACCTGCAGATTTGGGTGCTGGGGACCCATTGGGTTTAGGGGTGAAGGTGTTTGGTCAGGAGAAGCAAGCATGCTCTGTACCCACGCTCAGCCCTGCAGCCCCCCCAAGCCGCACATCCCTCTTGGGGCGCAGGGAGCGATCAGCACCTTTCTTTGAAAGCTGGAGCCAGGTCATCCCATGGGGCTGGCTGCTGTGAGCCTGCCCTGGGTCGGGGACACTGTAGGGAGCAGAGCACCCCACGTCACCCCACAGCAGGAGCTCTGCAAAACATACATGCTGTGAGCCCTACGGCGCCTGCCGTGGGTTCCCCAGGAGTGCTACAGTGAGGAAGAGGAGGCTGGTGAGGAAGCCTCTTTGACACAACCTTGCATGACCCTTGTTCCCAGGGCACTGCGGGCTGTGGACAGGGTCTCACCTTTCCCCCAGACCCCCCTTTGGAACCAGCACTTTGCCCCCCAGCACCTTTTTTCCCCTGTCTCATGGACACCCCAGCAAAGGTCCCGTGGCCCCTCCACCCCCGCGTGCCTTTGCTCTGGGGAGCTTTGCAGTTGAACCATGGGTGTTTTGCAGCAAAATCCAAGAGATTTGTCTTCCCCGAAGCGCATGGTTTGGCAGCTCATGTCAGCAGTTATCTTCCCAGCAGATTCCTGGAAGTCTCTCTCCCCATGGTGCCTCCTCCGCAGCCCTGGGGGACTTGAGCGCAGAGACAGCCTGGAGATGCTCCTCTAAAAAAGCAGGCTGCTTCCCTTTCCTTTTTTTTGGCAGGTTTGGGTTTTTTCTCAGCTCCAGGGGATGTTACCTAATTCTTCTCCAGCATCTTTTTTCCTTCCCCCACCCAGTTTGGGAATTGGGCTTTGGGATTCCTGGGATGAAGCCAGCTGTCTGAGTCTGACAGATGGCTTCCTCAGATGCCAGTGTGCAGTATCGTATCCTCATTAGGCTTCCAGCTGATGGCCTCGTTAGCAGGAAAGTTGCTTTGGTGGCCGGCAGCATCCTTCTCGGGATGCTTTTCATGGCATTAGAGCTGTTGGTGTTTCTGGGGGTCACCCCTTGCATTTCCCCACTTTCAGGGACGGCAGCACCCAGGGCAGCTGCCCCACAGTTGCACGGGTGCCTCTAAGAGCATTTACCCCAGGGGTAAAAACCATCCACGTGTTGTTCTCTCTCCTAGGTGACATTGGAGGCCAGATGGGGCTATTTATCGGTGCTAGCATCCTCACTATACTAGAGCTCTTCGATTATATATATGAGGTAAGACCCTTGCCCTTTGCCTTATTCCCCCAGGGGGATGTGGGTTGGCAGCCTTGGTGCCAGGCTGGGGTGGTTCTGGACCAAGACCCTCCATGCCCCACATGGATTCTTAATTTTAATTAATGATACTGTATAATTAATGCTCTACAGTAGTGCTGTGCGGTTGGTCACACGTGTAGCGTGGTGCAGAGGTGGGGTCTCCACGGGGGGGTGGCTGGCGCACAGCCTTGGCATGGCATAGCCTGGTTCGCTTGGCACCCTGGCACCCTGCCTCTGCTAACGAGGTTTGCTTCTCACTTGGGCTAATTAAGCACCACCTTCCTGTGGCTGTGCTGCTTCCCACCCTGAAGCATGCACTGCCCAGGGCGCTGGCTGGGGATGTGCTGCTGCACCCTCCTCTCCCCGTCCCTGGTTGGGCTTTTTCCTGCAGCGTGCCGTTATCATCCTCTCATAAAACCACCTTTAATTAATGCCCAAGTCCCAGTCCAGCCATCGGGCAGGAAAAGCAGCGAGGCCAGACCTTGTACCGCTGCTGAGGGGCGGAAAAAGCCCAGTCCCTGTTACCTGCTGCCTGCAGCTCTGCCAGCAGCCCTGGAGCAAGGATGCTTTCTAGGAAGCACCGAGACGAGTGTGATCATGGTCCCATGGCTCTGCCAGTGGCTGAGAGTCAGCTGCTCCAGAGAAAAGTCCTCTTTAATAGGAATCGTTGCAATAAGCAGTCCGGAGGGGATGTTGCTTTCTGGCAGCCCTCCCTTCTCCTGCCCTCCAGCAGCAGAGTTAGGACCTTTGTATATTTTTCATCTCTTCTTGCCGAAACAAACTCCCCCAGTGAACACTGGTGCCTCAGCCCAGCAGCACAGCTCCAATCTTCCCTGGGTTTTCGGCTTTTCTTCTCGGTGCCAGCACAAACCTTGGTGGTCCCGTGCTGTCACAGCCTGCCTGCAGGCAGTGTCCCTCCAGCATAACCCGCTGCTGCCCCTGCAAGGGGAATTTTTTCACTCCATTTTTTTTCCAACTAAATGGGCCATGGTTCAAAATAATCCTCCCTGGAGCATCCTCCCCTCCAGGCATTGATTTTCCTTCCCAGTCTTCATTGCCATGTCACAGAAATCTTTGTGTTGGGGGTCAGGCTCATGATTTTTGCTTATAAAAGGGGGAATTGAAGCAGGGAGAAGGGCTGCAAGCTGAGTGCGAGCTGCTGAGGAGCACCCGGGTAGCACCAAGACGACCCTCGGAACCCAAACACGCAAGCGTGTGTCCTGCTTCAGAGCAGGAAAGAATGAGATTATGGCTTGGGATAGTTTCAAGAAGGATGCAAAGACCTATGGAAACAGGCAGTTTCCAGCAAATTTGGCAAATCCTAGCCCGAGGTTCTTTGCCCTTGTCCCTGGGAAAGTGCCTCCCGCTAATCCAGCTCATCTGCTCATTGCTTGGTGATTTCAGTGCAATGGCTTTGGGACCCTGCACCCAAATATTCAGTATCTTAGACCTGCGTCATCCAGCACTCACATCGCCCTGCCGCAGCCCCATACCACGATGGGACCAGGGAATTTTAATCCCATGGGATATTGCAGTCAGGGGTCATTCATGGCTGTTGCATTAATGTGTGCCAAGCCAGGTGGTGCACAGGGATGTCAGGCAATCAGCCTCTGCTCTGAGCTTGCTTGGGCGTCTTGAAAAACCTATTGATGTTATTAAAGTTGGGATGCTGGCTTTACATTTCAAGACAGCCACTCCCCGTCACAGTCCCTTCTGGGCAGCTGTTGGCACTTGGTGGTATTATTCTGCAATAAAAGATATGGGAAATTACAATCATAAAGCTCATAATGGCTTTGGAGTGCAAACAAAGCCTGCGCCTCAATTTATATCTCAGGCTGAATGCATGCAAGATTTCATTAAAGTCGCCTATTCCCAGATTTCTTGGGGTTCTTTCCTGAGAAGGTAATAAGAAACCTCACAAAGTTTGGATTTTTCTTCTCTGTTTTACCCCTTTGTTTGACATCTGCTTACAAAACTTGACAAATAGTTTCCTCTTGCTGTTTTCTTTTTCTTTTTTTTCTTCTTCTTTTTGGGCAAACATGGCTTAAGAGAGCAACCTGTCCCCCGGGGGATGCACCAGCAGGGTCACCCAGGTGTGCCCTGTGTGGGGCACCTTATGGTCACCCATGACAGATATTTAACACACACCAGGCAGGGAGAAAAGGAATAAAATGTCTTAAATGATGCTTAATCTACATGGCTGATCTAATCTGCTCAGGGTTTCATCAAAGCGGGGGGCAGTGCGTTTGCAACCAAAGCATTTGGAAGCTCTTTTGAGATCACCAGCAGACAGATACAGCTGTTCTTTTCCAGTGGGTTAGCCAAAAATCAGATGAAATATTTACCCCATGGTCTTTTGCATCGTTCACTCAGCACAATCCTCCTCTTGGTCCTGCCCGAGAGTCGAGTTGTGCTTCTGGGGTCCCAAATCTCCACCGTGCATCTCTGCGTGCCAGCCAGCATCCACCTCACTTCCTTAGGAACTGACCCAATTTTCCACTTGTTTAGCTTTCATCTTTTCTTTTCTTTCCCCCCAGTGAAAGTTTTTCAGAAAAACACTCACTTTTCAACTGGGTTTTCCCTTCTTCAGCAGCAGTGGCAGCCAGGAAAGTGCTGTGGCTAAGGGAAGCGGTGCTCCCACAGCCGGCATTTTTCAATAAACCCCTAAATACATTGAAAAAATTGAGGTTTGGGGTGGTGGTTTTTTGTTGTTTTGTTTTGTTTTGTTTTTTTCCACATGAGAAATTCAGGTTTTGACACATGGGGTGGTTTTCTTGGAAAGATTGTCTCCTTCTCCATATCCTTTGAGGAGTGTCCCGGGGGGCTGTTCATCTGCAGGCAGGGCAGATGTCTTGCCTGTTCCTGCCCACCTTAACGCCGCCTCCCTCTTTTGCAGCTGATCAAGGAGAAATTATTAGACCTACTGGGAAAGGAGGAAGAGGAAGGGAGCCATGACGAAAACGTGGTAAGGAGCCCCAGGGGGAGGCAAGAGGAGATTTCCCCGTAGTCAGGCGAAGGCGCTGGGATGTGGATGCAGCGTTCGGCCCCGGTTTGAGGGATTTCCCAAGGAGCGATGCTATGGCTCGGCCAAAGAAAGGAGATAGCGGCTGGGGAGGGACGGGGAGCATCCAGCGGCCCCTGGGTAACCCTGTCCCCCCGCTCTCCGTCCGCAGAGCACTTGCGACCCCATGCCAAATCATTCGGAAACCATCAGCCACACTGTGAACGTGCCGCTGCAGGCCACCCTGGGAACGCTGGAGGAGATTGCCTGCTGACACCGTCCGACCGCTCCACAGTGCCAACACCTAAGGAAGGAAAACTGCACAGGAAAGCAGGGACCGAGCTCAGGTTTGCAACAGGGGCAAAAAAAAAATATTATAAAAATATATTAAAAAATAAAAAGGAAGAAAATTGCTATGCATTAAAAAAAAAATAATATATATATATATATTATATATATACACTCTGCCAAAACCAAGCGAGAGGCGCCTTGGACTTGACTTGTGTTGTCCTTTCCTGTGGGGGGGTTGTCTTCAAGATGTGAAGGCAGCAGCTCATTTTTGAACTGTACAAAACAAAGAGACCACCACCAAAACCAAAACCGAAGCCCCGCCATTTCTCATACTGCCAAATGTATAAAGCACTTGCATGCCAGTTCTTTTTACGGCGATATATTCCTATCTGTCTTTATAAGCTCTGTTCCTCTTTACAGTCTCTGATTTTCACTACAAGAAGGAACTCGCGGGCCCAGCCATCCCCTGAAATCACCATTACTAACGTCGTAGGCTGAATTAGAATAAAGAAACAAAAAGTCGCAGCTCTTGGATTCTTCTTACGTTCTTGTCCTTCGTGTCAGTCTGTGATGAATCTTAAGCTAAGCCGGGTCCCCCGAGGCCGGGCCACCGCCGGGGCTCCTCAACGCTACCAGTCACCCCAAGGTGAGCATCCCTGGAGAGGGGCCGGATCGGGGGGCTCCCGGTGGATCGTTCCCCCCCGGCTGCTGTGTCATGCTCCTCCGTCTGCAGTGCCTGAATAGTCCTTCTGTGGCATGTGGGCACAGGGCGGTGGGTTTCTTTTTTTTTTTTTTTTTATTTTTCAATTTTTTTTTCCTTTTTTTTTTTTTTTTTAATCCCGTTAATGGATTCTGTGCTTTCTCCTCGTTCTCATGACTGATATTAAAGCTGGTCTTGTGGAAATGGCCGGGCTGTGTCATTTCTGCCTTGCCCCCCCCCGACCCCCCACCCCATGCTGGAGCCCCCCGGTGCAGCCTCAGCACAGGGTGAGGGGCAGACACCGGGACAAGCCCACCCCAGGGGCTGCCCAGGGCCATTCCTCCCCCCTCACCCCCCCCTTTACTCCTTCCACCATGTCCCCACACACCTCCCGATGGGGTGGGCATGATGCCATGGCCGTGCTCAGCTGCATCCCCACCTGCTCTGTGATGGTGGGGCCAGCTCTGATGTTGTGCATTGCGGGCACCTCTTGGAGTCGCATTTATTAGTGACCAGGAGTTTAGAACCGGGTCAAAATGATGCTGCTTTACCCCGAAAAAGGAAGAAGGCAAGTTTCCCGGAGCTCCAAACCCTGCTGGTTTCACAGCCTGGAGGAATGGGAGCGGGATGCAATGTGTGGGTGTGTTTGCACCTCCGCTGGCTCATGATGCTGCTGAATGGCCATGACCATCAATGCGGTGGCCACAGTGGGGAGGATCACAGCTGGACTGTGAAAAGCTGTTTTGGGAGAGCTGAGGGAGTCCCAAACCTTGGGGGGGCATTAAACCAGCCACGGAGAGTGGAGGTCAGCCCAGATTTACCCAGACGGGAGGTGTGCTGGGGTCTGCAGCCAGCTGAGGGACTGGGGACATCCCTTTGCCTGGAGAAGATGCAGATCCATTCTCCAAGCCTGCCTCAAGTACCCATGTTCATGCACAAGCCCACTTTCCTTTGGGACAAATCCTTCTGCTGCCCAGAGCATGGTGCAAAGGGCTCCCAGTCCGTCACTTGTTCTGGAGTAGACTGTCCCCTCAGGGCAATGTCGAGCAGCCGGCCAAGGGTGCTCAGGGTAGGTCTGTGTCCTGGGCCACCCAAGTCACCAAGAACTTCCCTGTGCTTGCACAGAAGTCCCAGTGGGGCAGCTGTACAGCCTCAGTGCACTGCAGTGTCTCGGGGAAAAGCAGGTCCTGTCCATCCCGTCCATCACATGCCACCAAACCTGCGCCCGCTGCCGTCCCCACCGTGCCCCCAGCAGGACCTCGGAGCAGCGCTCGCACCGCAGCTGCCCCAGCTGCCCTCTGCAGCGCAGCACGGCGGCAGGGCAGCCGCAGCAGGGGGCTCTTCCCATGCAGCTCCGTGTGTCCTTGTGTCCTTCCCTGGCTGGAGCCCTTTCGGCTCCTCTCCCCGCTGTCGGCGTGGCTTTGGCTGATGGCTTGTTATGGAGAGCCTTGCTGAGGCAAGACCAAGCGGCAGGATTGTAGCCCAGCGCTCAGCTGTGCCCGCTGTCCCCCCAGGGCATGCTGAAGCTTCTTCCCTTCCCCTGTACTTGCTCACCAAACCCAAGAAGCTGCTTTGAGGGTGACCCACCTGGTCAGACACGGCACGAACCATCCAAAGCTGCCCAGCCCCAGGGGTTGGAGCCCATCCCAAGCTCAGACTCCCGAGCAATGCTCAGGGCTTTCCCAAGTTCATAGGAAAGCAGCTGGGTTGAGGGGTCTTCTCTGGCTGCTGCGAAGCTGTTCCCTGCTCAGCAGGGTCCTCCTTCAATTAGACACGAGCTGTGGCACCCAGGAGCTGCACTAACACATCCCGCAGGCTGTCCGGCTGCCAGCTCCTCCTTGCCTTGCTCTGCCGCAGCAGGTAGTCTGCAGCCCCTCAGCGTTTTCCTCCCTTCAAACAAAAATAAAACCAGTAAGGCTCCTAACAAAATACCTGGTGTGTAGGATTGAACACATCCAATTAACCTTCACCAAGCAAGGAGGCAGGCAGAGTTCTTTCAGACATCGAGGACCAGCAGATGGGTTTCAACCCAATCTTCTCCAGGCTGGCAGAGAAGTGCTTGGAGGATGTGTGCTCAGGTCTGTGCCCTCTAAAGGGTTAAGGGTGGCCGGGACTCCAGGATTCATTTCCATGCATACAAATATCTCCACTTGGCAATTTATTAAATCTCCATTAGGAGCTGTTGGTAGTGTCATTGGAAGGCTGCTGAAGCTTGCTAAGGTGGGACACCACGGGGGTGCCAAGGTGCTGGGAAGTCTTTTGCTAATACCACCTAGAGAGGAAAGCCACTTGAACGGGAAGGGGGTGGCACGAGGGTGGTTGCCCCTGAAGAGCACACCCTCCAAAGGACTTGCTGAAGAGCTCATTTTGTGTTACCGGCTGTCATTTTCTGTGAGACCTGGGCGCTGGCCACATGTGTGTTATCCACGGGATATGCCGCAGCCATCAGCTGGTGGCAAGTGCTTAGGACAGCCTGGCCACCAAGCTGTGGAGCTCCCAAGCTCCGTCTGCCAGTGCCAAACCCTGTGCCAGCCTGGTCCCTGCAGTCCCAGGAGGGAACTCGTGCCAGGCCTGGCTCAAGGTGACTCATTGCAAGATCTCCAGGCTCTCAGCCATGCCCGTGACGGCTGGTGGAACCAGCTGTCATGGGCTCCTCGTGCAGGCTGGTCTTTCTGTGCCTTATGCTCATTAATGGCTGAGAAGGGGGTTGGCCCCACAGCCGTGGTGGACCTCCTACTGCGTTGCTTTGTGCTTGAAGGAGCAGGAGTGTCTCCACCTTGGGGCTGGAGCCCAAGGGTGAACCTGGCATTTTACAGGACCCAGCCTCCCAAATGCAAAAGCAACTGACTGGCAGTGCGAGTGGGGGGTGGGGGATGGGGGACGAGCAGTGAGACGCTGCCGGCTGTGCCCGTCCCTAGCAGAAAAGCTGGTACCATTTGACAGCCAAGGCTGGAGGAGGTACCACCAAACTGGGCCAATTTAGAAATCTCAGCTGCTGAGCTGCTTTACCAAATTTGGGGGGCAGCCTTTCACTAAAAGAGGTATTTCATTACTGTACCTGTGTAGCACCCCCCCAAATACCCCACAGGCACCTTCAGCATCACCCCCAAACTGCACTGCATCAACACGGCTGGGACAGCAGCGGCGGCAGGGTGGGCAGGCTGACAGGCACTGCCTCTCCTGCTTTTGCCCTGTGAATCCAACACGCCTCAGCCGCTGTGACGGAGAGCCGGCCCGCATCCAGCGCTGGGGTGCTGGGGCGCTGTCATGCTTGCAGGAGGCTGCTGTAACTGCAAACACTGCTCCGGCTCGGTGCTGAGCCCAGGACCCCGGAGCACCGCCCGGCTGAGCAGCAGGTAGGAAAAGGGGAACCTTTAGCCATGGTGTCTTCCACCCCTCGGGTGAGGTGGGTCACACGGGGGCAGTGGCTTTGGCAACTTCAGCACGGGTGGATTTTTGCTTGTCTGGGTGACCTCCCACTTTCCTACCTCCTACCATGGGATCTGCCCCTGAGCCACAGCTGAGGTTTCTCCAGCAGCGATGCTGAAGGGCTCTGCTGCCCAGCTCAGAGCAAGCCCATGGCCCCGAGGCTCCTGATGTGCCTGTTGAGCCCAGAAATGCAGCGCTGCCCGGTGCCACCGCGGCTCTGCGGCTCTCGGCACAGGCGCTCATTCAAGAGCCCTCTTCCACCATCTGCCTGCCCTCCCCTGCCCAAGAGCCTGCATTTGGAGAGCCGAGGGGATGGATGGAGGAGGAAGGGGGAGCTGAGGAGCCGACACACAGCACCTCTTGCTGGTGGTCAGTATAAGATACCCCAAGTTTCAGAGGCTCATCCCGTGCTAAGGCAGGGCATCCCCGTGGACCCCAGTTGTCCCATTGCCACGCGAAGCCTCGTCCGTCCGTCCGCTCTTGGGAGGGATGTTGGGGCATCGCAAAGGGTTCAGCCGAGAGCTGCAAGGGCAGACAGGAGGCTTGGCAAACTGCCTGTCAGCAAGACAGAAGCTCGAGTCATTTAGCTTAACAAAGGGAAGGTGAAGAGGGCTCCATCAGTCTGTATATTTCTCTGTGGAGAGATTTCTAATAAAGGGTTCTTTAATCTGGCAGACAGAGCTAGAAAGGAGGGGGAAACTAAATG
Organism: Falco peregrinus; assembly: GCF_023634155.1. Classification (NCBI taxonomy): domain Eukaryota; kingdom Metazoa; phylum Chordata; class Aves; order Falconiformes; family Falconidae; genus Falco; species Falco peregrinus. Next base: position 4,385,709 of record NC_073738.1, on the reverse strand, counting down.
CATTCGGAACAAAAAAAGCCTGCCTGGGCCCATGGATGGTCCCTCAAGCCCTGAAGTCTTTAAATCAAGATAGGACAGCCTTTTCCAAGAGATGTGCTCCCAGAGCCGGTCCCCATCCCAGCTGCACCCTCTGGGCGGGCTTATGGGGAAGACCTTGCATCAGCTGGTGGTCAAGGTCCTAGAAGTGAAGACCTCAAAACTTTGCATTTGAGCCTGTTGGTGTCTGAATTCACCCAAACCCTTCTCAAGCTGGACTTGTACCTAGTCTCCCACCGTTAGACATCCACAAGCCTGTGTCTTCCCAAGGAATTAACAACAAGAGCTTGAACAGGTCTTTGCACCTGAGTCACTCCTCCACTCCCGACTATTTCTCTGTTTGATGTCTTCGTCAGCCTAGGAGGGGTGGTTTAAAGATTCCAGTTGCTTATCACACTGAAAGCCACGTGATCTCCAAGACTGGCAGGGAACTAATAATTACCAGAGGGTACAAAGTGTTTTTCTGTCAAGGATCTAGCGTGTCAATCGATTAGAGGCAACGCGCATTGTGTTGACTCCATCTGTCTTATCTATCAGCTGCAAAGCCAAATTCATACTGGAAGAAAGGGAACATTATACCATGTCCTGGGGGTGGCCAAGGACATGCCTGCCCGCTCTCTACACTAATATAAGCACTAATAAACAGTTCAGCTTTTAGGGGCTGATGTGTTCAGTGGCATCTCAATGGCAGCAGGCAAGGAGGGCGTCATGGGGTGGTGCTGGGCTGAGCCTGGAGGCTGGTGCTGCTGCAAGAGACCATGCGGAGTGGGATAAGCGATGCACATCGACCCAAGGATCTCATCCTGGCTGTAAAACAGGCTCGGAAGCTGCCATGAAGCCTCCAGAAGGAGAGCTGCCTTCCGATGGTGGCATAGGATCCACAGGGCTTAGGTATGGCCCTTGGGATGTAAACTCAGGAGTTGGCCTTAATCACCTGTCTTCAAACCTCAGCCTGAGCACTAGGTCATGCTGGAAGTATTCTGTTCCCTCGCTTTGCTCTCCCCATCCCCCTTCTATCTGTCCAGATCAGTTTCTCCCATTTTTACCTGCCTTTCTCCTGCTCAAACGCCCAGTCCACCATGTGTCCATGGGTGCTGGGAAGTGAAGGAGCTGGTTCCTTCTGGGTTCTCCTTAGCAGGCAGGAGAGATTCACATCCTGCTGCTTCCCTGCTTGTGCCCCTGGGTGACAAACCTTCCATCACCTCTCCCAGTGCCACTCGTAAGAGCTGCAGAGCCCAGGTCTGGGAGAAAATTCCCATCCTTGGGCTTAAAAAGCTCTTTGCAATCCTCTCTTCTCAACCAGCATTATGCCACGTCTTACAGCCGTCCATAGTCACAAAACTCCCTTGCACAGAAACCTTGTGGCATTTCTCGCTTCAAGTTGTCAGGAAATAAGTGAGGCTCAAATTCTTCAGGCTGTGAAATGTGTTCTGTTTCACAGGCACTGGGAAAAAAAGCCAAAACAAAACAAAAAACCCTCACTTCCATCTCCTGATCTTCTCCCCAATCTCCTGACGTTCTCACCCACCTCCTGATGCTCCCAACCTCACTCTGATGCTCTTCCTCACCTCTTGACCCTCACACCTGCATCTTGATCCTCTCATCTGCCTCCTAATGCTTTTCTCCACCTCCTGATGCTCTCACATCCCCTTTCCTGGCATCCCAATAATCAGATATTCCAATCCTTGAGCTCTGAATCAAGTGGGAGAAACTTCATGAGAAGATGCATCGTCTCATGAGGGCTTAGACACTTGGAGGCTGTGTTCACCAGACAGAAGCTCTTCAACACCTTCTGAAAGCTATTCAATGGCTGGGCATCTTTCCATGAGCAAAGGCGCCAGATGCCCCAGTGCAAGACCCAGCAGCAAACCTCCCCAAAATCACAAGTTTGCCTTAAACAGTCATGAGGATTTTCTCTTAAATTAAAAAAATAAATCCTAATTGGGTGTTGTTTTCTTTTCCTGTTTCTCCCACCTCCCGAGTGAGAAAGGTGACATTCGATTCACAGTTTCAAACGCTCAGGAGGAAGCCTGGAAACATGCAAAGAAAACTGCGAATCTCACGCAAATCCTCTGCTTCCACCCACCTGCGTGGCGAGGAGCTGGTGAGACTCGGGGGACGCTCACAGGGGTGGGCAGCACGGCCCCACCACTGTGCAAGTCCATGGCATGGGGGAGGATTCTCCTTCAAGCAGCCTCCTGGATCTCCTGGATTGTCCTCACCCCCACCAAGACACAAGATCAGATGGAGCCATGGAGAAGCCAGGAATCGTAGGTGTGCTATCGGGTTTTTTAAGGATGCAATAGAAAATCATGACTTTGACCCTGTCTCCAGAGGAAACACCTTACACGAGCTTGTTGTCAGCCCGTTTGCCTGCTCATTCATCACCCCCAGCGGCTTTTGAATCCATGAGCTGGTTCCAAGAAAATTTGGCAGTGGGTTCTTAGAAATCATTCAGGTCCTGCACGTCGCCTGGGTACCGCCGGCCGAGGGGAAGCCAAGCTGGCGGCTCTGCCGGGATGAAGGCAGGCACAGCCTGTGGGCGGACGGACCGTGTCCAGCGCTCCGAGCTGCTCCAGCATCTGCTCCTGGATGCGCTGTCCTAGGAGGTGGGGGATGCACACGGATTGCTGGTGGCAAAGGGGGCTGGGGGGACGACGACAAAGGGCACAAAGCCATAAAAAATCAGGTTGCTTTCAGGCCACTGCTCAAGGAGCAATTACTTTTCACCCAGCCAGAGATTTTAGCAGCCAGGGAGAGCAGCTCTGTGAAACTCCACGCAGCTGGGGCTGGGAGCTGTGGAGCTGGCAGCTAATTCCACCTCTTCCTTTACTGAGCAACTTTTAACAGGCTCAAAAGAGTAACAAGAAAATAAAGTGATGTGCAAGAGCATCCAGTCGAGCCCTCCTCTGTAACAAGCGTGCCAGCAGTGGCTTCAGTCCTGGGTCAGAGACCAAGTGGCCGCTCTACTGCTTCTTCAGTAGTGGGAAAGACGGTAAAATTTTTGTGAAGCCAGCTCAGTGAGCCAGCTGAGAATGTGGGGATGTCCCTGGAAAAAGGGACCTGCAGCCCCAGTGGAGAAGGTGTGATGGAAGGAGACTGCACTGCCAATGCAAAACCCCATTGCCTGTTGGGACTAATAGTCCCTTTTTCAGGAATAAAAAAAAAAAAAAAAGGTAGTGATTAAAGATCAAGAAAAGCAGTGAGGATTTGGAGATTTTTCAGAAAAAAATAAGAAACTTCAAACCTCAACCTGCTGAGCAAGCACAGAAAAGAGCTACGCTGAAGTGCGAGGCTCTGCCAAGCAAAAAGGGCAGCTCTACGCACCTGATAAATTATTTGCTGCAAATTAGCCCCGTGCTGGCTTAGAGCGTGTTTCAACAGAAGGAGAAAGGAATTTAAAAGATGCTGCATGGCACATCCCTGCCCCCCGTTACCGTGTATCCCGTGTTGTGATACATCTGTACGGTGCAGGATGCTTTGCATTCGGCCGGCTGAGCTGACTGAAGGGGACCGGAGGTGATGGCTGGATCGCAGCCGCTTCCTTGCCCCAGCTGGAGAAGGTCGGTCTGCGCTGCCAGTGTACGATGCTTCTGCAGATTTCTATCTCAGGTGACTGTATCTTTTTTGGCAATCACACCCTTTTCTCTGAAAAACAACTTTTCTGATTATTTATTAATACATGCTACAGCACAGAAAGCCTCCACTGGGGAAGTCTGTGGGCACCAGCCTCCTGCTACCTGGACTCAGTCAATCTTTTCCTGGGTAATTTTTTAGTTTTCAGAGCATGGGGACTTCGAAACATTTTCTGGCTCCACTTCTTCCTGAGCTGATTCCATTAGCATTACTTTTATTGAAGCATCTCATGTGTTGGATGTTTCATGGAAGAACAGAGACTGCAGCCAGCTGAAGGCTGGGCAGTTGCACATCTCTGGAGGACACAGGGATGTGGAAATTTAGACCATGCCCAACCTCTGCAGGGACCACCTTACGATGCAGCCAAGCGTTTGGGGTGGGTTTTTTCTCACACATTAAACAAAGAAGAGGTTAAAAGGAAGACGGAGTTTCGTGTGTTGTTAAAACTCAAGGAGCCTGCATATCTCAGCCTGCTTGATGCTAACAAGCTGAGATGGCCCCATGCTGTCCTACCAGCAGCTGCTGAAGAGCCAGCTGGGTTTTGACATCTCCTGCCTCCTTCCCAGAGACATCGTCCTCTCGGCTCAGAGCCACTGGTGGATCCAGGTGCAGCGGCTGTGAGCAGCCAAAGCAGGAGGAGTCAGGATTGCTTTGGGTGAAGGCTCAGATGGCCTTAAAGGCTCAGATGTAAACTTGACAAGGTGGTCCATCAACTCTTGCAAAACACCCTCTGAAACCCACCTTGAAGGCACCTGGGGGACTTAAAACAGCTCACAAAGCTGCTGTCTCTGCCCTGGGAGGGATGCTGGCTGCTGTGGCTGCTGCTCCCTGAGTTTTTGTATGGGTTCCATCTTCTGGACCAAGTCCAGCCCTACCAACCAGTATTGCAGTGTGAGATGGGGGTGATGTGGTCTTTGTTTGACCACTCTTCAGGTGGATTTCAGCTCAGAAGGATCTTCTGGTGCCTCCTGGAGGACAGATGGAGAGCAGGACTTCCAGTGCACAAATCAGACACGCAATACTAATAAATAACACATGCCCAGGGCCACCAAAATGGGTTATCATCACAGGTTGAAGCTGCCAAAACATACAGAGGATGAAATGTCTGGGAAGTCAGAGAGAGACTAAAAGTAGAAATCATGAATGAACTTCAGCCAAAACCTGTGGGAGGGATGGGGATGGCCACGCCAGAAGTCCAGGAGCTGAAGCTGCAGAAGAGGCGACTTTGCCAAGAGAAGCATTAAAAGCTCACAAGGCTCCATCACCAAACTTGTGGAAGATGGATAGACACCCCGGCCCACACGGCTGGAGCCACTGGACCAATAAATCACTTTAAATGCCTGGGAAGTCAAAGGTTCCTGTATTTACAAGACAGAAGTGGCTGGAAGTTGCTTGGCTCCAGCTGGAGCCCAGACACCAGAAAAGCCCAGGGGTGGGAGCAGCAGCCTGGCCAGGGGCTGAGGGCAAATCCCGTCCGCTTTTGGGGGAAAGCTCCTTGTACCTCCAGGTTCAGCCTCTGCAAAGGCTTTTGTTTGAAAAGGGAAGTGCTTTGGGGAAAAAGCAAACAAACAGGGAAGAGGGACTGGTTTGCTGTTCTCACCCACTGAAAACAGACGCTGCTGTGAAATCTGGCAACAGCAAAACTGTTTTCCAGCCCGAAATTTTGTATAGGGAAAGTCTGAGTTTTAAAGGAGACTGAAGATGTTTCCACATTCTGAGTTCAAACAAACAAACAACTCTTAAAAATATATATAGTTTGATGGGATTTTTCTTTTTCCCCCAATCAGCATCCCAGTCTTTTTAAGTGAGTGGGCAAAGCCCAGCAGGTATAAAACTTCAAATAAAAAGGGATTCTGGCAGGTTTCTTGCTTCGTGCAGGGAGAGGTTTCTGCCAAAAGCTCAGTCTCGGTTGTCTCTGCGGTGTGGATGAGCCCTGTCTACATCTTAGAGATACCCACGGCTGGATCTTTGGAGCAGCACGTGCTTGGAGGTGGCACGTTTCCTATCAAACCCGCGACAATTTAGCTCCTGGTGGTGTCCAGAGCCAGGGAAAAAGGAGACGTTCCCCAAAAGTGTTTGTCCAGCTCCTTCTGGATGGGGCTGAGCAGTGAAAAGAAAATTTAGGGCTTTTAGGAAACCTATATTGTCATAACCCCTGGGGTCAGGGCTGGGTATGCACCCATGGGTCCCAAGGGAGTCAGTGGTCCCTGTGCAATCCTTCACCGGGTGCCCTGGCTCCAGAATTACAAAATTAGGGACAACACAGAGATGAGAAATGCTCAGTATTCCCGCACTGAGAGAAAGGATGCGGGGAAAGGTCAGCCAGCACAAAGTAAGATGGAGATGCCCAACTGGGGCAGTCAGAGCTCAGCCCTGGGCAGCCGCCGGCACATCCAGCCCAGAAGATCCAAGCTCTGCTCACCCAGCTGCCAGGTCAAGGGCTGGTTTCCATAAAGCAAAGACGTTTCTTTTTGGTTTATAAAGGCAGAAAACAAACGCACGAAGCAGAACCTGCAGGTAGCCTCAGTGCTTGCCAGGAGGAGTTTGTTAACGAGAGGTACCCAGGGACTGGGATCGATGGAAGAAGCACTCGGCGAGTATGAATTCAAAAGGAAAAATAGCTTTCTACTCCGTCGCATCCCGTGGCTGGCTTGTCCCACGTTATAAATGTTTGACGAGAGGAGGCGGCGCGGGGGTCCCACGCGCCCACAGGTCAGGCAGAGCTCAGCCCCCCGGGTCAGGGCTGGGAGAGATAAAAGGGGGTTTGAAGAGCACAGGCAGCGATAAACAAGGCTTGAGCCAGCTGAGAGGCACGGCGAGGTGTTTTGGAGCTGCAACAAGAACTCCCAGGCAAAACAATCCTAAAAAAGTCTGACACCCCCCCCTATTGCTCTGACAGTATTTCTCAGGGCTCTAAAGCAAGGTGAGGGATGGGACAGGGGGGTGATTTGCTTTGTATCCATATCCAGGACTTCCTACTTTTTGCACAATTCCTGCATGAACGCAGACAAGGACTTAAAAAAACACCCCTCAGCTCAAGCGGCCCAAAACACATTTCTTTGTGATGGATTTTTTTAACCCTCTCCCTCCTCTTTTTAAAATCAGTCAGCTGCAAACAGAAGGGGGGAAAAAAAAAAGAAGGAAAAAAAAAAAAAGGTACTGACTTTGAAAATATCAGAATAATTGATAACACTTTGTTTATACTTTACCAAATACTTCCCTTTTCTTGGCCAGTCCATTCAGTTCATCCTGCATTCAGAAAGCATCCTCCTCCCACCTCTGCCTTTCAGCCACATGTATATATTTATTACTCAGGTGAAGATGCCTCCAAACGATGCCTGGGGGAGTCCTTTGAGATATCTGGAAGTCCCTGGCCACGTATCCACATGGTCTCCAGCAGTTTCTGAGTATGTGGCCACCTCTGCCTCCCATCCAATACCTGTCCTTTCCCATTAGGATCAGGAGAAATAACTGCACATCTCCACATGCTCCCTCCTCATATCCGAGGCTTGCAACCCACGATGCCGTGTCCCGGCTCCGATGCCCGCACCACCTTGGGAGCTGGTGTTCCTGCTGTTTGCTGGCAGCAGGGAACCTGCTGCAGCTCCCCACGGCTCTGGAAGGAGTGGGAATAAGCAGATGAATACTGAAAAAAAGAGAAGACAGAAAATGAGCTGGGGAATGGCACAGCGAAGTGGCTGTCTGTGGCCAGCTTCCCTGCTTGGCACCCAGCTAATATGCAGAAAATACTGGGGCCTGGGGAGGTTTTCCATTCCTATTTATAAAAGTGTGGGAGAAGATGATTCAGCCCTGGTGTTGCAGCTCTCCTGTGAAAAACCTGGACATCCTTTCCCTGCAAGGATTCCCCTCCAGCCCCTGGAAGAGCTGGATAAAAGAGCATCAGCCCGCTGACCTGTGCTCCCCATACCAAAGCTCTGGGAGGCGTATGGCCCATTTGCCATCCCAAAGGCAGGGCAAAGGTACCCAGCTGAGACAAGAGGCCCTGGATTCATCATGATCTCGAGCATGGGATCAGCACCACTGTGGGGTATTAGCCCACAGGACTGTCTTGCCTTTGTGTTGTGTTCAACTCCCTGGGCTAGCAAGCACGCAGGCTGGGCACTGCCACCAGCCCAGCAGCCCTCTGAGCATCCTTTCACAAATTTGGGCATAAACAGAGAAAGAGACAAGACTGCTGGACCTGAGCCATCTCCAACTTGCAAGGCAGCATGAATAAAATATCGATGGGATGCCCTGGCTGCCTACTTCCCTGCGCCCCAAAAGAGCAACGCCGCTCTCTCACCAGCACTTAAGGCAGCCAAAGAGTTGGTTGTGCATGGCTGCCAAGTGGCCTGTTACTGCACCTGGCCTGTGGATTTTGTTAGCATGCCGAGATGCTCCTCCAAATATGCAATATCCCTGGAATGCACTAGTAGCCCACCAGAAAGTCTCTGAAGCACTTTCCTGGCATGGTCCTGCGGTAAGGTGCTGGCATGCCAGCTTGCCTGATGGGTCTCAGCTTCCAGATGCAGCTTCGCCATTGCCCTGCCACCCCCAGCACCAACCCTTGGACAGTGGCACTTCTGCTCTCATCACCAGTGCATCCTCTGGTGGCATCATCCCTTCTTCTCCAGCCAGCTCATCTGCTGAGTCTCAAACTTCCCAGTGCAGCATTAAGGCAAAAAAAGCCCCTCTTGGGATGCAGCACGTGATGGAGATGTGCTGTTCGGCTGATGTAATTGACATATAAGCAGAGAAGGTCACTGTCGTGGGTTTGATAAGGGAACATGACAAAGCTGTTACATCTCCCAACCTTCCCTTTCAAGCTGACAAGTCTTGAAAAATTAAAGAGCACATGCACACGTGTGTCTGTCACATCTTTCCCTCTGGTGTTTGTGTGCAAGTGAGAGCTCAAAATAGCGAAGTGGTGACACCCTGGGCTGGACCATTTTGCAGGATGCCCAAACGCCAGCTCTAAGTGCCAGTGCTGCCGTCACATCACGTCTGACTCAAAACACATACGAGAATGGGAGGACAGCACTGGTGGTGTGCTCAGGCTTGTGACTCCCTGTTGATTCTCCCTTCTCTGACTCATGGCAACACCAGAAGGCTCTGCAGCGTTTTCTGGGTGCAGCCGAGCAAAATGGGTTCCATTGCGGAGTCTCCTTTCCAAAGCCACAAAATCAGTGGTGTTGGCCATTCTGCCATGGAGGGGAAGGAACATCAATCACAGCTTTTCCCTCCTGCTATCTACCATTGGGGCCATTTAAAAAAGTTGAGTTCAGTAAAACTAGACCATCATGTTTGAGTTCAGCTTGGTTTATGCACCCACTAACACAAACCTCAGCTCCGGATAAAATGCCTCTTTGCAATGAAACGCTCCCCTTGCAGTCCGGTAAACCTAGCTGCCCCAAGTGCCCCTTTTGGGTTTTTTGCAGTTTCTGAACCAGCCTTTCTCGAAAGGAATCCCTTTCAATTGAGAGTTTTCTTTTCATCAGGGAAGCTTCTTCCAGCAGCTACAACTAATCCTTTAGAGAGAGTTTTATCCAGCTCCTGCCAACAGCCAGTTTTCTGGATGCTCCCATGTCTTCCCACTGTCAGCGCTGCTTTTTAAACATCCGCAAAAACTGTTAGAGATTTTTCAGGAGACGTAAATTTGCTCCGTGCATCACACAACCAGCTTGTCTACAGGAAGCTGAAGCTCTTCTGTTAATTTTAGTTGCTGAAACTTATTTCTCATATGGTTTTCCTTGTAGAAAGTCTTAATTCATTTTGATGCTGATTGTATGCAACCAGTCAAATTCAGCTCTTCTCTCATCTTTTTAATATCCTCCTCTGTTGCCTTCTCTCCTGCTCTGATAACATCAAAGACCCTTTTCCTTGTCACTGCCATGCTCATGCTTCCTCTTGTCATGTCACTTTTATTAATTTGTACTTTCAGAGGTCTTCTCGTCTCTCCGTCAGGAGGTATTAACTTCAAACATCACAAGCAAGCGGCTCGGCATGGGGGCTGACAGGCAACTGCCATCTCCTCGGGAGCCCACAATGTTAAACGTGCATCTCACGCTTTCCCTGGCGAGGGTTTTTATGCGCTGTATTTGCTTTCTGAGGCACGAGGCACTCTGAAATTTTGCTGTCTGTATATTAGAGAGCCAAAGAGACCAGTGGTGCAGCCGGCTGAGCAAGGGCCAGCAGCTGGTCCGAGCACCTGCAGCACCCAAACGCTGAGGTCCAAATCGATGGAGATCCAGGTGGTTTTCCAGCACGTGGACAGGCTCGTGGGTAAAGCCATGGGTGAAGGGACACGACAGCCCTTTGGTGAGACTGGCACAGGTTGCCCAGGGAGGTGGTTGATGCCCCATCCCTGGAAACATTCAAGGTCAGGTTGGATGGGGCTCTGAGCGATGTAGTCTAGTTGAAGATGCCCCCACTTATCACAGAGTGGGTTAGATGGCCTTTGGAGGTCCCTTCATGTCGCAATTTGAATTACAGCGGTCAGGAAGATAAAACACAAATAAAATAGTAAGATGCAAAAAGTTTTACCATTGGTCAAACTCTATGGTCCATGCTGTTTTTCCATCCTCCTGAGGCCAGACCACATTCCTCCTTGTCTCTGCTTCATCCAGGTCCTCCCTTCCCCACACTCCTCAGAGCTATTTAACCACTTTGCTGTAGGATCACAGCTGCACATGGTCCAAGCAAGGCCACAGCTGCACATGGTCCACGTCAATCCACCCACTGCCTTCATTCCCCTACACCTTCCCCCCCAAACCACTCTGTGACCGCGCAGAGCTGGCACGCACAGCCCCGGTCCCTGCCCCAGCATCCGCAGGATGAGCGCATCCTTCCCGGAGCAGGTCCTCCTGGTCGGACCCCATGCCGATGACATTTGCTGGTGAAGTCCGGCCAGCGAGGCGGGGGCAGGCAGCGCTTGGGCTCAGCGCAGCATCTGCTGTTTGGTGCTCGCACAGAGGTGGCAGGCAGGGGGGTGGCACGTGCCCAGATCCGTCCGAGTCGCCTCACCTGCATTCAGACAAAGGTTTGCCTGGGCTGGACGCTTTGCTGGCACAAACGTCGCTGCACATGAGCGGTTCATACCACCCAGCTCCCTCTGGGATCAATTTTCTCAGGATACGCAGCCATGTTCCTGCCATAAAGTGCTGTTATTGGCACGCTAATGTCGCAGGCAGCAGCTCCAACATGCGCTATACCCCATAACCACGGTGTTTACTCACACATCAAATAAATAGATGGACACCGGGAATTAGAAATGGCCACTTGTCCCATCAACTCATTATCAATTTCCATATCATTCTTCCCTGAGGAGTCTAATTGCTTCAGAACGATCCCAGTTCTCCTCTTCACAGCTTTACCTCGCGGACCCATGGAGGCAATTAATTACAGAGGTGAAAAGCACATCCCTGTGTTTGCTCAGACTGTTTTACCTTGTGTTCAGATGTCCTGGTATCCCAAAAGAGCCTTTCCTTGGCTGGGTTCAGTTCGAGGGGCCACCAGTGGTGGCTGAAGCTGGTGATTTTCACTCAAGATCTCAGCGCTCTGAGCAGCGAGGGGACCCTCATTGCACCTAATGTCATTTGTAAGTGCAGCCTCCAGCCTGAAAGTCATCGAGGCATTTCCCACCAGTGGAAGGAACATTTCTCAAAGCAAGTTCATCCTCTGCCCTGCCTGCAATGGGAAGCACCTCACCATGGAATTTTTTAATCTTCTTCCAAGATCTAGAAATATCTTTGTGAAGAGTTAAGTCTCTTCTAGGCTCAAATTGGCCCATTTTGTGGCCACATGTGTCATAGCTGCTCGCAGCAAGTAAGCAACCAATTGACAGCACTGAACTTTTCAGTGGGAGCCCAAGGAAGACATACATGTTACGCGAGAAGAGATTGTAGATAAATCTATAGCCCAAAAAGATCAAGCTGTAGCCAGATAAAGTCAGAGTGGTAATATTTTCTAGTATTTTTCCAACAAGGTGTTTAGTTCTATTGGACCAAGTGACTACTGGATGCTTCATTCCCCGCCACTTGCTCTTCATAAGCCAAGTGGGATGGCATCTCTGGAAGACCTGAGTTGAAAATGAAATTACTGGCTTGTACCAGATACAATTACTGCTGGAATATCTTGGCTTGCTTGGAAGATAAAAATTTAAAATTCTCTCTATTTCTGAGCCAACAGCCAGAACCAAACGGAAGGCAGAGAGCACACCACAGGGCGACCCACCATCTCACACCTGACCTGTGTGGGGCCCAGTCCATGGTGCTCAGCCAGCTCCATCCCTGCTCAGGGCTCAGCTGTGGCTGATACAGCTATTTCTGCTAAAGCTTGCAAAACACAGAGGTAATTCCACCTCCTGTAGCACTGACGTTGAGGAGAAACTGCCTCGCCAAAGCAGAGGTCCTGGAAGTTCACCCCAACGTGAGTGCCTGGCAGAGCCGACATGCAGCTTTGCCAGTCAAACCAGCAGGAGAGTTGAGTGTGAGCATGTCGTCCAAGCAGCAGCCAGTGCTGAGCGTTGCAGGTGAGCCCCATCACCCGGCCATTTCATCCGCATCTCAGCTGAGCTCCATGCAAAGTTGTAACGCCTGGATTAGTTCTGTTGCAGAGGGCTCCATGTCTCTGGGAGGTCTCGGCGAAGAGGACAGGTCAGAGCTGCCACTCTTCCAGCAGCAGAAGGTAGTGGGAAAGGTGCAGAGGGGCTGCCAGGAGAGCTGCTCAGGCACTTTTTGCGTAGGTGACATTTTGGTAAAAAAGGTGGATTCTTTCAGTGCAGTCAGTTTGAAGCTGAAGCTCCAGAAATGCTCTTTCTGGAATGTGGTGGAGAGCAACACGTAGCTTGACTACAGTGGCGCAGCATGGCAGGAGGAGACTAAGGCTGACTGCCTTCCTCTACCAGACTTGGTGGAGAAAGATGGTCCCTCCACCAGCCAAAAAAGCTGGGGTGCTGCTCAACCACTTCCAGCTGTGAACTTCCAAAGACCTTTGTGAGCATCTGTTGATGCTGAATGAAGGTAAACTCAGAAACCAAACACAGCTGACTGAACACCGTGTCCTCTTCTGGCCCCTGCCAGTGAGCTGGGGGCACCTCTGGTGGGACCTCAGCTCTGGGGGCCCCATCACTAGGGGCCAAGGAGGATGAGAGGTGGCCCAAAGGCTGATCCCTCCAACATCATGAGCATGGGCTGCAAACAACCATCATCTTCTAAGTCCCACACCTGCAGGCATGGTGGCCAGCATCACTGTCTCCCACTCTGGGGGATCCCAGCGTTTCTCCCAATGAAATGGGGATGATGAGGGGACTTCGCAGGGCTGGGACCCTGAGGATGAGTGCACTGCTAGGGGATGAAGACAACACCCACAGCAAGGAGCGGCAAGCCACTCCAAGTGAACTGAGAGTCCATCAATCCAAATGAAGGATAGGGCACGGACTCTTACCCTCCAACACTGCTTCAATCACTTTCTGCCACCCCTTCAGCACAGGGTTGCAGTGCGTGGCCCTTATGTAGGTCTTTTTCAACAGATCAGGTTAATCACCATTAGGGCTTTTTAATTTTTCCCTCCAAATACAGCTGAGGGGACAGGAGAAGTTGTGGGAGAGGAGGAGGAACAGCAACAAGCTCTTTGGCTCAAAGGCTGTCCAAGGTCTATTGCTGTCCTGGATAAATTACCCAGATGCTCTGCTCTGCTTTTCAAACGAGGATTTGCTTCTCCAATTCCCAGGTAAAAAGAAGCTTTTGGAAGGTCACAGGTTTTCCTCGTAAACTCAATCCTAAACCCTAAAAATATGCAATTTGATTTTACTTTTTCTAGTTTGCAAGACTACATCTGAGACACCCCGGGGAGAGCAAGGCAGAAGGACACCAGCCGTGCCCTGCCAAGCAGCTCTGCAAACCGTCAGCTTGAGACACCCGAGACCCTGATGTCAAAAATGACAGGTTCCTCGCATCAAGAGTCACCGAGGGAGATTAAACTCCCATGCAAGAGCTGAAGAGCTGGGGAAATTTGAAGTTCAGTGGGACTGACAAGGGGCTTAGCCTAGGAGGAGCTCAGTAAAGTCATCCTCAACACACGGGCTCATAAAGCAAGCCAGAATTGGCATCCAAGGGGACAGCCCTCCCCTGGAGCTATAGAGGGCACAGGCCCAGGGCACTGCACCGTCCATCTGTACTGTGCAGCAAGGTCTCAAGCCTGGGAAAATGAGCAATATCCCATGGGAAGCCCAGAAATGCTTAAGGAGAAAAAGCAGAACTAGAACCAGCCCAACAGGCAGTTTCTAAAGCGCAGCTGCATTTTTGGAGAAGAAGAGAGCTCAGCTTTGCATTGAGATGTTTGGTTTCCAGGTGTTTATAGCACAGCCAACATGCCCCTGACCAGCTATCACAGATGTTTTACCTCCTGAGCAGTTTCCACAAGGACCAGAAAAAGATCCTGCAAATATTCTTGGAGACCCTTGGGATCTCCCAGCAGTATCACACATCCGCAACCCAAGGCCAGCGTCCCCACTGGAAGAAGGATCACTGTCACCTCCATCTCATGGCCATTTGCTCAAGGTTACCCACCACACAGACCAGGGTGGAGAGCAACCCACCTCTCCCCTACACCAGCTGCGTTTCCAGCATGCACAAAGCCTCTCCATCCCATCCCATGCTCCGAGGACCATTATCACTCCTGATAATCACAAACTATCAAGTACATTTCCATGGCCCATTCAACATGCGCCTCCCTCCAGAGACTGCCAGCAAGGAGACCAATTAGAAGCAATTAGACTCATGCTTTCAGCAGAAAGATTGTCCTTGCTATGTGTGTGTTTGGACAGAAAGAGCCAAAGCCTAATCCCAGCCCTATCGGGACTGTTTGCGATAAAGCTTCTCCCACAGCTTGGTGGTTTTGGGAAGGTTTTGTTGCCTTCTCCACCCCGCAGCTGTTGATGGCAGCCCAAGAGCTCAGAGCATTTCTGCAGAGATGCAGTCATCGTTGGGGTTTTGGCCATATCTAAGTGCATGAATATTAATGTGTTTCATTTTTTGACTTGAGGTTTACACTATCGGAAGCTGCTATTTTTCCTCCCCTCCTCTGCGTGGTTCCCTGCCTCTGTATTGTTATTCCAGGTACAGAAATATTTCTCAGCCTCCTTAAAAAAACCCAAAATATTGACATTCTGCTGCGTTTCTGCTCTTCCCCGAGCCAAGGAGCAGCTTGTCGCCACCAGCACGCTCGGAGCACACACTCAGTGTTGGCCAGAGACCAGAACGAGCCAGCATCACTGTGTTTCGTCTGGGAAATGCTGGGGAGGGCTTTTGGCACAGGGAGGCTCAGGCTACCCCCACCCCCCCCCAGCCCCTGAAGGACCGTAGCACTGAAACCCTCAGCCACATCTCCATATTTGCCTTGGTGGAGCTCTGGAGTGAGATGCGATGGTGGGTCTTGTGGGTGGTGGTGTAGAGAAGGGGACCTCCCTCAGGAGGTTTGAGAACTTCCTGATCATTGCATTTTTATCCTCTCTAGCCCTCCGAACACTTTTGTTTCCTTAATTTTATGCCACTCCCGTAGCTTGTCCCTGATTTTGGCTTCCCCAGAGCAGCAGGTCCCCAGGCTCACTCCCTGCCGGCTGCAAAATTGCTTTGCCATTTCAGTCACTTTAAATAATTTTCTCCACCTCTCCCTCCGGTCTTCCAGAGACCTCAGCAGCTGCAGCTTGACACCATTTTGTCCGAACATGCCAAAGATGCTCTGTGTCTGCTCTCTCCATGATACATCCAGGGTGGCTGCACCAGGTGCTTCCCCAGGTCCTGGCGGTGCCGCATGTTCTAGCAAAGGAACATCCAGCCATGGCCATCAGATGCCACAGCCCCTGCAGGGGGACAGGCTGCTCCCCCATTTTCCCACTGCAGACACCGATGGGGACTGTTCGGCTTGTGCTCCTTCGTGCAGTTGCGGTGGTGCCCCCAAGGGACGGGCAGGGATGGCTCTGCTGAGGGATAAGAAGTTTGGTGGGTCTGAGATGGATGTGCAGCAGCTCATGTCTTTTTCCACTGTGTGTTTTATCTCCTTTTTCTCAGTCTGGTTGCAAACCTCACTGGGCCCCCTCCAGGGTCGTGTCCTTCCTTGGAGACTCCCAGTGCTGGTGGCCACGGTCACCCCAGGGACTCGGCAATGAGCAGGAAAAACAGTCAAAGCAGAGAAGATTTGCGAGAGCAGAAATCCTCTTTTCCTACCACGCTGCCCCAGGAAAATGTGCCAAGAGAAGAGCAAAATGGAACACGTCCAGTGTGTGCAAAGGCACGTGGGTGTCTACCAGCCCCAGCTGGCATTCGCAGCCCTCACACCCTGCAGCCCCCCACGACACAGGACCCAGCTCCCAGGCCTTGGCAGAGCCGGTCAATCTGTTGCAGCAGATTCCCTGGCTGGAAACTGTCAGTCTGTCTCTCAAGCGTGAGGTTTGATGCGCTTGGACGTGACGGGCTCACGCGTGGTGGCCGGCAGAGCACCCGGTGCCAGGCGCTGACCCGTGCCAATTAAAGCGAGGGACGTGCAGCATATTGTGCCAGGGAGCGATTCGCTGCGAGAGCCAAGCTGACCGAACAAATAAGCCAGACTCCAGAGATGGCTGGAGGCAGGGTGCAGGCTACAGGGACAGAACGGCTTCCATGGGACACAGGCTGCACAGCAGAGAAAAGCTCAGCTGGCCACAAGTTGGAGAAACAACAAGATGGGGAGATCTCACCTTTGGCTCCTCTCAGACACTGTCCCCAGACGATTTGCAGGGCTGGGATGTGTCAGATGCAGGTTTGCTCTCATGCTGCCACGGTCCGTGGAGGATGCTGCTCACCCAAAGGCTCCTGTGGGCTTTTGTGAGTCTCCCTCATTGGTCCCTGGGTGGATTTTACTCATTAGGGTTATTAACGGCAGTGCAGCCTGAACGCCCAGCTAGGAGCTTTGCCATCCAACCCTAAACCATTGCCGTCAGACCCACCAGCATCCTGGCTGTGTCCATCAGCAGGGTCTGCTGTCGTGCGAGAATACCCCCATCCCACACACACACGGACACAGCTTGGGGGTGGCATGGGCATGTCCAGAAGAGAGGGCAGCAGCTACAGAGGAAGACCACAGCAATCTGGCCTCAAAATAAAAGTGTAATGAAAGACAGGGTGGTGTGATTCCTGCGATTCTCCTAGAGAGCTGGGCCAAGCTCAGGGTTGCCCCATAGATTCCTATAACTTTCCAGACAAAAGTGAATGGAGCAAAGGCACAAAGCACCCTGGCTAACACTGGGGCTACTAATGAGGGCCAGTCTCTCGGCGACACCGTAGCCCACCCAGCTTATGGCTCTGCCTCCCACCATGTGCACCGCTGGCGACTTCACAAAATGTTGCAATAAATCAGTGCTGAAACGATCTGTACAGGATGTTTCTTCTTAATCCTATTTAGTTACAGCTGACCTGTGGCCTCCATGAAAGCATCTTCTGTTGGTGCACAGCTTGGAGCAGGGATGTAGCACTCTCTGGTCTCCCTGGGCAAGGAGAAAGAGTAGGGAGAGGTGCCCAGTTGCCCCCAGAGACCACTTCATCGCATCACTCTGCTCTTAGCTTCTCCTCTAAACTGCACTCCTATGGTTGTTACCCTCTCCCAGATGCCTGCATCTCCCAGGACCAGCCTCTGACCCCCTCGGGGCAGTGGAACTTCAGGTACAGTTGAACATCCTCAGCTAAACATACTGCCCAGGAAGCTACTGAGAAGCTACTTTTAATCTAGAGCCTGATAACCCATAAGTGTAATAAAACATGTTCCTTCCAACACACATTATTTTCATTTGACAAGCACAAATTTCATTTTCCATCACCTTTCCCATTCACCTGTCTGGGGAAAAAAAAAAATAAAAATTGTGCTTCATGAGCTCCGTGGAGTTGGTCATGACTCTAACAGGTGAAGTGGGATCAAAGGTGATCACTGATCCTGGTGAGCACCGGGGTCCCCTTTGCAGAGCCAGTGGGGGGAGGGCTGGAGCCCATCCCCACGGATGGGGCTGGGGCAGCAGCCTGATGCTTGGTGTGCCATGGGCGGTGGGGTTGCCTTGGTTGCAAGCTCAGCCTCGGAGCTACAAGCCCGGTCTATTCCTGGTGCAGCTACACTCGTCTGCAAAAATAAAAGTACAAGAGCAGCCCAGGCCCCGTGAGTAGGTGCTGGAGGCAGAAACCAGGAGGGGTGGGAGCCAGGACCCCAGGAGAAGGGCAGAGCCTAAGGGATACCTCCAGCTGCCTCCAACAGGGACTTCTCCAGCTGTGAAGATGGGAAGATCTTCCCCAAAGGGGACCCCACCACTATTCACCACCAGCCCTGCGGGGGAGAGAAGCTGCTACAGGGACTGGAAGGATCCAGAAGAAAGCATCCTTGTAAACTACGTGTTTGTTTGCCGAGTACAGGATCCAGCGTTTCAATTATGTATGACAAAATAAGGCATAATAGTTGTATTTACAAGGAGCAGTTTGTCATGTGGGTCACAGATGAAATATTTAGAGGCCTTTTTCAAAGCGCCTTTTTGCCTGGATAGGATTCTTGGCCTTCCCCCTCTTGCACAGGTTTGCAATCGCTGTGCCAGCACCTAGGAAAAACATTAAAACCCCAGAACGGAGTCCCAGTTTGTAGCTAAATTGTACATAAAATATGATTTCCCATTTGTGTTTGATGGCCCGTGGTGGAGCGCTCCCACATGGGACTGCATAATGGTTCTAAGGGCTCAGGAGGGGGGAGTGTCTACAGGGACACAGCGGGGAAGGGAAGCGGGACCAGGCGCCGTGGAAGGTGGTCCAGAGCCCACCAGCAGCTCTGCCAAACACATCCCCAAGGTCGGGAGAGGCAGAAAGACACAAAAGGCAGGGATTAGGAAGGGAAGGGAGAAGGAATCCTTTCCCCGGCGCTACCAATACCCCCCACCTGGGGGCTGATGCATTGGAAACCGAGTGGTGCAAGAGCATCCCAGGCTCCTCAGCCCTCCCAGCAGGAAGGTGCTTTGCCCGCAGAGCTTTAAGATGCATTAACGGGAATAAACAGCGCATTAGAGAAGATGAATCTTGTCCAGGCCGATACGATCCATCTCCCAGAGCACGCTCCATGTGAAATTTCATTAGCTTCCGGAGGGGAGGTTGCTCTGCTTGTAATAATTGATAATTATCCCCTGTGATACATGGCTTAGTGGTATTGAATGATTGTTTCCCTCCACGCCAGTGACTTCATCATTTCGCCTGGTTTAAGACTTGCTTTTACGCTCACATCATTTTTAGGGGAGACTTTGGGGAGAGTAATTCAGACTTTTACGGCCTCCATTCAGCACAGACCAACGCTCCACCCCAGCCTCCAGCACCACTGAGACCTGCTCAGCAGGGTTTCCCTAGTGATACTGCAAAATTGCTGAGGAGCCCACCAGGGAGTGAAGGTCATGGATCTACTGCAGAAATCAGTTGTCACCTTTCGTTTGCCCCAGGGCCAAGCCCAGAAGCCCTCCCTGATGTCCACAGGGGAGAGGAACACGGCAAAGGCTCGTACAGCTGTGAATCCCTCTGTGCACCGAGTTCCCTGTGAAACACTAGATCCGATCCCTGTGTCCTATCCTGACCCATCCAGAGGGACATGCTGCAAGGTGGAGCTGATGAAAGCAAGAGCAGACAGCTAGAAAATCAGGTCCATGAGGAAGAGGAGACCAGATTTCTAAGTTAGATGTGGAAAATCTGCTGCAGGAGCCCCCGAGCCCTTGGTGAGGTGTTCTAGCCCTGGTTCTGCCAGCACCCCCCAGGACCACAGGATTCATACCTGCCCCAAATGGCAACCTGGGATCAGCGACTTGAGATCATTTGATAAAACCAGGGAAATCATTTGCATTGTTGGGATCACTGGAGGGAGCTTCTTAGCTTCGATTTGTCTGCTGCTGTCATGGTCCTGCCAAGGCAAACTTAAACGCATAAATTAAATCCAGCTCAGTCCCTCTTCTCCCAAGCCCCAGTGCAAATAGAATAAATCAGTTTCATTTAGAAGATCAAACCAGGCATCACTCACAGACAGGTTTAAAAATAAACTCCTTCGCTGCATGCATTAAAAAAACAACAAGCAATTTATCTTCTCCATCACTCTTCAATTTGTTTATTGTAAGCTCGGCTGGCAGTTATGAAGAGCACTGCGGTTGCCCCAGCACCTTGACCATGCAGAACCCCTCCCGCCATGGTGGCCCAGCTTTGGAAATGAGTAGCCACATCCCCGCAGCCGGCAGACCTCCTCCTTGCCTGCTCTGCCTGGGCTTTGGGGTTTATCCTGGTGCTGTGCATGTTTGTACAACCTGAGTGCTGCAAAGCCCAAGCCTGGTTTAGAAGGAGTTGAAGCTCCCCACAATGATGCTCAGCGGAGGAGATGGCCAGTTCTGCTCCCCCGTGGGGCTGGACCCAGGGAAAGGGCTGGGAGCCGGGTGGTGGTAGCGGGATGAGGAGTGCAAGGCACAGGGCAGACGGGCTGCTCTGAAGACATGGTGTTTTCCAAACTTGCCACCCTTCACCCCTACCCTCAGCCCCTTTAGTCCCGAAATCACCGTGACTCCTGCTAGAAAAGTGAATGAGTGATGCCCCACCACTTCCCAAGGTCAGCCCCGCTCTCGCTCCTTGTAGGAAGGGAGGAATGAGCCCCAAGGTGACAGCCCGGAGCCTCAAAATGCGGGGAGGTCAGTCCCTCTGCAAGCAGGAGAAGGACGGGGCCAAAAGCCCCCGAAGACCTGCACAACAGCAACCTCCCCAAATCGCAAGCCACCTCCTAACCCCACAGCACCCCAAGTCCAGGATGGAGGAGTCCCCCCAGCTATGGCAGCAAGGACGGGAGTCAGAGACACGAATCTGGGCAAAACCCCATGAATCCAGCGGGTAGTGACAGCCGTGAGCCTGTCCCCATGCCTCGGCCACCCCATCAGTGGCAGGGGGGGACTGGGGCGCAGGGTGCTCTGCGGAGAGCGGCTCCATGCAAAGCACCGACTTCTGATTTGTTTTTAATGACATTGTTTACTGCTAGCAAAATCTCCCGGAGCCAAAACTTGTCTTTGCTAATAATAAACAAGCAAATAACAATGAGAAGGAGAAGGAAGCACATTTTTAAGCCATCAGGGTTTGATTTGATTGATCCTGGTAATAAACCCCAGCAAAATGGAGTTGTTAAGCTGGAACGGAGGTTGTAGATCTCCATCAATAATTTAAGTAGGGAAACAGGAACGAGAGCACTGCATTTGAGCATGCAAAAGCCCCACGGACTCAATGCCAAGATAAGGCTGAAAAATGCAGAAAGGCCAAAGTGAAGGTTTCCTTGGTGCTGGGGAGCCTGCCAGCTGGCGAGGAGACTGGGGGCTGCCACGGCATCCCAGTCCCAGTTAAGAGATGGGGCAGGTGCAGAAGCCAAAACCTTTTTCTGGACAGGAGGCTTCAGAAGCTGAAACCATGCTGGCAGCATCTGGTCATCCTGCTCCATCATCCTGCCCTATTTTCTTTTCCCTGTGTCCTTCCAGAGCCAGAGATCAGAGATCTTCCTCCCCCCACCAGCCCTTGCCCGTGCATCACCCAGCCCACGCACCACCGAGCCGACAGAGGAGGGACCGAAGAGCAAACCCTGATGCAAGATCTCAGGCCACGGCACCAAGGCTGCACCATCCTCAGAGCCTTCCTGGTGCGTGCAGGGGAGGAGGAGGAGGGGATACGGGGAGGGAGGAAGCCTGGCCTTGCTCTCCTCGTTCCCCTTTCTGCAGGGGGTCCTTCATGCCAGCAGCGCTCTGTAAATGGGGGGTGCGGGAGGCAGAGCCGCTCTTTACAAACCGCAGGGAAAGAGGCAAGATGAAAGCTTAATCCTTTAAAGGCTGGCTGGGTAACGGGGAAGCCGATAGACTGTTCTGGGAGCACTCCATCAGGCTGATTCTTATTTAAAATAGCAAATGGAAGACACTTCTGCTACTGTAGGATTTAAAGGCAATAAGGCGTGACTAATACCCCCTTGCTGAGCTCAAGCAACAGCACTTCACCAGCCATGCAGATTGGAGATGCTGTAAGTGGCTCTTTAATGTTGTTTTTTTTCCCTGAAAGAAAGTGATGTTTCATGTACTTGCAGAAGACATGCTCCCAGCCTTACATTGCTGGTGAGGGGGACTCACAGCCCAAGCCACAGACCAAGAGATATCTCCACCTTCCTGCTCCCCCACGCCCGTACAAGCAGCTCACCACCTCCAGAGCTTTCCAGCTTATATTGTCCCATCTCTATTTCCCCCTGGAAGCACCAGACTGCTCAAGAGCAGGTTGCTGCAGAGTGTATGTGAACTTGCTGCAGGACATCCTCCACAGAGCCCTTTTGAGCATCCCCTGCAGCTGCTGCAGTCCATCTAGATGTGGCCACCTTAGAGCATGCTGTAGCATCCTCGATAGAGGTTTTGGTCCAGTAGGGCCATGGGATGATGGAGAACAGGGCTGTCTGGGGCTACCAGCCTGTCCTCTGCTCAAGTGAGATGTTCATAAAAGCAGAAAGACACCCGTAGCCTGGCTGTCCATCAGGGCATGGTCCAGGGTCCCCACATGGCCGAGGGCACGCTGGGCGCCATGGGCAGAGCATGGGCTGCCCGAGCCCTTTCTCTCATCTCCCTGTCCCTCTGTAGGAGTGCAGCCACGGGTACCTGGCTCCTCCAGAGCTAACCCCTCGGGGAAAAGGTTGTTTTATGATGTGTTTTAAAACATCCAGCATCCTCTGAGATCCAGCAAGAGTCCCTCCTTGCTGCGAGGGCCGGCAGCAAGCCATGCTTGCACAGGTGAGAAAGGAAGATGAGAGGTGATGGAGAAATGTCCTGCATTGACTGCTGCCTCTGGTAAAGCACCACGGGCCCTGAGCAAGCATCTGTGGTGGTGGGAGTGTGCAGTTCATGTGTCTCCCTGGAGCAGCGAGGAAATACACGCTTGGCATGCAAGACAGTCCCGTGCCTGCTTCACCTGCTCCCACAGCGCCAAGCAGGGAGGACGGTTTGAAAATTGGTGTCACTGTAAAACACGCTGATGTCTTCAAGCCTTAGAGCAAATCGAATGTACAACGTGGCAGTCGTCGCTTGATGGATTTCCACTGCCTTGGCTCCTTGTAAATTACCTGCGGGGAAAAAAAAAAAAAAAAAAAAGAAAAAAGCGGTATTTCCCTAACTGCTTCTTTATGTGGGATCAGCTGGTGCTGATGCTCAGGTGTTCACAAGCACTTCTCTGCAGACATCCAGCATGCCAAGATCCAAGATCCCAGGAGAGGTTTCCAAAACCTGGGCTGACGCCTGGGGATGAGCTCAGAGGTGCAGAGAGCAGAGGGTGCTTGTACCAAAAGGCACCCTGAAGCTTTGGGAATCCGCTGGTTATCCCGAGGGGACACCCTCGCTCCATGGTGTACACAGGGTCCCACGTGGTCTCTCCTGCTGTCCACCCTGGCACACCTCCATCACCTGCTTGTCTTGGTGCACCAGGTGGGTGAAGGGTGAACTCCCACACAGGGGTGCATTGCTCCTGGGGGCCCAGACTGAAGCTCACATTTTTGCAAGCAGCTTGGAAAAGGGGTTGAATGAGAGTGAGGAATAACCCCCCAGACCCTCCCTGCTGCGCACCTACCTCGAGCAGCCTTCTTGGGTTGCACCTGGGAGCTGAGGACCAGAATTCTCCTCTCCTTCAGCCAGGGGCAGGAAGGAAGCTGGGAGCACCCTGTCTGGCCAGGGAAGGGGAGACCGGCTTGGACCCATCCACCAGCGAGTGGTGAACACCAGACGCCAACCTGCGTGCCTGCCCCATCGACGGTGCAGCAGCCTGCACAGTTTCCTACCCCTAGTAACCAAACTTCACCCACTAGTTGTAAGAGCCCCAGGCCCTGTGCACCGTCCCCCGCGTGGAAGCCTTCGGAGCCTCTCCTCTTCCTCCATGAGTGCCCTGACCACTCCTGGCAAGTGGCCCAGAGCTTTCTCCATCCCTACAAATGATTAGCTGCTCTCCATTTGCAAGCAACGTAGATTGTACGAACATCCCCTCCCCACTCCTATCACATTAGGCACCAGGGTGAACATGGGAGGGAAGTTAAAGGAGAAAAAAAGTTTTTACTGGCTACAACCACCCTGCCAGCATTTGGCCACTGCCAGCAGGAGCAGCACAGGCTGCTGGAGGAGCAGGAGACCTTGTCCTCAACCAATGCTTTTTGACCGCACGTGGCTGCAGGCTCGATGCCTCCAGGGACGTGCCATTCCCTGCCAGCTCAGCAAGAGCTACTCCTTTAATTGCATTACCAATGCCCAGACTTGGGGACAGGCACGCTGTATCCCACAGACAGAGCATGAAGGTCGTGCAAAGCCCTGGGACAAGGGACGGTGTGCGGCGATATGCGCGTTGCTGCTCTGGAGCTGCAGCGGGAGCCTGGCCCGTGGAAATCAGAAATTCAGAGCCACTCTGCTTTCCAGGAACAGCTGTGTCTCTGTCACCGGCATGAATTATGGCTAATGATAAGTTATGCTTATTAAGTATGTCAATAATTTACCCTCTTACAGACAGGAAGGACGTGTTTCATCGCCGCTCAGAGGCTGCTGCAAGTCCAATGAAGCAGAGCGTAAGTCAGCTGAAAGCAGCGTGATCCCTGAGCCGGGCTGCGGAGCAAAACGTCCCCACGGTGCAGAGTGAGCTCCCCTGGAGAGACACAGAGCTGTGCAAAATCCCTTCTGTCCCTGCCCCAGCCCAGCCCCCAGCCCCCCACCTCCCTGGGGACCCACCAGTCCCTGTACGGTGCTGCTCCCCCAGAGCACGCAAGGTGCAAGGGGAAGGTCAGGCACGCAGAGACATATGGAAGATGCAACGTGCGTCTTTAAAAAGACATTTTCTGAGTGCTGAGGGGTCACACATCCTAAGGACGTGTTGCACGAGCCTTGCTGCAGGTAGCACAGCCTTGCGGAGCTGCTGGAAGGGCAGGACACACCATCACCGAGGTCTTGAGGGACCACAACCACAAGGATGGGGCGCCCAGGGGAGGCGACGTGCCCGGTGTGTAAATACACCCCACAGCCCAGCCTGGGAAGGCCCAGGTTAATCCTCCTGCTGCCAGCCAGGCTGGGGAGACGTGGCCAGGTCTCTCCCTTCGTCTCTTTTCTCCACTTTCCTCACTGACAAGCTTGCTTTCTTCTTTGATTGCAGGGTGTTGGCTGGAAATTTGCCACTGCCAATTTTTTTCAATCAAAAAACCAGAGGATATGATTACATGCAAATGTCTGCCCAAAACATCTGCTTTTCTCCAACATGTTTGATTACTCACTTGGAAAAAAACATTCCCATTTCCCCTTCTGCTGCTCCGGGTAGAAAATGTCCTTCCCTTCCATTTTATTGAAAGATTCAGTCTAAAACAGCGGCTGTGCCCTCACCCACATCTCCCCCTGCCTCTTCGAGGTCCAGTTTAATATCAATTTCCTTTTCCTCCCCACTGGAAGGGATGAAGGATTTTCCTTCCGACCCACACACATCCACAAATGTTTCTCACATCTTCCTGGACACAAAAATATGTTTTCTTGTAACTCAAGACCAAAGGCATGGGCTTGGAGTGGCACAAAAGGAACCGTTTCTACTTCACTTTCTTGTCTTTTTCAAATACATTCCTGCAAGAAATTTAAAATACATTCCTGCAAGAAATTTAAAATACAATCCTCCAAGAAATTTAAAATACATTCCTCCAAGAAATTTAAAATACATTCCTCCAAGAAAGGCATCATGGCTGTTTGCGGAGATGGTTGGTGACAGCAGCCATCACCTTCTCCAGCCCTTCTCCACCCTGCAACAGCGCGTTTTTGAACTATCTCCCTTTATTTTTCTTGCCT
This sequence comes from Falco peregrinus, assembly GCF_023634155.1. Lineage (NCBI taxonomy): Eukaryota > Metazoa > Chordata > Aves > Falconiformes > Falconidae > Falco > Falco peregrinus. The sequence continues at coordinate 4,360,160 of NC_073738.1, read as the reverse complement.
AAGACATTTGATTGAGAAACGAAAGAAACTCCTCCACCTCAAAACTTTGGGTTTATGCTTTCCGGCACTTAGCCGATTTTTTCAAAGCAAGAGGAGCCGCTTCTCACACGCAACCTCCAGTTTTCCCAGTTCTCCACCCAGACACACCACTATGGCCCCACTGTGGCGGGAAGCCAGCGGGCAGCTTGCTGACAGCCCCACACCTCTTGTGGCCTCCAAACCCCGCGGTATTCAACTGCCCCGTTAATTTTAACCAGGAGATGCTTGGATGGAAATAAAACCAGGCAGCTCCCATCTCTCCTGCGGGCTGGGATAGCCCCAGCAAGGCTGATTTAGGGACCATGGTTGCTCCTCGCTATCTTGCAGGTCAGTAAGAACAAGCTACACACAGCACTACTGCAGGTCATTAACACTGGGTTGATCCTCCCAGCCTTTATGCTTTTTTAATTAAACGCTTTTAAAGGTTTATTGAAGTCTCAGAGGATCCAACTTCATTTCAGCAAGAATCATGTTCTGCTGTAGCGAAAACCCTGTAGGTAATACAGTTTATGTGCAAACAGGGTTTGCCAGCCCTCTGGGTTGGAGAGTTGTGTAGAAATCAGGGCTGTGGAGCATCCCTTACTCCAGGGATTGCTCCAACTGAGCAACATGAAGTAGGGAACGAGCTCTGCAAGACCCTGGAGCTCCCAGCCGAAGCCTGAACCCACCTCCTGGCTGGGCTGCCTGCAGCATCACTGCCACGGTTCCCACCCGAGCTGTTGTGGAGGTTTTCTTGGCAAGCAGGGACAGCATGAGACCTGGCAGATAATAAAGGGTGGAACATAATTGATTTTACAAGGAAAACAGAGTTTCCAGAACATCCACTCAACAACAAAGAGATGCAAGGGTAGTAACTGGGAGGAAGGTACAGCCATGACTCACAGTATTATTAAATCACAAGCAAACACATTCCCAGCACTCAAACACAGTCCATATGCTCAGCTCCAAAACCAGCTAGATCTGCATTCCTTTCCAAACACCAAAACCACAGGGTTTTGTTTACTAGGGGCATCTGCGTGAAGCTACTCAGAAAAGCTCCGTAGCGGGGAAATGTCAACGCTTTGAACGCACGGACCTCTTGGAGACGGGAGTAAATACTCGTCCTGGCCTCCGAGGGGAACTGTGGTCTGGAAACGATGCTCTTACTGCTACTATTAGCATAAGTATTGGAGTGGCTGGATGTCCCAGATGCCGGCAAACATGACAAACAGAAGCCAGCACACCAGCTAGCCTTCCTTCTAGCTGATAAGGGAAACAGGGACCAGAGGGATGGAGACATCATGGCTCACAGGGAGGGAGAGCATCCTCTATGAGACCCACTGATGGTACCCCAGAAAATGAGCAGCTCCTGTGCACAGAGTCCATTCACGATGCCCTTCCTGCAGGATTGCACCGAGAAATGAAGAGGCTTACCTCCATGGGAATAAAATCTGTCTCCAAAACAGCTCTAAGCACTGTATAAACCCCTGTGCATATTCTGAATGCTGAGTGTGGCTTGGGTCTCCCACCTCGGGGCACAGCAGGATGGGAGAAAGTTCAGCGTGTGGTAAGAGGGCGAGGAAAGGCTTGGCACAGCTTCTGGTGAGGAGCAGCCGAGTAGGCAAAGCCAGTCCAAAATGAAAAGATTGCCACCAGAGAGGGGATAAGGTACATCAAACCCTGAATGGCAAAGGGAAGAGGGAACCAGAAAATAGTTGTTCACCATCTGTTCCACAGCAAAAATGTGGCAGACAAGGGAACTAGCAAAAGCCAAGCTTGTTGCAGACAGCAAGGTGTTTTTCATACCATGCCTGTGATGCCTTTTGCTGCAAGGTGTGTAACTTCAGAAAGCGATGGAAAAAATCAAGAAAAGAACATTCGGGAAAAAAAAATCAAATATAAAGCAAACAGGTCTGTCCTGGAAAACACCTGCACTACAAACTGGTGGGGGTGGGGGTTTGGGGGTGGGCGTGCGTCACACCTTGCTCTCCAATTCTTATATGTTACCCAGAATGTTGGGAAGGTGCCCACGCTGGTCCAGATGTCGGTTTGGACTGAGCAGGTCAGGCTATCCCTAGGTCACATCCCAGCCCCTCGCCCCATCTGCTCCCTGACGTGCCTTCTTGCAGCACCTCTCAGCTGACAGCACATCCTACCTGCCAAGGAAGCGAGGAACCCCCCCAGGTAATTCGCTGCCTTTTGTTTCTTGAAGCAGCTGAGATTAAAGAGCAGCTCTTCAAATGTGACATTTGGGTTTAAAGCAAATAGTGCAGCATGATGGAGCAGATGCTCCTCGGTGCATTGCTGTGTGCTAGGGAAAAGGAGAGGATTTGGGGGTCCCAGAGACCTGCACAGCACCCACCACGGGCACAAAGGTGGAATTCTGCAGGGTGCAAAGCCCCAAGGGTACCTGAGGATCCTGGTCACAGGTAAGTCATTGGACTGGGTGCTCAAGTGGACCCAAAGTCCTGGATCTCACCCCCAATTTTGTTTCAGCTTTGCCCAAATCTGAATAAGAGCAGGGCTGGTGTCCACCCATCACCCAAGGGTGCAAGCTGAAGGCCACCAAGGGCAGGGGAGCCAGGGCTGTGGAATTAGCATGGGTACGCCAGGATGTGAATGTGCAAAATGGTGATTTAGCTCTAAACTCATTAAGTTTTCTCATTGAACAGAGACAACAATGGTTATTACCTGCACTGGATCATAGCAGAAGAGCAATAGCAAAGCTTGAAATAGATAAAATCCCAAGTCATTATATTAGCAAATTATCTGTTTGGGTCTGTTTCCTATTGACAGTATTAAGCCTATTTTCATTAATATTTCACTCTTCAGGGAAATTAAACTTTAATGAAAGTATGGTACTTACAATGCCAGTCTGATGACTCAAAAAGGAAAAAACAGCGAGGCCACGGCATCTGAACTATCCCTTGCAAATAAGTCATCTAGGAAGCAGAGTCCTTATTTATTTGAAAATTATGAGCCCAGACGCAAGTTTCTGGGAAGAGGCAGGTTACCTATGAGTAACTGCTGCACCAGGCTTCATGTGGCACGATGCAATGGCCTCACATGGGACAGTACGGGGGAAAACACGGTGGCCACGGACCCCCTCAGGGTTATGTCCCACTAGGGCACCCTGTCAGGGGTCCATTCGGACAGAATTAGCTTGAGCTCCGCGCTTTGCTCTTCGCATCCTTCACCCTCTGCGTTTCCTACCCGAGGGTGGGCGGCAGGCACCCGGGACACCCACCGCTGCCCCTGGCACCACGTGCTGGGGTGAAGCAGGTCCAGGAGCCAAGAAGTGAGCTCTGAGCCGAATCTGTTGCTGTCTGTGTGACAGTGATGGATGGTGCAACACATCATGTACGAAGCCTCATTTGGAGGCTGAATTAATCTTGTGTGGTCCCAGCTGCCTCGGTCCCACCAGCTTCCCCCACCACCCCCAGAGCCCAGCACTTTGGAAACCCACTTACTGCTCAGCATTAAAAGAATATTTTTCTCTGTCGCCACTTGACATTTCATTTTTACTAAGACAAAGTAACTATCACTGCGACTTAGGGGAGAGCTGCCGCTGCAAAATGGCAACGCTCCCCGCTCTCCTCCAGACTGTGTTTGCTGGCACCGTGGCTGCTGATGAAAGAAAATTAATTAAGTTCTTGGAATGCTTCCTAGGCACCCAGTAGCACCAGCAAGAGAAGCTTTCTTGTAGAGAGAGCATGTGGCAAGCCCGGTTCTGCCCTTTACCTCTCCTCCCAGCACTCCTCCCCCAGCAGCAACGACTTCCAAGCAAGCTGACCCACTGCCCAGCAGTTCATGGTAGCTAGAGGAGGATTTTTTCCCCCTTTACCACCACACTTTGCAGCTCCAGGTCCCTGGGTGACTGGCTCTGCCAGAGTGAGCCCAGCAGCAAGCCTTTGCTGGGCTAAAACGAAGGGAGCATCATCACTGCTTGAAGACAGCTTTGCTCTGGACCACGCAAGGCACTGGTAGCACCGAGAGGTCTCTGCTTCCAGCACCACATCACCCCGAGCTGCAGCTCTCCCCAAGCCTGAAAATACTCGCAGACAACAGCAGACAGCCCACGTGCTCCTTCACTTCTCAGCCAGCACTTGCTCCAGCCATCGGTGAGGGCAACACAGCTCCTGCAAGCACCCGCCTTGCCCTTGGGAAGTGCCTGCATCCCTCTACCCCAGGGGACCTGTGGCAGCTCAGCTCCCCAGTTAAATATCATCATTTTGTGCCTTCATCTAACCTGCACCTCTCTCTGCTGCCCTGCAGCTGCAGACGCACGAGTGTATCGATCCCTCTCCACTGTGCCAACTCCAGCTGTAGGATCCCTGGCACAGGGACCTGCTGCCAGCACCGAGAACAGGGGGCCACTGAGGTGCCAGCAGCCCGGGGCTACTCACCCACAGCCGGGGCTGATGTCCTTCTTGTGGACCCTGGGGCTGCACTGAGGCCCCTGTGCATGGCAGAGGCACCCACCGCCCCTACTCCATGTGGGTCTCCCATGGAGCTGGATGGAGGAGCTGGGGACAGCTCAGTGGCCAAAGCATGGTCCTGTCATCCCCAGGCTTCAGGTCCCCCAACAGCAGCTGCTGAAGTCCAGGGTCTCCAAGGGAAAGGCTTTTTTTGTCTGAAAATTTTACAGAAAAGGTCACTTCCTTGAAATCTGGCTTTTTGCAAGGGCACAAAAATCTCGGTTCAGGAAAAGAATCTGGGACCTGACACTGAGCTGCAAGTCAGAGCTGGAGAGGAAGCTCCCCAGAAGCTGCTGGCCCTGTGGTTACAGCTCACAGCTGGGAAGGAACGCTCCAAAATCCTCTTCCAGGGATTTTTCATTTTTATAAGGATCAAGCTTGAAGAGAAACCACCAACTGAGTAAGCATGGATGGGTCAACAGTGGCTGGGGTGAGATTTCACCCTGAGGATGCCAACAAGCTCCACATCCCCATATTATTTCTCTCCTTTATAACAAAAGTCTTAAATAAACAAAACCTGGGGCCGGAGGGGGAATAATCCCCATTTTCTCCAATGCGGAGCAGTGAATTTTACAAGTGGCCAGAAGTCTGTATTTTCCAGTCCTCCATGCTCATCATCAATTAGCAATTACACCATTAAAGCTTTATTTATAAAGTTTGGCTTGCTTTTAAGACTAGCCAGAATGCATTTTCTCTTCTTTTATTTTGATTAGTAAATAAAATACCCCTGGCCCAGGAGCTGTTAGCGATGACATTTGGAGTAATCCTGAGTGATTTACCTGTCAAGAGCCACACGGCTGGTTTCGATGTGCCTGGGCTCGGCCATCAGCATCGCAGCACGGATGGGGCTGTTTGTTTTCCCAAGGCATTTTTAGTGGAGTAAACGGCTGGCGGCTGCCTTGCGCCGTGTAATTTGAAGTCATTAACCGCAGCTGTACACACCGCTACCGGGCTGACAGAGGATCAAAAGGTGGCATCCCGGGTCAATGGAAAATTAAGGGAAAGTTGGCCACGTTGCAAAAATTGTGCTTCATTTCTCGAGGAAAACTGGGGGGAAAATCTCCCCACTTGTCTGTAATTACAGGGACTGTGCGCTATACCAGCTATTCCGCAGCTCCTGAGACTTGTCTGCGAGGAAGCCTGAAGCACTCTCCTGCTTCTCACCCTCACTTACTCTTTTTCTGCCTCAACTCTCCATCCTTTCTTGCTGATACAGCCAAGCCTGGGAGGAGCAAAGTCCTCCAAGCAGCAAAGCTACCTTCCCCTTCACCTTGCTGTTTTCCAGTTGCATGGCAATAAAAGCAGAATGATTTGGAAGACTTCACGTGCTTCTGCTAAATCTGCAAGATGAGCTGTTTTCATGGCTTTCCCACCTTGCTGGTTGCCTGGGAGCTTGTTGCTTTTCACCCCAGGCTTTCAGTCCTCTCCCGTTCCTCGCTGGATGGTGTCGGCAGCATTTGTAGATGCTGGGACACGAACAGGTCGGTGCAGCAGAGGAGGATCGAGAACATGCTGCTAAGTTTCCCAATTCAATAAAATTTTATGCAAACAGGAATTGGCTGCTTCTGTGCAATCCTGTTCTTGCAGGTCACCCTGTTCATGTAAGGCACCAAACACAGCTTTCTGACCTGTCTTACTGGTTAAACTGGACAGAGGTGGATGATAAAACCTGTAGGTGGCCTGGACTCGAATCCTTACAAGACCTTAGGTCCTGTCACTGTTATCCATGTACCCAGCACAACCGATGCAGCTGTTTCACTCTGAAATATTACTAAATCTGCTCCCCCCCCCCCAACCTGTGTTCATGTCTGGTTTGGGGGGGGGGGGGGGGGGGAGGTTTCTGGGGTGTTTTGGCAGGGGAGCATCACTAGCCCTTTGGGTTTTGATGAGGCACGAGATGCCGGCAGCCCTCACCTTCCCAGAAGTACCTTGCTGAGCCCCAAATTAAGAAGCTATTTGTGCATTTTCAGCTTTGCCACTGTTCTCCCAGAGACCAGCCATCACACACATAACATCACTTGGGGGGGGGTGGTGTGTGGAAATATGAAGTTTTAAGCTTTATTACAAAAAGAACATATTATCGGTGATTAAAAAAAATAAACAAGGTACCCCCAAAGCACTACCAGCTCCGCCTGGAAATCCAGCAGTGCATGCTGCCATCCCTCCCTCTAGTGACTGAACCCTGGCTGTACAATCCCCTCCTTGGGTTTAGAGACATTCTCCTCCTAAAGCTGAAATTAAAGACCTGCCATCCCCACCATGCCCAGGGAGTCGCGACTCGGGGGTTGAAGGCAGATGAGCCAGTTGTGGTGGATCCCCAGCCAGGTGGGGATGCTGGAGGAACAGGCCACCAGGTCTCCCCAGTGCTGATAATGCTCATGGACCACCTCACTTCTACCCCCAGATTATTATATGTACTTTTAAAGAGGGCATAGCCACCCTAGTTTTTTGCAGAGCAAGATAGGCAGGACGGCAATGGGACAGGAGCATGTCCCGGCTGGTGATCCAAGTACCCATGGGAGAAGAGGGGTTGTGAGCTGTTGGTCCCAGTTCTCAGGTTGGACCTCCAGCCCCAGAGCACTAGGTCCTGGTCCCCAGTCCCACTCTCACCTTGAAGCCCGAATACATGCCTTCGCCATAGATCCTCCACTTGAGCAGCTTCAGTCATACCCCAAAGCCATTCAGGACAAGGAACTGCAGCTTTTGCCTAATGCTCCTCTCCACACATCTCCATGCCCCTCCTGGAGCCCAAGCAGAGCTGGAGATCAGGTGGAAAACTAAATCCTGCTGTTCCCCACTGCAGACAGCCCCGAGCATCTGCAGGCAGGAGGCTGCTCCATCCGAGCTACAAGCCACCAGGGAAGGGGCTGGGGAGGAAAGCGTTGATGCAACCATCACCAGTGGCACAAAACTTGCTGCCATCACACCCCGACCTCTGAGATCTGCCAGCCTGGTCTTGGCAAAAATTCTGCCTTTGTTGTCTTGTCAGACCCAAGCCCGGCTGCAGAGCCAGGCCTCCTCAGACAGCACTCCCATGCAATAAAAGTAAACAGGTTTAAGACATCACCCCCCATCTCCACAGGCATCCATCTCAGAGACTCCCAGCGCAGTGCAGAGCTGCTCAGGCACTGCCACAGGGCTCAGGGCAAATGTTGAACCGAATGCTGATAGACAGCTTGCTTTATGGTAAAGCTTTGGCAGAGTCTCTCAAAAGCCACCCCTGTCAGAGCTCAGGAAAACACCAGGGATGCTATAAAGTAAAACAGCCCTTTATAGGCAGATTTATGCATGAGCAAACGCCAGCATTAAATCTGATGTCTCATCTCCAGCTCTGGACTAATATTCCAGGTCACTGCTAAATCAGGGAGAGGAAAAACGATTGCAGCACGGGAAGGGTGAGGATGGACCATGCATCCTTATTGTTTGCTGTACCAGATTTGGTCTTGCAGACAGCATCATGCTAAATCTTTTAATCAGCTTAGCTCTTCCCCACCCGTCCATGGGCAAGGGCCCCCAAGCCCTGCAGGAAAGCAGAATTGAATTGCAAATCTCTCACTGCAGCTCAGGAGCTCAGTCCCTGGGGCAGTCTGCTGTCCGGATTCTGTTCAACCTCCTTCCCAGGGCCACAGCACCACTGCTCACACACTGCCCCAAGGACCGGAAGGGGGTTGGGGGAATTTGCCCAAATTGCTGGGAGATGGGGGAGATGTCATCAACCAGGACATCTCCAAGGTCTCTGGAGCTGGTCACCCAGGTTAAAGCACCCAGGAGCTTGGTCTCCCCATACAGCAAAGCTGCTTGCTGGGATCAGCTCTGGTCCCTTCGGGAAATGCCTGGTGAAATGCTTCACAGGCCAAATCTCACAAAAAACTCTGAACCGAAGTCACATGCTGAAAACTTTCCCCAGGGTGGGGAAAAAAAGAAAAAAAAAAGAAAAAAAGAAAAAAAAAGAAAAAGAAAAACAACCAACAAAACACCAATGTGCTTTGATCCAGAGCCACATTTCACGCAGAGGTTTCTGCTCCCCGTGGGAGGTACTGCTCCTTACTCTAAGGGACACAACCATGTGACGAGTCCTCAGCACAAAGCTTTGTGTAGGAAACATCGATGGTGGGTCATGGGCAAGCTGAAACTCTTCTTTGGGTCAGGTGAGACCGCATCTGCCACGGGGTCACGGATGGTAAGGATACCACGGGAGGTGCAGCACGGGCAGAGGAACAGCTCAGCCCCAGCAGCAGCCACCTGGGGAACCTGCTCCCCGAGGCCAAGCAGAGCTCCCCAGTTGCTTGTTTTACCTGAAATTTAAAATAACAAACAAAAAAAACATTAAAAAAAAACCAACCCTAATCTATTTTTTCCCCCGTTACTGTTCACTGACCAAACTAACTCAGGAAACTACAGAAGGAGAAATAAAATTGACATCTCCCAAGGAAATCTAAGTGCAAATGGGGACTGTCACAGCAGCTTTCACGTGGGTGCCTCTACCTGAGATGAATGAGACGGAGCTGTAACTCACACTTGAGCTGCTATTGGAGGTGTGTGGGCGTTAAATGTGCGTACCCCGCTCCAACGTGTGCTGCTTCGGAGAGGCAAGCCTCCCTCTGCCTGCGCAAACAGATCAGTCTTGGCTATTTGCCTGGGATGCTGTGGCTGGTGGAGCAGGATGGGGCTCAGAATGGGGCTTTGAATCCTGCTGTGCCTCTCTGGGGAGGGGAAGAGTGGCTGGGGACTCCTCCGTGGGTGATCGCCAGGATGGAAAGAGCCAAGGTCCCTCTCCAGCATAAGGCATTAGTTTTATTATGGCATAGGTTAGGGGCAAATATGCAGGTTTCCATATGGCTTGAGTCCCAACTTCATCTGCCTTATGTACCGTGAGCAAAGCCATCGTGGAGCACGCTGCCAAGAGACGAGCTATTTAGGGAATTGGGTCACAACCATAGTGAAACAGAACACGTCAGGTACGAGGCTTCCAAAGAGCACAAGCACCATATCATCGAGGGCTCACCTCCGAGGGGAACGAGTTGAGGAGCCAAGATGGGGACATCCCGCCTTGAGCTGCTTCGCTAGTTCGTGGCTCCTAAAAGCTGTCTTCCACCTGGACAACCCAAAGAAGTTCTCACCAGGGAAGCAAATGCCTTTTCAGCCGCTAAATCAGACCTTATGGAACATCAGCCACCATCTACTGTCACACTCTGTGTAGCTAATTAGTCACGTTTTGTGGGGAAGAATAGATCAATATTTTAGTTTTCTATGGCCAACTTGACACCAGCAAGACAACTTTATGACTCCGACAAGATTTCCATCTGCCTTGGGAGGAATTTGCTGTCAGAGAAGAGCTCTCCATTTGCCATCTGCAGCAGGGGAGGAGGGAAAGGCTTCCATCCATTAAACATGAGGGCGGTCAGGAGAGGGCTGCAAAGGAAAATTAACTCTGGTGCCAACCGAGAGCATCAGGGAGGAGAGGGAGAGGCACCATGTAGACGATCAGCTTCCACCACTTGGCAGAGCTGATTTGTTGAACCATCTGGGACCAAGAAACCCTCCTGAGCTTTGCTTAGGAGCCCCATGAGCCCCGGAGCAGATGCACAGTTGGGGTACACTGTGATCGCCTGTTTGGGTGCCTGTTTGGGATGCCAGCCCTGCTCCTGTGGCCAGGAGGTTGCGTGCATCACAGATCTGCAACAGGGCAAGAAAAACGCCCTCTGTAAACATCGAATAGAAAAGATCACCTCGGCCCAGAGTCTCAGCATCCAGATGTCGGGGGGGACCGATGGCACGGGCACAGCTCTGCCAAGCCAGGCATCAGTGGCCTCAACTCCCCCCTCCAGCCCCACATCACCTCCTCATCCATCCCAGCACAGCACCGTGGCTTGAGCAGACCCCTAACACGTAACCTAGTGGCGTGTAAGCCTCACACCTCCCAACCCCAAGGCAGCATCACAGCGTTTGCAATCACCTCTATTAAACCAAGACTTGTGTTGACATTACTACCCCCGGCGGAGGTTTGCAACAGACCATAATCACCTCGAAGCAATGACACGCAGGCTTAAATGATATTATAACATGAATTATTTAAGAATGTCTAATGGGCTGGGAAGTTTAAATATGAAGAAGTTGTTATCCATGACTATTGCTGGCTGTAAAAATGTTTATGCTGCTTCATATCATATTACAGGCTATATGGTAATTTGCTAAAAGTAAAAGAATATCAACATTTGGAAGTGCTCTTTAAACGGAAGATCTAACGCTGAGGGGATTGGGGCTGTCACGACAGGCAGCCCATGGAGGCTGCTCTGCTAACGGGCACCCCAAATGCAGTTGTGATCCCAAGGGGGCTCGGTGTGGGCAGCTGGGTCCGGGGTGGAAGAGAAAATAGAAGCAGAAAGAATAATAAAACACTCCAGCCTCTGCTTTTTTTTGCAGTAGGTGATGACCAGGACCCCACTGCACTGCTTGGCCCCCCCAACCCAAACCAGGGCTTGTGTCCAGCATGATGCAAAAGCACCAAAACCCCCTGAACCTGGGACCCACTGAGACCTGAATTTGGCCCAAGCACAGCCACGGCGGGGTGCTGAGCCTGCCCACACCGGCTGTGCCGTGTGGGTGCCCAAGCCCTGGTCCCCAAATCCTGGAGGCGCCCACACCAGGGTGAGAGCACAGGAGGCTGCTCTGGGCCACGCACGAGGTCAGCCCAGCACGGGGCACCGTGCTCCAGATGGGTCCCTTCCTTAGGAGCCTGCGAGGGGCTGCCAAGCCCAGGGTGAAACACCCCGTGGACCAGATTTTTGGCAAAACACCATTTCAGGGAGCCTTCAGAGACAACACGTGCTCCCAAGAAACAGCTAAGAAATCCACTTCTCCAGGCAGCACAGATGCACTGACTTTTCCTGCTGCTACAGTGAAGTTCCAGATCTCCTCCTCCCCCAGACCTAATGACTGAGCACAATAAAAAAAAAAAAAAAGCCATCACTTCTCTCCAAGTGACTGGAGTATGATGCTCTATATGTATACGCTCGGAATTTTTTTCTTTCCATAGCGTAACTTATTACCTAGAATTTTTAGTGAACTCATTTCTCTTTGAGAAGCGTGTTGGATGTTTGTTTACTCCTTTCTACCTCCAAGCAATCAGTTCTTCTAATGATCGCACATTTATGTGCCGTGTCACACCCAAGCGGGTCCAAAGGCACTTTACAAATCTGCTCCCCATCCCACATACAGCTCTGCCCAGCGCTGAAACGCAGCAAAAGAAACAAATAAGGGGGGGCGAGACCCATATACGCACTTCTCAAGCAATGGAAAAAGCCGCTTCTTGCTTCTATTTTCATCTGATTAAGGACAGAGCGCTTTGTTTCCCACACAAACAGATATGAATCTCCTGTCCCTAAATAGTCCAACAACGCTGAGCTGCAAAATGACTCCGTGTTCGAAGAGGCTAATGCAGAACAAGCCAATAATGGACAAACTTTATCACTTAGCGGCGACGGGCGGGTTGCATTAGCATGCGGCGGCACTTGCTCGCCACGACCCACACGGGGTGGAGGAGGCTCAAAGCAGCTCTGGAGCTAATGGCTTAGCATAATTCTGCCAGCAGCGTTATTGTACCTCACACTTGAAATGCAATCTGCCTCCATCACCGGCAATCCAGCGGGAAGCACAGGCAAGCAGCATTTGCCCCCAGCCACATCACCTCCCCCCCGCAGGGTCCCCTCGTGTCACATCGCTTGTGCCAAGGTCCAAAATCAGTGTTGCCGCAGGGATGGAAATCAATGGCTCTTGTTTATAAATATAATTAGCTCAGTATGTTAATGATGTTCTCTCTGCTGGTCTGGGAAGTCTTTGCTGTGGACTGCCAGCCAGAAGAGGTGATGCTGCAAAGAGCTAGTGAGTACCAAGAGGTTTCCCTGTGCCCCAACAGGGAGAGAAAATGCTCTTCCCAGGGCTGAAACCCACTAAAAATCCACTGGGTCTCCTGAAGCTATAAAACTCTGCAGGTTTCCCCCTTCTGCCTGACACACTGACAGTCAGCACAATTTACAGGGGAAGCAGTAAATGAAATAAGATGATCTGCACAGTTTATTTGCTACTGCTTTTCCCATAAAACACAGCTTAAATTTCATTTCACCTGTGTTCTTGCTTAAATGAAGCCTCATCTTCAGCTCCTATCTGCCTAACAACCCTTTTTCCACTTATTTTTTACTGCCTTGAACATTTCTCTCACCTTCACTTACACAATGCCAGTAAAAATGCTGGAGAAGCACCTTCAGGGAAAACTTTTCTTGGCTGAAACAGGTCGCTATGAATCAACCAGAAGCTGCAGGCACTGCTGCAGGAGCTCACCTGCACCCCACCTCTGCCAGAGTCCCATCAGGGGCAAGTTTAATCAGAAAGTCACTCCAAAACCACTCCAGTTTGATGGATGAGGACTCAAACACTTGGGCTGGGGGTGGTCACGAGCAGGGCTGGGCTGCGTCAAGCAGAGGACGGGTAGGAAGCAAACCCTGTGCCCCGGGAGCCACCACACCAGCATTTTCTTGCTGGAAGCAATCAGGTGAAATGGAGTTTTGCTCCCCACGGCCAAGATCTGGCTCCCAGGTTGCAACACACACTATGCAAACCCACTTCTGACCCAGCAGACCCCAAACCCTTCACTTGAGCCTCCCACCCTTTGCAGCTACTTACACCACTACAGGCTAGCTCAGCCTCATCCTTCTGGTGGGACCATGATCTCACACCCTATCTCTGCTAGTGATCTTATAGGTGCAGAGAGCCATTAGAAAACAGCCCTAATTACTGCACAGGTGCCACATGCCACCTGGGGCTAGTTACCCCAAAAAACCCAATATATTAGAAAAAAAAAAAAAAAAAAATCCCAGCAGCAGCCAAAGCTGTCAGGGCACACTCCAAACTTTTGCAAGCAGGAGGCTACAATCAGGATTGTATTTATTCCCCAAAATTGGGCCAGCAGCATGCAGTGCGCTGGGGAAAACTGCTCTTTGGCAGGGAAGGGAGAAAAGAAAAATAGAATTTTTGCTGCAGAGCAGCTCCCTGGGTGCCTGGAGGCTCCAGGCTGGGACCACCTTCCTCCGTTGGCATGCATGAGATAAGCAGCTGCTCCTCCTGCTCCCATCACCAAAATCCATTTCTCATTAGAAATCCCAGCTTTTCCCCAAGTCACTGCCCACTTCCCCCTCACTTCCCCATGGGGACACTGGTCTGTTCATTCTGGTTGCCTCCATCCCCCACCCAAGCATCGATGTCACCCCCTCCCTCCACAACCCTCCCTTAAACCCTCACTTTTCTCCAAGCCTCACCTGCACCACGACTGCATTTATTGCATTTTTCACCCCCTGCTGACAAACGCCAGCCCAAACTTCCAGCCCATCCAAGCAAGACCCTAAGGCAGCAGTGCTGTGCCTCTTGTTATTGTTATCTGTGATGTTTCTTTGCTTTATAGCAACATAAATAAAGCCTCTTATCTCATTTGCAGCTACACTGGCACTCTGATGCGCAGCCGGCCCTGCCTGGAGCACAGCCCCCCTGCCTTGGATTAATCTTCATCTGTTTACTGACAAATATACATATTTCGTTTGCTCTGTATCACTCTCCCATCTGTTGTTTGATGGGAACCCATGAGCCAAGTGCTCATTGCTCTGCGCTTGCAGGTGCAAAGCGGATGCACCTCCGTGCAAGCGAGAAAGAGCAGGAGGCAGTGCAAGTGCGCTGGGGTCCGCATCCACAGCGGCGCTCAGAACCCTCCTCCAGCTCCTGAGGAATTGCTTTGGGAGAGCATAATGACTGTTGTCCCCTGCCCGGCTGGGACACCACGTCTGAGCTACAAATCAGCACCTAATATTGCCTGGGAGCCTTGGGAAGAGCTTGGAGTAGCACCTAAATCCCTTGGGAAATGCTTCCTCCTGAAAGCCCACCAGCCTGGGGTGGCTGCGGGATGGTGGCTGCTCCGGGGATGTTATCATGGTTTTTATTATCTTTTAAGAGAACCAGGTAGAAGGTTTTTTGCTTCTTAGGTGGTTGGTTGTTTTTTTTTTTGGTTTTCTAATGCTTCTTTTATCCAAACCAATCAAGATCTTCTGCAGAAAGCCAGTTTTTCCAGGGAAAAAAAAAAAAAAAAAGGATCAACAGGAGCTCCACACAGCCCTGACCCCAAGTTCTTGTTGGTTTTCTCTACTGGAAGTGCTGAATAAACCCAATTTTGCCTGAGCCAGACAATATGCTGGATATCATCTTGCCTAACCTGTTGTTGCCATGACCAGTAATTGATAGCTGCATAAAACATCAACCTTCTTCAGAAAGGCCTTACTGTCCCCTCGTGCTAGAAAAACCCGATTTTTCTGGCCCATCTTTCATCATCTACTGCACAAATAACAAATATTGGATTTTCATGAAGTCAGAATCCTGCAACGAATGAACGTCCTAAAGTCCAAGGTTTATCCTGAAAGACCTGGCAACAACATCCATCAGTGGGCTGGGCTGGCTGGAAATAGCTGCAGTATTCAGAAACCCTCAGAAAAAAAAGAAAAAGTTAGTGAGTTGTTACAGCTGAATCCACAACAGGGGCTGAATTTACTGAATTTACAAACAGAAGCACCTGGCTTTGCACTTCCAGTTAGGACAAGTCATCTAAAGAAGCAGCTTCTGATGTTTTAGTAGCCTGGGACTTTGTAATTTTTCAGCAAAACAGATACCTCCTAGGAAAAAAAAAAAAAAAATGCAAATTGGAGGTTTTCATTATGAAATGTTCAGTGGAAGTTCTGCCTGCCTTCAGTGGCCATCAGTTAACAGGAGCTGCACCCCATGCCCAGGGAAATTCTTCTGTTTGAAATATTTGCAGTGAGGCTCACACCTGTAATACCGTACCGACACGCACCACCACAAGGGAGGTTATTTCAACCATTAGGTGAAAGCACTGTAAACCCCCAATTAATTTTTACATTCCTCCAGGAACCCCGAAAAGGCTCCTTTCCTAATATTTCTATCCCTCTGTTTTCCTTCTTTTGATGTGAATGGTAGGAAAATACACGGCTGAGTTGTATTATTTGTTCTGACTGAACAAGGCAGTCGCTCTGTGTGTTTCTATCACTATTTTTTTAGTCAAGCTCACCCCAAGAGCTAGCAAACCTGCCGGCAGCCAGCCTTGGGTTCAGTCAGGATAAATCTGCCCGTGACAAAAGGAATATTAACAGGACAAAAGTAGGCTGTGTGGGGTTTTTTTGTTTGCTTGCTTTTTAAAATCATAAATCGAGCAAGAAGTGCAGAGATTGGGCAATGCACCAAACAGAAGCGGGGCTGGTTTAAACAATCTGCCCCGTTTTGCCTTTTGAGAAAGAAATTAAAAAGCATCAAAGATCCTCCAGCACAGGGCAGGCACCTTTTTCACCTCCACTGTGAATCCCATGCCCAGACTGCCCAAGTGCTTCAGGACCCAAAGTTACGCCTCCACCACATGCTACAAAGCAAATGATCCCAGGAAATCCAGCCCGCTCCCTATTTACCCCTCGGTGCACGCTTTGCTTGAGGCCACTGCGTGTTTTTGGTGCAGAAGAATAAAAGAAAGGAGCAAACAGCAGGTTGCGTTCGCGGGATGCAGCTGAACTTCGGGATATCTTTTACCTTACTTTAAACCCACTGATGCAGCTCCTTGCAACAGGCTTCTCCTGCGATCCATCTCTCCTGGCAGAGATGCTGCAGTCAGAGGTACTGAGCGCTGGAGAATTTGTGGGATGCATCACTTGTAACAGTGAGGGGAACAGCGGTGCAGCTGCTGGGGAGCCCCCCCAGCAGACTGCAGGGGTTGCAGGGCAGCCCACGGTGGGTGAACCCCTGGGAACAGGGACAGGGCATTTGCTCTGGTCTTGGTGGGTGCAAATGCAGCACACGCATCCAAAGCTGCTGGGGGCTGGGGAATTAAAACCTGGAGAAATAACAGATTGGAGGGTGGTTCCCTAAGTTTTCCCTGTGATGGAGGAGAACAGAGTGAGGGAGAAACAGAAAAGGAGTTTGTAAAAGATTTAAAAGAGATCCAGATCTGTGAATACAGATTTTACAAGACTCTAATGAAGACCAGAATACGCTGAGAGTTAGCAGTAAAATACCCACAAAACCTTCAAGCAGTTTCTTAGGGAGATGATTATGGTGCCAGGAAAAGTAACGTGCATGTGCCAAGGGCTAAAAATCCAAGGAAGACAAATATACCTCAGGGAAAGGCCCAGGAATAGTTCATGAGCTGAAAAGAAGCCAAGTTTTGGTTCATCCGTGCCCAGCTGTGAATTCAGACACTGGCCACTTGCACTGGCTGTGCCCTGAAGAGGCAGAATTCGGGGCACCCCTGGCCACCCCCCCACCACAACCTGCTCCATCACCTGGGCACCTCCAGCATCAGTATGGGACCTCTGCTCCACCAGGCAGGGGCTGAGCCCGTAGGGCTTTTCTCTGGAGAGGGTATTTCAAGGGTGGGTGGCAGGAAACATGCTCTCTCTTTCCTCTGCTGCTGCTCCACTTTGCAAAAAGCACTTTACACACCCTCTTGAACGGAGACCAACCCTCGTCAGGCAGCTTCCTCACCACCACAAACACATACACCATTTCCCTTCCCTCTTACTCACACTGGACCAAGGAGATCCACTGGAAAAAACCCTCCTGGACCAAGGAGATCCACTGAGAAAACCATCCACCAAAAGCCCAACCCCACCAAGCAGAGACCACCCAACCCAAGGCTTATCTACTCTTTGGGGAGTGACCAGAAAGGACCGGGCTTGTTGGAAAGACCCAGGGTCCATCAGTACTGGTCCTAAGGCAGCCCAAGAGCATCCCCCCACTCGAGGCCACGTAGCCCAAAGGCAGTGGGAAAGTTTCATGCGGATCCTTTGCTCTGGCAGCACCATGACTGTGGTTGAACCCAGACCTGCAGAACCTTCCATATCCTGGCTCCCAAAGGGAAACCGAAAAGTGTCTCTTCTGCCCAGAATAATTCATTCCTTTCAGCACAGGGAAAAATAAACAAATGCGTCCTCATTCGGATTCAACCAGAGATTTTTTTTCCCCAGAAATTTTAGTTAGAAAAGCAATTGTTCTTGCAGAACAATGTAATTGTTTATGGCTTCCAGCCGGCGAGGGGCAACAGCAGAGGTAAAGGAGCAAGGGGGGATAAGGTGGCAGAAATAAAAGTCTTCCAGGGTAGCAGCAGTCAGCCTCAAATAAGCAGGTACCCAGCTTCCAGACAAATATTCAGAAGCCCTCATAGTGCCAAGCATTGTGAGGAAAAGCTGACGGTGCCTATATTAAGAGCAGGAAAGGTGGCTTTGAATGGCATGGAAGAGCTGTTGCTCAATTCAGGGATGGCTTTACAAAAGCTGCAGAGATTGTGTAAGCAAAATGCAGCCTGATGGCTTAGACATGGTCTGTCTGGTACCACTGAGCCTCAGGTAGAGACACGATCGGCGAGGGAGTGATGAGAAGGATGAGGAAAAGTGGCAGGGAGGATGGGCATGGGGACTAAGGAACAAGGGAAGTGGGAAGACAGGAGCCTGTGGCCACACAAAGAAGTGAGAAACCTGATTTGGCCATAAAGCCCAGACAGGTTTCCTCCTGGAGCCGTTCAGCCTCTCAAGCACACAGCCACGGCTGGATGGGACATTGTCCCCCGACAGCAGGCAGCGGTGCTGTTACTTCGGTGTGCTCAGGAAGCTTAAAACCTCCTGGAATTCACAGGAGAGAGGTGGGCACCTACCAGGGGAACATTTCGCCCCCCAAGGAGCATAGAAAGGGAGACCAGGTCTCCCTTCAAGGCATTAGAAGGTCCAAAGGACTAGAAAGTCCAAGATCTTGGTTTCATCATCAACGATACAAGTCAGCTCCACTAGGAATTGGGATGCACAGACATATTTCAGGGCACAGGTGGGAGAAAAACTTGGTGAACTGGGTGCAAGACTCTCTTCAAAGCACCTGAGAGCCTGGAGAGATGAGCAAAGGGAGAACAGACATGCAAGATGAAAATAATCCAGATTTATCTCGTTATTGATATGGAGAGTTACTGGCACTGATGTGGCAATGCAAGGATTGCTGTCTGTCCCCAAGAACTAGAGGGGCAATGAGGACATATCATGCTCTATTAAAGCAATCTCTAGAATAAGGTGCAATAGGGTTTATTGCCATTTTCTTTTTAATTAGCAGTATTTAACTTGTGCTCTGAAGTCCTCTAAGAAGGGCAGAAGGGACCCAGCTCCCTGCACAGGGTATTATACTGGTTGGGTTTCCCAGGGGATCGGCAGTGCTGGATACTGAAGGGAGCATGGGCAGAGCAAGCCACCACTGCTAGAAGAAACGTATACATTGTGCTGCCTTATTTTCAGTTATTTTCAGTTTTTACTAAAGCATCAACCTTGATGTTCTCCATCACCAGCGAGCCCAGTGCACGGTAGGCAAAGCAAAGTCTTTCGCAGCTAAACAGGTGGAATTCCCTTAATGCTTGTTCCAGCAGGGATACTGGGGGCTCCTTCAGGCTCCAACCCTTCGTTGCTCCCTTACAACAGCAAAACTATTGGACCCTTTTTGAAGAGTAACAACTTACACCCTCCTCCCCGTGGGACAGGGAGGCTCCTGCTACGCTGCTGTGCATGAAGCATCCTCCAGACCACCCCAGCAGCCCCCTCCCACCCTCCCAGCCCACCCTGCACATTGCCGTCTGGTGGGTCTGCTCGTAGAGGGAAAGCAGCTCTTATAACCCTGCAGACACTGCTCACCCCCATCCTGAGGCCACACACGAGACCCTCGCCCCACAGGGGGATGCTCATGGGTGATCATCCCATCAGGGGATGCTCAGCCTCACAGATTCCTTGATTTCCTGCCTTGTGGGGGATTTTAGGAGCAAGCAGAAGTGGAGGCAGCTCTGTTCATCTCTGCTGGTAACCCCAGTGTACTGGGTTTGCGTGGCCAGGTTTTGGTAGGGGGGGCTACAGGGGTGGCTTCTGCAAGAAGCTGCCAGAAGCTTCCCCCACAGCCGATGGAGCCAATGCCAGCTGGCTCCAAGACCGATCCGCTGCTGGCCAAGGCTGTCCTTACCTTGACCCACGAGCCTTTGGTTGTCTTTTATCTCCCCTGTCCAGCTGAGGAGGTCAGTGACAGAGCGGCTTTGGTGGGCACCCAGTGGGTCAGCCCACCAGCCCCAGGAAGAGAAATGCCGCTGACGGGCTGCACTGATGCTGGGCATCACCTGATCCCAGCCAGCTTCATCTGCTGCTCTATCAAGTAATTTATCAAGTGACCAGGGGACAGTTCAGACAAAGCGAATGGATCTCATTAGCATGGCGCTAACGATTTGGCACTTTAATGGAAAGAGAGGAGCGTAGGAAAATACAAGGGGTGAGTTGCCCATGAAGCTCTCATCCCATCTGCCCACAGGGCTGGCAGCACAGCAGATAGCGCATCGGTCTTTGCTATCAAAGCCTGTGTCTGAAGGCTCTCATTTTTAAAAGAGCTGTTAGCACATGAGAAGACTTGAAATTTTGGTTAATTCCCTTGTTTGCAAGAGCTTACAGTTCTCAGGAAACCCTAAAGGGTGTAATAAAGAGAAGACATCTTTACTTCAGGAGTTGTCCAAAAAGTCGGGGGCGGGGGGGGGGGGGCAGCAGAGATACTGGGATTTACATAGGAATGGATGCTCCTGATGGGCCCTGGGATAATCCCACCTGTAGCTTCATACTCCAGAAGTGCAGAACCAGAAGGAGGTGAAAGATGCCACCTGACACCACGCAAAACTCTGCAAGCCAGCCACGGTGACTGCCAGGTCCTCCCTGAAAGAGATGGGAATCACCGGAGCTGGGCTGCATGGGAGCATGGTCCACAGGGAGACGGACCAACCTTTCCTAGAGATCTCCTCAGCCGTATTTTGCTGTTGGCACGGTAAGCTGAAAGCCTCAGTGATCTCCTTCACTGGTAGGGTGGACCTTGACAAAGTGCGTCTTAAAGGGCTGGGCATGACCCAGCTGGGAAGCCGGGAAGTGGTGGTCCAGAGATGTTCAATGCACTGGCAAAGCTCATGCTCCAAAAAACACTGCAACAATTAAATCTGCAAGCAGCTGCTTGGATGCATAATTTAAGTGTAGGTGGATCCATCCCATCAGGATCCCCAAGGAGAAGGAAAATGGGAACTTGGTAGGGAAGTTCCTGCTTCCTCAGGCCCTCCTGCAGAAAGTGCCAACCTTACAGCTCTGTGCTGATGCATTGTGAGGGGGCAGCTGAATGAGTTTCTTAGTTATCTAAGAAATGTCATTAAAAGGAGCAAATTGGGCTGAGTGAGCTGTTTGGTATTGCAGGGAGAAAGGGCAGCTTGGACCTGGAGGGCTCTGTGGGGTCCTCCTGCACCTGCAGTGTCCAGGGAGAGCAAGCTGTGTCCTCTTCCCACTGCACCGAGCCCCCACAGGGCATTGCCTTTGCTCAGCCTGCCTCCCTGGAACCTCTGAGAACATCCACCCAGTCACCTGGAACTACTGTTAAGTGCAAACAATCCAGAAAAAGGTGTCTAAAAACCTTCCCTTCTGTTTAAGAAGGATTGGCTGCAAGCTTCACCTAGCCAAGGGGAAAGTTATGGATGATTCCCAGTACAACTGAAGTGATGCCTCAGCAGTAGGAGTGACAGCACTTTGTGGCCAGGACCAAGGCAAAAAAAAATCACTGGAAAATTCCTAATGTCAGTGGTAAAGTGAGAGAAGCCAAGAGCCAAGACTTTCCAAGCAATGGGGACATGGGTGGGAGCCAGAGATGCCCTAGTAGCTCAGTGTGATGGCATTTAGAAAGGCAGAACAGGGGAAAGAGAGGATGGGCTATGCCTTGTTCCAGGTCTCCACACACTCCAGCACTTGGTTTGTCCTCGTGGCCACAGACACATCGCTAAGGGACCACCAGGGTCCGAAAGTTTTGCTTGGTGACTTAGCTTGGCATGAGCTCAGCCCCCAAATCAGCACTGTAGGGACCAAAAAGCACGTTAGATACACCTCACCTACAGCGTGCAGGGATGGCCGATGTAGGGAAAGCAGAAAGAAACATCTGCACGTGCGTGCATAATATGCAAAAAAAAAAAAAAAAAAAAAAAAAAAAGGAGTAATATTTCTTTAGAGCACTTTACTCAGTGCAAACATCTTCAAATTGCAGCCCAGCTGACCGCGGCTGTGCAGCCTCTCAGCAGCCTGATGCCCTCATGCCATTAGCGCATCCTTCCCTCCCCTGCTGTAAGGATGCTCGCAGCAGCTCTCCACTGTCTCTTCATCTCCAGCAGCAGAGACAGGAGAGGGCACAATCCTGCCCTGCTCGCAGCAGGTTGAGCCTGGCGGTTTGGCTGCCCTTCCCTGCAGGGTGCTGGTCCCCACCGGTGAGGTGTGCAGCAAGAGGAGGAGGGCGGCTGGTTTCCGTGTACTGACAGACCCTCCGCTGGCGTCCCCACCGCTCCCGTCCCGACCTCCGTAGCAGAGATGGAGCGATAATATTGATGCGCTCAGCCTCCCCTGCTATTTTCACCTTGCTGCCATGGCAAGAAGCCTGTCAGCTTTGAAGACACTTGGCTGAGGAAGTGTGAAGGACAGGAGAGACCCTCTGAAATGTTTTCCCAGCTGATTATAATAAACATTTATAATATTCATATTATAAATTAATTTTATATTATATAATATAAATATTTTATATAAATATTTTATTTATATTTTCTATACATTATATAAAATTTTTATATAAATTTTATATAATATAAAATAATATTATAAATTATAATAGATATCTCCAGTCCGGTCTCCCCAGACTGGATCCCTTCTGGGGTTGAAGGCTGAGCTGGTCCATGCCTGGTTTCGCATGGGTGGGTGAGGGGCTGTTTCATAGGTTTTCTCCCTTTAATCCCCTATCAGTTAACAAATAATTGCTGGAGCTAATGATGATTACCTCTAGAGTGAAGCCTGATGAGTCCTGGTACTCCCCATGGGATCCTCCAAGCCCTTCTCTCATGACTCCAGACTGCGGTCCCCTCCCAGCCCCAGCTCGCCTGCTGTCCCCTGCTCTTCCTTGGCACAGGACCAGCTTTTCCTCCTCTCCTGCTCTGCCTGCCCCAGCCAGCTCCAAAACACCCATACCCTGCCACCCCACAAGTGTTTTAGAGACAGCACGGGCAGCACCGTCAGCAGGAAACCAAGGGACCGAAGCATCACCCCCCAGCATGCTGTTCGCTGCTCCGTGGGCACCTCTCCAGCCCTTTAGTGATAAATTCACCTGCAATGGGCAGGTTTGATCTCCTGGAGAGCCCAGTCAATAAGGCTGTTGGGAAATCCAGAGCAATAGCACAGTCTTGGCTGTTATTACTTGCGTTCCCTCTTGAGGAGCCAGGTAATGGCCACCTCCAGGGTCCATTCTCCATAAGAGACTGCTCCAGTTCAGTTCATGGTCAGGTTTTAGCCTGGGTTGCACCTCAGCACAGGGACAAGAGGAACGGGAAGATACAACCAGTCCCAGGCTCTTGATCTGCTGTGACAGGGTCATTTCCCCAGGGAAACCTTCCAAAGGCAGCAGCGGTCCTGAAGATGTGCAGTGCTCCTCTTGCAGTTCAGCGCTGGCTTTGTAGGAGTAGCTTTGTGTTCTACAAAATACAAAGTTTAATTGTTTTCTGCTGCCTTCCAAAAGAAATTGTCACTTTTCTGTTATGACCTGCCCACCAGCCTCTGTGCTAAAGGTCAGCTCATTTATTTTTGTTTTCTCGTCCCAGCGAGTATCTTCACACCCTCATGTGAGGTACAAATCCCTCAGAAGGGCTGACTTGGGTCACAGATTAGTTTCATTATTACGCATTTTATCAAATGGGGTTTATTGTGAATGGAAACTCAGTCACTGAGGAGTTTTCATGCAATTAACTGGTTTTGCTGAGAAATTAATCAGTTTTGCTGCATAAACTGACTTCTGAGGTTAAACTTCTCCAGCTGGATCTATACCAATATGCCAATAGTTTTGGGAGCCCTTGGGAGGCTTTCAGGGAATTAGCCATTCATTTTTCATTTATATAATGCTTTTTGAGCCCAAATGGTCCTAAACCACTTTGCAAATTCCTTTTCCTTAGTTGGCGGCCCACTGAGCTACTCCGAAGGCACCCTGCATCCAGAGGATGCTCCTCCAGGCACAGAGACATCTCCAATGCTTGCAGCTTTCCATCCTGCCACCGCTGTGATTCCAGCAAGGTTGTGGTAATCATGATGAATATTAGGGAAATTCAGCAAAGAAACACTTCATAAATCAAGACAATTTAAAAAACATTAGCATTCAAAGCATATATAACCCCGGTTTTACACCACGCTACAGTTTTTTGGTTGGTGGTTTGCATACACCAGCTATGCACCAAAGACATTAATTTTTGTTATAAAATGCCAGGCAGTTTTACCTGGGTTCAGCTACAAAACAGGAGCAGAAGAGCAAAATCTTAACTGCTGCACAGGCAGGTGGCACAGATCTACCCAGCCTTTTGCCATCACCTTGCAAAGCCCCTCACCGTAAATGCCTTTCTCCCCTCAGAGGTATCCCATCACCTGCTTTGCACCGATTTATTCTGCAGGCAGCTGCTCTCAGCTGTTTAGAGGCTTAACCCCCTGTTTTGCAAAAGAATTTCTCTCCCTTTGGCATAGCACTGGCTTCCAGTGTCAATCCAGACATGCAAGGTGAAAGAGCTTCTTCCAGGAGAGCACAAGAGGTGCTGGTGGCTTTGGCCGGAGCACGCTGAGCTGGGGAGAGCCTTTGACCTGTCCCATAGCCCAGAGTTCAACCCTGCAAACAGCAGAGGCAGTTAGGGCTAATAAATCCGAAATAAACCAATTAACCTATCCTAAGATATAAAAGGCAAGAGGAGAGGTGAGTTAAAGGTGTTTGGGCATGACCACGTTTGAGGATGGACAAAATCATCATAATGATGGACAACCCCAAGGTATTCTAAAGAACAATGAGGCTGCATTTATGAATTTATGAGGTTGCATCAAAAGCTGGTGATTTTGCTCCTTTGCTGGGGCATTCGCTGCTTTCCTGGGATCCTGGGGATAATGGGAGGAGAGCAGTGGCCTGTTTCAGAAAGTCCCATGGCAGCAATTTTGTTTAATTGTGCCACTAAGGAGACGAAGCCCCACCGAATGGCCTGGCACTGGAGCTGAACCCATCCCTCCCACAGGGCTGCTGGTTCACAGAATTGACACCAGGCTCAGGAAACAAGGCTGGTTCCTGAAACCACAGTTCCCAGGATCTCATCATTTCATGGGAACACCAGCACTCATTTTTACTTCAAGCAGGTTCCCAGCTTTCCTGGAGTCAGAAAAAAGAAAAAAAAAAAACAAAACCCAAAACCACAAACCACAAGCTTACCTTGAAACAGCACTCAAAGGTTTAGAACTAATGGAGGAATAAAAGGGATCTGCCACCCCCTTTTGAAAATCTTGTGCTTTTCAAGGATGTGTCCTGATCCAGGGTTCTGAGCCTCTGATCTGTGCATGGCCGTGGATGCAGGGACCATGGGAGTGGAGCATCTCTGAGAGAGATGGGATGGAGCTGATCCTGCAGCCCACAATGAATGGGGGCTACGCTCGTTCCCAAGCACTGATGCTATTCCCCTCTCTCAGCACAGGAGGGGAAAAAAAAAATTACAATCAGTGACTGCATTTCCACTCCTGGGAATTAAAATCTTTTCAAAGGCGCTCAGCTCATGGCCTCAGTAATACAGCATAAACATGCAAATCCCAGGAAAAGCCTCCCCACGCAGCATGCCAAGCTTTCACTCCCTCCCAGACCCATCTGTCTTTTTAGGGGAAGCACTGCTGAAGCACATGCGGCTGTTGGACCTGGGGAACTGCCGCTGCAGGTGATCAGCTGCGTCTCCTGGCCGGGAACAAAGCAAATCGCACTGAACAAGACAAGTGCAGATGGCAGCTTTCTAACGAGGCTGATGCACCCACGATGAAACAGCCAGGGCACGTCAAGGAGCGTTCAACAAGCGCCAGGGATGGTTCCCAAGCCTGCAGCACCTTGGGGTAGCTGCTGAACTCAGGAAGGGGTGTTGCTGGCACCGTGTGTCTGGTGAAGCTGGTGGCAATGTTCTTCCTCCCAAAGCACGGTCCGGCTGCAGGGAAACAGCTTTTTCCATTTTTAATCCGATCCAGGCCATGCAAAGTGATGATACTTTTTGCCAGGCTTGCTGGCGTGGAAATACCTGAAGAGCACAGTGCTGCGGAAAGACGCTGCTCTTGCCCCTGTGCTGCAGATCTGGGGGCTTGTCCCCACCTGTGACTCCGTTGCCCGTCCCACCTGACTGTACGACACCGAAACAAGGGCAGGGTGCTTCAGTGTAGGCAGGCAGAGGTGAGGGAGGTGGGAGAGCTCAAGTTATACCCTCTTATTGAGAAGGACCCCTCTGGTATCACCCCAACCCCAGCGTCCTGTTCTCTGCTTCGCTCCAACCCCAGCCACGTGAGACGAGCTCAAAGCAGCGGAAGATCAACATATAAAGCTGATGATTTATTCTGCCAACGTTTGTGCTGATTACTGGGGAGAAAGAAAAAGAACAGAGCTGGGATTACGGTCTTAATAAGGGCGAGCGCTTATTGTGGTATCTCTTATTCTCTTTGTAACAGTTGTGCTGGAGCTCTTGCAGAGTTACACCGATATCAGCGTTACAGCATCATCCCCCAGCGCAGCCTCAGCAGTCCCAGTGGCTGTAATAAGTGAAAATCTCTCTTGTTGATGCCAGGGCTCAACCACGTGCTGATCTCTGGCTGCAGCAAGCTGCCCATGCACGGGGTGAGGAGAAAAACAAGCCTGCTGCCGACAAGGCTCTGCATCCTTATTAATATCCACCGGGATCTTCCTCTGCTCGCAGCTGATAGCGCTTGGGGAAGAGAAACTCCAGAGCGCTGCAGCAGGTCCTGCAGCTGCCAAGCATTGCACTCGTTGATGCAAGACTGCACCATGCTGCAACGCAGCCCTTGCATTTTTAGCTGGCCTGTGGCTCTCTTAGGGACAGGACCCACGTTCAGGCTCTGCGGTTTCAGGGTGCGTTAGGGTGGCAGATGATGGAGCTGCCGGGATGGCTCCACCTTCCTCCAGCTCTGCTCCCCTCCAGCATCACCATGCCCAGCACCCTCCCCTCCACGCAGCCAGCCCTGCACCCACGGGTACACCACACCTGGGTGCTTGTGACCCACCTGTGGGTCGAAGGAGAAGCCACCACCACACGGGACAGCCCAGCTCACCGAGGCATCTCAGCACCAGCACAAACAGGCAGCTGCCGGTGGGCTGCAATTCTCCCACCCCCTTCCAGCAGCGTGGTCCTGCAACGATCCCCCTCCTTCCACAACAACCGTCGAGTGCCTGCCAGGTTACATGACATCGAGCGATTCGCACTTGGCCGAGTTGAACACTTTACTGAAAATCAAGATATATGAACGCCTAGCGCCTTCGCTTCATCCCCTAATTTAGCAGTTCTATCAAAAATGTAATTAAGTTTGTCTAGCATGATTTGTTCTTAATAAACCTGAGCTGCTCGCAGTTCTGCTATCCTCTCGGTGTTTATAGCTATTAATATTTGCCCAGCAAATTTGCTGGGATTTGAAATGAGATTCATATAAACTTGTATATATTATCTAATTAATAAACAATACTAATATACCAGTAGAAGCAAATGAGTGGTGCCCAGCGCCTGCACTTTGCTAGCTAATTAATTCTGCCACCAGTCCCTTTTGCAGAGTGGGCTTCAGCTCCCCAGCACAGCCATGTGGATGCTGGCACGGAGGCTCCGGCACGGTCCTCAAGCCCAGAAGGGATGAAAAGTCAGCGGGACATCAGAGCTGCTTCTGTGCCTCAGCCCAAAGGCCCCGTGTCCCCTCGGTCCATGGCAGCAGACTTTGCCTGGAGAAGAGAAGAGGGATGTCCTCTGACCCTCCTCCTGGCTCCATCTGTCACCCTGCGGCTGTCAGTGCTTCGGGGACTTCCCAAGCCCCCAGGAACACCACACCATCACGCCTGGTAGCCTTGTCCTCCCCATCCCCTGCTCTGAGACGGCATCTCCTGGTGGGACCATGGGCATTGCCTGCCCTGCTCTTCTCTCTGCTAGATTAAAGCACCTTTTAATATTCGTGTTTTCCCTGTGAAGATAATTAAGCACCACAATGAAATGATAAATGATTAAAGATCCTCTTTTTTTTTTTTTTTTTTTTCTTACCACACCAAACAGCCTTTGCCCAGAGCACTTTTAGGAAGTGTCCCATGGAAGCTAGTTTCCTATGGATGTGTGTCTGTTTTCTGTCCCATACCACACATGGGGACATCAGCCCTTACCCTGGGCTCCTGGGTCCTCTCCTGCGCCATTGCACGCCCATAACGTTAGCTGCCATGCAAAAAAGTCTCCTTGAGCATCTTTGGCGCTGCAGCAGCCAGAAGAAAGTCACTGGCTCCTTTAGAGATGTGTTTCTAGAGAAATCAAACACATGGATGGCTAAAAGGCTCTCATCTATACAAACCATTAGTTCAATAATACATTAAAATAAATGTCAGTCTTAGGTCACAGTGTATTGTGAGGGGAGATGACACAAGCCATTCACCCCCATCGCCTCTGCATGATTCTCACCACACCCTTTAAATATCTCCAGAGAAGAGTTTAAAAGAAAGGCTGAAAATCTAAATCAAACAGCTTTTTTTGATGGGAAGTTGGCATTTCAGCAGGATGAATACATGCACAGAAAACAGAAAGCAAAAAAAAAAAGTAAAAAGGATAATAATCCAACAAGAAATTACAGAAGAAGGTTTTGGTTTCTCAGAAGTTCTTTTCTTTCCTTTTCCAGTTAAAAGCCCACGTTTTCTGCAGATAGCCTCCATGTCCAGCCTGGTGCTTGCTGGAGGCTTGGGACATGTCCA
This sequence comes from Falco peregrinus, assembly GCF_023634155.1. Taxonomy (NCBI): domain Eukaryota; kingdom Metazoa; phylum Chordata; class Aves; order Falconiformes; family Falconidae; genus Falco; species Falco peregrinus. Next base: position 4,331,739 of record NC_073738.1, on the reverse strand, counting down.
GCCTGGGATGGGGAAGGGGATGCTGAGACCAAGCTCGAGGCAGTGGGTGATGCTGAACAAGGGACAAAGCCCAGAGCCAAGCTTCGAGGACAAGGTGCAGGAGCAGGATTACTTCTCTGCACCAAAAAACCCAAAGCATCCATCTCTGAACAGAGCAAAATTCACACATTTTGATGATTTGCCCCAAAACCCCCACAGGGCCGGTCTGCAGCCCCTTTCCCCATCACCTGGAGCTGGTGACAGAGGGCTCTGCTCCCTGCTCTCCTCCTGGCAGCCACTTCATGCCATTCCCCACTCTGAGGCATTTAAAGGAGCATTTGTAGCACAAAGTAGATGTTTACAATTTATAATGGTGTTTCAATTATGGGCTGGGAAAGCGCCTGGAATTGAGCCTGTCTCCATTATTTATGGGCAGTGTAATCCTAACCCAATAGATACCTCTCACCAAGAAAGCTAACATTTTTCACTGGAGCACTGAAAGCAATACTTCATGCTAATAGAGTCTGTTATCAGAGGGAAATAAGCTTGCACAGCCAGCTCGCCAGCTCCCCAGAGAAGAACATCTTTAAAGTACGGGGATCCAGAGGTCTTGATCAAAAAGCAACAGGCTGCTAAACCCAGACATCTGCTTTTGGGATGCACCCAAGAAAGCAAAAGATGGGGCCGGGAGAAGGAGCAGGGACGTCCCCCTCCCACCGGGTGCAGGGATGGAGATGGAGGAGAATGGGGCAAGATCCTCATCCTTCCCGTGCTGACAGTATCCCTCCCCATTCCTTGCGCTGCATGGGGCTCAGCTGGGAATATCTGCATTTGGAGACTGTTTCACACCTCTGTGACACCCCAGTTTTATCCAGAGCTTGCTACTTGTTTCTTCAAGAGGAACTAGCCATCGTGCAAGAGGGACAAGGGATGATCAGACCAGCTGAACCAGGACACAGTGCCAGGTGCTCCCTGGGACACTTAGGACACCCACCTGCTTGCTTTTTCCTTGCCTATAAGGGAGGACCTGCCTGCTGGATGGTGACACCAGGGCTTACAACACTTCTTGCAGCCTGGCAGGAGAGGAGCTCCAAAGCCAGCAGGTCTCAGCCATGTTTTGGGGGGAGCAAATCTTGTCTTGGTCTGTGCCTGCACAGAGTGGTCCATAACAGATTCCTCTAAGCATCCTTGTCCAGGGTGCACAGGCTGAAGGGCCTCTAGCACAGTGAACGATGCATATATAAATTATAGTGTTGGCTCATTAAGGTCCACGAGGAGCTAGATTCTTAAATAAACCCTTTCCACTCTCCCTAAATATCTCCCCCCGCTCCTCCCCCAAAGATGCATGCTGGGCTGTGAGAAGAGCAGCGGTAGTGGGGCGGTCATCTTCATCTCTATCTTGATGACCTTGATTTTGCATGACAAGCTGCATACTTAATTAATTAAAAAAAACAACCCTCCATTCCTTCTAAAGGGCCATTATTTTCATTTTGACAGGTAATTACAAGAGAAGAAATGATAAATCTTCCTGAACACTGTTTGTCTTTAGCAGAGGCATTAATTATGGATGTTTTAAAGCTGAGGCTGGATGTAGGCTGAAGACGTGTCAATGGATGAAGAAGTGCTCAAGACCACCTTGAGCATGACTTCCTGATGGGTAGGCCCATCACCGCATTTCTTCCCATACCAGAGGAAGGATCGTGCTTATCTGAAGCTCCATAGCAGAAGAGAGGGATTGAAACAGCTAAATAAAATTCACTAGAGAAACTCATAACGGCATGACACACTTGGCCTCCGGAACTCATTGCCATCATATATCATCTGGCAGCGTTTAAAAAGGGATCACCGTTTTATGCAGATAATAAGAAAATCCAGAGTTATATCAAAGGGGGAAAAAAAAAAGAGAGAGAGAACCAAGATATTCTGTGAACAGTGGAAATAAGACAGCCTGACCTCTCATGCATTAGTGTGCTCACTCCCTTAAATGTGCATCCCACAGCAATTCCAGCTTTTCCCCATTCCTCTGGAGGAAGAGGAGCCCACCACCTCACTGGCTGGCAAACCAGCTGCTTCCAAACTCACCATTTAACGGCCCAGTTCTTCCCACCTTCCTCTTGGAGAAGGCATTATTAATCTGGGTCCCTCTTCTCTATCCAACCATCTCCACAAAAGCCATGGGATCTCCATCAGCCCTCAGACCATGCTGTGGACGGAGACCAGACACTGCCGTCCTCGTGCCCCCATGTCCCAAGGGCTGCCAAAATGCTGGCATGCCAGCAAAGACGGTGCTTTTTTTAAGCTGCCATGGCTATTATTTGCTTCTCACCTCACCCACTGCAGCTCTAAAAGGCAATTCATTCTGGTAGAGGTGTTAAACCCAAGTCATCAAAGCACCCGAGACAGCCAGAGAAGTACTTTCACTCAGACCTGGCATGGAAACAGCAGCTCGGATGAGCCCAGGTTGACCTTGCTTCTGGCTACGAGCCAACCCGCTGCTAACACACAGGTAACGTGGAGGGGTCCAATTAAACGGCCATTAGCCTTTTCTGAGGCACAAAAGCCATTTACATCCCCCAGCCCAGGAGCTCCACAGGCAGTCACTGTGTCACTGGTGGGCAGGACGTGGTGTGGGGCACTGGCTGAAAGGATGCAAAGGGACCCGGTTCCACCAGGAGCACAGATGGCCCAGAAAGCATCCTCCCATACCGCTGCCCCTTCCTGGCAAAATATTAAATCGGTAGAGATCAAATTCCCTTTCCTTGGTTTCTATTTCAGCTTTGCAATTGTCGTACCGCAGAAAATGGGCTCATCCCTTCCACGTGTTGCTCCAAGGAGCATCCCTGTGCCAGGACTGCCCAGGAGGAAAGTCCACATTCTGCTCCCACTCCATGGAAAGAGCCCATCCCACATCCGAGCCCAGCGAGGAGGTACAGCAGGATGGAGCAGCAGCTGGTGGGATGCTGGAGACACCCCCTGGGAGAAGAGGTCCAGTTGCCAAGGAGATGATGCTCTCCCATCCCGCTCTCGCTCCTGACCTTTCAGCTTTAAATGATTTTCTGCCTGGCTATAGGAAAAAGCAAAGGCATTTAGTACATCTGTAAGTGTCATTAGCAGGCTAATTTGCACAAACTGTAGTTGTAACTATCATTAAGAGGGCGATTTGCAAAGACCAGCAATAAGTCAATTAGAGTTGATGTGATATTAAAATCAGTGCCTGTCCGCAGAGGGGAGCTGACAGGTGGGTCGGACCCCTCCGTGGTGGCCACCTCCTGCTTTTTCCAATCTGCCCACAAAGTCCAGCTTAAACAGAAGGATTTAGGTGGTGTCCAGCTACCCAAGCTGGCAGCCGCTCCAGTAATTTGTCAGTGCTAGACTAATGCATGTGGTGGGGCCCTGAGTGCTCCGGGGGAGTGTTGGCGTAGGGATAAAGGACCCAGCAGCATCCCATTGCCATCGACTTACTGGGAAGGGCTTGGCCAGGGGGATCTGGTGGGCCAGGCATCAGCAGGAGCACACTGCCAGAGCGCATCCACGCCAGCGTTTGTCCCAGCAGCGCTTTAGGGGAGGATTTCTCTCATCCTGGAAAAAAATGGATTCAGCTGAGAAAGAAGCCAGCTTTCGCAGACTGACAACACATTTGGGTGCAGATCCAGGCAAATCCGGGCTGATGGAAGGTGCCAGGTGGCAGGTGCTCACCCCACTTCCAGACCCTTCCCCAAGCTGTGATCTCGGCTCCTCTACAGGCTCATGCAGCCTTTGTATCCCATTACCACAGAGGGCTTTTCCCCTGGCTACGAGTGCTGGATTCTCATTTTTGCTGGAAAGCTGAGCTCTCCGTCACCCCAGAGGAGAGGCTGCTGCCCTCCAGCCCCCCCAGCCTCCCTGCCCCTCCACGTGCTCTGCGGCGGTGCAGGTTTCCATGCTTTTCTTTCCACGCTTTCCTCACCAAAGGGCAGGGACAGCATTAAGACATCACAGCAGGGCCCTGAACGCTGGGCTGGAGCCACGTGAAACACAAACCCTGTCGATAAATAACCGACAAGGTAGAAAAGGCTCCATAGCCCATCTGTCAGGCGCACGCACCTCTTTTGCATTTGACTTTGCCCAAAGGAAAATAAAAAATTCACTGCAAACCACCGTGAAGGTTTTACACATGCCCAAGATGAGCCCATCCCGGGTACCTAAAGATGTCCCCCTGGAGAGGCATCCTGCCCTTGCAGATGTTATCACATCCCTGGATGCATGAACTAAGCCACAGTCACGCTGGAGTCACTTGATTGTTCTTTGAACAGCCTCAGACAGAAGCAAAGAATAAATCCAAATTATTAAACCCCTTAATCACTTCTTGTCACCAAGCACAGAGAGAAGGGATGAGGTTGTAAGCACCATCAGTGGTGGAGCCAGACAAGAAACCCCACTATGGGGCTGAGCAAAGGTGAAGGTGAGCAACCAGTGACGGTCACCTCTGCCCTGGACATCTGTCCACCACCTGGGTGACCACACCAAGCCTCTGAGGCTTTCAGGGGCTTTTTGGTCCCCACTTCACTTGAGCTTTTCATCCTAGTGCCTCTCTCCACTGTGAGTATCGTGGGGACAACAGTGCTCCTCTCCCACGCAGGAACACTACGAGGATGAGTGCACTGAAGGCTGTGAGATGCTGAGACACATTACTATGGTAACAGGAGTACCGCACACCTGAGACAGACCTGGAGGAGGCGGCCTCGACAAAAAGAGCAGAGAGGGGCAGAAGAACAGGAGAACTTATTCTAACCCTTGCCAGCTGGGAGCAGACCCCATGCCACCACCCAGGCTGATGAGGACATTCAAGAAGAGGTGAAGGAGATGAGCTCTGCTGGGAGCCTCCTCCCACAAGTTGGCCATCACTTAAGGAGATGATGTCCCCGAGCTCACCTGCTGCACAGCACATTAAATTAGCTGGGGCACCATGTCCGGGGCAGGGAAGAAGAATAAGGTTACAGTGTGGTGGGGGAAGGGTGGTTTGAGACCCATGGGCACCCTGGAGTGTCTGGGGAAGACAAGGCTTGTCTGGCACGGGGACAACTGCAGACACATCCCGTGGCTTTGAAGCCCCCTGTTCCCCAGCTTACTCCTTGTTCCCCCTTGCTGCAGATTCATCAAATGTTCAGCCATCAAGACCAACCCTCTCAGCACCACAGGCCACTTCATCTCCCCCAGTTCCCCGATAACTCAGGGGGGCATGAAGCATCTCTCAAATCATCCAGCCTGCACGGGAAAACCCACCTCTTCCTTAAGAGTTTTCCTCACATGGTTAATCACCCTGACTGCCTGAAGCACGGGTCTCAGTTCTCATCCAATTCCCTCCCAGCCACGGCTTCCCTCTCGTACCTTTATTCCACGGGATATTTTGCTCTTCCATAGATGCAATAAGGCACCTCATGGTCTTATTTTGGAGGGACTGAACAGCACAAACTCTTTCCCCCCCTATCAGACGCTTTCCTCTGTTCACCCATCACTAAAAAACATAATGCAAAAGAACCTATCCTGCATCCCTCTCAAAGGGTGATGCTTCATAAATTCATTTTATTCTCCTCACCTGCATAAAAACTGCTCACACAGGTGTCTCAGGGCTTGCAAAAGGGACGTTTTTATCATTTAGTCATTGAAGGTTTTCAAACCCCTTAATTATATGCAATTCATAGCGGTGTGAAGAAGCTGAACAGTATCGGCAACTTCTGTAACAATCGACACAAAAGCATCTTCCAAGTGTCTCTTTTATGTGGTTTTGCCCATAATCATGGCAGGGAGATAAAGTTCTGTAATTTATTTCCACTAATATAGTCAGGCAGCAATTGACGTTTTTTATGAGGGTGAATATGTCTGTGGGATGTACTAATGTTTATAGGCTAGTAAACTTGATTTATATGGAATAGGCTGCGTCTCTATTGGTAAAAGCCCAGTGTTTCTAGGAGAGCTAATATGATTTGCATTGATGAGATTAGTATCAATTAAGTGCTCCCAGGTTTGCAGAGCACGGCTGATCCGTGATTTCCACCTGCTCTGACCCCCGCCGGTGAAGGGGCTGCTGGCTGTGGTGGCAGGGAGCAGCTGCTGGACCCCACCAAGCACAAACCTCAGGGAATTCGGCCGCTCTCTTTGGTCCCAGCACCAGCACCAGTGGGGCTGCTGACGCAGGAGGTGCTGGCTCCGCTCGCCTCTTGCTCCCCACATTTGAGGCGATACAATTTACTGGGAAGGGCACAGCATGGCCGCGCACGCTGCAGGGCAGGGCAGGAGCATCGTCTGGCTGTGCCTGCTTGTCCCTCCTGCCCAGTGACCCTGCGGAGCCAGGGGGAAGGTGGGGAAGGGACTTGACGGCTCCAGCAGCTCTGTCCGTGCTCATGAACAGGCTGGTGGCGGTGGTGTCTCAGTGCCCTCTTGTGCCCAAGCACAGAGGGTTTATGGAGGGGCTGAGCCCAGGGAGGTGCTGATGTGAAGGTCTCCTGGGGAGTTTTGGGAAGAGGGGAGAAGGTTTTCCACCGGGATCAACCCCCTTCGCATGATCCTGACCTAATGCCTAAACCCCACGAAGAGAGAAAACGCATTAAAGTCAGGCTCAGTGCATTTCAACACCGGGTGCCTCGGATGGCGAGGGTGGTCTCCCATACGGGGGAAAGCAGGGGGGCCTGGGGTGAGTCCCTGCAGAGGTGGCACAGCGAGGCAGCCCATCGCTGCCGGACAGGCGTGGGAGCAAGCGATGGGGCTGGAAATGACACCAGGGATGTGCCAGGAGAACCAGCTCACCTGCTAGCGTGGGTGCAGCTTCCCGGCATGGTGTCTCCAGGACTCTCAGCATCCACAGGCTGTCCTAAGCTGTTTCTTCTGCCACTCTTTTCCCCCTCAAAGCACCTTGGCTTGGCTGGAAAACACAGGATTTATCCCAGCTCTGTCCCACGGTACCAAGTGCCACACAAACCATCTGCTCTCCAAGCCAGCCTTTGCCACCTGACCTGGGGGGACAGAGAGGGGTTGTCCCCAGCCTCCAGGCAACACAAGCCAAGCCAAGCCCATCACACAACCTTTTAGTGGTGGATGGGTTTTGACAGGCTTCAGTGTCAGCCTGAAAGCTTACAGCTGCCAAACGACACTGGTACGGTGAGATGACAAACTCAATCTCATTACACCTCGGAGCAGGTTGAACAGGAGCCGTCTTCCCAGCATTGCTTTAACTCCTCCTGGCAGAGAAACCTTCCCTGCACAGGTAAATAATTTAAAACCTGAGTTACCTGACTGAGAGCTCAAAGCTTAATCGTGTGCTTTATGCGAGGTGTCAGGCAGCGCTGTGTCACAGGTTGGACCCAGGTGGAGCTGGGACAGACTGGGGTAGGCATCGACTTGCAAAGACTCATAGCTGGATGAAGATTTTGCAGCAGCCAGCCTGGTGATGACACAAAAAGCAGATAATTTCCTTCCAAAATGAGAAACACATCTGCTCAGGTGAAGGAAGTGATGTCCTCTGAGCTTGGCATCTGCTCACCCCAGGACCAGCATCCACACCGCTGGGAGACTTCCACCAACAATCAGCTCCAGCCCTGAGACGCTGAGGGGCACCACAAAGCTGGGAGGGGGAACTGTCTCCAGTGATGTCACCCTGCCAGCAAGGGAAAACCAGGAGCTGTTGTCCATGGATTCACAGGCTGAGGCTGCAGCTGCCCTGGAAGCAATGGGGTGATGGATGGCCAAGAGGCAGAGCAGGCTCACTTCCAACACATCTGCAAGACGCAACGTGGTCATGGCTGGAGGCTGTGGGTGGGATGAAGCACTGCAGGGTCGTACCTGGTGGTGGTGCAGTCCCACGCGTGGGCTTGACATATTGAGCCCTCTGCTGTGAAATGCCCCTGCCACTCAAGCTTCTGCATCAGTCATGAACCAAAGCCATCTCCATCCCACCAGCACCAATAACTTTTTGCTTTAATGGTCTCCTGGGCTCTTGGTGGCCACCGGTGTCTGGGAAGGAGTTTAACACGTGGAGAGCATGTCCAGGGCTTGCACCAGACCAACTACTTCAGTCCCCCAAGAAATAAAATCTAACAATGGTAGAATCTGCAAAATCCAGATCTTGGCTGGTGGTTCCCTAGTGATTCCCCTCAGCCCTTCCTCCAGAGAACAGCTTTTTTTTGGAGATATCCGCAGACGTCTTGGCCCCGGGGGCTCTGTGCCTTTCCTTGACATGGTTGAAGCTGCTCATCAAACAGCATTGGTCCCTGCTGCCTTCCTCCGCCACCCGTGACTGTCCATCTGGGAGATTTTTCCATCTCCCAGGAGCATTACTGTGATAAGCTGAATATCTCTCTTCCATCCCCAAAGTATGAATTGGCCACCAGCATGGATTTGCAATTTATATGTTAATTGTATCTGCCTCCAGGGAATGTGCTGACCTCCAGAAAGGGAGTTTTAATTGAAAAATATGCAAAGGATGCTTCTGACTTCATCCAGAGAGGAAGTTTCCCCTGGTCTGTGCAGGCAGCTGAGAACAAGCAGTCTTTCCGGAAAGGCACTGAGCTTCACCTACACTAACGAATGGGGTCTTGCTAATTAGGTTTCAGCCTGTGCCACATAATAGGAGAAGAAGCCAGAGTAATCACGTTTGCTCCTAGCTGGCAAAGAGAAGGTCCTTTAATCAGCATTCTCTGGGCTTTGACCCCCGTGCTAATGATCTGGCACCTGGTGGGATGCTGGAAAAGTTCAAAATTTTAAGAGGAACTCCAGCAAATTAATTGTTGGGGTCTCCACACGTCTGAAAATCTCACGAGATAAAACCAGCATTCGAGTAAGTGGAAAAGATGGTGTGGTGCCTAGTGTTCCTGGAGGCTCCAGACTTTCTGCATTAAGGCAAAAAGGAAAGTAGGATGTTTCCCCAAGTGCCTGCTGAACCCCGGAGACAAGACTGAAACAGAGAGGGACTGCTAAAGCTGCCAAAGCTCTCAGGCCACAAAACAATTGCAAAGATGCACCCACTAGGAACTGGAAACACCCATGGAGATGTTCCTGCCCAGCCTGGCTCTGCTTTCCTGCTGGGAAACTGGCACCATGATTTATTGGCAACGCCTGCCCCATGCAGGGAAATCTCCTGCCGGCAGCAGCAGACCAGGCGGATTGGGATGGAGGATTTTCCACTGCAACAGGGGTGGGAAAACTGGGGAGATGGGGCAAGAAGCAACTTGCTGAAGGTCATTCAGCAAACCAGAGACAGGAGGAGGACCTGGAGTCCTGGCTGCTGGCCCATGCTTGTCCCCAAGCCCCGGGGATTTTTGTGCGCTCACGGTAAGACAACGGGAAGAAAACAGAGCTGGAAAAGCAATAAAACCCTAATCCTCACAATCCTTGCCTTCTTTCCCCGAAAGCCCATCGTTTCTGCAAGGGCCCTGCGGCATCACAGCAGGATGCCTTGTACCTACCGACTGCATTGCAGAGCACACACGCAGGCAAATTAAATTACTGTTGTGCTGGCATTTCTTCATCTTAAGCCTTTTGTTTATCTACCTTATTTCCAGAAGTTTATTTGGGTTTAGGAGCATCTCTTACATTTCAGCAAAAGAAAAACAACAAAACACAAGGGGTAAGGATTCTCTGCTTTAGATTTCTTCCTTATCTATGAGTAGGAAAAGCAGCTCTGCACTCTGGAGAATGGTTTCCCCATGGGAAAGGGAACTGGTGCCCAGCACGGCCCACTCTGAAACAAAGCAGGAAAATGATCTTGGCAATTGCACGATGACCAGCAGAACTACATGTGTCCTCCACAGGAATGAAGACCCATCATCGCCACTAGACTTAAACCCTGTAAGAGGGAAAGGGCTGAAAGAGCCTTTTCTAACCATTAATATGTAGGAAGTCTGCTCTGGGGAAGGTCTTCAGCAACAACCGCGATGTTAAGAGGCTTCACCATCACCTTCAGATGGGTTTTGCCTGTGCCCAGTGCCCAGGACACCGTGGTGAAGCTGCTGAAGGAGAAAGATCATCACTTTTACTGCCCATCCTGGTGCCTTCACTGAACAGACAAGGACTACACCATACCCACATTGTCCTCCAAATCCTAGAAATCTTCCCAGAACCACTGGCAAACTTTCTGCGATGGCAGAGAGCAACTAAATCTGCAGCAAGTTTATGATGCCAGCCCAGAGATCAACTCATCAGATGCACAACTCCCAGGCACAGAGTGCAGTCCCCAAGCATCATGCGCTGCCCTGTGCCACCACCGAGAAACTCCCACGCTGGAGCAGTATTTCAGCCTTTCATGGGATTTCATTAAGGGTTATTAACTGCTCTGTAATCACCACTGGAGCAGGGTTTCGTGTTCTGCTTAGTGAAGTGTCAGTGCTTCTGAAGGGATGTGCTTTAATGATGGTTTAAGGCTGCCATGGAAGCGTGCAGGAGGGGAGAGAGCCGGACAGTGGGGAAACCGGGATGAGCACAGCCCCAAGCACCAACTGCCCCCAAACCTCATTTCATCTCCATTTCATCCAGGCACAGGGGTCCACCACCGGGACCAATTCAAACAGCAGGGGATGCAGGATATGCAGTTTAACAGGAAAATCTGCTTTTTTGGTGCTTTGCTCCATCTAGTGCCCATGAAGCAAGGCTCAAAAGGGACACGGATGTCAGTGGTACCTTCAGGAGTCCTTTAGAGAACCTGCCCCTGGGGAAGCCACCTTGCCCCACAGACCTTCTCCCCCAGCACTATGGATCCCCGCGCTCTGTGGGGAGCAGCCCTGGCTTGTCCCAGCCTCTGGGGAGGAATGACCCCACTTTCAGCCTCGTGGGATGAAAGAAAGAACAAAAATAAACCCAGGCATGCCAGTCCAGCTCCATATTCCCAGCACAGGGGATAAGCAGCCACCCTGGGCAAGCTGGCACGCCACGGGGCGCTCTGGGGGGAAAAGCCCTGCGCACCCCTGCTCAGAGCCAGCACCTGCAGCCCCGTGCCGAGGGTGCCGAGTGGTGGCACTTATGGCTGCAAAGTTTGGGCGACCACCCGAGGGAGGGGGCACAGGGACCACAACAGGGCCAGGGCCATGCCACCCAGCTCTGGGCCGTGCCCCTGCTCAGGGTTGGGGCTAGCGGGGGGCGAGGTCCATGGCCGTGCTGGTGTGAGCAGCAGGACTGTGGTTCACACTGGCGCATCCCACAGCGGGGGATCCCTGCCCCACAGCGGGGGATCCCTGCCCTTCAGCAGGCCCTAGGCCTGCCTTACCCCACGCTGGGCCCTACCCCATACCAGGCTCTGCCCCACAGCAGGCCCTGCCCCATGCCAGGCCCCGCCCCATGCCAGGCCCCACAGCAGGCCCTGCGCCTGGCCTGCCCCACACCGGGCCCTGCCCCACAGCAGGCCCTGCACCTGCCCTGCCCCATGCCAGGCCCTGCCCCGCACCAGGCCCTGGTCCCGTCCTGCCCCACGCCGGGTCCTGGTGGTCCCAGCACGGCCCCCCGGGGACACCCTGGCCCGAGCGCAGCGGATCACAGCGGGGACCGCCCCGATCGCCGCCGGGCCCTAGCTGGGACCCCCGCGCTGGGACCCCCGGGCTGCCCCGAAAGCGCCGCCCCGAAAGCGCCGCCGGGAGCAGACGGGCCCGGCCCTGCAGCGGCCCCTGGCGGTCGGGCCGCGCAACGGCGCTGCCCCCGCGGGGCTCCCCCGGGTCCCATCGCCCCCCCGCCGCCAGCGCCGAGCCGCCTGCACTCGCGTGTGCCAGGAGCCCGCGCTTACACCCCCGCACCCCCTGCCTGCACCCCCCTGCACCTCCTGCACCCCTCCCGCATCCCCCGCCTGCACCCACGCGTGTACCTGCACACGCTTCACGTGCAAACGTGCCTGCCCTAACGCCTGCGTGCCATGCACACGCGTGTGCCTTCGCACCCTCATCTGCACACGCACGTGCTGCTCGTGCAAACGTGCAGGCCTTCGTGCCCGCAAACGCACACACCTCACCGGCACACGCGCCTGCCCGTGCGCATGCACACGTGCTTCCACACTGATGCCTGTAAACACATGTGTGCCTTCACACACCTCTGCACACGCAAACACACCTTCACACCTTCCCGTCTGCAGACCCCCGCACACGCGCGTTCAGACCTGTGTGCATGCACACCTGCAGACACACGGACATGCACCCTCGTGCCTGCATACGCACGCTCAAACCACGTGTGTGCACACCTACATGCCTCCTGCGGCACTTTTGCACAGTCATGCCTTCACACCTACACGCAGTGTGCGCACACCACTGCACCTGCACACCTCTTGCACACGCAAGCACAGGCTTGTACACATATGTGCTTGCATGCACACACATGCTTTCACACCTACGCCTGTAAACACATGTGCCTTCACGTACACACCTGCACATGCAAACACACCCACGCACACGTGTCTGCACATGCAAATGCACACAAATGCGCAAACCCACACATGTGCATGCCTGACTGCAGCGCTGCCTCACCCTCATGCTTGCACACCCATGTGCCCACACACCCCTTGCACACGGGCAACATGCCCCTTGCACACAGCCAACACGCCCCTTGCACACGCCAGCCCACCCCTTGCACACGCCAGCACGCCCTTTGCACATGTCCAACACATCCCTTGCACATGCTAGCACGCCCCTTGCACATGCCAGCACGCCCCTTGCACACGCCATCACGCCCCTTGCACACGGCCAACACGCCGCTTGTACACGGCAAACATGCCCCTTGCACACGCCAGCACGCCCCTTGCACACGCCAGCACGCCCCTTGCACACGGCCAACACGCCGCTTGTACACGGCAAACATGCCCCTTGCACACGCCAGCACGCCCCTTGCACACGCCAGCACGCCCCTTGCACACGCCAGCATGCCCCTTGCACACCCTCATCCACACGCGTGCACCGGGCGCGGAGAGGCGGGCCCGGGGGGACGGAGCCTCTGCTCAGTGGGCGGGACTTTGTCGCGTGGGGCGGAGCCTGCGCGCAGTGGGCGGGGCTTTGCTCTGGCGGATGGCGGGGGCGGAGCCTGTGCGCAGGGGGCGGGGATTTTCCTGGGGGCGGGGCCACCGGGCGCCGCGCGCTGACTCCGGCGGCCGCCGCTTCCGAGTAAACAGCGCGGGAGGGGCCGCCCCGCCATGGCCGGCCGCGGCGCCTTCCCGCTCAGCCCGCTGCCCCCCGCCGCCGCCCCGCCGCCCCCGGGGCCCGCGGCCGCCATCCTGCGGGGCCCCAGCCCGGCTCCCGCCGCCGCCGCCGCCTCCCCGGGCTACCGCCCCATGGGCCCGGCCGCCGCGCAGTACCAGGTGAGGCGGCCCTGGGGTGGGTGAGGGGTGGGCGCGGGGAGAGCCGAGACCCCTCGGGGCCGGGGCGGAGCAGCCCGCGGATGGGGGGCGCCGGGCCGGCGGTTAGGGCCTTCCCTGCAGCTCAGGGCCCGCGCCGGGCCTCCGGCATCCTCCCGCCGGCCCCCCCCGCCTGCAGGCCCGGGCCGCGTTATTGCCCCGCCAGCCGTAGTCGGGAGACCCCCGCGCTCCATCGGCCCGTGCTTCCCCTTCCGCCCTCTCAGGCCCCCGGTAGGAGCTGCGGTACCATCGCCGGGCGCGTCCCGTCGGCCGCAGCGGTGCCCGGTGGGCGCCCTGCCCCCGGTGGGCGCCCTGCCCCCGGTGGGCGCCCTGCCCCCGGTGGGCGCCCTGCCCCCGGTGGGCGCCCTGCCCCCGGTGGGCGCCCTGCCCCCGGTGGGCGCCCTGCCCCCGGTGGGCGCCCTGCCCCCGGTGGGCGCCCTGCCCCCGGTGGGCGCCCTGCCCCCGGTGGGCGCCCTGCCCCCGGTGGGCGCCCTGCCCCCGGTGGGCGCCCTGCCCCCGGTGGGATCCCTCCGGGCTGAGAAGCCTGTAGCGCTCCCGGGAGAAGCCCCACGTCCCGCTCCGGCTCCGCAGCCGTTTCCCGTAGCACGGACCAGCCTTGAGACCCGTTTATGTGCGTCTCCAGCCAAGGCGGACGGACCCTTCGGTGCCGCTAGTTCTTATCCCCAGGGAGAGGCCGAGGAGACGGTTTGGTGCTGGACGAGGAGAGCAGGCGCTTGCTGGTGTTGGGGGAAAGTAAATCCGCGCGGCAAGCAGCCCTCCAAAAGCAAAAGAAATTGCTCATTTTCCATCTCTTGCAAGAACTACGTTCTGCCATACACTCGGTTTTCCGCCTCCCCCTTGCACGCCCAGCTTGTCGGTTTGCTTTGGGGTGCATGGTGATTATTTTGGTTATTCAGTTTCTGGTGTAAATCAGTCTTCCAGGCAGGCTTGAAATGGAGGAGCCCAGTTGTGCAACACGTTCTCATCCGCCGCTAATCGCCTCCTCCAGAGCTGCTGCCTCATTTGCGTGAATTAAAACTTGAGAAATAAATCAAGCCGAGGGAATTCCAGCTCGCAAGCTTCATTAATACAAGATGAGGAAACAACTTGCCCCTGTAGCCTTAAAAACGCTGAAAACTGAGATGGCACAGCCAAGGCCGGTCTGAGCATGAATCAACGGTAAATTGACTCGGGCCGAGCGGGTGCTCGATCGTTTGTGCTGACCTTCCTTCCATGCGGCAGGTTGCAAAATCCAGCCGGGAAGCTGGAGCCTGACGGGAGCAGCCAGGAACCGTTCACTGCTGTGGATAAACAGGCCAGCATATGCTTGCTTTCCCCACCCCCTCCCCGTTGCTGGCCGGTAGCAGGTGCTGGGCGCACACGGTCAGCGTAGGGTGATGTATGCCGAGTGTGTGGCACCACCACGTCTGGCACTGGCGAGCCGGTGCGGGAGCTGGCTGGGTCGGTGGGACCAGTTGATCCCCGGGGCTGGCGGCGAGTGCCGTGCCTCGCGTCTGGCCGTGAGCTGCATCTGGCCGGCAGCTTGGTGGCAGGGCTGCCTGCATGTGGGAGGGGAGAGCGGGCATGATCCGGAGGGGCTGCCCTTTGTTTTGCAATCCCCAGGTTGGGGAAAGCAGCCCCTACCCTCCCAGTGCCATCCCTGTGGTACCCGGAGGACTTCTCTGCTGTTATGCCCTGGCTTAATGAAGAACTTCATTATTTGGGGACTAGGAGACACAGTGGGCCTCATCCACAGCAGCGAGTGCTTAGGGGTCTTTAATCACTGGATTATTAAACATATGCTCGTCCTTTTGACATACTTGCATGCCTGCTGGGTGTTTACGGGTAGCTCACACAGGGAATGGAAGCGAGTGACTCCCTTTCAGAGTTCCTTTTGGAACTCATCCGGGACCCTTTTGGGAGCTGATGTTTCCAGAGCAGCCAGGTGCTGGTGCTGAGCCTGGAGCAGGAAGGAGAGGGTTTCCCCCCCACCCCCAAGGAGGATCAGCTGAGCTGTCAGGCTACTTGGTGGTGGGTCTACGGGCAGAGCCCCTGTCCTGGTGGCTGGTGCCAAGGCCGACTCCCAGCCCTTAGCATCCAGGTTGTACTGGCTGGTGTAAATGCAGCAAGAAGGAGCCTTTCTGCTTACTCAGGTGCTAGTTTCGGTCTTAGGAGAGTTTTTTTCCCAAGCTGCCGGATTGACACTGTGGCAGGGAGCAGACTTGGCTCTGTGTAGTGGAGATGGGGCTGTACAAAGCAGTGCTCCAGCCTCAAAGTTACCCCATGCTGATGCTTCGCTGGTGCAGAGAGATGGTAAAAAGCAGCGCTTGTTAGGTGCCCTGTTAAAAGGGTTTCATGGGTGCTTGCTGGCGAGAAGGAGCCTGGTTTCTGTGGGACAGGAGGGCTGCTACAGACCGAGCAACTCCTAAACTGACCCTGCAGGCGACTGGAGCTCGGTGATGCCGTCCCTGGCAGGCGGCAGTGTGAAGGAGAGCGGAGTCACGCTTTGTGGAGGAACCTGTGCAGGCAGCTGGGATGGAGGAGCTGGAGAAAGCGGTTTGCTGGTATGGAGCCAGCTGAAAGATGGGGTGGCCTGGACATGTTGGAGAGGGTGTAGTGTGGCACGGGAGAGATTCATCCGATCTTCTTGGGAGCAGAGGAAAACAGGGTTTCTGCTCGTTGGGTGATTGGGAATGGCTTGAAAAATGGGCCTGGGGACAACAGCCAGGGCTGGAGCTGTACCAGAAAGCTGCATGGAAAGCTGTGATGCTGCTCAGGCTGGGTGACCCCACCCTTCCCAAGGGAGAGGGTTTCCAAGGCAGGTTTCATCACAGACTGAGCCTTGAGTTAATTCGAATGATGATACAAAGCAGATGAGCGCTGTCCTCTTGGAACAAGAGGGAGGAAGGCAACAATGGAGACCACGGCCCCCCCTTTGTTTCTCCTGAGGAAATGTGATGGTGAAATTCTATAGGTGGACAGCATCACCAGAACTGGCTGTTGAAGGCCCTCGCTCCATCTTCCTCCACAGGACCTTCTCGGGAGCTCTCAGAGCTGTTCCGTGGGCAGTTTAGCACTGCAGCAGCACCAAAGGCAGTGCTTTATGCCAGGTACCTCTTCTGCTCTTCCCATGTGTGCCTCCACGCTCTGTTAGCAGCTGCCGGGGTTTCTCTTTCAAGTGGGAACCCAGCACGTTTGTTCCTCGTTCCTGCTTGCGTTAATGCCCATGCTATGATTTGAATCCCTGTGACCTTTTCTTTCTCTGACCTGTAACATCTGCAGCTTCAGATGTGAGGCCGCAAACGGGCAGGTTTGTCTGGAGCCAGACATCTCCACTGGTGCTTGAAACGTTGCCAGCACGTGTCCTAAATTTGCTCGGCGTCTTTGTCTGTTGCTTTGCCCTTCTCCCTTTGATTTACTACTTCCTTGTCTCCAGTTTTTAGCTGAGAAGTGATCTGTCTCCTGGAGCTCCTCCTGTATCAAAATATGGCAGGTCTTCCAAGCGTGGCGAGCTGCGTTGGGGCAGTTTGGGGGCTTGCTGGGAGCAAGGTGCTGGGTGAGGGCTTGCAGCATGCAATGGCGTCTTGGGAACAACGCTACCTCCTGGATGAAGACGTCCACCAGCACAAACCCAGGCTCTATCTGGCACCCTCCCAAGATGGATTTGCTCACAGGAACGAACAAAGAGGGGGAAAGCATCCTTTTGGGGTGTGCTGGAGGGGGGCTCTATTGGTCCTGATCCGTGCGAAGCTCTGGGTTGAGCAGAGGCTTTAGGCAGCTGAGCTCGCTTTGGGACCAGCCTGGTGTGGAGTTCAAATCCTGTTTGAACAGGGTTTGCTTCTGCATCTGTCCTAATGGGAAGCGCTGCTGTCCGGGCATGCGGGGAGGAACTTGCAGGAAGAGTTTTTGTTGCCTGGCGTCTGTCCAGGGCTCTGCTCCCAAAGCCCTGGGCGAGGATGCATGTGGGCTCTCGCTCCCTGACTGTTAGTGTGTACAAAGTTGGATCACGCCTTTCTGAACGGAGCAAAATGGGATGTGCCTTGGGACGAGCCGTTCCCCCTTGTTGGGGAGATGCAGAGACGAACTGCGGCCTTGGAAGGAAGATGAAGAGATGCTCTCGAGCTGTTTTCTGCATTGCTGCTTTCCTTCAAGCTCGCTCTCCAGCCCAGCTTCGTGCAGGTCCATCCGGCAATTTATCGCTCCCCTTGTTTCTCCTTTCTGCTGCCAGCCTCTGGTTTCTGAGCGGCCCTTCCTCAAGAAGGGGCCTTTGGCAGGCGGGGAGGCTCCTGTCGATGCCAACGAAGGTCCAAAGGGAAGCCTTCCAGCCTGCCATCGGATTCAGCTGAAGCTGGCTCTCAGCAGAGCTCCCCCAACGCCAGTGGCCTGTGCATTGACCTGGGATGAACCGCTAAACCGCAGCCAGCCCCGATTCGTTCCTTCGGCTTTGGCAGGGAACAGAAACAAGCTGTGTTCTGTCCCGTTTCCAAATGGCTCTGCTCGCTTTCCGCAGGGAAGGCTGGATGAGGTCCAGCTTTTTCCTCGGAGCTGAGCTTGCAAGGTTTGCCCTTTGTCCGCCCCACTGGCAGGGGCGGTGGGGCAGGGAGGGGAGCGTGAGGCAGTGCCCGGAGGGGATGGGGTGGCAGCGCTGCTCTGGGCAAAGAGGAGAGGACAGAGGGACAAGGGGTGTTAGGCAGGAATGAGCAAAGGGAGGCCTCCTTGGTTTGAGCTGGGCTAATAACATTTCCTGAATTTAAGTCCTCTTGCATCCTGCTAATTTCCAGGGCTTCCGAACGGGGATGGAGGCAGGCTTCACCCCACTGGGGCTGTAACGCTGCTTTGTGGCTTGGCTGAAGCTCGGGGGCTGCACTGTGCTTGCGTGAGCTGTTGTAGGAGCTTGCAGCCCTCGGACGGGAGGCGAAGGGGCCGAGGCTCCCCCCGACAGGGATGCAGTCACTGGTTGAACACAAGGCAGAGTCTGGCCTTGCTTTGCCAAGAAGCTTCTCTTAGCAATTTGCAGTCCTGCAGGGTAAACTGAGAGGAAAAAAAATCCTTGTGGAGGATTCTGCCTTCCCATGTTTTTACTTGTGCAGGTCTCTAGTGTGCTGGAACTCTCTCCCCTGGCAGCTTAGCTGTGGCTGATGGCTCTCAGATGTTTGTGGAGGTGACATTAAAGTCTTAAGTATGACAGATTCCTTCATCCTTGCACTGAACCTCTCCCTGCCAACAGAATGGTCTCCTCTTCTTGCAACCAAGCAGCCTCTCGCCCTCTGAAAAGCAGATGGACACGTGGGAGACCTTGCACAAGGTGTTATCATCAATGTGGAACTGTCAAAGACTCTCAGCTAACTTCAGCCAGCCTCCAAATCTCTCATTTCAGGGATAAATCAGAAATGTGAGCCACGGATTTGCAGAGAGGGAAGCAGGAGAGGTCTTGGGGCATGGCAGTGGTGAGAGCTCCTCCTGTAGCCACTGTGTACTGGCAAATAGCATTTACTCAGTATCTGTGTTTTTTAATTTCGCAAAGGGTGTGGATCTTGGTGCTGCCTCTCCTAGCCTGCCATGAAGGATTTCTTGATAAACCCCAAGAAACCAGGTTCTTTCCTTGTGATTTTTGGCAGAAGAGGAGGTGCTGCTGGCTGCGGCTGGCTCTTGGCAACGCCAGTGCAGTCCTGCTTGTCACAAGGAGTTGCGCAAATGTGGCTGCTTAAAAGGAGAGAAACATCTGGGGGCTGTTAGGAGGAAGAAGCAGGCCCCTGCTTTGTAGCAGGGGCAGGTTAGCAAGCCCGGGCTCTGGAGGGGCTGCTTCAAAGGAAGGCTGAGCAAAGGTGGAGACACTATTTGGTCATGTAATGGGCTCAGCCCGCACCTCGCGTGTGTGTTTTTGGAATTTGCTTTGCCAAGAGGCTTCTCTTAGCAATTTGCAAACCTTGAGGGTAAACTGCAGGGAAAAGCAGTGTGCGGCGCTGCTCCTGTGGCCTGCTGCTCCTTGGCTTTCCAGCTGCAATACGCTCCTTGACGCAACGCTTGTATGTTTTTGGGATCTCCTGCTTGCAGAGACACCTGTGGCATTGGGCTCCGGCATGGGAGCAACACGAGCAGCTCAAACTCTTGGTTTTGTGTTTCTCAGCTTTTTGGGGAGGTGATGGGTGCGTTTTGGCCGCAGCTGCCATCAGACCAACTACCCTGTTGTGGCTCTGAGCCTGCCCCTAAAAGCTGCGGAGGACAGGCAAGTTGCGGCGGTGGTCTTGTGCTCCCAGCCCTCCTGCGCCCAGGGTTTGTGCTGAAATTAATGTAGATAAGGTCATCAGTTCATCATCCAAAGAACGTTTTATCAGTATGGTGATAGGCGCTTTAAATGTATATAAATAAATAGTGGGGTATGGAGGTGGCTTCATTAGTTCCCTTCCATGGCACGGCCACGTGCCCCAGCAGGGCGATGGGAGGGGAGCGGTGGGGGATGTCCTGGCACGTTGGGAGCCTGCGGCAGGGGAGAAATGTTGTTCTGCCGGCTTGGTGGCTCTCCCAGCCTTGCATCTTGGCAGCGGGGAGCTTCGGGATCAAAGGATCCTGGGAGGCTGTTGCTGGGGCCGCTGGTGAAGCCAGCTGGAGCACGTAGGGCTGGGCAGCGCGTTGTGGGGTGCTGTGACCGATTGTCAAGGGCCCTGGAGGGGTGCAGACCTAGCGGCGCCTGCGAGCCACCAGTGTGGGTGCTGGCTTGCCAAACTGCTCAGCTCTAAGGCATGCAGAGGGGCTGTGGGTGCTGTGCTGGGTCGGGACCCCTTGCAGGAGGGGTTGGGTGTTGCATCGTGGCTTCTAAATGCCCTTTCTGGGTCCCTGGAGGGGGAAGGAGGGGAGCTGGCGTGCTGGCAGGGGGTGAGCTCTTGCCTCCGTCCCGTGCACCCAGGAGCCCAGCTGCCAGCCTCGTGACCGGTGCCGTTAGGAAGTGGGATTGCTCCGCTCCCCTGCTCTGTGTCTGCTGGCACTGCTGCTTTCTGGAGAGGAACCCACACCCCAGCCCCTGATGTCCCCATGGTGAAGGCTTTGCAGGGAATGACCCTCGTGACGGGGCCTCGTGATGCTCCAGGTCTGATGCTTCCTGCTGCACGGTGGTGGCTCAGGGCCACGCATGGCTTCGGCTCCGTGCCGGCTGGCAGGTTGGCCTTCCCCTGCCGTCAGTGGCTTCTGCTAATCCCGGTTCTGCTTTCCCGTTGCTCTTCCTGCAGCGATGAAGGCTGCAGCTCATGATGTCCTTCCTTCCTCCCTGCCCTGTCCCTTGCCCACGCCTCAGAGCAGGGTTCAGCCTCAGAAATCTCTCCCGGGGAAGAAGCAAGAGGGCAAATGGCATCCGCTGGCCCCAGCGAAGGTCAGGGCCCCTTGCAGGGTGGTGTTTAATGCACAGTCTTCCTCTCCTCTCTTCCCTATTAGCGCCCCGGGATGCCGCCCGGCAGTCGGATGCCCATGGCAGGGCTGCAGGTGGGACCACCAGGAGCCCCCCCCTATGGAGCAGCCTCCCCGATGAGACCTGGCCTGCCGCAGTCGATGATGGACCCCTTCAGGAAGCGCCTGCTGACCCCCCAGGCACAGCCACCGCTGGCCACCCAGAGGAGAGGGTAAGGGGCCGGGACAGAGACCCCAGCAGGCTGGAGGCGGGTGGTTTGACCCCCGGCATCCCAGTTGCACTTTGCTGCAGAAACCCGCAGCTCCCTGCCCTGCTGCAGAGGGGGGAGCTGCCTGCAGCGGGGCACAGCCGGCACGGCTCACATGCAGACTGCCTCTGGCTGGCACCGCTTGTGGTGGGAAACCTGCCAGGGCTCAGGGTCGGGATGTTTTGTGATAGTGGGGTGGGGATGGGGGCAGAGAACACCCAGCTTGCAGCTTCCTCGCACTCTGATCTCTGTGCCAGTAACCAACAAGCCTCGCTGCATGTGTTTGTGCTTTGCCAGAGGCCCCAGCACTGGCTCCTCAGGTTCTTTCCCCTCCTCATGGGGGTTTGTGCTGGCTCTGGCCAGCGTGGAAACAGGAGACAGGGGTGGCAGGTTGTAGAGACGCTCCCTGGAGCTGTGGTCTCAGTAGGACTGTTTGCTGGGGCTGGTCTCATCGAGCTGTGGGGCTCTGCCAGCAGCTCCTCACTTGTTTATGACACTGCTAATCCCTTTGCTCCATTTCTGTTTTTCCTGAGGGCTTCTTGATTACTGGAGGCTGTTTCTCAGGGCAGGATCCCCTGGTCCTAATGGATACTCGGGTCCTGTTCCCTGTCCTGGCTGTACAACAGGGCTGAAGGGCGACAGCTCACTTAGGTCCATGATCCCTCCGCAGGGCACCACAACCCCGACACAGCATCTGTGCATCCCTTTGGTGCTCTGGAGCAAGCTGGGGATTAAGGGCGAGGGGCAGCTCGCCACCAAGCAAGGACGTCAGCAGCCAGATAAGGCTGCGGCTCTGTTCCGGGCGGCTGGCTGTGTGGGATCAGCCATGCTCGGCTGGCTGAGCATCCTTGCTCCCAGCTGGCTGTGGATCAAGGGATTGGGAACAGCCAGCTGCTAATGGGGTGGCCAAACCCTGCTGGGCAGGAGGCATTTAATGTGGCAAGAAGAGCTCAGAGAAGCGCTCTGACCCTCCACTGAGCTAGGGCTGACCTCCTGACGTCCTCCCGTGTGAGCAGCCGTGGGGCAGCCAGCACACCTTGGGCACCTCGTGATGGCAGCAGGAACGCCCGTGTTTGCTGCCCTGCTGCTTCACCGGCTGCCAAAGAAAAGGGACTTCCCTTTGCCTGCTGGACTCTGCCCCATCTCTTAACTCACATGTGCAGCAGAATGGGAGAGTGTTTCCCTGCGTATCCAGGCACTGAGCATGAACTTAGTGGGTTATTGGGCTGGGCTCAGGCTGATGGGGCAGCTGCGGTGTGTGGGATGGGAGGAGGGCCCAGGGCCCTGTGGTCTGACAGTGTTACAAGCTTAGAGCTAAAACGGCTCTGAGCAAGGCTGCAGCCGTTCTAGTTCACCCTCAGTTCTAGAGGCCACTCTGCTTCCTCTCCCCGCAATGATTTTGGCCCCACTGTAGCAAGGCTGATTTGTTTTAAGCGAGTTCCTGGAACTGGGCTTTGGTTTGTAGCACTGGGAGAATGTGACAGCCATTTCCAGAGAGGAAACTCAAGAACGCTGTCCTGCAGACGGGAGCACACCTGCTGCCGCAGCTTTGCAGAAGCTTCTTCCTTCTCCTTGCTCCTGCCCTGCAGCACCTTCAGGAAGTGGCAGCAGTGAAGCAAACTGAACCCAGGGACCGGATTTCCTTCCCTGGTCATAGGCTCTAGAAGTCCAGCACCTTCCCCCTGGAGTCCTCTTGGCTTGCCCACAGGGATGTATTCTCTTACTCCTTTGCTTTCCACCACTGACCCAAGGTCCTGTGGTCTAGGTGCTCCTACAGCCTTTCTTTGCTCCCCTCCTCCAAGTCCAAAGTCCCTGTCACAGGGAGCAGCCCCAAAGGGGACCTACTCCCCCGGACCTGTTCGGTGCAGCAGGAGCCTCGATACCTGCCTCAGACCGAGCCATCCACATGGCACACAGCTGGCGCTGCCGCTGTGCCTCCTCTCTCTGGAACCTGGCCCTGGTTGTGACCTGGAGGGGCCAAAGAGCTGCCAGGCTCCTGCTGTACCAGCAGGACTCGGCAGTATTCCCCGAGACCCGCAGCTGCCCAAGCACGCAGCAGCCTCCCACTGGGCTGGCAGCAGGATGTCCTGCGAGAGTTGCAGGGTTATTTATTTTTTTTGTTTTACCTGTCTCGGTGCTTTTTGCAGGGTGAAAAGGAGGAAGATGGCTGACAAGGTCCTGCCACAGAGGGTGAGTGCCACCTCGGTGCGTGGGGAAGGAGCTGAGCTGCTGGAGGGAGGTGGTGCAGCTGGGGTGGTGAGGTCCCCACAAGGACAACAATCTCGCTGAGCCACCTCCTGCCCTCTGGGCATTTCTGCTCAGTCGCAGACCAACCTGGAAGATTTCTGTCTCTTCCTCCGAGGTGTCAGGAGAGTTTGGAGTGTGTATAAGTTGGACAAGCAAGGATTTTGAGCAAGCAAGGAGCATCAGTGGCTTAGGCTGGAGACCCCAGAAGCACCCTAAGCCTCTCCTGGGGGGGGTCCCTCTTAACAATCCAGGGTTACATTATCTGTCTGTGACACCAGGCAGACTACTGGGCACAGTGAGAGGCTCCACACTGAGGTCTGCAGCAGAGCGACTTGGGGAGGAGAGGTTTGCAGGGTGGTAGTTTAAATTTAAATCATTTCAAATGAGAAACTGGTGCTGTTGTGCTGGGCTTGTCATTTGGCGACTCCTTGGCATCTCAATCTAGCGCTGGTGGTGGCGTGGGGGACACAGCCCCAGCCCAGCCCGTAAGGCACTGGTATTTTCTGTTTGACAGATCCGGGAACTGGTCCCAGAATCCCAGGCCTACATGGACCTCCTCGCCTTTGAGCGCAAGCTGGACCAAACCATCGCTCGGAAGAGAATGGAGATTCAGGAGGCCATTAAGAAACCACTGACGGTGCGTGGCAGCCCTGGCTGGCTGCGGGGTGGGCTGTGAGGGGCATGCTGGCATTCAGCCTCTTGCCTCTAAGCATTCCCCGCCCTGTTTTTTTATTCCACAGCAAAAGCGGAAGCTGAGAATTTACATCTCCAACACTTTCACCCCAGCCAAAGAAGAAGGGGAGGGTGGTGAGCGTGTGGCCTCCTGGGAGCTGCGCGTGGAGGGCAAACTGCTGGAGGATGTAAGGATACAGGCAGGGATGAACCAGCTGTGGTGCGCTGTGCTGGGAGCTTGGCTGGGCTGGATAAGGCCCCTCTGCAAACTGGGTGCTGGCGGTGGTGTTTGGGCTGGGGCCCTCCGTGGCAGTGTCAGGTGAAGTCTCTGCCACGCTCTTTTGCAGCCGAGCAAGCAGAAGAGGAAGTTCTCCTCCTTTTTCAAGAGCCTCGTCATTGAGCTGGACAAAGAGCTGTACGGGCCAGACAACCATCTGGTGGAGGTGAGGCAGGAGGTTCCTGGCTGTTCCGGGGGCACCTGGGCAGGGTGGGCAGAGGTGCTACCCCAGCAGGCAGTGGGGAGGTGGTGCTGCTGCTTATCCTGTGGGTGCTCAGCTCCGGACTGAGCAAGGTGCTTCTGGGTGCAAGGGAGCAGTGCCTGGTCCTCCTTGGGGGACCATGCTGCCTGCCGTGCTTTCCAGGCTTACTCTGGTGTGACGGCTCCCGGCAGCAATTAACTTCACCCCCTCGTGCCTGCAAGTACGCAGCCAGAGCTGAGGTGCGGGGCTGCAGCGAGGACGTGGCTCTGAGGGGCAGCCCAGGCAGCCCTGGCTCCCGCAGATTTGCAAAAGCACCGCAGCGTTGGGCCTCGATGCTGCAGAAAGGCTCATCTGTGCCCCCAGCACCAGCTGGGACGAAGGGTCTGTCCTGCTGCCTAGCTGGAAGGTCCTCAGGGACATTAAGCACTGCCTGTGAGTGGGATCGGGGTGGTTTTTGGGTCTTCCTGCCGGGAGCGGGCTTTTCCTGCCCAGGAAACGCTTGTTTCTGAGGCGGTGCCTGCTGTGGCAGGGATGAATCCCCTTCCCCTACACAGGGTGGTTTGTGAACAGCTCTGGTGTGTATCCCCTGCGGTGGCCAGGGCAGGATTGATCCCACATTGACTCCCGGAGCTGCCTGAGCCCTTGACATCAAGAGCTGAGGGCTGTAACTCTCCCAGCCCATCCAAACTCCCATCTGCCTCCGGGCTGGAGCACGCCAAGCTGTAGCTGTTGGACTGGGTGGGCTCTCGGCTGAAGCCCACGGGGGTCAGACTCCCAGGAACTGTGGGGGTGGGATCCAGCCTGGCTGCCTCGGCTAGACCCCTGCACAGAGCCCGAGCACGGCTCCGCTCCGCTCCTGGCTGCGGACACAAGTGTCTGCTAGTGGGTGGCTTGTCATGGTCTTGGAGTTGACCAGCGTCCCCTTGGTCTCTTTGTAGTGGCACCGGCTGCCCACAACCCAGGAGACCGATGGCTTCCAAGTGAAGCGTCCCGGCGACGTCAATGTGAAATGCACTCTGCTGCTCATGCTGGATCACCAGGTAAGGGTCCTGGGGCTGTGCGGGTGCTGGCCTTCTGCTGCTGCCCTTCCAGCGTGGCTCACGCACGGGGCAGGCCAAGGAGGGGCAAATGGGCCTGGGCTGGGCCTTGTATGGGGCTGTGGGACTAGAAGGGAAGACAGAGAGCTCCAGGCACGGACCCTGCAGCAACCCAAGCCATGTGGGGCACCACGCTTGGAGTAAGGGCCCTTCCAAGTGCCAACCAGATCCTCTTTGTCCTGTGTGTCCCTGCAGCCACCACAGTACAAACTGGACCCTCGCCTGGCCCGCCTGCTCGGGGTGCACACCCAGACCCGCGCCAGCATCATGCAGGCGCTCTGGCTCTACATCAAGCACAACAAGCTGCAGGACAGTCACGAGAAGGAGTACATCAACTGCAACCGCTACTTCCGCCAGGTCAGCCCTTGCCCCTTGGCACCAGCACACTTTGCTGGGAGGAGAGCACCCTTCCCTCGCCCAGTAAGGCCAGAAAAAGAATATTTGGGGGCTTGCCATGGACACCCCAGGTTGCCTAGTCTCGATTTGTGCCCCTTCCCCAGGCTCTAGCTTGCATCCATCACCTTGCCATCCATAAACCAGGCTGGGTGATTCCCCCCGGCTCCTGCCTGGCCCTTTCTGTGGCAGGTGGAAGGAGGCTCTGCCATGGACAGCAAATGTTCTGCTTTACCCCTCCAGATCTTTAACTGTGTCCGCATGCGCTTCTCTGAGATCCCCATGAAGCTGGCGGGGCTCCTGCAGCACCCAGACCCCATCATCATCAACCACACCATCAGGTAGGGGTGGAGAGCGCACTGGTGTGCCCTGCAGGGTGGAGGGGCAGGGCAGTACCTGCGGGGGCTAGCGGGGGTCTCCAGCCCAAAGCAGCAGTGAGCACAAGTCACTTGAGAGGGGAAGAATCTGCCAAACAAATTTAGGGGCTTCCTGGGGCAGTTGTGGGGTGCCTGTCTTGCTGTTGGGGGCATCGATCCACCCCTGCAGCAGGGTGGAGGCTGAGGAGGTGCCCCCCTGCCCCTTAACACCCTGTTTCCTCCCAGCGTGGACCCCAATGACCAGAAGAAGACTGCCTGCTATGACATCGATGTGGAGGTGGATGATCCCTTGAAAGCTCAGATGAGCAACTTCCTGGCTTCCACCACCAACCAGCAGGAGATCGCCTCCCTGGATGCCAAGGTGCAGGGACCACCACGAGGGGGGCAGCCAGACCCTGTTCTGGGTTTGGGACAGGGCATGTGACACCCCTTGTCATCTCTAGATTCATGAGACCATCGAATCCATCAACCAGCTGAAGACACAGCGCGATTTCATGCTGAGCTTCAGCAACAACCCCCAGGATTTCATCCAGGAATGGATCAAATCCCAGAGGAGGGACCTGAAGGTAAAAAGCCTGGGGCTGGGCAGAGTGAGGGGCTGAGGGGGGAGGGTCCTGCCCTGGCACTCACCCTGTGTTTCGCTCAGATCATAACGGATGTGATCGGGAACCCCGAGGAGGAGCGGCGAGCCGAGTTCTACCAGCAGCCCTGGGCGCAGGAGGCTGTGGGCAGACACATCTTTGCCAAGGTGGGCTCCGTGCCACGCCGATGGGGTGCTGCAGTGGGTCGAGTCAGCAGTGGGGGGGGGTCCCTGGGACAGCCCCTCCCTGCCTGACTGCCCTTGCGTGTCCTCTAGGTCCAGCAGCGTCGGCAGGAACTGGAACAAGTGCTCGGGATCCGCCTCACCTAAGGGGCTGGTGGGGGCTCGGGAGCTCCTTCTCCTCTCCCTGCTGCCTGAGCCTGACGGTACTTCTTACTGGAATCAAACACAGCACTTGCACAAGCCCTACGTGCCTGGAGGGACTCGGAGCCACTCGCACCCCTGGGCTCCCCTCGGCCGGGAAGCTCTGGCCACAGGCAGAGCACAGTGGAGGGGTCCCCCGGTCCCCCCCCACCCCTCAACTCCTGCTGCAGCCCTTCTGCTGCATTAACACATCCTGCTTTTGCATCGTGCTGTTCGCCTCCTTCCCCTTAGCACTAAATGCAGCCCTCCTGCCGGTGCTGCCTGCCCTGCCAGCCCTCCCTGAGCCCAGCCGCTGTGAAGGCAGGCCCGGCCCTGCCCCTCTTCAACCAAAGTTTTGTCATTCCAAATGCCAGCCCCTCCCCCCTCCCTGCTGGTGCCCGATGTTTTGCACTATTTTTGTGAACAGGTTTTATAAAAAAAAAAAAAAAAGCGTTTTGTACAGTGGGTTTGTATTTGATTAATATATTGAGTTCCTTTTACTGCACTCATTGCCTCAATCTATGCAGTGGTTCGTGGTGATCTCAGAGGGCTGGCTCGGGCCAAGCTGTTCTTTTTATACATAACCAAGTTTTTTAGCATTAAGTTTTTGACAATCAGTTGATTACTTCACCCTCCCCCTGCTGTTTTACATAATTAGCAATGTCTCGTGAGCGATAAGAGGTCTTGGGGGGGGGGGGGGGCAGAGGGGGTAGCTCTGGCCCCAGGAGCCTGGGGGCAGCAGGTCACCAGGGCTCTGAGCGTGCAGCACAGAGAGAACTGGATATACTGGGGAGGGAGGGGATCACAGGGCTGAGGGGACGGTGCCACCACCCACCGGACCCACTGAAGTGCCTTAACCCCACTGGCCTCTGCCCCCAGGCTCCACGTGGCCTGAGCAGCTCTGCCTCCTCAGGGAGGTCGAAGGCAGAGGGGATGGGGGCGTTTACATATTCCCAGGGTGTATGGCTCAGGGGTGCCTGCTCTGCCTCTTGTGTAACCATTTTTTGTCTATTTTGGATATTTTCTAATAAAACCAATTAGCAGCAGCTCTGTGTGTGTGCTGGAGTCCTGCAGCCCCCCCTACCCTGCCCCAAATCAGTGCAACGGCATGGCCATAGCAGCACTTTTATTAGAGACAACGCAGCCCGCGCAGCAGCTGCGGCCTCACCGTTACTTCCACAGCTTCTTGATAGACATGTTCTTCTCGCTGTCCTTCTGCATCACCTGGGGGGGAGGAAGAGGAGACTGTTTCCAGCATGCAGGCCCCCCATTTGGGTGCCAAAAACCCTCAAAACCACCCCCAAGACCAGGGGAAGGGAAGCTCTAGCCAGGACAGGTCTTCATCACCTCCCCAGCCTCTCCCATGTCACTCAGGTGGGGCCAACCCCCTTAACGGTGTCCCCAGAGCTGATGCCCTCCAAGCTTTGCAGCTCCTGGCAGATGCTGCCCAGGACAGTTTGTGCCCCAACACAGAGCTGTCGGTGGAAGAACCCACTGGCAACCCCCCCCCCTTTGCCTCCCCCACAGCACTTACCTTCGCAACAGCCATTTCAAAGTCTTCTTGTGTGACGTGCACCCGCCTCTCCCTCAGCGCGTACATGCCAGCTTCTGTGCACACCCCCTGTGAGGGACAGGGACATTAGCACCCGCTGCTCCCCCCTCTGCCAGCCCTGGTGCCACCATGGTGGCCCCTGCTCACCTTTACTTCTGCGCCCGACGCCCCTGGCATCAGCTCTGCAATTTTCCGTAGATTGATGCCTCGCGTCAGGTTCATTTTCCGGGAGTGGATCTTGAGGATGTCCAGGCGGGCCTGGAGGAGAGCAACAGCAAAGTGAGGGTTGGAGCTGCAGGAATCATGCCCAGACAGGGCTGGGGACAACACAGTCCCCAAAGTAAGAGCTGGGGCCACTGTGGGACACCCCACCTACCTCCTCATTGGGAGGGGGGAACTCGATCTTCCTGTCAATGCGGCCAGGGCGCAGCAGAGCCGAGTCCAGGATGTCGATGCGGTTTGTGGCCATGATCACCTGCACAGGAACAACAGCTCTCACTGCTCTGGGCACCCCACTGCCACCACAGAGTCATCAGGCCACTGCCCTCTCCCCAGGCAGGGATGCCACCCTCCTAACCTTGATATTCTTGGTGGCCTCAAAGCCATCAAGCTGGTTGAGGAGCTCCAGCATTGTGCGCTGCACCTCGCTGTCCCCGCCAGAGCCCCCCTCCAGGCGGGAGGAGCCGATAGAGTCGATCTCGTCCATGAAGATGATGGAGGGCGCATGTTCCCGGGCCATCACAAACAGCTCCCGCACCATGCGGGCACCTGCCAAGGGAGCAGAGAGGGCTGAGCCCTGGCACCGCACACAGCTCAGCGCTCCGCACTCCCAGCTGCCCTGGACACCACGCAAGAGGCCAGTCCCGAGGCCACGCAGCACCGCGAACCCTCGCTGGGGCTCCGGCACAAGCAGCCACCTCCCCCCAGCTCCCTTTTACCTTCACCAATGAACTTCTGCACCAGCTCGGAGCCCGAGACGCGGATGAATGTGCAGTCCGTGTGGTGGGCCACAGCCCTGGCCAGCAAGGTCTTGCCTGTGCCAGGGGGTCCGTAGAGCAGCACGCCCTGGAACAGCCACGTGGACACCTCAGCACCCCTGTCCCTGCCTGCACAAGCAGTCACAGCCCAACAGAAAACATGGGGACGCTCCCAGGGGTGACACAGGCAGCATCGCAGTGGTACCACGGAACCCCAAACTGCACACCCACTGCAGACACACAGCAGCAGCACTTGCCTTTGGCTGGGCGATCCCCAGCGCCTCGAAGAGCTCAGGGTGCTTGACTGGCAGCTCGATCACTTCCTTGATCTCCTTTATCTGCTTGTCCAAACCCCCAATCATCTCATAAGTGGAATCTGGAACCTTCTCCACCATCATGAGGGACACAAGAGGGTCCACTTTGTTGGGCAGGATCTTGTGCAGCGTGTAGCTGTCATTGCGCAGGGCCACACGGCAGTTTGGGGTCACCTGTGGCGAGAGCAGAAGGAGCTCAGCAGCCCTGCAGCAGCGAAGGGGGCAGGCAGCTCCAGGCTGCCCCCAGGGAGCAGCCACCTCTCCTCCCACAGCCCCAAGACACTCACATCGTTGATGTCGATGTTCTTGTCCACATCCACCACAAACTTCCCCTCCGGGTGCACCTGAAAAGGTGGCAGTTGCCACCACGACAGTTATTTGTCTGAGAAGTCCCATTGCATGCCCAATATCCACACCAGCTGCTCGGAGCAGAAGGAGCCAGAGAGCTCAGCCACCGCCAAACATGCTGCGGCCCCTCCTGTCCATCAGAAGTCCTAAAGCTGTTGCCTCCCACCAGCCTCAGGCCCAGGAGAGCTGCCCCAATATGTTCCTCTGGAGAAAGAGCTCTCACTTCACATCTTTTAGTTGTTACGTCCCTCCAGGGCTCACGCTCACATTCACTCCCAGCCCATGGGGTCAAACAGGTCTGTCGGATCCCACCATGCTCACCCCTGCTCTGCCCCAGCCCCGGTTGCCCACAGGACAGCTCAGCCTTGTACCTTGACAAGGACTTTCTTCTTGTCCATGGCTCTCACCACTTCTCCCACGTAGGAGCCCTGCTCCTGCAGCAGCTGCAGCTCCTCCCGCAGCAGGCGCACTGCAGACAGGAAGATGTCAGCACCAGCCACAGGCACCCCCCTGACCCCCTGCCCACAACAAAAAGGCAGCACATGCCACAGTGGCTGGCAACTGGATCAGGAGCCACCAGACCAGCCCCAGAGCCCCAGGTGAGAAAGATGAGAGCAGCTGAGCTGTACCCTTAGCATTCAACTCATTTCTCTGTGCTTGTAGGCGCCGCAGATTCTGGCTCTTCTCGTTCACGATGAGCTGTTGAAAGAAAAGCTTTGCTGAGTCCTCAGCATCCCATATAGCACCCACAGTAACGCAGAATGGGATCCAGCACAATGGCCTTTGTCTTGGGACAGGGACTTGGAAGGGGGCCAGCCCCTTCCAGCAGGACACAGCCAGCCAAAGCCCACTGGCAAGGGCTGGGCAACACCTCAAGCACACGCAGCAGCGCTGGCAGCTCATAGGACCAAGCCTCATCTCATACATCCCCACCACCCAAAAGCTAGGTCCCACTTGTTGAATCCATTCTGGAGCAGCGCCTCCTCCTTGAGCCTCAGAACAGGGCGCCCAGAGCACAGAGAAGGCTGCAGGTGCTCTGGAGGCAAGCACAAGTATAGGGACATGGCCACACAATCCCGGCCGCAACCACAGCAATGCTGTTCTGGGGCAGGCCAGCTGGCCGTCTCCTGGACAGCCAGCACCAGCTCACCTGCAGCTCTTCAATCTTGGACAGGTAGTACTGCCGGAGCCCTGTGCCACCCTTCCCATCATCCATCTCCATCTGCGAGAAAGCAGAGCTCAGCAGCACCAGCCTTAGCCCCAAGAGCCGCCCATTCCACCCGGGCCGATGAAAACAACCCCTACCCCCAGCCAGCCTCCGTACAGCCCCTCTGCTCCCCATCTCCCCCCTCCAACCTACCCGGGTCGGGTCCTGGGTCCCTAATTTCCTTCCCACCCACCTGGGCCGGTGCCCAAGAGCAGCCCCCGTTTCCCCGCGAGTCTCATCACCCCCCATCCACACACCCTGTGTCCCCCCACCCCCTCCCGCAGCCCCGCACCGCACCCCCCAAAGCCCGCCCCAGGCCCCGCTCGGCCCCCGCCCTCTCAGGAAGCCTGAGGCGAGACCCGCCGAGTCACGGTGCCACCAGGCCTCGGCCGGCCCCGGGCCCAGCAGCGCCCCGCGGCAGCACGGCGCGCCCCGAGCACCCCGCGACCAGCGGCCGCACCCCGCTCCAGCCCGACCGCACCTGCTCGGGCCCGTCCACCGCCATCTTCTCCGCCGGCATCGGGACCCCGGCGGCGCTCCTGCCGGCACTAAAGATGGCCACCGCCCTCCTTCCGCCCCCTGCGCGCCGGGCTGATGACGTCACTTCCTCTCCGCGCCGCCACACGGGCGCCGCATGGCCTCGTTAGCGCGCATGCGCAGTGGCGGCGCCGGCGGGCGGGAAACCCATGCGCAGTGATGGCTCGCTCCGGTCGCGGCCTTGCCGCCATCTTCATACGGTCAAAGGAGGATGTCTCCGTGTGGCGAAGTGCCGGAGGCACAAAGACAGGTCGCAGGTGTGCCTCCGAGGGGACGCGTTGTCGTTATTGCTACCGTTATCGTTATCGTTCCTCTTTTTCCCTCCCGCGCCCGCCCGCCCGCCTGGTCGCGGTGTCGGGGGCGCGTCACTCCCAAGATGGCGGCGGGAGCGGAAGCGGAAGTCGGGCGGCCCGCGCGGGGTGCGCCGGGACGGCGGCGAGGGCACGCGGCGGCGGCGGGGGAGGTGGGGAAGGGGTCGGGACCCGGCTTGGGAGGCTGTGGGGGCACACAGCGGGGCTGGGGTGCGCCGGGGGGGGGGGGGGGCACCAGGGTGCGGGTAGTCCTCGGGGGGGCACGGAGGCTGGGGTAGGCTTTGGGGGGACATGGGGGCTGGAGTAGGCTGGGCACCGGTGTGCATATAGGCCTCGGGGAGCCACGGGGGCGGGCGTAGGCCTCGGAGGAGATACGGGGGAGCACTGAGGCAACGCTAGTGTTCACCTGGGGCGGTCACAGGGGGACACCGGCCCATCCCTCTCCTCTGCCCTGGGCTTACCACATCTGTTTCTCTCTCCCAGGTCCGTGCTGGTGGCTGACAGCAGGTCCTGACCCTGCGGAGGGCCTCACCCGGCACCACCATGGGCAAGAAAAGCAAACTGGGCAAGAGCCGGAGGGACAAGTTCTACCACTTGGCCAAGGAGACGGGTGAGGGGCCTGCCCGCTCGCTGAGAGGCACGAGGACTGCAGCCTGGTAAACTATAACACCAGCAGTCCCTAACCCACGGCCCTTGCTCCCACAGGCTTTCGCTCTCGCTCCTCCTTCAAGCTTCTCCAGCTCAATAGGAAGTTCCAGTTCCTGCAGAAGGCCCGAGCACTGCTGGACCTGTGTGCAGCCCCCGGCGGGTGGTGAGTGGTGTCAGGGTCTCAGGTCACAGCCCAGCCCTGCAGGTACCCAGGGGCACTGTAACAAAGCACCTTGTGTGGTTTTTGTTGTTGTGTCTCTGTCTTTGATGCCAAAGCTGATCCTAAACCCTTGGCAGCGCAGTTCAAGGCTGGGGGCTCTCCTGGCATCCTGCTGTAGCTTTGCTCCTCTCTGTTCTTTTTAGGCTGCAGGTGGCTTCTAAATTCATGCCAGTTTCCAGCTTGATCATTGGTGAGTGATGAGGCCTGGCAGGAGTGGACTGGGGTTAGGGACCTCCACTGCAGGCCCAAAGAAAGGAGATCCTGGACTGGGGGTCCTGGTAGGAGTAGAGGGTGGGTGGGAAAGTCATATGGGATAGGCTGGAGCCCAGTTTTGAGGGACTGTGATGTTCATATCTCTTCCTTACACCAGGGGTGGACTTGGTGCCCATCAAGCCCATTCCCAACGTGGTGACACTGCAGGAGGACATCACTACTGAGAAGTGTCGCCAGGTACAAACCTCCCCTCTCTGCCTTGAGTGTCACATCCCAATCATGGTCTCAGCAGATCCATCTGTGATGGGAGTGGGCGGGTGTTTGCTACGGGGTAGGATGGAGGCAGGGGGCTGAGCTGACGTGTACACGGGGTGCTGCCTGTTGGTTCTTGCAGAGGGGTTAGTGGGACAAATGCATGTCCCCATCCTTCAGGCCCTGCGTAAGGAGCTGCAGACATGGAAGGTGGATGTGGTGCTGAACGATGGAGCACCCAATGTAGGAGCCAGCTGGGTGCATGACGCCTACTCCCAAGGTGAGCCATGCCCGGGGCTGGTGTGTGGCCTGGCATGGTCTGGGGGGGTACGAGGGCATGTCTCATACCCCAGCAGGGCAGGGTGGCAGTGGTGTGTGCTGTGGGGCAGGGAGCTGGGCGGTGGGGACAGTTGACAACTGCTGACTGTTTTTCTCCCGTGCTCCAGCCAACCTGACCCTCATGGCCCTGCGTCTGGCCTGTGAATTCCTCTGCAAGGGCGGCTGGTTCATCACCAAGGTTTTTCGTTCCCGGGACTACCAACCACTCCTCTGGATCTTCCAGCAGTTCTTCCAAAAGGTCCAGGCCACCAAGCCCCAAGCCTCCCGCAACGAGTCCGCTGAGATCTTTGTGGTGTGCCAGGGTGAGCAGCCAGGGGGACCTGCAGCCACTGGAATGGGACTGGGAAATACCGGCTGATAACTCTGATTTCTCCATCCCAGGTTATCAGGCTCCAGACAAAATTGACAGCAAATTTTTTGATCCAAAATACGCTTTCAAGGATGTGGAGGTTCAGACTAAGTCTGTTAGTGAGCTGGTCAGCAAAAAGAAACCAAAGGTATGAACAAGGTCAAATACACAAATGGGACTGGAGCCAAGGAGATTGTAATAAGCAAAATTGCTCAGGAAAATGGAAGATCTGGGGATGCAAAGTGGTGGAAGAGCCAGTTAGAAGGCAGTACAGTAATGGGGAAACAATGACACAAGTTTTGAGGCTCAGGGTGGATCAGCAAAAGCCTCCCTACAATGGTTTACCACTGGGCTTGCATCTCTGCGAGGTACTTTTAGGACATAGGACAGTAAAGGCCATGTCAGGTGGCTTCAGCTGGGCAGGGAGCTGACACAGACCTCTATTGTCATTTCTTGGAGTCCGAGGTGGTACTGGGAGATGCCATGGAGCTGGCAGGTTGGGGCTGGTAACTTGCCCATGTCCCTAAGTCATGTAGGCACATCTAGGTGGACGTTGCACCAGGATATAAGTTACATGACATCATTCATCCTTTAGGGATGGTTGAAGCTGGTCGTATGTGCTTTCCTATCGCTGATACAGCTCCTTTCTCCTGTAGGCAGAAGGCTACGCAGATGGCGACATGACCCTCTACCACCGCTTCACCCTGATGGACTTCCTCAAGGCTCCCAACCCCGTGGACTTCCTCTCCAAGGCCAACGAGGTGAATGCCTGAAGCGAGGGGGGGGGCTTGGTGCCCCTGAGGTGTCCCCAGGAGCACAGAGCAATGAAAAGAGGGAGCTGGGTGCCCCAGCAATGGCCCCGTTTCTGTTCTTGTGGAGGCGGGGCAGGACAGGAGCTGTGGCTCAGGCATAACAGCCCTTTCCCTCTGCTCTTTCCAGATCACGCTGGGGGACGGTGAGCTGGAGAACCACAGCTCTACCACAGAGGAGCTGCGTCAGTGCTGCAAGGACATCCGGGTGCTGGGACGCAAAGAGCTCAGGTACTGGGGGAAACTGGGACAGGGCGTTATGCTGGGCCCAGTGGGTGTCTCATAACGGTCTGCCTTCCTGCACAGAGCCCTGCTGAACTGGAGGACAAAATTGCGGCGTTTTTTGGCGAAAAAGCTGAAAGAGCAGGCAAAGGAGCTGGACATCAAGTAGGAACACCAGGGCTGCCCCAGAGCACCAATGTGGTGGGATGGGCCTGCCACCAGGAGAGACGGTCTGAGCTCCTTCCTTTTGGCAGCCTGAGTTCTGGAGAGGAGGAGGAAGGCAAAGAGGAGGAGAAGAAGGAGAAGAAGACATTGCCAAGAGCTACAGCTGATGAGGTGGTGAAAGAGGAAGAGGAGGAGGTGGAGCTGGCGTTGGCGGAGATGAAGGCCAAGGAGCTGGCAGAGTTAAAGAGGTAAAAAAAGTCTCATGTGAAGAGAGATGGGGAAGCAGCAGGGCACAGGGGGGCTCCAGCAATGTGGACAGAGGGTACTAGTGTCAGAAGCTGTCCCTGTGTTGGCAGTGGGTGTGGTTTGTGGGTCTGGGGTCCTCAGGGTCGCCTGCTCCTCCAAGCAGGTGAAGCATCTATTCCAAGCTGGCGTGGGCCTCCTTTGTCCCTGGATAGGGGACCGCTCACAGAGGGATGACAGGGTGGCAGAGGCTGGGCCACTGGGATGTGTCTGTGTGGGGAGGGAGGCAATGTAGCCTCATTCCTTTGCCTCCTTCTCTAGAAAGAAGAAGAAGATCCTGAAGGAACAGCGGAAGCAGCGTGAGCGTGTAGAGCTGAAGATGGACCTCCCTGGTGTCTCCATCGCTGATGATGGTGACACCAGCATGTTCTCTCTCCAGACTATCCACAGGACGCCGGTGCGTGGGACAGGGGGAGGCCAGGCTCCCAGAGTCGTCAGGACTGGGACAGTGGTGGCCACATGGCTGACAGATGTAGCTTGTGACTCGTCTTACTTGCCTTGCAGCTGCTGAATGAGGTGACCCGGGGGGATATGGCATCAGCAGATGCTCTCTTGGAGATAGGACCTGCGGACGATGACATTTATATCTCGGATCACGAAGGAGAGGATGATGTGTCCCTGGCCAGTGATCTGGACCCAGAGGAGCTGCTTGAGATAGAGGCCCGTCAGCGCCGGCTGGAGCAGGAAAGGCGAGAGCAAGGTGCAAAGAGGTGAGAGCTGGGAGAGGCCTTCCTGGGACAGAGCCTTCCCTTGGAGCAGCTCCAGAGCCCAGCAGTGGGTACACCCCGTCCTGGCTGGGGGGCACTGATCCTGCAGCTGTTTGTCACAGGGTGAAGTTTAAACAGAAGGAAGAGGAGGAGGAAGGTGCGGAAGAGGAGAATCCCCTGCTGGTGCCCCTGGAAGAGAAGTCAGTGCTGGAGGAACGGCAGACCAGCCTGTGGTTTGGGAAGGTGAGTCCCGCTGGGCCGAAGTGACAGGGTAGCCACAGCCCTAGCAGCTCCCCGGGTCTGCCCTGTGTCCCCTGACCCACTGCTCCCCATCCCCAGGATGCGTTTGCCGGCATCGAGGATGATGCGGATGAAGATCTGGAGCTGGGGCAGTCGCAGATGCTGGCTGAGAGACAGCGTGAGTCTCGGAGAGGTTAGTGGGGGCTGCATCACTGCGGGGGGCACAGAGGGACAGCCCCAAGGCCCAGTCTTGAGCACGGGAACAAACCATGACGGGATTGCTGCTCTAAGCAGGACAGGAGATCGACAGAGGTTGTTTCCAGCCTGTAGCATTACATAGTTAACGCGATGGCATTTGTGTGGTGTGGATGTGCTGGTTCTCCAGAGGGACGATCTGCAGTGGGGTCTGCGTCAACCGTTTCTCACCCGGTGATTCCTCTTCCCCAGACAAAGCAACAAGGGAAGGGCAGAAGAAGAAGACGACAGTACCACAGGAAGAAGTTCCAGCTGAGCCCCAGCCTGCTGCAGGTGCAGGACCTGATGTTGGTAAAGTGCAGGATGAGCAGAGCAGCGATGATGACAGCAGCAGCGATGAGGAGAGGTGAGGGCTGAGGTAGGGGTGGCCTGGCTGTTCTCCCCCAGCTCCGCAGTCCTGGAGAGCTGGGATGCGAGGACCCCAGCCCTAACCACTCTCCATAGGCCACTGACACCGGTGCGGAGGAAGCAGGGCCGTGTCGAGCCGTGTGGCTTCGAGGTGGTGCCCATTGAGAACCCAGGTGAGGTGGCGGTGCTGTCTGGACCCATGTGAGTCCCTCTTTAGGGACAGGAGGCAGGGACAGACTCTGCTTATGTGGGCTGGCAGGGCCGATTACAGGTAGATAATGTGTCTGTATGCTGCAGTGAAGAGAGCCCGTGTGCTGGACGCAGAGGGCCTGGCGCTCGGCTCTGTCATCGCCACCTCCAAAAAGGCCAGGAGGGACCTGATCGATGACTCCTTCAACAGGTACTTGCAACTGTGGGTGCTGGAGGCGGAGCAGTGTTCGGTCTCCCAACGGGAGACAGGTCATAGGGGTGGCAGATGTGTTGGTGTGGGGACTCCGTGTCCCGCTCACAACTCACCCAAGTGTCGTCCCCCCGCCCCCCCCAGGTATTCCTTCAATGAGGATGAGGGAGAGCTGCCAGAGTGGTTCACAGAGGAGGAGAAGCAGCACCGGCGCAAGCAGATACCCGTAGACCGGCAGACGGTTGAGGCGTATCGGCAGCGCTGGCGTGAAATCAATGCCCGCCCCATCAAGAAAGTGGCAGAGGCCAAGGCCCGCAAGAAGCGGCGGGTGAGTGGGGTGTGGACCTGAACAGGAGCTCTGTTCCCCCTCCCAGCTACTCCGTCCCTCTTCTCATCCCGCTTGTCCCTCACCCTTGTCCCCAGATGCTGAAGAAGATGGAGCGGATGAAGAAGAAAGCAGAGGCCGTGGTGAGCACGGTGGATATCTCAGAGCGGGAGAAGGTGGCCCAGCTGCGGCGGTGAGTGCTGAAGCTGAGATCCAGATCCTTCATGTTGTGCTGGGCGGGTTCACGATGCCTTGTCCCTGCAGCCGCAGCACAGGGACAGCTCCTGTGCGTAACCTGGCAGGGCTGGCGGAGGCTGGGCTGGATCTGGGTGTAGGCTGAGGGGTGGCAGAGCAGGCAGGGGAGCCCCAACTTGGTGGGGCCCAATATTGGCTTTTGGCTACATCCCAAAACCACGTGCTGGAGCTGGGCTGGGGCGCTGGAGTCTCTGTTTCACCTTTTGCCGTTCTCCCACAGCATCTACAAGAAGGCTGGGCTGGCCAAGGAGAAGCGGCAGGTCACCTACTTGGTGGCTAAGAAAGGTGTAGGACCCCGGGTGCGCCGTCCTCCTGGCGTCAAGGGCCAGTTCAAGGTCGTCGACAGCCGCCTGAAGAAGGACGTGAGGGCACAGAAGCGCAAAGAGCAGAAGAAAAAACGCCATAAGTGATGTGGGACCGCCTCCATCCTCAGC
Organism: Falco peregrinus; assembly: GCF_023634155.1. NCBI lineage: Eukaryota > Metazoa > Chordata > Aves > Falconiformes > Falconidae > Falco > Falco peregrinus. The sequence continues at coordinate 4,292,846 of NC_073738.1, read as the reverse complement.
AAGGGACTTGGCTTGGGGCAGGGCTGGCTCCTGTCTTCCCACTGCAGCCTCGGGAGCGGCCAGCTTGCCCAGCCATTCTTGCCCCATTGTGGGGACAGGGCTGTGACCTGACCACACGTTCCTGTTAGTCCGTGCCTTCATGTGACATTGCCTCCTGTCCTCCGGTGGGTCAAGGAGGGTTTATATCTGGCCACATCTCCAGGTCTCGCTGTTGCTGGCTCTGCTGGGAGACTCTGGGCCCTGTGGAGATGGCTCAAGCATCCACACCAGCCCTCGCTGTCTCCAGAGAGGTTGTGGCTCAGGGGTATGGCTCCCTGGGCCATATTTGTCACCGAGGGCACAGGACAACCGGTGCCAGCAGCATTAAACCCTGGTCTGAGGCTGCAGCAGGATGTGTCCTGCGTCTTGGCGAGGTGAGGGCCCTGCACTGTGCGCTGCCCCGTCCCTCATACACCAAGAGGGGACCGTCGGGTGGGTGAGTTCTGCCTCGGGGGAACCCACCTGGGTTTGTCTGGCAAAGAAGCTGAGCAGCGACTGACTCACCTGGCAGCCAGCCGGCCTGACCGACACAGTCCGCAGCAGCCCCCCATCCCAGCCCCCCGCCCCAGTCCCCCTCCCCCTCTGGGTACCATGAGTTTAGGAAAACAGAGACCCCAAGAGAAAAGATCCACTTCGAGCAAATGTATTTATTTAAACCCTGGGGAGGGGACGGTGGCTTCTCTCTGTCAACAAGCACCTGAATCTGTTTTGATGGTGTGTCCCCAGGTCCCTCTTGGTGACAGTGGCACCATTTTCATGCCAAGGAGGGGACCGGGGTGGCACCTTGAGTCCCAGAGAGAACAAGATGGGGTGAGTGGCGGTGGAGATTTGCTGGGGAAGGGACAGTTGGTCTGGCAGGAGGGAGGAGGTCTTGGTCACACTCGGGCACGCTGAGGAGTGGAGAGGCCAGGCCTGGTGCCCCAGAGCTCCCTCGGGGCGCCCCGTAAAGCTGCCGCTGCTCAAGTGACGACAAAATATCAGTGGCAGGGACTTGCAGAGCAGTCAGTGGGGTCAGCCCCTCGGCCGTGGCTCCCTTGGGTCCTGCTGGGGTGGGGGCTGTGCTGCAGGGGGAAGTGGCTGAGTCTGGAGCGAGCCATGCTGTGCTGGGTGCGGCGGTGCTGTGAGCACCTCTGGGCCGTGTTCTGGCCCCGTGGAGGGTCAGGGTTGTGGCCAGGGTGGGAGCAGAGACTGTTGGCCGTCCTGGTCCTCGGTGGCTGAGGGAGGTGGAGTGAGCAGAGGGACCAGCTGCTAGGCTTCAGGCTGTGCTAGAAGTTTCCCTGCTCCTGACCGTCAGCCACTTCAAAATCAAATCCAGGCATGCCATGAGAAGAGCGCCCCTCTGTGCCACTCTGCACCCCCAGCCCCTCTCGGCTGCCCCTGTCCCTCCAGCTGAGCTCCATCCCTCGGAGCATAGTGTCTCTTCCCCTGTGTGACCCCAAACCCATGGCTGGGAACCTCCATAAGGTGCTCGGGAGGAAGGCCAGGACTGCGGGGGAGCCTGAGCCCCCTCAAAGAGGCACAGCTGCTCTCTGAACCCCACAACCTGTGTGCTGGGTCCTCCCTGACCTCTAGCCCCTCAAGCTTCAGCCAGCAAGTCCAGATCAATCAACCCAGGGCTCTTGGCTGGGCTCCTCCATCCCCACTCCCTGCCCTCCTTCCCCTGGGTCCAGGGGCTCAGCACAGCCCAGGTTGGCCCTGAAGGGTCGGGGGGGGGGTCCCCATCGGGGTCCCAACGGTGGGTGACCCGTCTGCCTTGTCCCCTACCTGAGCTGCAGGGCGCACTGTAGGCAGCATCCGTGCGGTCACCTGGAACAGGAAGGATGGTGAGCAGCAGGCTCAGGCTGAGCCGTTCTGTTAACGAGCTTTGGCTCGTCAATGTGAACTGGAAGCTCAGCCGGACCCGCGCTGAGGCACTGCGGTTGGACGGGAAGGGCTGGCAGTGAGGCCGGGCACCGCGGGGCCACGTCCCCAGCAGGGCTCACCCGTCTCGTAGTAGTCATACAGCGTCACGGTGGCTGGCTGGAGGTTCTTCACCGGGAAGTCCTGTGTGGCGGCGAAGGCAAAGGTCTCCTCCTCCTTGGTCAGCTGCGGAGATGACCCAAGGGTGAGGTGCAGCCATCCGCCACGGGGAAGCACCCCCACGCCCCAGCACGTGGGGTCCTGCTCCTGTCCCTGCGCCCCATCTCACCTGGTCCAGGTAAATCGTCACCTGGTTGGGCTGCACCTCCACCTTCTTCACCAGGTTCTGCCTCTTCAGCTGGAGGAACACAGCTCAGGATGGGCAACAGCCACTCCGGTGGGTGCCCTGCTGGGGCAGAGGGGGTCCTGGGGGCAATGGGAGCTTCTCACCTCCACCACAGAGCTCTTGTCCGGGATGTAGCCAGACGGCAGCTTGGCCTCGATGACAACCATGTTGGTGGCAGGACGCTCCCCAGCGTACCTGCAAGGGCAGAACCCCGGGGTGGGTTGGGGTCTGCCCTTGCTCCTTGGTGGCCCCCGGCCCCCCCAGACGTGGGGGGCAGCTGCAGCTCCTACCGTGCCCGGAGGAGGAGGTGGAAGCGGGCCCTGGCGTCCCCCGTGCACTGCCCAGGCTCCGTCTCCACGTGGAGGTCAAACGTGCCGGTGCTCGGAGGGGGTGGCACGTTATAGCGCAGGGTCACCTGGGGTGACGAGAGAGTTCGAGCCACCCAGCGGGCACTGCAGGGGGCCAGGGACCCCAGGCTGTACCAACCTGTACCAGGGCACAGCCCTGCCCGCGGGCTCGCACCCCGTACATCCCCGGCAGCTCGTGCAGAGCCGCCCGCTGCAGCACCAGCCGGTTGTCGTTGTGCAGGACAAAGTCCTGTGTGGTGCCCGTGGGGGATGTCACCGTCACCGTGAAGTCCCCGTTGTTGCCATATGTCAGGGCAGCATACTTGGCCAGGGCTTGCAGGGCCACCACGGTGTCCTGGGCATGGAGAAAGCACCGAGCCAGGGTCACCCCTCGCTGCCGATCCAGGGAGAGGGGGATGCTTTGGAGCAGCTCCGAGGACCCTGGTGTTGGTACCTGCGTGGAGGTGAAGCCCCCGTGGGGGTTTTGCTGCTTGCTGAGCCAGCAGACAATTTGGGAAGCAGTCCCCAGGTCGGCAGAGGACACTTGGGGCTGGGAGAGGTAGGCCAGCAGGACGTAGGCAGTCATCTCCACTTCTGCCGGAGCGGCGGCAGCCCAGGAGTCAGAGGGAGTCAGAGCCTTCCCCTTTCTCTGCCAGTGGAGCTGCCCCTCTGGGAGAGAAGGGGGTGGGAGCTCAGCCCCCTGCTCCTGGGGTTCCCAGGGTGGGCTGGGGTGGCCCAGGCAGAGGATGGCACTGCCCGGAGGTACCACCGCCTGCACTGGGTGGTACCTGTGCTGGTGCTGTGCTGGGCCAGGCTCCGCAGCTGGGCTTGCTGCTGCTCCCAGCGCCCTGCCAGCCCAAAGACGTAGGCGAGCAGTGCCTGCGTGTAGGGGTTGTCCGTGGCCGAAGCCTCCAGGCACTGCAGGGCTGAGCTTACCTTTGGGTCCTGGCAGGGAGCAGAGTCAGGAGCCAGCCCACGGGCACAGGAATCACTCAGAGACCCCAGTGAGACTAGTTGCGCCCAGGTCAGGCTAGAAGGTGGCCTGGAACAGCCGGACTCCCTGCCCCACCATCCATCCCCAGCCACTCCAGGGAAGATGGGGTCATCCTCACCGTTGGGGACAGCCCCAGCTCCAGCATCGCAGCAGTGACATAAGCTGACAATGAGAGTTCATCCGAGACGCCACCCTGCAAAGGGGACAGCAGGACACGGGTCTGGCCAAGGTGTGCCACTGGCACAGGGACCCCTCCTCTGCCTAGACCACGTGCTGGTGACATGCTGGGGTCAGCCCAGCTCTGGCCGTGTGTCCCCATCTCCCACCCCAGCCCACCCACCCACCTGCAGGGCGTTGTTGAAGAGCTTTCCCACGCTGCGGAAGCAACCTGTCTGCTGCTGCTGCTGCTTCTGCAGCCAGCGCAGCGCATCCGTGATGTGCCGCTCCTCGATGGCCACGTAGGCTCTGGCTTGCCCGAAGGACTTGAGGACAAACGCCGTCAGCCTACGAGCCAGAGACATCAGAGGGATGGGAGACCCAGGCTGGGGTGTGCTCGGTGGCAGGGGGAGCCCTGAGGTGGCCGGTCCCTGGAGGGACGCTGCTGCAGAGCCTGCCCGAGCCCCCTGGGGTCCCTCACCACGTATTGCCCGTGGAATCGCTCTTCCCGAAGGCGCTGTAAGAGCCGTCGTCGTGTTTGTAGAGCAGCTCTCGCTGGTACCCTGTGGGGAGGAGATAGGGATGAGTCTTTACAGCCCCAGGGGACCTAGAGACAGCCCAGACCCCCCACCCCGGGGTGCAGGTGGAAAACGGGGAGAGGCAATGTCGGGCGGTGGGGTCCCTCCGCGGCGAGGCAGGGTGGGATGGGGAGGGGCCCAGGGGTGCTCACCGCTCTGCAGGAAGCCCTGCGCCTTGGCGCGGATCTCGGGGAGCAGCTGCCCGCTCTTCTCCAGGTACTGCTGGATGTAGATGTTGGGGGCGAAGCGAACCATGTTCTGCTCCCCGCAGCCGTAGGGCATGGCCAGGAGGCGGTCCAGGTTCTGCAGAGCGTTGCCCATGATGTCACCTGTCCCAGGGGGACATGGGGAGCACCATCATCAGCTGCGCCCCCCCTACTACCTACCCTGTATCCCCTTCCATCTCAGCTCCAGGTGGTCTCACCTCCCGCTGAGCTTGGGTCCTGGAGCTCTGCACCCTCCCCGGCCCAGGTAGTCCCTGGGCCCCCACCGGTCCCTTACCCATCACGGTGACGTGGGCTCGCTGGGAGCCCTCTAAGATGTTTTCAGGAACCTCCAGGGAGATTTCTTCAGTGACTGTGGGGATGGAGGGTGATGACAGTGGAGATGCCCAGCTCCTCCTGGTGTGGCCCCACAGCACCCTTGCCCACCCCCTTCCTGCTCCAACCTTCCTTGGGCTCAAGGCTGAGTTGCAGCATCTCAGCCAGAAGCCCCCAAGGACGCTGGTCCTTGGTTTCTCTGGCTTGGTGGCCCTCACGGCCAGTGGCCAAGCATCCCTGCACCATGTCCCCACAGCACTGCCGGCCACCCCCAGCTGGTCCTACCTTCCTGGCAGAGCAGGGAGCTGTGTGCCTTCTCCACCAGGATTCCTCCAGGCTGTGAGGAAGCAGCATCAGAGTTGGTCAGAAGGGACCAGGTCTGTGTCCCTGTTCCCCAGGGTCATGCCTGCAGCCTGGGCTTGGGGCTGGGTGCTGTTCCACTCCTGGTCCTCCCACTGCAGCCCAAGGGCTGCTCGGACCCTGTCCTCAAACCTGTCCCACTTTCCTCCTCCGTAACCCATCTGACCTGCACCAGCAAGGGCTTTATCACGGTGTCCATGCGCCCCTGGGCTGGCACCACGGGCACCTCGTTGCCACAGAGCTCCTTGGAGCTGAGTGCCTCGGTGCTGATGGTGATGTTCACGTCCCCTGTAGATGCAAACGGGACAGTTAGTCCCCACGGAGTCCCCAGCTCACACCACAGCCCCATGGGCTTGCATCAGCCCTGGGGCTTTGTGTGGGGCTGGCTGGATCAGGACGGGGGTCACCAGGTTGAGGAGCAGTGCTGGGAGGCAATGGGGAGGGTAAAAGTGGAGTGGAGGAGAGCTTCCCAGGTGACACTGCATTTGCTCCCATCCTCTCTGCCCACCCCCTCCTCCAGGAGGGTCCCCAAGCAGCAGAGCAAGGGGGTCCCCTTCATGACCCTGGTGCTCCATACCCAGGCTGGTGGCTCGCACGCCCCATCGGAAGGTCCTCGCCTCATCTGCGCAGATACAACCACTGTACACCTCGTCCGTGACTGCTGACACCTCCAGCTCTGCCGACTCTGCCAGTGTCACCTGAACCTGCCAGACCATGGCCACGGCTCCATCAGCCCCCGCCAGACCCCAGACCCAGGACCCCCTCCCCGGCCCCGCTCACCCGCAGGCACTGCCGCAGGTAGTTGAAGACGGTGGCCACGAGGGTGAAGGCTTCATGGCGGACCACAGCGTAGGGCAGCGCCAGCTCCACAAAGAAGGGCTTGAAAACCATGAGGGTGGTGGCAGGGGCCAGCCCCAAGCCCAGCGGGGATGTGCAGAACATCCCAGCTTCCCACTGGGTGATGGCATCGGGCACCGTCACAGTCACCTCTGCAGAGCCCACCTCCCTACGGGATGGAGAACATCAAGAGGCCACCCCACCACGTTCACCCACAGGTCATGTCATCCCCAGCTAGGCTGGTTCACTGCCTTTGGGAGAAGGAGCCATCCTGAGGTCCCCAACCTCCCTCCATGCAGAAAGGGAGGTGGGGAGAGGACCAGGTCCATGAGGATCATCCTCACTCACCCCACAGGGACCAGGTCCCACAGCCACGTCTCTGGGAAATATGTCCGGGGTGCTGGTGGCTCTTCCTGGACAGAGTTGACTGGGGTAGAAATGTACATTACTTCTGGGGTAGTCCGAAAAGAGGTGACACGGATATCTAAGTCACCTGGAAAAGGCAGAGCAGAAATTAGGTCCACAGCCATCAGCATCTCAGCTGGACTTTGCCTCCAGGCAGCACAAAGTTGGCCAAAATCCTTTCCAATCCTCTCCAGTCCCTTCGATGCCGAGTGTATTTTCAGGAGGGCTCTAAATCCCCCCGAGGACATGGGAGCCAGGACTGGGCACCAGTTCTTTGCTCTTTCCTCCCCAAAGGGCTCAGTGGAGCGAGCAACCTGAGGGCTGTGCTGACCTAGGGGACCGTGGGAACCTGCCCTCCCAGGCAAGCCGAGCCTCTCTTTGCACGCACGGCTGGTGTTGGCATTGGTGAAAAGTTTCAGTGCCGCGTTCTGTGAAAAAGAAAAGAGGTTGTCCACCTCTGAAACCCAGCAGGAGGAACATCCCCATCCCAGCAGTAAATGGCCACAGGGATGCAGAAGACGACAAGTGGAGGTAGACTGAGGTCCATGGGAAAGGGAAAGAACTTTGCCACAAGTGTGGCTTTCCCAGGATGTTGCTGTGCTTTCCCAGCACCCTGAGTGAACCACAACCGGCTTCTGGATGAAGAAGAACCATGTGGCATGGGTGGGCAGGGCCTTTACCTGAAATAACTTGTAGGTGTCCATCTGGGAATGCCTCCAAAACCCGAAAGGCCGCCTTCGAGGGGGAAAGAAGTCTCGCTGCCTTGGTACCCATGGGGGGATGGGAATGGCATAGTCAGGGAAATAGCCCCAGGAAAATGCTGAACAGGATGGTGGGTCCTGAATGCTTCCAGGGTAGTTGAATTCAGGGAGTACTTGGTAGACCTGGGAATAGATACGTGTGCTAGGAACAACACCAGCCAGGCACCTACCCCCTGCCCAGGAGCCACCAAGACACTGAGTCCCCACCGGGGGGTCCAAGCCAACGTCATCTCTTCCCCCCACCATCCCAGGCTGGTCCCTGGGGCTGAAGCAGTGGCCCTGGGCAGTGCCACCACTCACCGCCTTCCCGTTGAGCTCAGCCTCGGGCTTCAAGAGCAGCACGCTGCGGTCCACGGCACGGATGGCACACAGGGACCCTGGGGCAGCCTCCAGCTCCAGCCTCAGCACCGAGCTGGGCAGAGCCCGGTCCTCCGAAAAAGCCATCTTCACCTGGGGAGGGACAGAGGCATCAGGGGGCAAGGGCAGAAGGGGAGCCACCTCTCACGGAGGAGCAGGACCAAGCCACGGACATGGAGGTCCCTTCTAGACAAGGGTAAAATCAGGCGGGTGGGTTTGTGGATCAGGGCATGGGTGAAAGAGACTGTGATACTGCAGCACGTCTGGAGCAGGATGGAGCTCAGGGCATGCAGCTATGGACAAGCCATGGAGCAATTCCCCCAGCTCCAGCAGCCTCCGCTCACCTTGTTGGGGAAGCACTTGGCCACGCTGAGCTCGGTGCTGTCAGCCACCATCTCCCCGTTGGGCAGCACCACGTAGCCCAGCACCTTGGCCGTGGGTGCCAGCTCGGGGCCGATGGGCAGCTCCAGGGAGAAGGAGCCTCTCAGCCCTGCGCCGTGGGAAGGGAGGTGACATGAGGAGCAGGCAGGGAGAGCAAAGCCCTGCACAGCCCATCTGCGCCTCAGGACCTACCAGCCTCTGCAGGCAGCTCTTTCCTGAGGACAGTGGCAATGGTCCCCTTGGCCAGGACCTGCAGAGGAGGAGACGGGAACAATGAAACCGATGCTGAGCGGGGAACCACAATGCCCTGACTGAGGACGGACTGAAGGGTGACAGTGTTAGGATAGATTTTGACCTTGCCCAGCCTCCAGCCCCCCCAGTATCTCCCACTGGCATGCAGGTCCAACAGTGCCAGCAGGCACCTCAAGCGTTGGTCCCACACTTTAACCAGGACAGCTTATCATCTTGTCCTCAGAGATGTGTGTGTAGATGTGGACCTTCACGTCCACCCACCCTAACGCCTGCTGCCCTCCCTCCCCAGGCCAGGGCTCACCAGGAAGATCACATCCAGGCTCTCCAGCTGAGTCCCCAAGGCTTCCTTGCTGAAGATGTAGTCCACCCCAAGCTGCTGGGGCTGGCCACAGGGCAGCTCGCCCGCCAGCCGGTGGATCTGCAGGAAGCTCCTGCTCACCGAAAAGAAGGGGCTGAGGTACATGTCAGCATTTTGGTAGGTGAGTGTCGGGTCATTGTTTGGGGTGTGAGCTGTCTCGTTGACCTGACCCTGAGCAATGGAAGTGGAAATCAGGATGGTGAAACCATCCAGCAGCCCGTGAGGTGCTGGTCCTGGTGCCAGGCATCGCTGGTGCAGGCTTGGAGCGGTGCCCAGCCCTGTACTACTGGAGAAAGCAGCATGGGGACCCTCGAGGGGCGGGAGATGGGTCACTTACATGCAGGGAGACTGTGCCACTCCAACCAGCGGTGTCCAGCTCGAAGGAGGCTCTCCCCGATGCGTCTGTCAGGAAGGTCTGTCTTGTCTGTTTTCCTTGCTGGCTAACGATGAGCAAGAGCTGCTTCTGCGGCAGCGCGGCACTGTCAGCTCCCTTCAGCAGCATCTGCACCACCAGGGGAGGGGAGATGCTCCAGGCTGGGCTGCAGCCGTGGGGCAGAGGGCAGGGGTGGGCGAGCAGGGCTGGGTGTCAGCAGGAGCAGGACTGGGTGCAGCAGGGGAGCCCTGCGGTGTGGGGGGATTCCCCCCCCCCCCCCCCCCATTACCGTCCCGGTGTAGGGGATGCCCAGCTTGTAGAAATCATCAGTGTTTTCAAATGTGACAGTGAAGATTTCAGGTGAAATCTTGAAGCTCTTGGAGTTTTTCAGCTCCAGCCCTGTGGAGAGGGAGTGGGGAGCTGAGGGTGTTGTGGGGACACAAGGCACAGGTCAGCTGCTGCCAGCTCCCCTGTTGGGGTGCAGAAGAGGTCCCGAGACATTTTAGGCTTTCCCTCTGCATCCAGCACATTTTGCACCTCTCAGAAGAAGAGCAAAACCTTTGCGTCATGTTTTAGACCTAAAACCAGGGTGCAGGTGGCTGCAGAGCCTTCAGAAAAGGCTCTTCACCAAAGCACCATGGTGCAGGGTCACCTCAGTGCCAGTGGGCCCAGGAACATCCCTTGGTCTTCTCTTTTTTCTGAAGCCAAGCTGCCAGCAGTCATTTCTAGTGTGACCGAGGTGGTGGGTGAGGGGTTAGCTCGAAGAAGGAAGCCACGCTGCCAGCCTGGTTGAACCCACTGTTCTGCATTGCAAGGACTCAGCTTGCTGCTGGCTGTGGTGTTGCTGGATCTTGGAAAGGCATTTTTACCTCCTGACCGTGTCTCTGGTCAGAATTAGGAGTATTGCCCAGCTGACCTGGCTCACAGCCTCTCCTGGACCTGGTCCTTGCACGTGTGCACCCCTAAATCACAGCGTTGCGTTTGGGCTTCCCTGGAGAAGACCAGTACCCCCATGCCACGAGCATTTGGGTGCATGCAGGGATGGACGCAAAACCACGCACCAGCAGCAGTGCCCATTCCTGAGCAGGAGAACACCACCGTCCCTACCTGTCCCATCCTCCACCAGCGATGCCTGGACTTGACATTGCTTCTCATACATGGAGCTGGTCGGGTTGAAGGCAGTCAACAAAATCTCTGTGGAAAAGCAACCGTTCTTCTCCGTCTGGAGAGAGAGAGGCAACGCCATCAGCCACAGTGCTGGGAAGGGGCTGTCCTGGTGGCACCCACATTCTTGGCTGTGCTCACCTGCCCGCTAACCTCGATGCAGTTCTTTTTCTGGGGGGCACCGTTATGTCTATACCGGAACGTGATGGGCCTGAGGGGCTGGCACAAGGTGGCCTGGACCTTGCCCTGAACGGGCTTCCCGTAGGTGTAGCTGTTGGGTGGAGGGTGGTGAGGATATGCCTGATGGACTGCGTCGTGTCAGATCCCCCCACCCCTTCCCTCCTCCCGGCACAGCTCACCGCCCACAAATCTCTATCTGGAACTTCTCGTCCTTCACCAGCACCACGGCAGGGACATCAATGGTCACCTCAAATTTGGGCAGCACTGATGGAGAAGCAAAAGGAGAGAGGGTTGTTGCTCACAGGACGAGGACAGCGGTGCCTGGGTGGCCAGGGGGACCAAGACATGGTGCCCACAAGGACGTGCCAAGGTGGGCCTCCCACCCTCTGTGCACCTCCCAGTCCCCGTGTACCATATTCCTCCACGCTGAAGGTGTGGGTCTTCCCCTCCGCCTCAATGGTGTAGGTGCCCAGGGCTGGCTCCGTATCCAGTGGGAGGGACAGCTCCACGATGCCCTGACGCGGGGTCACCTTCTGCCACTGCGCAATGCGGTTCCCGCTGGCATCCTGCGCATAGGGACACGCGGTATCGGCACCCCGCAACAGCCCGTGGCAGCATTATGCCTCCTAGCCATGCCGCCTTCCCAAGCCCACACCACCCAGGAGCCTCCCTCCACCTCCCAAACTGACCTTCAGGAACACGAGGGGCAGCTGCAAGGCAAAAAGAAGATGGTTAGAGGAGAAATTCAAAGCCTTCCTGGGGTCTCACCAGGGTAGGGACATCTATGGAGCCATGGATGGAGTAGAGGGAGAGTTATTTGTGGGATGCTGAGAGCTTCCAGCCCTTCAGTTTGCTTTGGGATTGATTTTGAGCCTGTGGGCAGCTCTAGCTGGGATGATGGGAGAGGTGGCATCTCCTAGTGCCTTCGCAAGAAGCCAGCAACCGTTTCATCTGGGAACCTCCCGCACTTCCAGAGACTCAGACGATTGTTCATGGTGCCGGAGACTGAACTCGCCTGTGATCCTGGTACCCGCTGACTTGATGGCTACCAATAGCCTTTCCCCACTTCCCACTCACCATTGCCACATCCCTAACCGAAACTTTAAGTGGGTATGTTCCCATGTCAAACGTGTGATTCTGCTTTCTCTTTCCTTAGCCTGCTGAAGCCTGCGTGAACAACACAGGGCATCCCTGCCCCTGGGGAGCGCAGCCACGCAGGCAGAGCTGGCTGGGGCAGGATTCCCAAGGGGAAAGGCACCGGCTGACTCCCACACCTCTCTCATGGCTTGCCGAGACTGTGGGAGGGCAGTGCGAGGAGCCCTGTCACCTCCCCCCTTCCCCAGCCCTGCTCTCACCTTCTCACTGCTGGGAGTGAAGTCTTTATCCAAAGAGACGATACGAAACTTCACTGGAAAGAGCAAACAGGGATGCAGGAGTGAGTGCATCCGCAGGGAGGGGGGTTCCCCATGGGGAAGGAGGATGGAAATCCACCCTGCGCCCTGCAGTGGGGCACTGACCCCTAAGCAGCACAGCCTCCAGCACTGCCAGCATGTCCTGGCATTGCCCTGGGCCAGTGCTGGGGGTCTCCGTGCATCCCAGGATGAGCCCTGCTATTTCCATGCAGCGCAGGAGCAAGGCTGAGCCTCCTGCATCCCTCTCCCACTACGTCCTTCAGCCCAGAGCAGAGTGGTCCACCTGGCCCCTCCCTCACCTTGCTGTCCAGGCTTGTAGACAGCCTTGTCTGTCTGTATGAAGATCCCAGGCTTCAGGGCTCTCAGCATCACCTTCTTCTTCTTGGAGACATCCAGGGAATCTCCTTGGATTGAGATGTGCAGGTCTACAATTTCCTCCTTCCCTTTGGTAGGGGCTGGAACCTGCCAGGGGGAACACCAGGGTGAGGACAAGGGATATGCCATGGCCAGGATGCTCTGCTCACTCTGAGTACCCCAGAGCACTCCACACCCACAAGGACACCTTCCCCAAGCTAGGATCTGGGAAGAAATGCCCCTCCAACACCCTGCCCTAGTCTGCAGGTCTGCTAACTGGGGGATTATTTTAGCTACTGAATGTCTGGGCTGAGCCTAGAGTCGTTTTGCCTGTGTAGGGGATGAGATCCTACCAACAGATGGGGAAGTCACCCCTGCCTCCAGCCCTGCATGGGACCACAGCCCTGTGCTCATGGGAGCTGGTGGAACCTGCGCTGCATGGAGACAACAGGGTGTCCAGAGCATCCCCCTCCATGCTTACGGCTGTGCGTGGGTGACACTCACAGGGAAGGTAAGGTTCAGGTACAGATGAGGCTCCTGGACCTTCCTCTCCAGCAGAGTGATGTTATGGGTCCTGTCTTCTCTCTGCAGCTGGACAGTCACCTGGACAGGCTCGGAAAGGCCACTGAGATGGACCCACAGCATCGCTGTGTGGGGGTGGTACATCACAGCTGGGGATGTGACCACGTAACTCCTGGCAAGGCGAAGTGCTGACATGAGAGGTGTGGCAACGAGGCACATCCCGGTGCAGACCTCGTGGAGGTCTTGAAGAGCTCCCAGGTGCACAGAAACTGGTTCTGGGGTACAGGGCCACCTCCCCCAGCCTCCCCACTCTGCTTCTGGGCTCCCCTTGGCTTCTCAGCTCAGCAAAGCAGAAGCCCTGCGCACACATCTGCTGCAACTGAGGTTGCACCTGCAACAAACCATCCCAGAGCCACCGGCCCCAGCAGCAGCCCCAGGTGCCATGTCCTCAACGCTCACGGGCAGGGGCAGCCCACCAGCCCGAGCGTTTCCACCCTGGCCAACAATCCCACGCAGGGGAAGGATTAGCTTCCGCTACGTATGACCAAGGAGCCAAGACTAAGCGCCCTCCCCGCAGGCACGGACAGACAGACGGACATGGAGAGGGCTTACGGCACTGCAGACGCCCCAGCTGTGAGGTGCAGGAGAAGGAGCAGCAGGACAGGCAGGGCGGCTGGGGACCTCATGTCTCCAGTGCAAGCAGGCATCGGAGACAGCCACAGCCTCCTTCTCCAGGTGTTGGATTGCCGTAGACCTGCGTCAGCTCTGCTGCAGGAACTGAAACGAGATCTTTGCTTTCCATGCAGTGAGCAAACAAGGGCTGGCAGAGGGATCCAGCGTGGAGCGGCAGATATAGCCAAGGCAATGTTTACCATCTGCCCACAGCTTCCTGGGTTCAAGGCTCTGACGGATTTTTGCAATTTGAGGAAAGGTTCCCGAAGAGGTTCAAAACCAGGGGGCAGGACCCACCTCCACACTGGTTTTCTGGGAAATGAGGGCAGGAGTGGGAATGAGTTCCCCAAATGAAAGCAGGCAGCACATCGTGAGAACAGTCTGTGAGCTGGTGGCGATTTCGCGGAAGGGCTCGTTTCCAGGTATTGCAGATAGAGCCGAGCAGTAGCCATTTGGGCTGGCCACAGGTCTCGGGCTTTTTTTGCCCAGTTTCCTCCAATTTCAGCAAATTTGGGGGCACAGGAGCAGGACGGTGTTGGGCTGCCGTGCCAGCTCCCCTAGCTCTCATTCCTCTGGGTGCCTGGGAACTGAACACTGGCCGGGGCAGGGGCTGAGCCACCTCTTTCTGTCCTGGTGGGAGTTTCAAAACTTAATTCCTTTCAATACCTAAAGGGGCCTTATAAGAAAGATGGGGACAGATTTTTTAGTACGACCTGTAGTGATAGGACAAGGGCTTAAGGGTTTTGAACTGAAAGAGGATAGATATAGATTAGCTATTAGGAAGAAATTCCTCACTGCGAGGGTGCTGAGGCACCGGCGCAGGTTGCCCAGAGGAGCTGTGGCTGCCCCATCCCTGGAAGTGTCCCAGGCCAGGTTGGACGGGGCTTGGAACAACCTGGGCTAGTGGAAGGTGTCCCAGCCCATGGCAGGGGGTTGGACTGGATGATCTTTAAGGTCCCTTCCAACCCAAACCGTTCTGTGAATTTAGGAAAGTTGAGGCAGCTCCACAGCAGCCACAGGCAGTCCTGCATGCGTCCCCTGCTCCGGAGTTTTGCACTCCCCTTCCCTTTGGGGACAGGCAGAGGCACTGCTGGAAGCCACAGATGGGGCTGACCTCTTTCCTGTGGGCTCTGGGATGACCACAGCTGCTGTCCCCATGCCTGCCCTGCTCAGGCTTTGCTGGATTCAGCCCTGTGCTCACCCCCCTGCTCTGCAAGCGCAGCCCCACACAGTGCCAGTGTCTGCAGGAGGCTGGTCCCTTCCACCCCCATGGTCCACCAGCCACCCAGCGTGTGGGCACGGGTCAGTGCCCCAACAGGCATCCCAGGGACAGTTCAATGTGACAAGGAGCTCAGGGTCATCAGCACATGAAGCCTGGCAGGGCATGGGGCAGGATGCAGTGGGGGACGTGAGCAGTGTGGTCAAGGGGAGATCGATTCAGGCGCGGGCAGGAGCTCAGCCTCTCCGGTGGTGCCTGGGGGGCTGCCAAGGGGAGGAGCGCACAGAGGATTTGTCACTAGTGCCTGACCTTGGAGCAGAAGCCAGAGTGCGTTGTCCCCCAGCCCCTCCTGAGCAGGCACCACTGACCCCCTGTTGTGTTGTTCCCTCGGCTGCCTTGTTCCCTGTGCAATGAATTCTCCCTCTGGTTTGGTCTCAGCTTTTTATTCAGCAAAAAAAAGTGAAGGTACAGCCCCTTTGACATGTCATTAAGGTGGGCAGGAGTACTGAGCCCCTAATGCAAAGTGTGTTTTGGGGCACAGGGCTGGCTTTGGTCAGGGATGGTGGGAAAGAACCTGAAGAAAGAGAGCTTTCTTGCAAGCAAAACATTTTTCTGCTTCCACTTCTCTTACCCCACCTGCATTTTTCTTAATTTTTCAGCCTGGCTGAGCAGGGACAGGGACAGGGCTGCACTCAGGACAGCCCTGAGCATCCTCTCTATGCCCAGCCTCCAGTCTTGCGCTGAAGTCCCAAGGCTTTTTGTCAGCCTGGGGTTGGCTCACCTGCCTTGCTCCCCTCTATGAGGGGTTGCACTGGCATCAGCTCAAGGGAAACCATGACTCTGTGGTGCGCAGCAAAGCAGGCAGCCCCCGACCCCGGTGGGATGGCAGGGTTGCTGGTGAGTGGGGCTGGGATTTGAAGTCCTTGTCTCAACCATCTTGCTGCAGGCTCCTGCTGGGTCAGGTGGAAGGGACGAAGGGATGGGAAAAGGCTGCCAGCCCTGGAGACCATGGCTGTCCGGTGGGGTACGACAGGGTCAGGAGCCGAGGGACAGCCAGGCAGCTGCAAGTTTGCTTTACATTCGTCTTGGGAGCTTTAAAAACAGGAATACAGCATGTATGAGACCAGCATCAGCATCAGCCTTCCCTTCTCTGTCCCAGAAATGCCTCTCCACCTCTGCCAAACACCCCGTCCCCACCAGCCCATCAGCTCCAACGGGCCAGGAGAGCTCAGGGCCACCCCCGCTGTCCTTGGCACAGCCCCACGCACACTGCGATGAGGGGAGCAAACTGAACATCACCCGACCAGCGGCTCAGACCCACCAATCTCCCCCCAAAAGGGCAAGGAAGGCACCATCCTACTGATGGTCCCTAAGCCTGCACACAGGCTCTCCCCTCGCTCTGGGTGCTGGTGCTCCCCCGCCTTGCAGCACCCACAGGTGCCATCCAGCATGGCCAAGGGATGGGGAGATGCTCCACTCTGGGGCCAACTGCTTTGGGGGCAGCTCTGCTCCTGGCGAGAAGATGGTGCAAGCCCACCACCTCACTGTGCTCACCTGCACCAGCAGCAGTTTTGTCTCGATGTCCACGTGCCCCTGAGCTGGCATCACGGGCATCTCAGTGCCGCAGAGCTCCTTGGAGTGCAGGGCCTTGGCGATAACGGTGATGTTCACATTCCCTGTGGAGGTAGACGAGGGACATCACTGTGACACTGCCTCGGGGGCTGGCTCCAGCTCAGAGCCATCCTGGGGAGCCGGGAAGGGGGAGGGTGCAATGTGACTGGGAAACGGAGGGAAGGGGCTGGAGAGTGGAGAAGGGAAAGGGGAGAGGGAGGAAAGGGTCAGGAAAGCAGTGGCAAAGAGGAGTTTTGCAAGTAGCCTCACTGCTGGGGTCTCCTCCTCCCTCCCCAGCCCTTGCCATCCCCTCCATACCCAGGCTGGTGGCTCGCATGCCCCACTGGAAGGTCCTCTCCTCATCTGCGCAGATACAACCACTGTACACCTCGTCTGTGACCGCCGACGCCTCCAGCTCCGCCGACTCTGCCAGCGTCACCTGAACCTGCCAGACCATGGCCACGGCTTCATCAGCCCCCGCCAGACCCCAGACCCAGGACCCCCTCCCCGGCCCCGCTCACCCGCAGGCACTGCCGCAGGTAGTTGAAGACGGTGGCCACGAGGGTGAAGGCTTCATGGCGGACCACAGCGTAGGGCAGCGCCAGCTCCACAAAGAAGGGCTTGAAAACCATGAGGGTGGTGGCAGGGGCCAGCCCCAAGCCCAGCGGGGATGTGCAGAACATCCCAGCTTCCCACTGGGTGATGGCATCGGGCACCGTCACAGTCACCTCTGCAGAGCCCACCTCCCTGCAGGGTTGTAGAAGATGGGCAGATCTCACAGGCTGAGTCTGATGGACAGAGCCAGCAGAAGGAGCCTGTCAAGCCCCTTCCTCTAGGTCCTGGGGACCACTGAGGGCCATCACACACTTGGAGATGGGCAGAGGTACCGTCAGTGTTCTTAACTCTTATGGCATCCCCTGCCTACAGGCCAGACTGCCCCAGTCTCTCCTGGGGGAAGTGCTGAGGTCCAAGGGAAGGGGCTGCACATGCCTCAGTGTCATTCCTGGATATATGGACACTGAACTGCAGGTCTGGGTGCTGCACCCAGAGGCAAAGCTGATGCAGCGAGGACAGTCCCTTGGCTTGAGGTCTGCTGGGGCTCCTTACTCACCCCACAGGGACCAGCTCCCACAGCCACGTCCCTAAGAAATCCACCTGCATCCCTGTGTCCTCCATGACACCTGCCTGCTCATCTTCCTCCAGTCCTTCTCCTGCAGACAGGACACAGCCTGAGCACGCTGCCAGCAAGGATGGGAAGAGGCAGGCTGTGCCCACCCAGCCTGCAGCCAGCACGGGGGCTGTCACAGGCTCTCCCCGCTCACCTCGGGGGTGTAAAAGGCTTTGGTAGCTTTGAAGTTGGATGTTTGGTGCACAGCCCAGCTGAGCATTGGTGACAGCTTTCAGACTTGCATCCTGAAACATGACACATGAAAGAGAACACCACCGTGCTGAAGCCCAGAGATACTGAAATGCTTTTCCATCCCTCTCTGAAGAAAGGAAGCGACATGTGCTTAAAGCCCCATGCCAGAACAGAGCTCCCAAAGAGCAGGACCCCCCCCCCCCTCCCCCGCCACGCTGCAATGGGAGTGCTGGAGAGGAATGTCTGTGCCAGGGGAACTCTCCTGCTGCACCAGGGAGAGTTGGGAAAGATCAGGTGGATCTGCTCTGCCTGCCCCATTCCCAAACAGCCACCCTGGCCAGCGGGAGACACACAGCCCAAAAAAGCAGGGGGATGCCAGGCCAGTCCGTGCTGATTGCTCCAAGCCCAGATTTGTGATGGGAAGAGCAGAGCTTAGCCCCCTCCCTGTGAAATGCTGTTGTGCCTGGACTGACAGATGCCTCTCATCCAGCTGTCCCCAGCTGGCGAAGCGAGGGGCAGGGCATGTCATCTGAGCGATGTAAGAGCTTGGTACATGAGCGTAGATGTGGGCTGGGTGAGGGACCAGGTGCCCCCAGCACCCTGTGTAAGCCTTGCTGGGAGGAAGAGCAGCGTGAGGGAGGGCTGGAGGGCTCATACCTTAATCAGGGTGTAGGAGCCTGGCTGGATGTCAGGCACTGGTACCGCCCTGCGCCAGAGGCTGTGGAAGCAATCCCTCCAGCGACGCCTGGGCACATCAAAACAGTTAATGGATGGAGCCTGTAGTGCGGGGTACAGATTTGGCTGACAGCGAGGTGTATCACGTTCTTCGACTTGAGGATAGCCATCTTCAGAAAACATTGGGATTAACTTATAGACCTAAACAAACACATGAATTCTGAGGGAGAAAGACACAAAATGCTCCTGGCCCAGCTCTGACCCCTTTTGCCCCCAGCATATTTTGCCCCCATAGCTTCTGCACCTCTGCAGGCAGCACAGTGATGCTGCCCTACAGCCAGCCCCAGCCCTCTGCTGGGACCCATCACTGCCCCATCTCTCTTCTCCCCAAGGGCAGGGGATGCTTCCCACCGCCCGCACCCTGTTTGCAAGATTTCCACCCCAGTGGGCCCTGCAGTGGCTTAGCCCACCCCCGTAGGTGATGCACCATCTGCCCTGCAAAGCCCCAGAACCCGTGGGTGGTGTCAGGGGCTCTCTGGGGGCTCCCAGACACCCAGCATCCATCCTGTAAGGGCAGCTCCCCCAGGGTCCCTACTGTCCTGCTCTAAAATGGGTGACAGTGGCAAGAAACTGCTGTCCCCATGTGCCAGCAGTGAGTCTGGTCCAGCCCAGTGCCAAGGTTACTCCAGACTCACCACACTGGGGTTGACCTTGCCCTGGGCACCAGAGGACCGTGTGCGTTGATCCACAGCGTAGACGGCACAGAGTGACCCTGGGGCAGCCTGCACCTTCAGGCGGAGCTGCGAGCCCACCAGAGCCCTCTGCTCCGAGAAGGACAGATTCACCTGGAGAGAGAGAGAGGAAGCCTTTGGGATAGGGGAGAGGGTGGCTGTCCCAGGGAGAGCTTCTGTGCCACAGCCTGACCCCAAATCCCAGTGGAGGATGGAGAGTGAGGACCACGATCAAAGCCAGGAGGTGGTTTGCAGCAACAACAGGAATGGGCAAGGAAGAACAACGCCCCCCCCCCCCCCCCCCCCCCAAAAAAAAAAGGCGAGCCTGGGACCAGACGGTTGCAGGGGATGAGGAAAGCCTCTGCTGAAGAGCAAGGTGCAGTGCCCACATCTCCCACTGAGCCCGGCAGCAATTCCCCCAGCTCCAGCAGCCTCCGCTCACCTTGTTGGGGAAGCACTTGGCCACGCTGAGCTCGGTGCTGTCAGCCACCATCTCCCCGTTGGGCAGCACCACGTAGCCCAGCACCTTGGCCGTGGGTGCCAGCTCGGGGCCGATGGGCAGCTCCAGGGAGAAGGAGCCTCTCAGCCCTGTGCCGTGGGAAGGGAGGTGACATGAGGAACAGGCAGGGAGAGCAAAGCCTGCACAGCCCATCCGTGCCTCAGGACCTACCAGCCTCTGCAGGCAGCTCTTTCCTGAGGAAGGTAACAATGGTCCACTTGGCCAGGACCTGCAGAGGAGGAGATGGGAACAATGAAACTGATGCTGAGCGGGGAACCAGCACAAACAGATGAGGGGAGGCTGTGGAGGATGCTCAGGGAGAGACTATTAGACCCACAATGTGCAGGAGGGATGGAAATGGTGCCCCAAGACCTGACAGCTCCAGGATCCATCCCTGAGCGCTGAACTCAAGAGTGCCTGCCCAGGGTTGGCTGGAAATGGCTTCTGCTGTAGCTTAACCCCAACCACAACCAGCCTCATTCCACTCCCTGAGCTCTGCCCTTTGTGCAGTCTCCCATCTCTCCCCAGGAGAAGGCTCACCAGGAAGACCACATCCAGATTCTGCAGCTTCATCCCCATGACCTTCTCGTCGAACAAATAATCCACCTCGAGCTGCTGGGGCTGGCCGCAGGGCAGCTTCTTTCCCACCCTGTGGATCTTTAGGAAACTTTGGCTGTCCGAAGAGGAGGGATACAGGTAGCGAGAGACACTTTGGTAACGGAGATACTTCTGGCCTTCATCTGTCTTGGGTGCAGCCTGACGGGGGGTGGGAGGGGAAATGGAGGCTCTTAATGGCAAAGACCAGCTCAGCAGCAGAGCACAGGAGGGGTGGAAAGTCACTCTGCTGCTGTGACTGTGACATCCCTGCAGGAACATGCCAAGAAACACAGTCCAGCTGGACTCAGCACCCAAAAAATAGAGCTGTGTGCCATCAAGGGGCTTGTCCAAGGGACACTCAAAGGGGCAGCCAGCAGATGGCCGGAGGTGGCAAGCATGGCTAAGCAGCACGTGTGGGCAGATGAAAAAGCATCCCACAGCTCTCTGATCTCGTGCCCAGATGGTGAAGGTAGAAAGGATTCTGAAATTTGGCAGTGAAGTATGAAAATGGTAAAGGCAGAGAGAAGGAATTAGAGCAAGAACTGGCAGAATGCATCAAAAGTGAGAGCAGCCCCTTTTCCCAGCACAGGAGGAGCAGGGAGGGTGCCAGGGTCTGCAGGGTCTGACAGGCAACCACGGTGTTAAACAGGGCTAATAAACATGTGGAGCTCTTTACCATAGGATGCTGTGGGTGCTAAAGGACCAAGTAAGGTCAAGGGGAGGCTGGAAGATTTTGTGTAAGAAAACCTTTGTGATCTTTACTAAATCCAGGATGCCTAACAGGGCGTGGGGCACTTACGTGCAGGAAGACCTCGCCATTCCAGCCAGAGGTGTCCAGCTCGAAGGAGGCTCTCCCCGATCCATCCATGAGCAGGGTTTTTGTTTGCCGTTTTAGTCCAGTATCAACCACAAGCAGGAACTCCTTCTCCTTCAGGGCAGAGCTGTTGGTTCTCTTCAGCAACATCTGCACTGGCAGGGAAAGGGAGATGCTCCAGGCTGGGCTGCAGTCGTGGGGCAGAGGGCAGGGGTGGGCGAGCAGGGCTGGGGTCAGCAGGAGAAGGACTGGGTGCAGCAGGGAGCAGGGGAGCCCTGCAGGGTGCCCCCCCCCTCCCCCATTACCGTCCCGGTGTAGGGGATGCCTGGCTTGTAGAATTTATCGTGGTTTTCAAAGGTGATCGTGGCCATTTCATCCACAATTACACAGCTTCTGGTCACTGTGCGCCACATCCCTGCAGAGAGGAGGGGGAGGCGAGAGAGGCACTCAGCAACTTGTCATTGCGATTCCCCCCAGGAAAGATGGGTCAGAGTGTCTCTGACATGCAGCATTACAGGTTTGCTCCCTACTGCTGGCTTTGCAAGTGGCCACACACAAAAAAACCCACCCTGTCCTCTTGCAGGCAGTGGTTAGGGGCAAGTCTGCACAGTGCAAAACCACACTCGTTGGGCAACAAATGCAAATCCCAGTGCTTAGGCGTGATGGGAGCTGTAGTGTGAGCGGGGCCACACTCAGCCGAGATCTGTGTGCTGCCAAAATACCAAGCTTTACCCCAAAATGCCCCTCTTAATGGCTGCAAGCAAACAGAAGAGGCCTCTCACAGCTGCACTGCGCTGAAATTGGGCTTTTTATTTGACCCTAAGGATGCGTCTAACAAGCCCTCCCAGGCACAGCACAATTATTTGTAACTAGATTCAAGTCAGAAAGCCCCAGTATGAAAAATAATTACCCCGGTAGCTCTCCAGGCACTAATCAAGCACACTAACTAGGCTCAGGAAGGCAGAGAGTGGAGAAGGAGATGTGGATGATGGAGGGATACCTAGGGGTGGGCTGTTGGAAGGGGAAGAAACTCCTGATCTGCCTTCAGGACCTAAGGGATTGCTCCGTCAGTCAGGAGTAGAGGAAAAATGGCAGCAAAGAAAGTAAGGGCACAGAGCAGCTGCTGCTTGTGGATGGGAAGGACAGAGACCCTGGGGACATGTGGTAGCTGTGCCACATCCTCCAGGTGTCACCAGCCCAGGGCAGTGCTCACCGGTCCCCTCCTCCAGCAGCGTTGCAGAGGCATAGAGCCGACTCCCATGGAAGCTGGTCAGGCTGAAGGAAGCCGCCGGCACCTCAGCGGAGAAGCAGCCATCCCTCCCCATCTGAAGGAAAGAATCACCCTGTGGCTGGGCCCTTGAGCGTCGCCTGCTGTCACCCTTGGGCTCCCAGCTGCTGCGAGCCCTGCTGCTGCTGCATCCCTCCATCCTGTCCTGCCACCCTTGGATCCTGCGAACTTGCTGCCCTGGGGCTGGTACTGTGCTCTGCCGTGCAGCTGGCTGTCCCGTTCCTGCCCATCCTGGCCTGAGGACCACCCCGAGCCCCTGCTCCACTCCTCTGTGCCCTTTGGGATGACTCCGGGTTTTCAGCACTGCCACGTGAGAGCTGAATCACCTGGCAATGCCCGATCGATGCACCCAGCCATCAACAGCCCAAGCACCACAAGATGAGGAAACATTTCCAGGGCCACCAGCCAAGTGCCTTCTCCCTTTCCTGCTGCCCTCACCTGGCCCCTAAACTCAACACAGTTCCTCAAAGATCCCTTCAGGGAAATATCATCTTCACGGGACCGGCACAGCCTGGCTTCAGCTCTTCCCCGGAAAGTTCTCCCGGACGGGTACCTGTCAGGAAGGGAGCAGATGGGGCGGCTGTTTGGGGGAGCATCGTCCTGGGAGCATCCAGCTTTCCTGTGAGGCTGCTCTCCCACTCACCGCCCACAAATGTCCAGTTGGGTCTTCTCGTCCTTCACCACCACGCAGGGCAGCCGGATCAGCACTTCAAAGTGGGGTGGCCCTGTGGGGAGACCAGCAGTGAATGGGACTGTGCCCATCTCTTCTTTTGGGAGTTTCTTGCCATCCCATACAATGGCTCCCCGAACACTCCGTGCGGAGCCCAGCCTTCATCCCCACGCACCGTCGTCCTTCACGCTGAAGGAGTGCTGCTTGCCCTCCACCTTGATGGTGTATGTGCCCAGGGCTGGCTCCGCAGCCAGCGGGAAGGACAGTTCTACGATGCCCTGCCGTGGGCTCACCCCCCGCCACTGCGCCACGGTCTTCCTCCTGGGATTCTGCAAACAGGGACACGGAGCTGACGGGGCTGAAGATCGGCTGCGTGGCAGTGTGGGTTGATAATCTCAAGGATCAAGTCACCCTGCGTATCCTCACCCAAAGCAGAGGTTTTGCCCTGCCATCACGCTCAGAGTGGCATCGCCTCTCCAGAAGGAAAATGCCCACCCTGGGGATGTATCAGCTGAGCTCCATCCTGGCTACACTAGCTGGAGCTGGCAGGGAGATGCTCCAGCCTGTACTGGGAGCTCAGGAGGTTCCCCAGGTTGGGTTGAAGTCTCTGTGGCAATAGCCACTGCTGTCTCCGTCCATGTAGCCTGCCCCTTAGCAGCACCTCCGCAGAGGACCCCCTGTTTGGCGGGCAGACGGTGAGCTGACCCCGAGTGGGCTGGAGATGTGGATGAGGAACCCAAGCCTTTTTCCCTGCCCCTTGTAACTTCTCTCAGCACCCACAGCGGGCATGTCCCCATCCCTACTCCTTGTCCCCACACCAGCTCCTTGTCCCCAGCATCACACACGTGCTGTGGCCCTTTGCTCCATGCAGGGGAGCCGACATGCTGGCACAGGGTAACGACTCACCTTCACGACCACCAACGGGAGCTGCAAAGAAAGAGGGGAGCAGCATTTAGCACGATGAGAGCACGGGACGCTGAGCTCGTAGCTGAGCGGGGGGCTGAGCCTGTGGGATCTGGCTCGGCCCCTGCAGAGCTGGTTGCTGGGCTGGGGGCTCAGAGCTGCGGTCACTGCCTGGCTCCCGCTGCCCTCTCCAAGCAGCAGGGTGCGAGGCTGCGTTGTGCAAACAGCATTAGTTGTGCAATGGGGCCTGGCAGCACTGTGTAGCACCGGGAGTCTGGAACCATGGGTGTTACAGTGGTGCATAAAAGCTACGCAGGAGGGAAGAGGGGGAAAGGGAACAGCTCATCTGTGCCAGTGCCAAAAGCGAAGGGCTGTACCCTGGGCACGCAGGCTGGGCAGAGCTGTACCCCTCCTGCCGCCCGTCCCTTCAGTGTTTGGGGGATTCCCTCCCTGTGGGGACGCTGACAGCTGTGCCACTGCTGCCACCGAGGCTTGGGCACACGGGGATCCCGTTGCCTCCGCATCCCCCCCGCACCCCGATCCCATCTCACCTCCCTGTTGCTGGGAATGAAGTTTTGATCCAAACGGACAATTCGAAACTTCACTGGAGGGAGCAAAGGTGGGAGCAGGAGTGAGTGCTTAGGGCTCAGGACCCAAACCTGGCAACCCCATCCCAAGAGCCAGCAAGCTCTCCCAGCAGCTCCTGCCCCTTACCAGTTTGTCCAGGCTTGTAGACGTCCCTGTCTGTCTGCACCAAGGTCCCCAGCTCCAGGGTTTTCACCAGTACTTTCTTCTGCTCAGACACCTGCAGGGAACCTCCCTGGATGGAGACGTGAAGATGCGCAACCTCATAGATGCTTGCAGGAGGGGTAGAAACCTGCCGCAGGGGAAACCAGAAATGGTTGCAAAGCCTTTATGTTGGATGCCAATGAGACAGTACACCCGGCCCCCATCGTCACCACCCCGTGGCCCCATGAAGGCACCAGGGAACTGGTGTGCATGGGAAGATAAGGCAGATACAGCCAAAAAAGTCTCTGTGCACACCCATGTCCCTCCACTCTTCACCTCACTCGTTGCTCATCCAGGATGGACCCCACGTCCCCTCCCAGTTACCCCAGGCCCCTCTGGCAGCAGGTGGGGGATGGATACCCCTTCCCAAGGTCCTCAGCCCTGTTGCGGGGCCATGACTCACGTTGGAGAAGCGGGGCCAGTTCAGCTGGAGGATATCGCTGCCCTGCTTCTCCAGGGTGATGTTGGGGACTCTGAGGCTGCTGGCCAGGTGGAGCGTCACCTGCACGGGCTCGTCCAGGTCCATGAGGTGGATGTGCACTTTGCCAGTGTATGGATAGTACAGCATGGAGGGGAAGAACACCATGTAGTGCCTGGTGGAGGAGACACCTCAGTAGTGGGGGAGAGCAGGGAGCCCTGCCAGATCGCAGTGCTCCCTTCCAGATTCTCAAGGCAGAAGGCACGTGGGGTTTTTTCCATCCCATGGATGCTCTCCGCAGGGCTATGCCACCCAGCCCTGCCCCATCTACCCAGGGAAGCTGGCGAGCGCACGGAGCAGAGCAGAGCCCCCTTTGCCTAAACACCTTAGGGAAGAGCCGAGGGGTCAATCAAGAGCGGAGGGAGGAAAGGCTCTGCTCACCCACTGGCTTCTGTGTGAGGTTGCACCTCCACCAAAACAGCCCAGAGACACCAACCCCTGGCACAAAGTCCTCTGTGGGGACAACCACCACCCCGAGCATTCCCACCCGGACCAGCAACCACAGTCACAGCAAGGATTATCGCAGCGCTGAGACCGACCCCGCTCCCTGCAGGCACAGACAGGGCTTACGGCTTTGCAGATGCTCCAGCTGTGAAGTACAGGACAAAAAACAGCAGGCAGGGCAGAGCTGCCACAGACCCCATGCTTGGAAGACCAGTGGAAGCAAGGTGGTCCCAGAGCCCCGTGTGCTGAGTTTTCTTCTTGTCTTCAAGCCTTCACCTCCCGACTGGCAGCAAGCAAAAGCCAGCAAGGTCTCTGGCTGGGACCCAGCCAGCCAACCAGGACAATGTTTAACCACCAGACCCAATGTTTGCTGGGTTCAAGGTTCTAGGCACCCAAAGCACACCCATGGTGGTGGGCACACTGCAGGACTGCTGAGCCAGCTCGGAGCTGACAGAGCTGCCACACAGACCCCCGGCAGCAAGGCAGGCAATAAAGAGGCTTTCTGCAAAATTAAATTCTTCACGTGCACACTGCCCTTGACCATCTCCATGTGGCAGTTCCCGATCCGGTGAGCTGTTACTCATGGGAAGTCTCTTTTTTTTATTTGCTCATGTTTTCGCCTGGTGATATCTGTCTGGGCAGACAATTGCCACGGGTTTGCAGGATTTCCTCCTGTAATGAGCCAGCCGCTGCCTAGAGTGGGAACGATGCCAAACCAACACTGCACCCTTGTTTGGCCACAGTTTGCACATCTTATTGGAAAGACGGGAGGTGAAGCCTGCCCACCCTGCTGCCAGCACTGGGACAGCCACATGCTGCGTTTCTCCCTGCCCTACTGTCACTCTGCGGTGGCTGTGACAGGAGCTGCTCGGCTGGGAAGGAGCCAGCAGATGCCTAGAGCTCTGCCCGGCTGCAGGGAACGGGCCAGGGGAGATGGTGGCTGGTGGATGAGTCTGGTTGTGCCATGGTCTGGTGGCCATGAGGAGGTCCCTCCTGCTCCAGGTGGGCATAATCCAGGCACCTCTTCCCTCTGAGGGTTTTGGGATGTAACGGATGCTCTTCCTGTGCACTTACTGCTTGTCCCCAAGGCAAGGAGAGGTCTACTTGGGACCTAGTCCACCCCAGTGTAACTCTCACTCTGCCACATGCTCCTCACACCACCCAGCGCTGCACCCCACGGAGAAGCTGTGGTGTCCACAGGGATGCTCCACCTGCAGTGATGCAGGCACCCCACATGGCTGTAAGGAGATGGATCCCCCTCCCAACTCCCCCCTCGGCACCCGAGGCGCAGGCAGGACTCCGTGCACGCGCAGCATCAGGTATGCACTGTTTAATCTTGCACCCTTGTCTCATAGTTCAGCCTCAAGGATGCTGTTCCCCCTTGACCTCCTGCCCCTGCCAGGCCTCACTCTGTGATCTGGACCCCTCCCCAGAGCTGGCTGCAGCTGAACAGCATTGCCAGCTTGCAGGAGCCTCTGGAAGAAGCAACCCAGCAAGCCCATGGGTGAACCCCACCGCGTGTCACACCATCAGGGGTGGAAAAGGGAGCGGGAAACCCCCCAGCCCAGCCTGGCACATCTCTCCCCCCTACCCAGTGTGCAGGCAGGAGCCACCCGGGCACACGGGGCTCGTTACCCAGGGCCAGACACAGCGTCAGGTTTGGGGGAGACAGTTAATGCCCTGGGGAGGGAATGCACAGCCACAGAAAGGGGTTTCTGGGGGCACCTTGCACTCTTTCGGGGTGCTGCTTGGTCCCCCTCCTGCACTGCTCTGCTTCCCCTTGCACCGAGGCACCATCCTGCTCTTGCAGGCTGCCGGGGCAGTGGCAGGTCTGGCAGACACATCCACAGGGGACAAGGGGACAACATGCCTCAACCTCTGGCTGTGTCACCTCCCTTATTTCCCCGAGGGGTTCAGTCCCTCTACCTAATTACTGGCCCTGGTTGTGTCCTCCTTGCACTGCGGGCTACCCTGTCCCCTGCCAGCATGGGCCCCAGCGCAGCGTAGGAACGGAGGCTGCTCAGCACCCTGGTCCACACAGCGATCTGCAGACAACTCGGCAAGGGCATCAGCCATGACCTGACGGACAGTCTCTGTCAGTCTGGGGACATCCTTTGGGCTCAGGCCACAGGTTTCTACCTTGGGGAAGATTCGGATGGTGCACGTCCCTGGAGAGAGAAGGAAAAGGCCAGGGATGCTGTTAGATGAACCCACCAGCAACCAGGTCTTCCCACCAACATCCTCCAGCACCAGCTGCCTCCCCATGCCTCAGTGTCCCACAAAGAGACCTTCAAGCCCACATGCCCCATCCCCACCAACAGCTCTGCTTTCCAGCAATGGGGCTTCTTGCCCATCACTTACCAGACGTGAATTTCTTATCCTTGGAGCTGAAGAAGTCCCAGTATGGGGAAATCACAATGGGGAAAATGGGAACCTATAGGACACAGAGGGTCAGGGGAGTCCTCCATACAGACCCACTTCCCAAGTGGGACTCTAGCTCCTGTGTGCCCCAGGCTTCAGCAGGTCCCCGTCCCCTCCCTGGGTCCTGCACAGCAGGGTGCCTGTCCCTGGGGACTCCAGAACCCAAAAGATGCTGATGTCTCCCACCCCACTGCCTCAGGGTGCGTGCCCACCCCACTTTGTCAAGGGCAAGTGGAAAGGATGGCCTTACCTGAGCCTGCACAGCCAAGTGGAAAGCCCCACGCTTGAAGGGCAGCATGGATTTTTCCTGGTTCCTGGTGCCTTCAGGGAAAATCCACACTCGGAGCTGCACGGGATGGGGAGAGACGTGAGCATGGACCCCAACCAGAGCACCCTGGGACCTGCTGTGTCAGTCCTCCCCACACCCCCCTTCCCCCATCAGTGTTTTCTCCCTGACTTCCCCCGCTGCCCGCCCTCACATTTTCACGCCGCATGGTCTTGGCCGTCTGGGCGATGACATCAATTGCATCTTCTCTTTTGTGGCGGTCGATGAAGATGATGCCACTGAGCCAGCAGGCCCACCCCACGGTGCCCATGTACATGAGCTCCTTCTTGGCGATGGGCACACAGCGGTCAGGAATGACCTCCACCATGCCTGGAGGATGGATGGGAAAGGAAATGATCCGTCCCTGCCCAGTGGCACCCAGAACCAACAAGCCCTGTGGCTGTAGTCACCTGGCATCATCTTCCATTGTCCCAGCCCTCCCTCTCTGTCGCACACCCATAGCCCTGAGCTCCTGTCCCACCAGCTCTTCTGGCTTATGCCTACCACACCACCCTGTACAGATACTGGTGCTGTTCTCGGTGGGAACCCCAGGATGAGCCTGGTCCACCCCTGCAGCACCCCAAAGGCTGCTCATGCAGTGATGAGCCCCACCCCCCCCCCCCCTTTCCCTTGCACGTACCCATGAGGTCAAGGGAAGCTTGGTGGTTGCAAACTATCACATAGGGCTCCTTGATGTTCAGATGCTCAGAGCCCCACACCTGTATCTTGATGCCGTAAAACCATTTCAGGGGCAGGATGGCAGCACACAGGAGCCTAGGGCACAAGAACACACGTAGGGAGCGGGTTGACATAGGGGGAGGCTGCTTGATATTTTCCAGCTCCTCACCATCACACAGGGAGCAAGATGCAAGGAGCAAATAGTGTGTCCCAAGGTGGATCTGTGCTCGGTCTCTGATGCTTCGCTTTTCTAAGCGGGTTTGTAGCCTGTATAGCTCAGAGCTAACCTTGTAACCATCCCTAAGGCAAAAGCAGCTACTACTTCAGTAGTAGAGAGTCTTCATTGGAGCTTCTCGTGAAGAAGAGCAGCCAGCACAAGCTGGTGGGAGGAAAAAATACATCAGGCTTTTTGATCTCCAGGGATGATGGGGAAGCAAGAAGAGAAGGGATGGGATGTCTGCCTGCAGCCAAGCTGCAAATCATCACATTCCACTGAGGAAACTGGCCTCTGGCTGGGTGAGCCTCACGCTGAGGCTGCCCCATGCACAGCTGGCTTGGTGCATGCAGGCTGGAAACCCAGACAATGGGCTCACAGATACCTAAAGCCAGAGAGACTGGATTGCACAAGAGAGGTGCTGAGCTGTAGGTAGACGAGCGCTGGACAAGCAGAGGAACAGTCTTGAAACAGCTCTACAGGGATGCTGATGTCTTCAGGGACTGTCCCTGCAGGCACCAAGCTCTGTGCTGCAGTTGGAGGGGGAAAAGAGCAGGGAAGGGAAAACCAATGCTCATTCGAGGAAATCACAAAGAAAAACTTCACTGGACCTGCACCGTCAGGAAGAGGTGGAGGTTTCATCCAGGCAGATGGAAGAGGGAACAAGAAAGAGCAGTGTCACCATCCAGGGAGGGTTGGACAGGAAAGGTAACATCAGGATGGCAGCGATGATGAAGGGTGACACTCAGTATGAGAATAACGAGAGGAATGGAGGGAGGATGGAGCAACGGGGATTGCAGCACACAGAGTGGCAGTAAAAGGCTGGTATGCTTTCAGGATTGAAATCAGGCACTCTCCAACCCACAGCATGAAGAGTGCCCGTGCCAGGGTCCACACATCTGGCAGCAATTGGTCCCAGGGAGCCCACAGGGGACAGGGCAGGGGATGGGGCTGTCAGCAAGCGCTCAGCACCAGGTAGGGATGAGAAGTTTGGGAGGAGAAAGCAGAGGCAGGCACAGAGGGATAAGGAGGCACGATGCTTGAGGGTCCACTGTATCAGAAGACCACCCATCCCTTGGGAGATGCAGGCTCAGAGATCACTGCATCTGCAGAGAAGCAAAACACTGGTGGCAATGCCCCAAAGCAAGGACTAATGACAGGAATGTGCTCCAAGCCGGAGGCTTTGCGATTTGGAGGCTGAGGAGGAGAGGGTGTGCTGCTCCAGCGGAGGATGGCTGCAAGGTGTCGGTGGGATAAGATAAGGCAGCGTGAGTCACCGCTGCATCACCCCAGGTATTGCCACTAAGCCGGAAACATTTGCGCCAGGGCTCGGAGCACCTCCGGGCACGTGTGCGTGCACAGCGTTTCTGCACAGGAAGGATGAGGGAGAGAGGCTACACAACAGCCTAATAACATCAACCCCCTGACCACACTCCTGCCTGGGGCCTACAATCCATCAGCACGAATACGTGATGGCTCAAGCTCAGCAAATGCCACAAGCTCAGACATTTTTCACTCTGACATAATTATATCTCTTCTGGTATGCTATCATGCCCAGGAATCCAGTAACAAGATTGCAACACCCTTCAAAGCAACTAGACCTTCCTCTCATGTTGCACGGAGATGTTATCCCAGTACTGCCACCACCCCCGAGCACAGCTGACAGCACCAGCACACGACTCACCAGAACATGACTGCCCCATGCCCTGCAGCTGATGGCACCGCTGCATCCCCAAATCCCTCTGCCAAAGCGCAGTCCCCAGGGCTCCTACTGGGCAAGAACTGCCGGGGAGACGGTGATGGGTGTGCATCTGCATCCTGCTAATGGTTGTACCTCCAGCCTTTGCCAAACCCCCCTATCACTCACCCAGCCAATGACCCCAACATTGCAATGGCCAAGAACGATCCCTTTTACGTTACTTCAGCCTCCAGGAACCACTAGTTCTGACCCAGATGGCCACCTCCATCGTGGCATAACCTTCCCTGGGCATGGCCAGCACCTCTTCACCGTACCACAACATGTAGATGCACCCTTCATTGGCACACGGACATGACCACAGCCCTCACTGTGGCCCCAGGGCTCAGCCACCAGTCATAACGCAGCTGTGGGTATGTCCAGCCCAGGAGAGAGCGTGTGTCCACAAGACCACATCAGCTCCTCCATCACAGCCAAGCCCCAACCATCTCCACTCCAGAGGCACGCCCCCAAGCTGTACTCACTTCATGTTCTCCACGGAGCGTCCCCGAAGAGCTGCAAAGGGGGACAGGATGGTGGCCATGGCCACAACCCAGCAGTTGAAGAAGACCACCTTGCAGTAGTAGTGGAAAGTGGCATTGTACCGATAAAGCAGCAGGGCTGCCAAGGGGAGGAGGAGCAGCAACCCATGGAGCAGGACCTCCACCATGCTGTCCTGGCAGGAAGATGCTGGGGAGCTCAGCCCACGTCCCCAGGAGCAGGGCGAGTGGAGCAGGGGGTGCTGAGGAGCATGGCAGATGAATCAGGTGTATCAGCAGAGCAGTGCGTGGGTGTTTGGGGCTGGTCCAGGGGAAGGTGCTGTGTGTGTCTCACCCCGTACAGCGGCTGGAGGCTGGACTGGCTCAGGTGGGAGGCAGGCTACCCCACTAAGGGTGGAGAGTGATGGTGAGTCAACGCCGGGGACCCTGGAACACCCAAGGTATTACCTGCTGATAAGTGCCCACCTAGGCTGTTAAAAGCCATTGCAGTGCCTTGGGAAATCCCCAACTGCAGAGCATCTCGTTGCAATGCGATCTGTTGCCCACAAAGGCGCCCATGCTCTGGGCACCTCTCCTGGCCACAGGGACCCCAACCCCAGGAAAGGGGGAACCTCAGCTGGTAGGAACAGCAGGAGCTAGTTCTGGTCCCTGCCCATCACTCTGGCACATCCTGTTGCAGCTCCCTGTTGGTACCATGGCTCATCCCCAGACCTCACCCTGCAGAGTATCAGATTATTAGAAAATATCTCCCTGCTGTTCCCTCCCGGGTCTGCAACAGGCACGTGGTACCGGTGCTCCCCCCTTCTTGGGCTGCAGGACCCCCTCTGCCCTTCCCCTCCCGAGCCCTAGCATCTGTCACCAAGGTCCCAGCAATGTCACAGAGGTCTGAGCCCCGCCACCCCCCCCTCCCACTGCCACCCTGGGCTGAAGGAGATGTCAGCCCTCGCCCCAGTTGGCAGTCAGGGGCTGCATTGCGTTAGGTGTTTACATAGGTGCAATTAGCACGCACAGGGCTGTAATTAGGCTCTCTTTCTGCTCTGTTGCTTTCGCACTGCACACGCCGGGTCCCCGCCAACCCTGCGGAAACCCTGGCCTTGATTTTAACTGCTTGTCATTGCAGAGATAACTCTGGCCTGGTCTCACCCACCAGCAGCATCTCCCAGCCTGGCTGTCCCATGTCCCAAGCCCTGCCAGGGACACCCACACGATGCTGCCCAGACCCCTTGGCTCGTCTCCGACCCCTGGGGCAGGAGGCTGTGAGCAGAGGGCTCCGCTCATACCTTCCCATCACAACCTACCAGAGCTCTGGGGCAAAGAGACCTATTTACCACGCTGGGGAGAGCCACCACATCACCTGGGTCTACCCCAGCGGCCCTGCCCCTCATCTGACACCACCCCACACCTCCCTTGCTCCGTTCCCCTCCATGCCCATGGCTGCTTTTCCCACCCACACCCACCCCATCCCTGCTGACATGGGTGCACACGGATGCCTTCAGGCTCCCAGCTGTATGATGCTTTCCGTGCTGCCAGCTGGTGGGTGCCACAGTCCAGTCACTGTGACCCACAGAGGGCTCCAGGGGTTACTTCCACTGTGGGTGTTGCAATCCCCGTTGCCTCACCCTCCCATTGCTCTCATTATTCTCATATTCATCCTAAGATTGGGCCATATCTTGAGCTCACCCTTCCTGTCCACCCCATCACCAGGTGACTCCTCTCTTTCTTCCCTTTCTGTCTATATAGATGTGGAAACCTTCGTGCACCAGCCTGGTGCCCATCAGACGAAGCTGTGCTTTTGGATCATCTCCATCCCTTCTGCCCAGCCAGTCCCATAGCCTGCCAGGCTGCTCCCAGCTGCAGACATGCCTTCACGATGCAGCCCAACACGGCTCTTCTGCTCCACATTTGGGAGCTTCTCCTCCAGCTGCAGCAGGAGCCAGGCTGAGGTTTGCTGCAGGGGAAGATCTACCTGTGCCAGAGCACAGCTCAGTCCTGGGCTCCGGGAGGATAAACCCTCCTTTCCACTGGGACCCCTGAGGGGAGGCAGGACAGTCCTTGTGCCCAGGGGGAGCAGAAGGAGGGAATTTAAAGTGCAAGTGCCTGAGCACCATCTTTCCACGTGCTCTGCGCTCCAGATGACCCACCAGCCCCAAAGTCTCCTGCTAGGACCTCTGCTCTTAAGGCAAAGCCTCCTGACAACTGGCCTGTAAACCAACCAGGGTCAGAGCAGAGCCATCACCCCTCAGTGGGGCTGGGGAGGTAGCTGACACAGGGGAAAGCTTCCAGCACCCAAAACACATCTGCTCCCACTTCCCCCTTCTTTCTGAAGAGCAGAGGGGATGCCAAACCCTGAGGAACTCCATGCTTCCCCGACTGCATCCCCACCAGGAGCAAGCTACAGGCCAGATCCAGCCATCCGATGACTGTGCTCACCAGGAGCATTCCACTCTGCTTCCCAGCAACCACCAGCAGCTCCCCATATTGCACCAGCACCCACATCAGGCACTGATATACCCTCCCACCAGGTGCAAGAGTCTCACCCACCCCTCACCCTCCCAGCTTGGAGGCAGCCCTGTGTTTAGGCACAAAGCCAGCATTCTGGGTAATTACAGATGCTTAATTAATGACAGCAGGGCACTTTCTTAACAAAGCAAATTAATTACAGGCGACGTGCTGCATTGAGATCTGAAGGGACTAATGAAGACCAGGACCACCTGGCCCTCCCCAGCCACAGGGACACAGCTCAGCCCTGCCCCAGAGTCCTCACGGTGCTTGGCAGAGATATGTTGTCCAGCTGGGATTGGGATGTCACCACTAACCTGCTGGGGATAAGCCCTCTGCAGAGCATGGAGATAAAGCCTGCCCCTGTTTGGGGTCACGCTGTTACCTGGGGTTTGGTGACAGGCTTTGTGACACCCCCTGCTTGAGGGTGGCTCATGGGGAGGAAGCCAACATGCCGAGCAAAATCATTTTGCTCGGCACATTGTCTTCTTCCTCATGAGCCACCTTGAAACTATAGGTATCACGGAGCACCCATGCTCAGCACCTGCAGGATCTTCTGGGGTCAAAGGCTGGGACGTGGAGGAGAAACCATCTTGGGAAGCACGGAGCTCACAGCCTCTCCTCCAGCATGTTGTAGTACTCTGTGGGGAGAAAGGGAGAGCTGGAGGATGTGCAAGGGCCACCCCTGGGATCTGATGGATAAAGGGAGCTGGGAGGGCTCAGCCTTTGATTGGGGGCTGCCTGGTTGACGCATGCTTAAAAAATGCATCGATGCGGTGCTTAGGGACGTGGTTTAGCGATGGACTTGGCAACGCTGGGTTAATGGCTGGACTTGATGATCTTAAAGGTCTTTTTCAACCTAAAAGATTCTATGCTTGAGGGCAAGACATCCCTCGCTGAGGGACATGGGGAGAACGTGTCCTTACCTGATGCTGGTAGGACACTGGGTCCCACGGTCCCCGTGGCACTGGGGGGTGGAGGAGGGGGCACTGCGCGGCTGGAGAGGAGCAAAGACAGGAGTCAGTGCTAGCCCTAGCATTACACCAGGGACCACAGGGACACGCACGCAGCCCTGCTCCAGGTGGCACAGAGCTTGTTACTCACGGCTCCCCATCCTCAGCTAATGAGCCTGTGCCCGGGTACCGCAGGGCCACCGGCCTCTGATCCTGCATCAGGACCGGCCATGCCAGGATGGGAGCGGGACCAGGGCAGGGGATGTAGTGATGGTGAAAAACCACAGTCTCCTCTTCCTCTCCGGTCTGCAAAGGCACCACCATCTCCTGCAGGGAGGAACAAAAGGCAGAGCTGTGCCGGGTGCCTTTCAGCAGCTGTCTCCCTGGGGCACTGCTCCCCAAAGCACCAGGGAGGGAGCTCCCACGGAGCTGTGCTTGGCTGCGATGCCGCTGGCACTGCGCGGCTCTCCCAGGGTCCAGCTGGGTGGCCTCGACCCCACACAAAGCCCCACGGTCAGACAGCGTGGGAACACGGCCGTGGGGGACGCGAGGAGGTGGCAGCCCCACAGATGGGACCTCAGAACGCTGCTGGGAAGAGCCTGTTTGATCCAGCCGCTGAGACACAGCAGGCAGGGTCCAGTCTTGGCCAGCATGGTGAACTGGTGGGCGCTGGGTGGGCAGCCTGGGAGGGTGCTTGCCTGGAGCTGCCAGCTGGCAGTGAGCAAGGCAGCTGCCCGCAGCCCAGCTCTTGCCCCCGCTGAGAAAGCGGCATTTTTTCCCCCCGTGGAGATGAAATGTTGAATGTTATTTTGGTTCAAGATGGACTTTGAAATGAAAGCCCTTGCAGAGCCATCCTGCCTAATAGTGCTCAGCCTTGCTGCTCGGCTGCCGCAGCCCAGCACTGCACCCTGCCTGCGCCGCACACGCACGGAGGGTCCTGGCGCTTCCCAGCTGGGCTAAACCACCTCCGAGCAGCCTGGATGTGACCTGTGCTGGCAGAGCTGGGGGTTGAACCAGCACAAAGAGCTCCAAGGGGCTGCAGAGCCTGGACTGAGCTGGGCTGAGACCACCCAGTTTCTGCATAAGTGAGACAGGGTCATCCCGTGCTCATGAGCAGCCCTGGAAAGGTCCCTTTGCCCACCTCTTTGGTCCTATGGTCCCTTTGCCGATCCAACATCCCTGACCCTTACCTGGGCAGCAGCTGGGGATGGCCCGAACCCGAAGGACGTCAATGCCGATACAGCCAGGTTGTTCATCACCACCTGGTGCATTTGGGAGTTTTGAATCATCATCAACTCGATTAAATCTGCCAGGGTAAGGGGCTCTGCGTCAGAGAGAGATCAGAGCAAGGGCACACGAAACACAGCCATGGGATGAGTGCCTGGGATGGGGTGGCACCAAGGTTTGTCCCTGTGCCCAAGCAGTGGGAGCTAAGCCAGACTTCCCCCACCCCAATTTGGAAGGCCCATGTGGCATTTAAAAATTATTTTGCTTGGATAAAGCTTTAAAATAGCCATATTTCAGCCTTTTCTTCTTTGCAAATGTGATTAAACATCTGGTCTGGCTTGCTGAAGGCTGCTCACAAAAGGTGATTAGTGGTGCTGGAGGCATCAGACTTTCCACCCATTCGGAGGAGAAATGCTCTGGTCCTGGCAGCGCTCAGCGGCTTGGCAAGCCTCTGCCTTGGCACCAGGCAGCAGAGCCGGTGTCCTCGGGGTGTCACCGCACGGGGAGCATGCCAGGGTCAGCTCTGCTTTGTCCCACATCACGCACGGGGAGCTGGGAAGCCCCCAAAGGAGGAGGGAGCTGGGGCTGGGCTGTGGGGGGTGCTGACCCCATCTCCATTCCCAGAAGCCAGCATCTATGGAGTGGGGTCCAGGAGAGGAGCTGGCTGGGGAAGCTCAGTGCCTCCCCAGCCCCTGCCTGGCTCTGCACAGGGGGGCTGGGACCCAGAGCAGCTGTATACATACAGGTCAGTGTCCCAGCCCCCTTGGCTGGATGCCGAAGCCACAGGGCCGCTGCTGAGGACAATCCAACTGCAGAGGAAGCACAGCATCTGGCTCTGCACCCCCATTAAAACATCCTCATTTGCCACAGGCTTGAAATTCCCCTGCAAAATGTCTGCAAACCTGCTGGAGGGGCTGCCTCTGAGATCCTGCTGGCTTTGTGCATGAGACCTCTGAGCCCCTGTTAGCTGCAGCCTGGGTACAAAAGGGTTTGGGCATCCCCGTGCCCCATGTGCCAGATCCCAAAATGCTTTCATAGCTGCAGGGACAGGCTCCCAGGGCACCCAGGAGGCAGCTGGCTCTCCAGTGAGGAGCACTACAGCACAGCCCGGGAGGTGGCCGGAGCCACAAGAAGGCAGTGGGCCAGCAGCCAGGCATTGAGCCGGGAGGAGGAAGCATGCAAAGGTCTGGCAGCTCCTCATGGAGCCCACCCATCCTGCTGGAAGGGCAGCTAGCCCCCACCGCAGGGCTGCGAGGGGCCAGGCTGGGGTCTCCATTTTCTTTCCACATCGATTTCCAGCATGCCCTTTCCTCCATGTATTTTTAAAGACGGCTCAGCCTTCCACCCTCTCCACAACACTGCACAGCTTCACCCTTGGCAGGTCCCAGGGACCAAAAGCCTCCGTGTCTCTGCTTGTCCACTCCCCCAGTCCAGGCTGATGGACCCTGGGTTGCACCAGGTTGGACAAAGCCCCTGTAGACGCTGGTCTTTGCTGCTGCCTGCACCTCCCACAGGCTCTGGGGCTAGCATGTGTCCCACTCCGGTCCCACCTAGCACAGGCAAATTGCCTGTATCACCCTGCCTTTCCCTGGTGATGCTCCCTACAGTCACGTGAAATGGGGTTTGGGAGAACAAAGAGAGGTGGATTTATAAAAACAGCCAAAAAACATTCCCTGGGAGCATCCTGGTGTGGCCAAAGCTGGCTTTAAGGTTAGTAAAATCACCGAAAGTCACATCCCATGGGACAAAGCAGGCATCGAAGCATGGTGTGGCCAGCCCTGCGAGGCTGCAGAGGGTAGGCACAGCCCCCCCACCTGCCTCTTATCCTGAAAAGGCTGGGGAAAAAGAAGAGGATGGAGATAAGCTGGTTTTAACGCTGACCTCTACGATGTCTACCGTCACGCACCTCCCCGGACATGTGGGGGTCCAGTGGCAGGGGCCAGGCAGGTCCCAGGAAGCTGCTGGAGGATCATCACCGGCTGCTGGGGCACCGGTATGGCTCCATGGGAAGATCGCTTGGCTTGGAGCTGAAAGGCAGGAGGGGAAGGAAAACCCCAGAAATCTCCCACTCTTGTTTAATTTAGTGCCCTGTTACTGCAGCAGCCAGGGAGGAGAGGGGACAGGAGCTGGGCAGGGAGGAGAGCAGTGCTGGCCCCGGGGGAGCAGGGATGAGAGCCAAGGAGTTGGGGGGTGGCTTGCACTGACCCCCATCCTTGCAGGGGTGCAGCCCCGTGAGCCTGGCTGAATTGTACGCCTGGCGGGTCCCCACCTCTGGGGACATGTCCCTGTGCAGAAGCCACCCTCCCAGGACCCCGGGGTCTGCAGGGAGCAGGGAAGCATTTTGCAAAGAGCAGCTTTGCTGCCCCAGACCCCAGTGCCCATTCAAAACCCCAACCCCAGCCCCACTCTCCTCCCACCCCACCCCACTTTCTCCACCCCACTCTCATGAGCCCCGACTATTCCATAAATCCAGAGACAGAACCACTCCCCAGGGCTTACGCTGTGCGGGATGATGTAGGTCCCTACCGGGGGGTCCCCCCAGACCCCATGGGGGTCCCTCGCTGCCCCCACCTCCATGGCTCAGGCAGGTGCGCGGGCGATGGGGCGAGCAGAGCAGCAGCAGGGCTCGTTGCTATAGCTGCTGGGGCCAAACAAACCGCTCCTTGGAGCGTTCCCAGGCTGGTTTTCCCTGCGGTGTATCCCCAGGATAAGCCTCCCCCTGCAAAAGGCTGTGGAGCAGGGATGGCTTGTGTGTGTCCCGTCCCACCCCTCGATGGTATTTCTGAGCCTTCAGGACCACCTTCCCCCAGGGAAACAAGCTGAGAGTTAGAGGATGCAAGTTTAGCTGAGCTCTGCTACTGGTCCCAGTTGCAGGGGAGATCTGGTCCCAGTGCTGGGGCTGCTCAGCCCCACTGGTAGCATCTCACAGCTTGTGGCATTGTGAGCTTTCCTAAGATCCCAGGTCCTGGCATCCTGTGGGTCTCCACAAGTCCCATCTGTCAGAGCCAGTGGAATACGGGTCCGCTCCTGCCCCATGGCTCATGCTGTCAGTGCCTCTGTTTCCTGGTCTCTGGGGCTGCAGTTCTGGGAGATATGTGGGGATACTGAGCCCAGACAGAGCAAAGGTCACTCAGCTGGGGGATAAGAAGGAAAATAGGCAATGAGAGCTCCCTGCTACCTTCTCCTGGGCTTTGGCAGTGTGGGGCTCTAAGACATCCCACGCCAGAGGTGGCTGGGTCTGTGACAGCCTTTATTTGCTGAGTACACCTTGCTGAGCCCAGGTGAACTTCCAGCAGCAATGGGATCTGCAGTTTCAAGTCTGTTGCCTTGTGTTGTCTTCAGTCCTGCTGCCAGGTCACCGGCTTGGGAAATGGGAAAACAAGGATGGGGCGGGGGCTGGCAGGATGCACTTTTCCATCAGAGCGGCTCGCTCCTCACCACACCGCCTCTTTGATTGGGACATATTGAAAGGACCTTTCAGGCACTGGGAGAAAGCACCTGGAGGGGCTGGAGGCAGCTGCAGTGTGTCCCTGCAGAGCTGAGCCCTGTCACCTGTGCCTGGGGGGTGTCCAGGATGTTGGAGCCCACCTGGTAAGGGGCTGCTTCAGGGAGTGCTGGGAGATGGGTCTGGGTGAGAGTCTGGGATAGCTTTGGAAGTCAGGCTGGGATCGGATCTACAAGGCTCGCTGGTGCCTGCTGTCCAATGGAGGCATCCCTGCCTGTGCGCCACGGACCTGGGGTCTCCGTTGGTGGAGGGAAAAGGTCCTTCCACCCCATGGGTGTCCCCTTGCCGGTCGTCAGTGACAACATGCCCCTGTGCACGACCAAGGCACAGTGGCTGGGCACATCGCTCAGTGCTGGTGCTGTCACCTGAGGTTTGGCCCCCGGGATGCCCGTGGCACAGTGCTGAGCCCCCTGGGCTTGGCTCCCAGCCTCGTGGACCACTTCCCCAGGGCTACAATGACTGGCCACCACTTTCCCCCATGGAAAACCAGGCAAGGCTCAGCATGAGCACCAGCGCCTGGCTCCACCTTGCTGCTCTCCCCTACCATGAGCCCCTCCCAGGATGCTCACAAGCGGATTTGTGTCCAGCAGACCAAAACCAGCTCACATTTTCTGTTTCTCTCCCCCTGGCCAGAAAGCTCTGCGTGCCTGAGCTCATCTCAGGGAAACACTGCGTCTTGGAACACTATGTCTGCACAAAATATATAAGCCCCAGCAAGCCCATTGCAGTGAAAAACCACTTTCTCCCCCTAAACAGCCCAGCTTCCCACCAGCCTCAGTATCTTTCCTCCACCTCCATCAGCTGCATTTCCCCAGGCTGCTCTTCTGGGTGATTATTTGCATCAATATTACATCCAAAATCTGCCGTTCACCAATAGCACAGATCTGGGAACTTTTCCCAGGAACCCAGCCTGCAGCCAGACCTGCTCACCAAGCAGGAACAGACCTCTCCAAAAACTCTTCTGCCCCAAAAACGGCACCGCAGACACCCCCAGATGCCAGGGGAGGAGTGCTCCGAGGCCAGCTGCCTTAGCCCCCAGCCGTTGGCTCCACTCCTGCTATTTTCTGCTTGATTAGATTTTGTTCTATGTTCTTAATTTCTCCAAGCCCTTCCAGATTATTTCTCTGCCTTTTGTTATAACTCCCAAATTCCCATTATTTGCACATTTAATTACTGTGCTGATTACCCCCTGCTTCTGGCAGAGCATGCCTTGCTCTGAACAAAGCCCTGGTATCAGTCTTGCTGGTGCTAATATTGTTCTCATCTGTAGGAAGGATTCAAGCGCCTGGGCGAAGGGCTGAGCAGCACAAGGAAACCTTCTGCCAGTTGTAGGACAAGAAGGGGTGGCAGGGGACCTGCTCTGGATGTCCTCAGGCCCCCCATGGCAGCCTCAGCCCCTTTGGGGGTGTCATTAGCTGCCCTCCTGCATGGAGGAACAGAGGGAGGGGAGAGGACAGGAGAGGAAGGGAATTTAGGAGTGTTTTAGCATGAGTTCACATAAAACCAGGGAAAATTTCTTGAGTCAAACCAGGCACAAACCAGCACAACCCACAGCCTTGATGCATCTCATGCAGCGTAGCAGGACAGGGCACAGGCTCAGCTATGGGCAGGGCTGTGCTTGGCTGCAGTCTGTCCCCATGGCATGTCCCTTTTTAAGCCCCCCAGCACGTCTGTCAGGCAGAGAGAAGGTCTGGGCATGAGTGAGAGAGAGGAACCAGGAGACACAGGTACCACGCACCCACCTGTGCATGTCAGCCCGGCTCCATCTTCTTCAAAGCACAGCCCCACTGCACTAGGGCTGCAGATCCCTAATCCCTGCCCAGACCCCTCCTGGCCCTG
The DNA here is from genome assembly GCF_023634155.1 of Falco peregrinus. Taxonomy (NCBI): domain Eukaryota; kingdom Metazoa; phylum Chordata; class Aves; order Falconiformes; family Falconidae; genus Falco; species Falco peregrinus. The sequence goes on along the minus strand of NC_073738.1, from coordinate 4,251,586 downwards.
TGGGTTGAGGGAGGATCGACTGCCGGGTGATGCACAGATGCTGAGCGGCATCGTAAGCGCTGGGCAGCAAACACGGTCTGGGCACAGGGAAATGCAAGTGTTGAGGCACGTGGGATGGGGACGGAGAAAGGCAGCCGCGGCTGTGCTGTGCCCAGGACACCTTCCCAGAGGCTTTCCAGAGACACCTCCCACAGGCAGAAGTGACCCTCCAGCTGGACATACCACCTCTTCTCACCAAGGACCTCACCAAGGTGGGGTGAGGACCCTCATCAGCCGACTCAACTACACTGGGGAGAGGTGACAGCCCAGAACCAGTTGCTCCATGTCATGGCATGGATGGTGATAAGCCACCCACATCTGCATCACAGAAAACCAGGGCCCAGGAGGGAACAGGGAGATTATAAAGTTCTTCTGGGGATGGACCCCGCTGTCCCCAGTAAGAGCCACCTTGCCAAACCAAACCCCAGACTGAGATGTGTGCCAAGAGACACCCTGAGGATGTTCAGCAGACAATTTTACTAGCAACCCTCACTTTGGAAGCTCTTCAGCCCCACTTTTAACTGTAACTATGGAACTTCTTGTTCTGGAAACCCTCACCTAAATTTTTATCCTCATTCAAACTCAAAGGCCAGGAACTCGTCCCCATCCTCTGGTTAGCCAGAGGTGGGCTCCACCAGAAGCTGTGTTTTGGATCATGGTCACGACCAAGGCAGCGGTCATGAAACAAGGTCGGTCCCCTGGGGACCAGGAGGGACAGACACCCTCTGCCACCACCTTGGACATGAACCCAACGCCTGCACCATGTTGGTGCAAGCAGACCCGCAGCACAAGCTGGGAGCAGGGGGTGATGCTGCACCAGGCATCTGGAGCAGGAACGTGATGCAGCCCCTCGGAGGCACGCGATGCTCTCACTGCACGGGTCTCTGCTTTCAATGCAAGCAATGAATGCTTAGCATCAACAAACTTTGGCAAATTAGCTGAGCAGCAGAGCAGGAGCAGCCGGGGCGTGATCGGCAGCCGTCAGACCGGGAACACCGGGATGGTGATGCATCAAGCCGGGACGAGCCGTGCGTTGATATGACCCAGCAGCAATGACTCCCCGAGCTGCCTTCTGATAACAGGGGGAGGGCAGTGAGATGACAGCACACCCCTTATGCCATCCTGCTTCCCTGAAGACAAATTTGAGCCAGAGAGATTCCCAAAATGAGGAAACACAGGCAGGAGGCAGCAACCTTGCCTAAGACTCGTGGAAGATGAAGTAAGCACAGCTGAGGCAATGCATCCCCCCATAATCACTGCTGGCTCCTAAGGGGTATAAAAAACCAGTCTAAAAACCAGTTTGTATTGCACATGAAGACAAACCCTGGATATGGAATGGCAGCTCGGCAGCCACCGTCCCCTGTGCTCCATCACGCTGTCACACACAGCACGCACCTCTCGGGGATGCTCTGTGGGTCCAGGAACTCGAGTGGGTGAAAGCATCTAATTTTGAAAGCTAATTACAAAAACAATGCCCACTTTCCCCTTGCAGGAATTCTCACAGTGCTGGTGCTTTGAGCCCCATCTCCCCCGAGGCATCATCCAGCCATCGTGGTCTCCTCGTAGTCTGAGCCACCCTGTGCAGGCCGTTTCCTTCCACAGCCTGAAATGAAGCCAGAAATGGTTGGTGATGGCTGGGGACACCCTGCTTCTTTGCTGTCAGGTGGGATGGAAGCAACACAATTAGTAATTTCCAGCCCTTGGTAAATGAGCGTTTGCCACTTGCAGGAAGATTACTGCGAATGACTTCATTTGCTTTGGAAACGGCTGAGTCATTTGTAATTACCGACGCGCACCAGCAGCAATCCCAGTGCTGGCACTGGATTAATGGGAGTGCCCGTGGCTGGAGGGCAGCCTCCGGGGAGCTTCCCCGGGACTTTGCCACAGTCATGGAGCCCCACGGTCACTGTTCCCCACCACCCACGGCCGTGCATGCCTGTGCTGCCACACCACAGCGGTGTGCCCAAGGCAAATCCTCCCATCCTGTGCCCTCCAGCCAGCCACCACCGTCCCCATCGCTGTCACCATCGCATAGCGGTGTGCTGGTCCAGGTGGGGAGCCCAGAGGGGCTGGAGGGTCCTGGTCTGGCCAGGATTTGCAGTGAGGCCAGTTTGACCTCATTTGTTTTCCACTTGCTATTGCAAAAGAGAGCAGTGGCCCTGATGCCAGCAGGGCTGGGCAGGTCACCTGGTGACAGACAGGGGGTCAAGCCACCATTGTCTGTCCCAGCTCATCCTCACTGGAGGAAGGGCAGGACCAGCTCAGGAAGGTGGAGGTGGTTGGGCATCACCTGAGGGGTCCCCACTGCTCCCCATCACACCCCCTGTGACACAGGGTGCTTTGCTGGGGAGGGGACGAGCAACGCGCATCCTCCGGTGATGCGGCACTTGGCAAACCTCACCCGGGTGGGACCAGACTGGCCACCTCCGAAACTGGGCTCCTCCAGCTGGGGTCAATTTTCCACCAGATGGCACCAAATAAACTGGCCTTGTTGGGACTTGTTGGGCAGCTCTGGGCCACCGCCACCCCCAAAACCAGACCTTGTCCCCATTCCCCCCCTCCTCTGTCCCCCACCTCGACCAGCAGCAGCCAGAGCTGCCAGTAGAGCGATGCAGCTGGCTCGGGCACAGGGTTATTTGCACCGGGTATGGTTTTATTTGGTTTTAGCAGTGTCTAAGACACCCTCCCACTGTGTGTTTATATGCTGTTGGAAAATTAAATGATTAAGATTGGGTGTTTGCATTTCAGCGGAAACTATTAGATGGTAATGAGTCTGGCCGGGTCTCGGCAGCCTCTTGTGTTAACATAACCACGGGCTCAGCCTTTGCCTGTCTGCGCCTCTGAAAGCAGCGTTGGTCATTCCTAATGATGTCAATCAAGTGTTTTTAAATATTAAGGACCTAGTTCTTTCACTGAGTTTTTCTTTTTTTTAGGGGTATTTTTTTAGGTAGCAATTCTTATTGAGGTCTTTGAATGGCAGAGCAACAGCAGCAGTTCATTCATTGGCTTCGTATCTCATGAGAAGTTATGGAAGGAGCAGCTAATGTGATCTGCTGCCTCGTTAAGAAATCATATTGATGTAGAATTACTAAAACTGGCAACAGAAATGGTTCACCCTTCTCCCACCCCAGCACAAAGTGCAAGGCAGCCTCTCCCAGCCCTTTACCCTTCAGCAAGGGCCCCTGGGGACATCTTCTGTCCCTGCTTTCCCCATTGCCCACACCTGAGATGTCTCGGTGAGGAGGGACCAGGGTGGTCCAGGGGCACAAGGCTGGATCTTTGATCTTAAGAAATTATCACAGCTGCCCTTTGTGTACTCTTGGGTTTCCCCCGCCTGCCTTCACCCCTCCTGCTTTGTCACTGAAAGCATCAAAATGGAGAAATTCAGGCCCAAATTCCCCTTGCTAAAGGGGCTGGGGCTTTCTAGCAGGAATAATTATGTGTGTTTACATATATTTTTATATATATATATGGAGAAGACCCCAGGTGATGGCCTGGGGTCCATAGTTGGCTCTGAGGGCAGCCCCATCCCTGGGCACAGCTGGGAGCGATGCTGTGCTGGATGCTTTGTGCTCAAGGAGTTGTGTCCCCATCACGGGCTGCTCCAGTTCCCTGGGGTCCACCAGCACCCCTTCTGCCCTGCTCTGCTTTGGTACCGGCACCCAGCATCCTGGTAGAACTAAACCACCAAAATCACAAGCTCAGCCAAAACAAAAACCCTTGGCCAGGGCAGAGTTCAGGTTATTTTGCAGAGCTGCAAGCTGCCTGCCAGACACCCAGTGCCCGTCCCGGGCCTTTCTGGGTGGGGGGGGTGCGTTTTGGAGAGAGGGTCTGGGGTGTGGCAGACAGGAGAGGCAGGAGAGCAGGCAGGACGCAGATGGGGATGGGGATGGGGATGGGGATGGGGATGCAGATGCAGATGCAGATGCAGATGCAGGTGGGGATGGGGATGGGGATGCGGATGCAGATGGGGATGGGGATGCGGATGGGAATGGGGATGCAGGTGCAGGTGGGGATGAGGATGGTGGTGGGGATGCAGATGGGGATGGGGATGCAGATGCAGATGCAGATGCAGATGCAGATGCAGGGGGGTTATGGGGATGCAGATGGGGATGGGGATGGGGTGGGGAATGGAGATGAGGATGGGGATGGGGATTGGGATGGGGATGGAGATGGAGGTTGGGATGGGGATGGGGATGCTGATGGGGATGGGGGTGGGGATGTAGTTGCGGATGCAGATGGGGTTGGGCAGTGCTGCCTGCCATACTGGGGCCAGCAGAGCTTCCTGTGCAGGCAGGGCTTGAAGGAGCATCACTGCCCCCAGCCTATGTGCATGCCTGTGTCCAGCCATGCACACACATGTCAGGGCATGTGTTTGTAAATGTGTGGATGCACAATCCCAGCATCGCAACATCTCCTTTGAGCTCTCTACCTTCCTCTAGTTCCCAGATGCCACCTGGAGCTGACCAGGGAGCAGCATGACCCTTGGCGTGCCCCCTGCACCCCATCCCGGCGGCATCCCCATCTCCCACAGCCTTTAGCCAGCAGTTTCCCAGCTCAGCAGCATCCAAGGAGCAGGCGAGAGGGCTCCGGGCCCCCCTGGGCATCCCCCTGGGCCCACCCGAGGGGTCCCAGATCCTGCCCAGAGCAGGTTTAGGGGGTTGCTGGGGGCTGGGGGTGGCCAGACTGGGCAGTGCCAGGTGGGGGGGGTCGTCCCCCTCCCGTGCTGCTCCTCACATCCAGCCCCCAGCTTGGGGAAGGGGGGGGCGGGGGGTGGAGCCTGCTATATTACCAGATCCAGGGGCTGAGACATTCAGTCTCGCACAGAGCCGGAGCCCATTGGCACCGGGCGGGGACAGCGAGGCGGGGGGAGGGGGTCACGGCCGGGCAGGACCACCCGAACGGGACTGAGCACCCGCTGCAGGAAAGGGTCCGGGAGGAGGACGGGGCTGGGAAGGGGTCAAGGGGAGGTGGGTGCTGGGTCGCCCCTTTGGAGCCGGGGTCCTGGTGCGGCCCCCCCCCACCGCAGGGCCATGCAGGGGGAGCTGGGGTGTCCCTGGCCCCTCGGGGACTGACCCGACCACCCGTGGATAGGGCAGCACGGGGCTGGCTCCAGCTATGGGGGGCCCATGGCAGCCCCCCGGCACCTGCATGCTGCCGGTCCTGCTGCTCGCACTCCCGATGCTCCGGGTAAGTGTCCCCGGGGACGGGGGCGGGGGCGGGGGGGACAGGGTGGGCAGCGGGGGCGGTGGTCCCCTGCCTGCGACAGCCACCGCAGGGTCCGGCCAGCCCCGGGGACGGGCTGGGCAGGGCTCGGGGCACTTCCCCATCCCTGTCCCCATCCCTCGTGCTGTCCGAGCGGGTGGGCGATGCCAGGACCCCCTGCACTCCCCAGGGCTGGGACCACCGCTCGGGCAGCTAGGGCAGGCAAACCCCCGCGGGGTCAGCTCTGGGGGATGCTCCAGGCCATCCCCGAGGGGGGGGGGGGGGGGGATCCCTGCTCTGCCCTGCCTCGGGGACTGTCCCCTCTGTCCTCACGTTGGTCCTGGCGCCGGCTTTGCTGACATCATCCCCCACACCTCGAAGGTGCCCAGGCCCCAGAGACCTGGGGGAGCACCCAGAGGTTACGGTGGCTGGGGGGTGCAGGGGGCAAGGACCACACATGGGGTGCTCCCCATCCCAGGCGGAACCATGGGGGTGGCTGGCTCCGAGCCCCCACTGGAATGGGGGGACACGGCGTGGTGTGCTGCCGGAGCGGTGTGCAGCGAGCCTGGCAGCCACGTTGGCAAAGCATCCTCAACTGATGACACCGTCACACCGCCTCGGTGGTCCCTCGCGAGCGGCTCCGGTGGGAGGGGGCTCCGGTGGGAGTGGGCTCTGGCTCGGCGGTCTTCTGGATGCCTTCAGGATTTCTCCCAGCACTGTTTCACTCTGCAAGTTCTTTAGCAAACATAGAAGGTTTGGATAACGGAGAGGAAAAGAAAATGAAAAGAAAGGGAATGGGGGAAAGGAATGGGAAAAGGAAAGGGAAAAGAAGGGGAAAAAGGAAATCTGAAAGGAAAAAGGGGGAAGGGGAAGGGGAATGACAGGAAGGAAGGAACAGAAAAAGAAAGAAAGAAAGAAAGAAAGAAAGAAAAAGAGAAAGAAAGAGAGAGAGACAGAGAAAAAGAAAGAAAGAGAGAGAGACAGAGAGAAAAAGAAAGAAAAGAAAGAAAGAAAAAGAAAGAAAGAAAGAAAAAGAAAGAAAGAAAGAAAAAGAAAGAAAGAAAGAGGGAAAGGGGAATGAGCAGGGAAAGCAGGCAGGGCTGGAGGAGCAGGAAAGGAGCTGGAGGGCAGGAAAGGACAAGACTCAGCCAAGTGATGCTTTAATGACCCACACTTCCCTCCAGTCCTTGGGTCCTCTTGCCCACCCTCATCCCTTTATTTCTCCAGCTTTGATATCTCTGTCCGCACACCTAAACCCATCACCAACCCAATCCCATGTCTTGGCCCAAAAACCCTGCCCTTGACATGTCCTGTATCTGGATGCTGCAGCCCCCACCGCATCCCCCCATGGGCATGGGCATGGGCATGCCTGCTCTCGGTTCAGCCTCAGTCTCCCAGCTCTCCAGTTGGAAGCCAAGGGGGCAAACCCCCAAAGTGGGGATTCCCAGGCAGCCCCATCCCAGGGCACTGAGCCACCACATCCCTTGCATTTTTGGGAGCTGTGGGGTCAGGGCGTACTCCTTGGTATCTCAGCACTTCTGCTAGCGAACCCAAAAACCTTCAGGAGGTCAGCGTGCCCGTTTCATAGTATCTCCCCAAAGAGCTGGGCGAATTGACAGCTGTTGTCAGTGCCTCCACTTAAAATACACCAGCCTGAATGTGAGCAAAATCCAGCCATCAAGGGAAGGATTAGACATGCCCAAATAGGTGTTTTTTAAAAATCTCTAATTACTTGGTTTCCTTGTTCAGGCTTTGAAAGTGCTCACCTCTGCCTCGCTGATGGGGTCAGCCCCTCGGTCTTTAAGCTCAGCTCCTCTGCTTGGCACTTGCATCTTGGAGGAGCTGTGCCCTTAAGCATCACATGCTTTCAGAGGGAATTAGAAATAATTGAAGTGGTTCTTTATGGTGTTTACAAGGCAAACAGTAGAAAGCTAAGGAAATGTCAGGGTCCAGCATAGGGTTACATAGATACGGTCTCCTGTGGCTGGCTGCTGCAGAAATAGTGAATATTGGCTGGTACCCTGCCTGCTCGGGTCTTTCAATGCTCGGCATCCTACTGTCTGCCCTTTCCCCACTCCCAAGGTGCAGGCAACACACCCCGACTGCTCCATCGTCCTCTATTTCCAAGAGCAAGAAGCTGAATGTCTGGAGATTATCAGGAGCGAAAGCCAAACACCAGCCCCGTCTGGACCCCCCAGGCAGCAGGGTGAGTGTGAGCTGCCTGCCCTGCATGGAGTTAATCTCCCTCAGGAGCAGGGGGGGGGGTGGGTGGTGGATTTGCTAAGGGGGTCTTTGGGGGATGAACCATGGTAGGGGGGTTGCAGAGTGCACATGGATTCAGAAAAGCAGGTACTTTCAGGAATATGGAGAGCAGAGCCAAGGCAAAGGCTAAGGAGCATCCCTGGGAAGCCCTGAAAAGTGCTGCTGCAGGGAGAGATGGGGGCTGAGGTTGCAGCCAGGGGCTGTGGGTGGGCTGAGGGATGCAAACAACTGCAGGGGCTGAGTCCCCCCAGATTTATGGCACTGGGCAATGATGGTGTGGTCCATGCCCCCTGCCCCACTCCTGTCCTCCCTGCACTGATGCTCTGGGGCCAGGCAGGGCTGTGGGCATGGGTGATGCAGAGCCCTGGCCATCAGCACAAGTGTATTTGCTTGGTACTTTTCACCACTTTGTGCCTTCTTGCTTTCCTAATTCAGTTAGTTTTAATGCTAAACATGTTCTGAGCAACTTAATTTTTACATATCCAGGACTTTTAAACCAATTAACTAATAGAAAAATAGTTTTGAAGTGCTGCTTTTGTCCATTTTTTTTGTAATTGCATTTCAATTTCCATCCAAAAGCAGCTTGGCTCAAATTCTGGGTAAAAATTATCACCTAGTGAATAAGAAATGCGTCATTCAATGGGTTTCATCTAATACAAATGTAAAAATTAAGCATCTCAATAAATGCATGTTAAGGTGCATAATTGCTTAAGTAACTGTGCAGAGATATAAAGTATCATCCAGCTCAGCAGAGAAAAGCCGAGTTGATTGGAAAAGGTCCATTTTGCAGCCTAGATCATGCCAGCCAGGGGGGAGGAATCTCGCTGTAGGAAAACAACCAAGAAGAATGAATGCAGAATTAAAATCAGTATTTAATCTCAGGTTTCCTGCCTGACTGCTGCCTCCGCTGCCCACCTGAACTGGATTTATCCCTTCCCCCTTACTCGCTTGTGCCAGCGTGGGGAGCATCCCGTGGAGAGCATGACAGCTTGGGGGGAAGGCTCAGATGCCCTGGGTGGTGGCAATATAGCATAAAGGAACAGGACAGGGACCTCAGGCTTCAGCATCCCACTGGGGAACCTGCCATGGGGCCCCAAAACTGGTTAGAGATCACAGCTGCGGTGCGTTCACTTCAGTCTGCTCCTGTGCTCACAACATTTACTGCTCTGAAATAGGTGGGAAGAAATAACCTGCTGGTGAAGCTGGAATGATCACTTTTGGAGGAGTCCAGATACCAGTTAGGGCAGCAAGAAATAAGGAGGTAGCCCTGGCAGGTCTCTGTATGATCAACCAGTAGAAACGCTGAGCAGCTTCCCATCAAACAGCATTTTAAGGGACAGAATGCTCTTTTTTGGCCACATCAAGGAGAACATCCTGAGGATAATGTTGATCCAGGGATATTTCAGCCCTCTACTGGGAAAATGGGAATAAAGCAGGTCACTTTGGGTCTATCCCAACCAAACACCTCGGGCTACCAGACTACACCAGCTGGGAGCCCAGGGACAGGGGACATCGTGGGGAAGTGGCAGCCCCTTGGGATCAACAGTGTGGGGACACTGAAGGCACAGCTTCTGCCTGCGAGGTGGGCAGTGAGGCACACTGCCAGTTCCCTTGATCGTGTTTTTTTCCCCCTGTCCACCCCAGAAATTGCCTCCATCACCTCTTCTCCATGGGAGAGTTATTCGAGTTTTGCGTAGCTCTAAGAAATGTGAGGTTTTTCGAGGGAAGCAGAGTGGGAAAGGGGACTTAAACCTTTTCTCCCCATCCAAGTGGAGGGGTGACTTTATTCCCTGGGAATGCACTGCAGAGCTGCATGAATCCCAGCTCAACCCCTGTGGCATGGGCTGCTCCTCTGGCTCCTGGTCAGGTGGTCCTGCAGCTCTCACCGTGCTGGAAGAGCTTGTCCATACAGCAAGAGATGCATTTATACAGCAGGACTGCTCTGCTATTCAGCCACAGCCAGGTGTTTTGCTCAGACCCCAAAAAATGAAGCAACTGGCTCTCAGTGATGTTCCCAGGTGCCATGCTCGGCTCAGCTATCCTCCAGAGCAAAAATCAGGACATACCCTGAGGTGGCAATGACAGTCCTGCAAATCCCTCCAAACCTGGCCAGATACATAGAGAACACTTTACTGAAAATCAGAGAAAACCAATTAGATTTGTCTGCGTCCACATTCTCCAGCTGGGAATAGATGTGGCTCGAGGTTAATAATGTATATCTGCAAGGTTAATAACGTACGTGTGCAAGGAGGAGAGCTGTCCGGGAAGTGTGATGTATATGTCTCATCTTGGTATAGCGCAGCACTGATTCTCCAAGGCCCCGCGTCTGCTTGGCCGTGCTCATTTCCAAGGCAATTAGAGAGTCATTTAAAGATGGACTTAGTGCTAGAAAAAAGCAAAAGATGTTTAAGCTAACTGCTTTCCAGCAAGTCTTGCAGTGCTTTCTCCCATCCTCCTTCAGGCTGGAGAGACGCCTAGAGCTCAGCCACCATGGCTGCTGGGTGCAGACACCCAGCACAAACCTGCACTATTTTAGATGCCACCAGGAAAGTCCCAGCCCTTCCAGCACCCTCTTCCCCCATGGTGTCCCCGCAGGAGCTCTGGGTCTGATGTAGCCCCAGGAAATACCAAGTCCCGTCTTGCCGAGGGCTAAAAGGAGATCTGGGCACTGGGGGAGGTTGTTCCCAGAACTGGAGCCAGGATGCTCCTAATTCCTGAGGAGGTACAGCGTGGCCCTGTAGATCGGGTGACGGCTGGGCTGGCTGCTCTCTGCTCTCCCGTTACATTCGCGCAGCCGTGCCTGCTATGGGCTGTGTCTGGGGATGGGGGGCTGTGTGTGTCCCCCTGGCACGTCCCTTCCCGGCGGCACTAACCGTCCCGTCCCTCCCCAGGCTGCCTGACTGAGTGGGATGGAGTGAGCTGCTGGTCAGCTGTGCCCGTGGGCCAGTCCCGAGCTGTCGCCTGCCCTGACATCCTCCACATCTTCAAGAAGTCCAAAGGTGCAGTGTTCCCAATCCAGCCCAGACCACGGATCCCCTGGGTCTGAGGGCTAAGCTGCACCCACCCCTGCCTGCCCGGGATCCTCGTGCCACCCCAGCGCTTCCCCTCTGGTCCCACAGCTCCTGCCCCATCCAAAAGCTTGGCATATATTGCAATCCAAGCAGGTGACGGACAAAAGCAGAGATGTAGAGTGTTGCCACACCAGGAAAGTCCCCAAACCCTTTCATCACCCAGTACCAAGCATCCCCTGTGGGTACTGCACGTGGGGACCTCATCCTCCAACTGGGTGACACCAGGACAGTCCCCCAGCTGGTCAGTGCCTTCCTTTCCCTACCCACACACCAGCCTAATGCTCCTGACCTGCTCAGTAGTGCTCCAAGCCATGCAGATAAAAAATGCAGCATAAAATCATGATTATTTCAAGACCAGGTACTCCCCTGGGGCTGCACCGCTGCTGGGGGAGCTGCTGCCTCCATCCATCTTGGAGGCAGCGGAGTGTGAAGGAGAGCACCCAACCAGCCCCTGTGGCATCTGAGCACATCCTCAGCTGGGCATAATTGAAAAGGCGATGGAGGGTTGGTAAATGTTTTGCTTTAGGACAGAAACAACTCAGGAGAGGCTTGATGAAGCCCTCACAGGATGTAAAAGCCCCTTTTTAGCCTTAGTTGCCTCCCACGGTGAGGATTCATGGTTACATCCTGCCCTAAGGTGCCCTGGCACCTCCAGGCACAGCACCGGAGGGCAGAGATGTCACCTGGATGGGAGGGATGGGGCAGCCAGGCCATTCAGGTACCATGCTGCTGTCACAGCTGGGATGCTGGTTCTGGGATTGAGGCTCCATCCCGGAGAACAGGGTACCATCCCCAGACTGGACACCTTGGGGGTGCTGATGCAGAGGTGATGCCCATGGCTCTCGTGAGGTCCCTTATTGTTGCTGCAGCGCTGATCCGGAGGAACTGCACTGAGTCAGGATGGAGCTTCCCCAGCCCTCCCTACCACAATGCCTGTGAGCTGGAGGCCATCGGCAGTGATAACAACACGGAGGCCAAGGCAAGTGGGTCCCCAGAGCCATGGGCACCTCCCTAGAATCACCCTACCCCACGCTGATCCACGCCACTGGGCAAAGAAACATGAAGATGCTCTTGGGGACATCTTGTTGCCCTTATTCCTTATGCTGGGCTACCTGGAGGGATCCGAGCTTGGCTGGGAACAAGCCCAGCCTGGGAAAGAGCTGGGGCCATCACCCTGCCACCTCCCTGCCCATCACAGACCAGCACCTCCCAGCCCATGCTGCCTTCACTCCACTGGTGTTTTCCTTTCCAGAAAAGCTATTTTGTCACCATGAAAGTTCTTTACACCTGCGGCTACTCCACGTCCCTGGCAGCCCTCTTCCTGGCCATTGGCATCTTCCTCTGCTTCAGGTAGGGCTCAGTGCTGGCTGCTCCGTGGGCTGCAGCTGGAGGAAGGCAGGGAAATGATCAGCAGAGGATGGTTGCTCTCAGGCTTCCTCCCCTCGGAGCAGCCAGGCTCTGTCCCTGCCAACACGGATAACCAGGGAGGTATGAGACGAACTGCATCGTTGTCCTTCCCTGCTGACACACAGACCTGAGACCCTCAGGTTGCCCTTTTAAGCTTTGTTTTCGCAGACCTCACTGTGCTGCAGAATGATGCTCTCCGCAGGTGGTTGGAGGATGTTCCCCAGCACACCTTGTCCCTGGGCAGCCACCTCGAGCACAGCACAGCCCTGTCCTTCATGATTTCAGAGCAGGAAAACCTTCTCCAGGGCTTTGGGCTTGACCACCGCCAACATATGGTCCCTTGGGCTGGGGTCTAGCCAGGGAAGCGGCTCCTAAAGGAGAAACTTCTCTGCCTGTCTGCTCTCTCTGCTCCTGCCGGGGCACAGCGCATCTCTTCCTCCCATAGGAAGCTGCATTGCACCAGGAACTCTATCCACATCCACTTCTTCACCTCCTTCATACTGCGTGGGGCCGCCGTGTTCATCAAGGACGCCGTCCTCTTCTCAGACGAGTCCATTGACCACTGCACAATGTCAACAGTAAGTCATGGAGTCCCAGCCTGGGCATGGTGCAGGAGAGGGCACCACATGCTGATCGGGGGGATGGGCTAGGTGGATTTGCCGTGGATTTAGCACGGCAAAGAGGAGAGAGAGAGGGAGGCTGAACCTGGGGAGGAAAGGCTGGCTTGGGTGGACTTCAGGAGGTTCACAACAACATTTCTGCATGGGCACTGTCTGCAGAGGACATGTGCTGCCCTCAGAGCTCTCCCTGCTCTCAGACAGTCTCCCAGCAGGGCTAAACCTCTGCACAACCCAGCAGCACCACGTACATGCAAACAGAGCTCACACCGCTGGATGCGCAGATTTGGGGGTGTCAGTAGACTCAGAAACCTCTGCGTGCAGCCCAGATATGACACTATGGGCACCACAGACACGGGTTTCTAAAGAACTTACAATAACAGCTGGTGGTCGTCCACCCACGTCGTGGAAGCCCAGCAAAAAATGCTGCAGGTGACGTGTGGGACCAGTGCAGCACACCTGGGGCTGCAATGAAAGGCCATCACAGGTCTCCTCGAATGGGTGGATGGGGAAGGTGACCATCCCCCGTGCCCCCAAGACAGGGTCTGATGCCAGCCAGCACTCCTGAGCCTTCCCCTTCCTTTTCCTCCCAGGTGAACTGCAAAGTAGCCATCGCCTTCTTCCAGTACTCGGTCTTGGCCAACTTCTACTGGCTGCTGGTGGAAGGCATGTACCTGCAGACCCTGCTGCTGCTCACCTTCACCTCTGACAGGAGGTACATCTTGTGGTACATCCTCATCGGCTGGGGTGAGTGCGGGCCCCAGCACATGATTCCCTCCAGCAAGGTTCCATTGACACAGATCAGGGGTAGGCACCGCTTTTGGGGATCACCCGCTCTGACATCCACAGGCACAATGGTCCCCGTGGCTGCTCTCAGCCTGACCCCCACCCCAGCATCTCTCTGCATGGCCTTGTGCTCTGTGGGGCACCCATCAGCTCCTGCCAGCCCCTGGCACTGGTTGGCAGCATGATCCTTGCCCTCATGGCATGTGTGCAAAGTCCCTCAAAGGAGAAAATTCTTGCCACCGCTGACCAAAGAGCCTTTGCAGCAGCGTCTGCTGCCAATCCATCCTGAATGTGGTCAGGATGGGACAGAGACAGATCTTTCCTTCTTCCCACACCCATCCAGGGCTGGAAATGTCCATCCCAGGTGCCCAGGTTAGGTGTAAGAGCACACAGCTGGGCAGGAGGGTGACCAGGAGGTGACACACAAGCAGACACGTCACCATCAGTCAGCACCATCTCCTTTTAAACCCCAGAGAAGGGGGAAAGACTGTCACCTTCCTGCCACCTCCAGGGCCCCAGACCTGACCTAGACACGTGTTTTGGGGGGCAAGAGATGGAGGGGAGGTGCAGGGGCTCCCCTGAGCCCTAGGGTGACTTTGCATCCCTGCCTGGGTCCTGTCCTTGCAGGTGTCCCCATGCTGACAGTCTGCGTGTGGGTGGTCACCAGGCTGCAGTACGACAACCATGGGTAAGAGCAGCCACCTCTCTTCTTTCTCCAGGCCAGCTTGGCCATGTGTCCCCCATGCAAGTCCCAGGGGATGAACCTGTTTCATAGGAGATTCAGGAGGGGAGAACTGGGGCAGCACTTTATTTTAATGCTATTTCTATTTTCTGGTGGGGCCCATGCTACAGTGGGGCCCCGTTGCAAGAGGTGCTGTGCAACTGGGGCAGGGGGCTGTGGAGGGTGGCAGGTCAAGGCCTGGGCTAAAAGGGTGCAAGTGGGTGGCAGGAGCCATTTCTCCTCTCCCGTAGGTGCTGGGATGACTACACCAGTCTGTACTGGTGGGTGATCAAGGCTCCTATCCTCCTGGCCATATTTGTGAGTATGTCCCCTGAGCACCCCAGGGCTGGGGGACACAACCAGGGGTCTGTGCAGAGCCTGACACCTGCCTTCCCATGGCAGGTGAACTTCCTCATCTTCCTCAACGTCACCAGGATGTTAGCACAGAAGATCCGGTCCCCAGACATTAGCAAAAACTACAAGCAGCAGTACATGTAAGAGCTAACTCGGGCAAGGGGAGCTCTCCTCACTCGGGTTTCTGGAGGGACCCAGGGCAGCAGGGACCCCTCCCTGGAGCTGCACTGAGAAGGACCATCTTTGGAGCCTCCAAGACCTGCCTTTCATGGAAAACCTGTTTTGGGTTAAGACCAAGCTCTTGGGAAAATCTCGTCTCATGGGGCAGCAGGACCATCATTTGCACCCAGACCCCCACTCATGACACCACTCTCTGCAGGAGGCTGACGAAGTCCACGCTGCTCCTCATCCCTCTCTTCGGGGTACACTACGTGGTGTTCGCACTCTTCCCTGAGCACATCGGTGTGGATGCCCGGCTGTACTTCGAGCTGGTCCTTGGCTCCTACCAGGTGCAAACTGGGGGAGATGTGTAGGCAGAGTCCTCACGTACCCATCGCATCCCACCCCAAGATCACACCAGGAGCCCCTGGGATGTGCTGCTGGGGCTTTGCACTCTGTAGGGAGGGGACTGTGTCCCAGACACCCCCCTCAACCACTAGGGACAAAGCACAAGGGTTGTAGTCCAGTGAACAACTTGCAAACTTGCACTGCTGCCCTACTGCCCATGGGATGGGGCGAGAGGTGTGGGAGGATGCTAAATGCAGGCAGCAGATGAGCACAGAGGGGTCCAGCCTCTTTCTTTGGGTGAAACTTGCTCTTTCTGTCCTTTTCAGGGGTTCCTAGTGGCTCTGCTGTACTGCTTCCTGAACGGGGAGGTGAGTGTCCCCCCCCCCCCAAACCAATCCCCTGGGCACCACAGCCACACGAGGGCACACAGCTACCCCCAAGGGTGCATGCACACAACCACACAGGGGCATGCAGACATGCATGGGGGTCCCCACCCCCTTGCACCCCAAATCCCTTGTCGAGGGGTGCTGGCAGGTGTCCCTGGGTGCCAGCACCAGTCCGCGGTGTTGGTTCAGGTCCAGGCTGAGATCAAGAGGAACTGGGGCAAGTGGCAATCATCCATGGAGAGCAACGTCTTCAACCTGGCCACCCAAGACTTCACCGCATGATGAGGACAGCGTCTGGGGGGAAATACCTCCTCGAGGATGGTGGTGGTGGTGCAACTCCATGGCTACGGTCCCAGAAACACAATAAAAAGGATTTTGTAGGTTCTGGGTCTGGCATCCTCAGAGGGTGGTGCAGACGGCTGTTGGGAAAGGCTCTGCCTGTCCAGCTGTTGGTGGCTCTTGTGGCTCCCTGTGACGGTGTTTTACCTGCCCAAAGCTCTCCTTGCAGTTTGGTCCGTGTTTTAGGCAAAGGGAAGAGGGCTTCTCTGCCTTTTCTGGGTTGGAAATGCAAATATCATTTCACAAAAGACACGGGACATTTTTCATTTGGCACTGCAATGAAAATGCAAGCAGCCTCAGTGCTGAAGGGATTTACTGCTGGCTATTTTCCCCTTCTTCATTGATTTACAAAATTGTCCCCCTTATGGAAAGATGCCTAAACACAGCCCCCAGGAGCCATTCCGGGTGTGGGAGAGGCAAACACAGAGACAGACAAAACCCCACAGCTTTCTACAGGAGTCCCCTGATGGTCTCATGACTCAGTTCCCCCCACAGCTTCTAAAATGTTTCCCTTTCTCCCGTGCCTGTTGCTTCAGCCGCACTCAGCGCTGGGGAAGGTGTCCCACCATCCTTGCCATGCCAGCAGTCCCAGGGGCTGCACACCAGAGGGACAGGACAGTTTGCAAGCAACGGGACTCCCCTGTCTTCACTGGGGGCTCGTTTGACTGCGACTAACAAGGTTTTTGCCAATAAAATCTTGCTCTGAAATCTAGCATTGCTTTGTCAGAGGTTTGGTTTGCTCTACAAACCCAGATAACTTGGTACCAGGCTTGCTAGAGGGTAGAAACCCTGCCAATAACTGGAATGCCTGGAAATACCTCCTGGGGGGGAGAAAAATCTGCTTTTTCTCTGCCTGGTGAAGCAGCCAGGCTCTGGGCATGGCCATGGAGAGGAGATGGAGGAGGAAGGTGAGGAAGAGTGCAAGATAAGTGCCTTACGGGCTCTCCCAGAGGTGCTGGGATGCCATGTCCCCTTTGGGTTGGAGTTGCTGTCACTACACTGCAGCCTGGCCCTGTTCACCCGCACGAGCATCCTTCACCCTCCCTGGACTGAGCTCCTGCCTTGGCAGATGCTGTCACCAGGAGCGAGAGGCCTCAAATGCCCTTTCCCCAAACCTCCCGGCCCCACCATGTTCCCAAGACCCGAGCCACCCGATCTCACAGAGCTCCTCACTCTTCCTGGGTTGAAATTTCTCCATGTAGCCACGTGTCCTTCCTTAAATAAAACCCACTTGTTGGCCCCTTTCCAGGCTGCAGGATCTCCAGAGATCCTGTCTGGTCTCACAAAGGGACGCTGAGAGAGAAACAGAGCCCCAGACCTGATTTGAGGTGAGATAGAAAATGTTCTGTTAAACAACCCCCCCGGGCCAGCACCATCCTGCACACTGCCGGCCAGGAAACCTCCAGAGGAGCATGGCAGCTGTCAAATAAATGCCTGCCTGCAGCCATGGAGAGACCACAGGTGAATAAACATCTCTCTCCATCATTAGCGAGGAAGACGCTGTTTCAGCAGGCACATGAGGCAGGCAGCAGCAGCAGATTGCACCAAGGCTGGGGATGCTCGGTGGGACTGTCACGGTTGCCATAAAGCTTTGAAAAGCGCTGGGTTTGGCATGTATTTTCAGCAGTCAATGGGCCTTTTTGGGTGCTAAACCTGCACCCTAAATGACCTGCTGGGCTCTGAGCCGTGGCATCCGTGCTGCATGGCAGAGGCTGCAACGGCAGGAGCTTGCTGCAGGTGCAGCAGGGCTGACGTGCCCCTGCGGCGGGGACTGTGCATCACCTCCAGTCTGCAGAAAAGGTTTTTAAAAGCGTTTGCTACATCTCTAGCATGGATCGTGACCTACAGCTGCATATTTGGGGCAGCTGAGCCTAGGCTGGGCCAGGTCTCCCCTGACTCCCCTCCAGCCATTCCCATCACCCACCCTGTCCGGAGGGTCCCTTCTCCTGCCCTGGGGCAGAGGGGTGTCTGGGGGGGGGGTGTTTTGCCTGGGGCCGGTGGGTGGCACTGCGGCCCCGCAACGCCGCCTCGGGCACCGACATCAGATCCGGGGTGTCAGCCCGGGAGCGCAGTGTCCCCAAGCACACCGCCTGGGACGCAGGCTCAGCCGTCGTGGAGGGACCCCGAGGGCTGGCCCTGGGTGCCAGCACCCAATGACTCTACCCAGGGCCCTGAGAGCACCCAGGGAGTAAGGTAAGGGGCTACACTGCTTCGGGGGACCGCGCACCTCGCCCCGCACGTGGCCCAAGGCTTCAGCAAGAGCTGGAACCCCCCCAGATCCCCCCCCAGCAGCCCTGGCCAAGTGAGGGTTAATCAGGGATGGGGACGGGAATAAGGCTCAGGGCTGGGAGAGCTATGCCTTCGCCTGTTGCTCCTTTCCCAGCCTGCATCCTCTGACCTTCTGGGGGCTGCCAGGCCATCCTGCTCGGGTGCCGAGGGTGCTCCGATGCCTGCGCTTGCACCCGCTCCTTCATCCCTGCTCCAGGATGTTCCCAGCTCTGCAGCTTGGGGGGTTCACCCTCAGATGTCCCTTCCCCATGCCCACCCTTGCTGGGGCACCTTGTTTCTACCCTGCTCTGGGCAGGCAGCTCTGCCTCTGCCCAGCTCCTGCCTGCACAGAGATCAGCTGGAGCTTGGCCCCACAGAGCCCCATGGATGCAGCCAGCCCCACGGCGGGGCAAGTGCCTGGCCCCACAGAGCCCCATGGATGCAGCCAGCCCCACGGCGGGGCAAGTGCCTGGCCCCACAGAGCCCCATGGATGCAGCCAGCCCCACGGCGGGGCAAGTGCCTGGCCCCACAGAGCCCCATGGATGCAGCCAGCCCCACGGCCAGGCACTTGCCCCACCATACAGGAGGGTCAGGATGCATCTAGCACCAGCAGCTTCAGGGAAGGTGCAAGCCAAGGCACCTCAAACACCCCAGGGTCCCGCAGGCTGTGCCAAGCACTGCCTTTATCCTACCCCGTCACCCCAAGGACACATTTTTTGCACCCAAATTAATGTAGTGAGTACCACTGGGTACCCCAAGTTCCCATTCTACTTGGGATTTAGCTGGTGTTTGCAGGCAGAGCTGTGTCCTTGTGGCTGCCCAGTGCCTGGTTGGGCACCCTGGGGTGCTCCCAGCTTTCCAAAGGGCAGGAGCCACATCCTGGGGTTTCCACCTTCATGTGCCTCCCCCCAGGTTTGCTCTTGGCAATAAGCAAAGCAAAAAAAGACCAGCACAGCTTCCACAGGCTTCCCAGCGGTGACAAGGCTGGGTTTGGGGCAGCCGGCAGCTGATGGGACCTGCCGAGCATCCCCTGAATTTCCTGCTGCAACCAATGGAGCAGGTGGAAATTCCCCACAACCACAGCAGGAGGATGTCCCTGTCCCTGCCCTCCTCGCCGGCCAAAACCACGTACTACCGGCTGCACTGGGATGCTCTTTGCCCGTGGGTATGGGTTGTTGCTTTGCTGCTGAGCTCCTGACAGGCTCCCAGTGCTCTCCACCCTGGTTGTAGCAGTCCCCTGGGAGCTACTGGGGGGCTTTTCACTCCCTCCTTCCCACGGCTCCAGCTGCTCTGAGCTTGGCCTGGGCTCCAAGTCAGCAAAAAAAGAGGCCTGGGATGGGGTTTTAATTGCAGAAGTCAAAGTTATGCTTCACAAAGCACACCTTCAGCATCTCCTGAGTGGAGCTAATCCTCTGTCCCTTGCTGCATGACCTGACCCCCAAGAGCTGGACCTGGGCTCCTGGGCTGCCTTATTTACATAGTCTTGAAAAGAAAAGGAAAATTATTGAGTGAAAAGCAGATCTGAGCCAAGGAACTTCCACTTCCCAGTTCCCTGGGTGCTCAGGTCTGCAGTCTTGGCCCTGTTTTATTGATTCCGTGGGATGCCAGTGAGCACAAGGAGACCCACGGACGAGGGGCTGGAGGCAGGGAAAGGCAAATTGCCATGAGAATGTGACAGCAAGGGATGCCAGGCTGGGGAGGGCGGGTGCTTCAGCTCCAACAAAGCCCACACCGGCGTGGGAAAGTTGCTGCAGGGTATTTTGGGACCAGACAAGCAGCAGAAGAGTTGTACAGGGATGGCAGTGCTGGTGAGATGATGAGTCCTCTCTGACCAGGCTGAGTGCTGAGGTGGTTAGTCCAGCCCCAGCACAGACCTGTGCACCCCAAAAGGGGTGAACCCTGCCAGCTGGGCACCCCTCCACACTCTCCTCTCCACCCTGGGTGCCCACTGAGCACCCTAAGTACCCCCAGAACTGCCTGGGCATGCAAAGAGCACCCAAAGGCCCCATCAGGAAGGGCAAGAAGGGAGACAACCACATGGCAAGTGCCTCTTTTGCACCATCCTGTGCCACCCTGGTTCTGGCTCAGACCTGTGGGGGACTCCAGGGACAGGGTGTGCAGCGTGGGACACGGGGTGAGATGTGCCGGTGTCGAAGTGGGGTGACCCTGCACAGCTGCTGGCTGGGATGCTCCTGGTGTGCAAAGAAACGCAGCACTGGTCCAAAATTAGGCAGCAGCGGAGGGTGGGCACGGGGGCAATGAAGCAGAAATGACAGACACCCCTCGCCTGCACGCAAGAGGAGGAGCTGCAGCTGGTGCTGCAGGATGGGAATAACACTCCCAAAAAACCACAGGCTCAGAGGCAATGTTGGCAGCGGGGTTGGCATCAACTCCCCTCCCCCCGCCCCAGCCCTCACAGTTGTCCTGCTGCTCTTTTCAATTGCATGTCACTTCTGGGAGAGATAAATGGGGAGGTGCTGGCCAGGGTCCCTTCCCACCTCCCCTCCACCTCCCCATGTCCCATGTGGTGCCAAAGCCAGCCCAAAACCACCTCAACATCTGGGACACCCTGCTCGGCCACCGTGACTGCCCTGGCTGGCCGTGTCCCTGGTCAGAGCATGGCCAGGGTAGCCGTGGTGCAGGGGGGTCCATGCACACAGGACCCCGGGAGCATTGGGCGATGGGGCCGAGGGGGTTGCCGGCACCGCCAGCCCCATGATTGGCGCGGCGGGGGACGAATGCCACAGCTGAGACGGGCCCAGGCTACCTGAAGGACCCCGCATGTCCTCAGGTTTCACTCATGACCATCTGACAGCAGCAGCAGCTGCTCTGCCAACAGGCACTCGCGGAGCCAAAGCCTCCAGGAGTCGAAGGAGAGGGAAATTCTGGCCCTGAAAGGTCTCTCCTTGGGATTTTGCTCTCTCCACCCAACGGTAAGTACTGGATTCAGCCCTGGGCTGATGCCAGACCACCAGGCGGGGTCTACGGGGTCTTGGATGTCACTGGGGTTGTCATTCTCGCTGTGCCCAGAGCAGTGCAAGCAATGCCGTGGGTTCGCCGTCAGAGCGCTGGAGGTGGACGGGAGCAGGACAGCCCCTGCGGTCACTGGGGTGGTGTTTGGGGCTGTAGGCACCCGGTGGCCCCCGCTGTGTGGAAAACAGCCTGGATGGGAGGAGAAAGTCCCCACAAAGGCACAGGCAGGGCATGGGGACGAGGGTGCCAGCAGCCACCACACCCTTGGTGGCCACAGACCTGCCACTGGGATGAGAGGGGACGGTGCGGGATGCAATGGGCAACCGGTTTCTGAGCCACCTTCCCAGCCGGAGGGAGTACAGGCAGGGCTTAAAAGTCACAAGTGGCCGTTCTCCTGGCTTCTCCTCCTGGAGATCTAAATATAAACCTCAGCTTGGCCAAGCCAAGGTTGCAGGAAAGGTCTGTGGGGTGCTTCGCAGTGTCTCCTTTCGGGAAGGCGCCTGTCCATGCAGAGCCCCTGTCCCCTGTGGGGGAGCAGGCAGGGACCCCCATGGGGAGAGGGGGAGGAGATGGGACCCTCTGCTGTGCCAGAACAGCGGTGACAGGGTGACACAGAGGTGGGAGGCCACCGTTCCCCCACTTTCACGCAGGGGCTGCAGGGTGCACGTGCACAGCCAGTGGCTTTGGGGTGCCGGGGAGGCAGGGTTCAGGGCTTTGATCCAAACAGGCAGTGACAGGGTGGGATTTGGTTCATTTTTTGGGTGCCGAATCCCCCCCACGTGCCTGCAGTGGGTGCACTGGGCTGTGCAAAGCTCCCATCACTCGCTGCACGTGCGGGGACCGCTGCGCACCCCCAGTGCCATTCCAGGGTTTATCCAGAAGCGATCCGCCACCCTGGCACCCCCATGCCTCGCAACAGCATCCATCTCTCTTGGCCAGATCACTGCTCTCTTGATCCCCAGAGCCAGTGCTGAGGGATCAGCCGGGGCATGCAGCACGCAAAGAAAAAAAAAAATAAAAATTAACAGAGAGCATGGGGGGGGAGGGGACGGGCAAAAATTCCATAAAACCTTGGGGACAGTGGGACATCCCAGTCAGTCCATTATACAGGGGAGATCCTGCATGTGCAGCTGATGGGTTGATGCTGTGAGCGCTGGAGCCGCCTCCTCTGGTCCTTGCTGGGAAAACGCCTGATGTTGTAATGGTTCAGGGGGGAAAGAGCATATTTACAGGAACTGGTTAAAGAACACGGAGTCCTGCCTTGATTTGGCTGTGCTAATATTGAAATAGCATTTTCTATTTTCCGGTGTGTACATAAGGGTCCGGTGAGCATCACTGAGGGCAAAAGGGCCCTGTGGAGCCACTTGGGTAGCTCCAGCTTCCCTCGGAGAAACTTGCTGGATTTGGGGGTAGGAAAGCGAGTGGCAGCAGGTACTGACGAGCCGGCCAGCATCATTTCTGTGTTCAGCAGGTTGGACTAACGAGGTCATTTATATGGGGGGGAGGAAGGGGGAGAATGTGGTGGATGCTTTGCGGAGTTATGAGGGCAAAGATCTCGGCTATAGCTCCGGAGATGCCGGGAAGGGTGCTCAGCCTCTGTGCTTGTCTGTCTGTCCAGCTGCCTCCCTCCTCGGTTATTTATACAGCCCTTGGGGACAACTCATCTTCAAGACCCTCTTCTCCAGATCCAAGCGGATTTGAGTGAGATGCCTGGGGAGCTGGAGGGTGACAGTGGAGGTGCAGGGCTCAGCACCCGGAGCTGGGCATGGGGAGGGCTGTGGCCCCGTGGTGGTCCTGGTTTGCAGGGTCTGGTATGGGGTATGGTCTGGTATGGAGTGCAGAGGCTGCGGTGGGAAAATGGGCATCCTCCCGCCTCGGGATGCTGCAGGGTCCCTGGTATTACAAACCCCACAGGAACATCAGGTCTGGGACCTGCTCCCAGCACTGCTCCTTGATGGTCCCTGTGGGAGTTGGTGGTGTTGTGTCTTTGCTGGAATCCCTTGGAGGTGGCTGCATCGATGCCTTCCTTTCCCTCCCCGCCCCCCTCCCCCGAGCCTAGGGGACCCCAAGGGGGGGGCAGCAGGTCATGACAGCCCCATGCCATCCTCCCTTTCCCCACGCTGTCACCTCGCTTCGCTGCCTTCACAGCACCGCTCAGATCTTTTCCAAGCCTGACATGAGAGCTGCTGGCAGGGAGGAGCAGGAGCTTTGGATGACACCCGAGTGCAGTCAGTGGGCAGTGGGCAAGCGCAGGGTCCCCGCTTTAACCCCTTCCCTGCCTGCTGGAGCCTCCACCACAGCCAAACCTCCCCCCCCAAAAAAAATAAACCCAAGCAGCCAACCGCCCCGGTGTCCCCTTTCCAGCAGTGCCCTCCCGGGAGTCAGTAAGAACAGCGGGCTGGAAAGGAGGTGGGGATGGGGTGATACCCCCCCCCCCTCTGCTGCATCCCCCAGCTCCAGGCAGGAGGGGGTTAGCGCGTTGCTGCAGGATGTTGCAACCTCCTATTTCCATCTGTGGCCAGGGAGAGTATCTGAGGACTTCACAGCTTCCAGCCTATGTGTCCACCCCCACCCTGGAGCACATCGAGGTACCCTTGGTAGGGCTGCGGGTGAACAGGCACTGAAGTGCCAGAGTTCAAGTAAATTCAGGACCAAAACAATCGGAGAATTGTCTCAAATTAATTTCCATGCGGCTTATGGTGCTTGTGGCCGGAGTGGAGGTACCTCTGCAGGGCACGCAGGTTTGGGGGTTTATGTTCCCGGGGGAGGCTGGTGCCCCCGTAGCATGGTCAGCATTAGGGATTTGGCTCCCCAAAGGAAGCCAGCGGTGACATGGGCTCAGCTGCATCTCCACAAGGAGTTGGGGCCAGGGAGCAGCGTTTGGTCTTGCATGTGCAGGGCACCCAGCGTGGCTGCGACGTCACTGAAAGTGCTGCTGCTGCTGCAACGCGCCCCGAAACATGGGATTGTGCATCTCATCCTTCTCCTCCTCCATGGAAGTCCCCTGAGCGCCAGCGCAGCCCTCAGCTCATGGGTGCCCTTGTCCCACAGCCCATCGCAAGGCGGATGCCAGGAAAGGGACTGGAGAGCTTTTGGAGACCTCCTCTTGGCCTGCCAGAGACAGGCAGTGTCTAGCAGGCAGAAAGCAGCGGAGCAGCATCATTCCCATCGCAGGGAACTCATACAACGTGTGCTGCAAACCGAGCATGCACTTCTGCATTTGGCCCATGCAACCATACCAGCATTGCTGCTGCTGTGGGTGACCTGTCGGTAACACGCAGCAAGTCACCTTGGCTGGTCCAGACCCACCGAGGGGACCGTGATGGCAACTGAAGAACATGAACTTGCTGCAGCACCTCAGTCCCCCTGGTCTGGCTGGGGAAAGGCACCCAGCAGCGCTGGGCTCGCTCTGGCATTGTCTTCCAAGGGCTTTCAACAGAGCAACCCTTTTGCTCGGCATCAGGCAAGCTGCAGGCTGCACAGCTTCACCCAGCTCCCCGGGATGACGGATGCTGCTTGGAAGCATCCCACATTCCTGCCAGCGCAGTTGGCTTGGGGCACACTTTAGGCGAAGAAACAAAACACACCCAGAGGAGGGGAAAAAAACCACGGTGGTGACAGGAGTCGGCACGAGGGGACGTGTCACTGACGGGAGCCAGCGGTGCTTGCTGAGCCTGGCGGGCGAGGAGCTGGTGTTTGAACCACATAACCCACGGGACTTCCCAGCCAAGTGCTTAAAAAAAAATCAGGAATCGAAAGAATAATGCTGGAAAATTAAGAATTAATTTTTTTCTCACTCTCTAAGCCTTCTGAGTCCACTTCTATTTGAAAATGGAGTGGGGAAAAAAAATTGGGGTGACTCTTCATTCTTTTATTGGTGTTATTTGCTTTATGTGAAAACGTAGCACCACCTGCCTTTAAGAGAGGGCAGCTTGAAAACACAGCAGCTGTATGGTGAACTCAGAACTGCCACAGCGGTGGAGAGCCAGCGTCCCACAGCAGCCTCCTACGAGGCATTTGTTTGCAGAAGGAAATTTTGGAGACTTTGCATATCTTTCCATATAGTCTTTACGATGTAGTTACAGCAAAGCATTACGGGACAACAATATATCTGGGGATAGTAAACATCAGACTTTCAAATGGCACATTATCACGTTACAGGAAGGGACATAAACTCGTTTCTAAAATGGCTAATTTTGCCTGGCTCAACGCAAGGGTGTTTATCCCAGTCGCTGCTGGAAACTTTGATAATCTCAAAACCAAACCACCGATGCAGCACCGTTCAATCACCCATGTGCAGGGCTCAAAAGCAAATCTCTCCACCCCCTGTGCTATTTGTGAGCAGAAAAAAAACCATTCCACATCAGACTTTTTCAATTTTTCCACTTTTTTTTTTCTTTTTTTTTTCCAAAACATGGGGAAAATACAATAGGAAATTAAGACCCCATAGGGCTTTTTTAAGCTGTACCATGCCAGAAGGTTGGGGGTTTTTTTCTGCAGCCATCAGACTTTACAACCAAGCGTCGTGCCACCCTGTACACTCAAGGATCATTAAAAAAAAAAAGCAAATATCCTGAAGGCGTGACAAAACCCACGGCAGCGATGGCACCACCGCCACAGCACAGCTGGCATCGCCTCCTGTGTTGCTGTTTGGGGTCTCGGCTCTGCAGGGTGCAGGGGCAGGATTTGGCCCTGCTCCTTCTCCTTCCCCGTGGTCCCACCACTGGGGCTGAGCAGTCAGAGTGTAGAGGTGGGAAATGCAAAAGGTGTAAAGACTCTGGTATTTAATCATCCCCATAAAGCTCCCTGTTCTCCATGGATGTATAAATGTTCTCCTGACTATACGAGTGTCTGTGCCCTTGGGCTGGCTTTGAACCCAATACACATTCTCCTGGCAGCAGATCTCCCAGCCCATGTGATTTTGGGGTTTTTTAAAACCTATTTAATGGATGCAGGACTGGGGAGGGGAGCTGCTATGGGGGGCTTCATGGGGCATGCAACAAGGTTGGGAAAACAAGACCCACGGTGCAGCCCTGCGGGTCCTCCTGGGTGAGCAAGGCGGCCGCCACGGGGATGGGCAGCATGGAGAATGGATGGTGCTGGTGGCAGCGCTTGGGATGCACGTGACTGAGGCACCATCCTAAGCTGTGACTCATCCCCCAACCTTGTGGTCCCAGCTGGTCCCCATTGCACCATCCTGCCCCACCCTGCCTCTCCTCATGGGGATAAATAAAGGAGGGATGGAGAGGGGTGGGCTGTCCTGTGTGCAGTCAGCCCTGGGTGCTGGCTTGGGTGGAAGTGGTGTGTCCCAGGTGGTTTTGGGGTGCAGGTAGCAAGGAGGGGGTGCTGTGGGGTTGTGTTTTCAGTGTGCTGTGTTGGGTTTGGGTTCTGTGTGCAACTGGGTCTGGTTTCCAGAGCTCTTGAGCTGCTGGGTGCTGCCTTATCTCCCCTGGTATCAACTTGTCATTGCTCTAAGTGTGTGGGCTGGCTCTGGGCTCCCTGGCACCAGCTCTTCCAGAGCTGGCTGCTTGCTGGCTTTGGTGCGTGAGCTCCTTGTCCCCATGCTAACCCCTGCTGCAGGGATTCCTGTGCACTGTGAGTCCTTGGTTGAGCATCACCTGCCTCTGCTGTTTCTTGGTGAGCAAAGCTGACTTACGTTGCCTGCTGACCACTCGGGTTGCTTTCTGTCTTGTACTTCTGCCCATACCTGTCTCTTCTGGGGTCTTTCCAGAGTGTCTCCTGTGAATCTTGAAGGGCAGGTTTATAGATCACAGAATGGTTTGGGTTGGAAGGGACCTTAAAGAACATCCACCCAAATCCCCTGCCATGTGCAGGGACACCTTCCACTAGACCAGGGCTCCTGGAGCCCTGTCCAACCTGGCCTTGGACACGTCCAGGGATGGGACAACCATGGCTGCTCTGGGCAACCTGTCCTGGTGCCTCGCCACTCTCACAGTGAGGAATTTCTTCAGGTGGGTAAGAGCAGCTCCTCAAGCTGTGTTTGAAGGTCTTGCTGCAATGCTTGGTACTCAGAGGGTCCCACTGATGTCTCCCATGTTCTCAGTATTTGTAGAGCTGAGATCTTAGGAGCAGTGTGTCTTCGCTTGAGACACCCCCAGTCAGATCTGTCTTTAACCCAGCCCTGAGTATGGGGGGTCATAAGTGCATCTCTTTGGGCTTACCGGGGTGAGGGCCTCTGGATTTGCAGATGCTCTCCCAGAGAAATGTCCTAGGAAGGGAGGAGCAGAGCCCTGGAGCCTGGATGATGGGCTGAGCCCAGCACCTGCATGGGTCAGCAGGATCGGGGCAGACCCCTGGCCACCCTGTGTCCCTTGCAGCCACATGTCTGCACACAGCAACTGGGAAAGTCCTTCCTCCTCTTCCTCAGCCCACAGGTTATTTTCTGGGCAGGGGTAAGTGCCAGTTCTGGATGGGGTGGCTCTCCAAGCAGTTTCAGACAGGACCCTGTCACCCTTCTATCTGTACTGATTATAAAGAACCTATTACGCAGCATCTCTGGTAGTTTCCAAAGTTTTCCTGTTATTTTGGAGGTGGATTCATTTGCCTGACCTCAGAGTAGCAAAGATATCCCAGGAAATTGAATTTTTATCAAAGCGAAGGCCACGCACTCCTGGGCAGGCAGCTGCTCCCAGCTGGTAACGGCTGATGCTGGAATGGGGGGTGAGATGCTCATCCGTGGTGTTGAACGTAGGCAGTGAGCAACAGCTCACACGTGTAACAGCAAAAAGGAGTTATACAGCTTAGCTGGACGTCTGAAATTGAAGAAAGCAATAAATAGCAGATCAGAGCTTTGTAGAGACATTTAAGTGGCTGATTTCTTAGCAGGAGACCTGGTGGGGCAAGGGTCTGCCTTTAATAGGGGACTTGGGGGGGACCCGGGTGCTGGGGAGGGGGGTCACAGGGTGGTGCATGCCTGGCACAGCACCTGTCGCTGTGTCCAAACTGCTTTTACCTATTGGAGGTGCAGAGTTTGATCTCTGTTATTTATAGCCGCTGCTATGAGTGCGCCAGGCTGGGAGCGGAGGGGCTGTTTGCCTCATCCCACCGGCTGGTCCCAGGGTGACCTGCTGCACGTGAGGTGGTGGGACCCAGCTGTCTGCCCCATGCCTACTGGTGTAGGAACTGAGCTCAGTGGGGGAGACACGGCTGCTGGGCTGAGCCCCCACAGACCCTGCGTTTGGTCCTTGGTTCCTTCTCTTTTGGGAAGCGGTGATCCACCAGAGATGCTGAGGGCTCCAGGGCTGTGGTGTGCATGAGCTGGGCATAGGCTTAAGCCCTGCTCCCTGGGGCCATCCCACTATCTCTGGGTGGCCACAAAGAGGTCAAAGCAGGATCACATGCTGTAAAAGACCCCGCAAAGCATTTCCATGCCCAAGGCAACATCCCCTTTGAGGACCCCCTGCGTAGCCTTGGGTGGTGCTGCCAGCCCCCAGCATCTTCCCATGTGGCTGCAAGCCCCTATGCCTGCTGCTGCCAGGGGCTGCTCCATCAGCCAGTGGATTGGTGCAGGACAGCATGATGGCTTCAGCCTAGCGAGAGGAAGAGGACACATGGGCCAAAAGCAAGGCTGGTGCCACTGGAGCTCCACTCCTGCCGGGGGAGGAATGAGCAGAGTCATGGGGCTGCAGAAACCTGACGCCTACGGTGATCGCTGGTGGCAGCTGGGGCACAGCCACCTCCACCGGGACCACAGGCTGGGTGCAGTGAGCAGGGACAGGCCACCACTGGGGCTTTAGAGGGGCAGAATCCAACAGGAGGCTCCAGGGAAGATGTGGGTCATGCAGCCCCTCCATGCACCAAAGCCTTGGAGAGCGGTGTGCTGCTGCAGGGGCTGGAGCGCTGGCGTGGCCCATAACGCAGGCTTGCCCTAACAGCTCTCTGAAACCCTCTTTGCAGGGAAACTGAGGCTGCCTAGACCAACTAGCTCCTGTGAGTCCTTGGAGTCCCCAGGAGATGGGGTGGGTTGGTCCCCCCCAGGTGTGGGTCCTGCTTGAGCACACATCAGCGCATCCCTGGTGGCACTTGGGGCAACAGTGACACAACCCCACGCTTCTGGCTGGAGCTTTGAGGCTGCTGGTATTGAGGGGGATGCAGAGGGCAGGTTTCCAGAGCTGCTCAAGTAAAGCATGAAATGGGTGTAAATCCAGAATAACTCTGGATGAGAAGAGGCAACAGCGGTACCCTGCTGACCTGCTGCCATGGGCACTGTCCCCTCAGATGTGTGGTGGCAAAAATTCCCTTTTGCCTTGCTTTGCTGAGATTCCACCTTTGGGGTCCAGTGTGCCTGGGGTGAGCTGGGGCTGTGCCCATCTGGGCTGTCAGTTTTGCAGCAGTCTGGGCCATGAGCTGGGTCATAGGTGGTGCCAGACTCCAGTTTGCAGTGATGTGACTTGGTTTATCCTATTAGATGACCTTGTTCAGCAAAGACAAATTTTTCCCTCTTCTAAAAACAGGTTTAAATAGAAAAATCGGTGCTCTTGCCACTTGATTTTTTTTTTTACAAGGTTTCCCTGTCACAAAAGGCAACAAGTTATTTCTATTCCTCTACCAGCTGCATTTTGAATGTACATCAAAGCCCTGGTGCTGGAGCCACCAAGGGGCTGTGCAAACACTGTGATGAAGGTGGCCTCTGCCCAAGAGACATTGTAGCCAGGGACTGGTCCCTGCTTCATCCTTGGGGCTGGATGCGATGGGGGGTGAACAGTTAATTCCCCCTCAACACTGTGCTGCTGGGGGGGTTGCCTGCCCTTGGCAGAAGAAAATCCATTTTGCACACCAGGATTCAATTCAGCAGCGATAGCAAGGAGAACTAAAATGCATTTATCCTGCGCTGCTTGAAACCAATACCTCCCTTTGCTGCTGCTTCTACCACTTGGTTCTATAATCACCATAGGAACGTGTCAATGCCATTACACACCCAGAGTCTCTCTTCCCATCAGGGCTATGAATGTCCAGTTCTCCTTAATTACAAAAGGTTGAAGGTTTCCAGCTCTTGTCAGGGCTTGTGAGGAGTATTGATCCTCAAGCTTTTTGGTGGGCAGGTCCTCAGCAGCATCTCCTCAAGTTTTGGTGCATGGAAGAGTTGCTGCTTGCCAGCGGGATGCTCATTTTGGGGAGGGTGAGGCACAGAGGTGCATCTATCCCAGTATCCCTGCAAAGCAGGATTGAGTGTTACGGTATATTGGGCTCATCTCTGGCACGAGCTGATGTTTTTGGGTCAAACAGACGCTGAGGCAAGGGGACTCAAAGCGAGAACCTTTCTGGTGTCTGGGAAGCCTTTGCCAGGTGTTTTGGCCTCAGCTGGGGCATGGCAGCCTGTTCCTGCAGGTGCAACCACCCCTCCGGTGACCACTTTACTCCCCAATCTTTTTTGTTGTTCTGTTGCGCAGTGGAGCCGCTCTTATCTCCCCGTCCCAAACCACCCATCCTATTCCCGTCTAGGGGCTCATCCTGATCTCTGTAACATTAGAAAGTGCCGCTATGACCTGGCTTTTTGGCTCGAGGTAAGACTAACTCGTTCCTCTCGGGAGCAAGGCCACCCGGAGCTGCAGGTTACTCGCCTTTCCTATGGATGGGTGCTGTGAAATGGCCACTGACCCCACAGGTCCATGCTGCCCTGGCTGAGCCACCTCTGGCTTTGAGCACTGCCCGCTGCTCGCACAAGGTGCAGGAGGAAAGCCTTGCAGCACATTGCGAAGGGGAGGCAGCTGGAGAGGTGCCGCTGATGCTGGAGGTGGTTTGTTTTGTTGAACAACCCTGTCTAGGTTGTGAAACCACGTGTCTAGCAACAGCCAGCTGGTGCCAGGGATGCCAACTGCTCAGCTCGTATGGTGCTCAACCTGATGGTGCTTTTTGATCAGAGGCTGAATGGGGATCTGGGAGGAGAAGGAGCACACAGGGTGCTCCATCTGCAAGTAATCCATGCGTAAAAATCTTTCTTTCAAGTTCAATATTTCTGCAATAAATCTGTTTGCAAAACCCCACCAAGATCCTGCCACCACCTGGCTTCGAGGGCTCAGCAAAAATGCCCCAAGATGGCACCAGCTGGCATTGCCTTCTCAGCCCCCCTCTCCCAACAGGCTGGGCGCAGGCATCCTGGGAGCAGAATGAGAGGATGGCTGGCCTGCCGTACATCCCGGGCCCCGAGAACCTCCGCCCCTTCACCCCCGCCTCGCTGGCTGCCATCGAGCAGCGAATCGCTGAGGCAGAGGCACTCAAGATAAAGCGGCAGCAAGTGGAGCTGCCTGAGGAAGAGGAAGTCAAGCCCAGAAGTGACCTGGAAGCTGGCAAGAACCTGCCCCTCATCTACGGTGACCCACCACTGGACCTCATCGGGACCCCCCTGGAGGACCTGGACCCTTTCTATAAGGATAAGAAGGTGAGGGCAGAGCTTAGACCATGGGCACTAGATGTAAGTCCCAAGAATAAGACCAATGTGTGGACCTCCTCTTCTTTCCACCGTGGTTTAGGGTCTCATCTGAGCCCATCCTGGTGATCCACAACCCCAGACTGCTGTGGTTGCTTCTCCTCCAAAGCAGAGCATCTGTTCCTTGGTGAAGTCTCCAAGCCTTTGGAGATCCAAAGCATGCATAGATGTCTCGCTTCTAATGGCAGCACTTGATCCATGGGTGTTTTGGGGGTGTACAGAAGGGCTAACCCATCTCCCTCCTCTCTTTTCTCCACAGACGTTCATAGTCCTCAACAAGGGGAAGGCCATCTTCCGCTTCTCAGCAACCCCTGCCCTCTACCTGCTGGGCCCTTTCCACCCCATCCGCAGAGGAGCCATCAAAGTGCTTATCCATTCATATCCTTGCCCTCTGTGATGCTGCTCCATTGCCAGGTCAAACCCTGATGCTCAGAGTGCAAACAGCCCTGGGGAGAGGGCTGAAAGAAGTGTTTCATGACGGTGTGGTGAGCAAATCTCCCAGGCTGGCCCCCAGTATGGCCAGGACCCACTGCCCAGCCACCCCAAGGCTTTGGTCCCTTCCCAAGGAGTGGGTGCTTGAAGGCTTTGGGCACCTTGGTGGCATCAGCAGCTCAGTCTTGGTTGGAGAAGGGAAGAAACCAAAGTGGTGGAGCTCCTGGGGAGGAGATTCAAGGTCTCTGAGGTCTGGAGGGACTTGGGAAGAAAGGAAGACGTTTACAGGCCAGGGGATCCTGTCACATCTGCGGAGTGGGAGAACTGAGGAGCTCAAAGGATGCTTCAGGAGGGGGAAGGCAGAGGAACCAGGACATTGGGATACAGGGAAGGAGGCAACTTGGGCAGTGCTGGGACTTTTGATGTGAGTCAAGCAGAGATGGAAAGACAGGAAAGGACCCCCAAAGCAAGAGGGGCACTAGGATGGGTGGGAAGGGACCCCAGCAGAGCTCTGGTGGCAGCAGGGGTTGGTGGCCAGGAGGTAGGAGGAAAAAGAGGGTGTGTTTGTGGCAGAGGGATCAGACAAGTGGGGAAAGCTGAATCCTGGGGTGATGGAGAGAGGAAGGAGCACAGGGGACAAAAAGGGAGGCAGAGCCAGCACCACGGAGGTGGGGAGGTGAGCAGAAAGGGAGGGCAGGGGCCAGGACCATGTACGGGAGCAGGAGGGCCAAGGGGAAAGTGACAGTGCAGGGCTGAGCCGGGAGAGAGCTGCAGGAGGAGCAGGTCAGGGGTGGGACCTGGGTGGGAGCCAGGACAAGAGGAGAAGGCTGCTTGGCTTCATAACCGTGTGAAGGGGGGAATCTAGGCAACAGCCACAGCGTTTCTCCTTGACAGGTTTTAAATTATTCAGCATGTTCATCATGATCACAATTTTAACCAACTGTGTGTTTATGACGATGAGCAACCCCCCGGCGTGGTCCAAGAATGTGGAGTAAGTCCCTGCCTTCCATCACCTCCTCCAGACTTCGGGGCCACCCCAGCTTGGCCATCCTCAACAGGGACAGGAGCAAGGCCGAGAGAGGGATGTTGGGATCCAGGCACCTTTCAGAGGAGGGCAGGTGTCACTGGGAGGTGCTGGTGGCCCTCTTGTCTCAGCAGGGATGTCCACGCTCTGCATTAGGTATTGCAAGGAGCAGGAGTGTTTCAGAGCTGCCCAAAGTCTGGTGGGGTCTCTGCTACAGGAGACCACTGCAGAGCAGGTTGGGTTGGGTCAGTGGTGAGAGGCTGAGCAGATCCACCAGCTCAAGGAACATGGACAACCATCCCCAGGTGAGAAGGGAAAGAGCCAGTGTTTTCTGCTGTGGTTTTGCACAATCAGGTCTCAGCAGCATTTTACAGAGAGCACCGTGGTGTTGGGGGATGAGCAGGGATCAGAGGTGTTGCAGAATAGTCATCAAAGGGGTTGGTACCTCAGGATGTCTCAACTTGCCTTATGAGGTGAGGTGAAGACCTCCCCCAGTGCTGAAGCATCCCAAGAACCCAGCAGGCGGTGACTGTGAGCCCCCAGACCCAGCTCCCTGAGATGGTCCTACTGGCAGAGGTGGACAAAACCCCATCATGAGCTGGCCCCTGGACCTGGGTGAGCATCCCCTGAGCCACCGTTCCCATTTCAGATACGCCTTCACCGGGATATACACCTTCGAGTCCCTCATCAAGATACTGTCGAGAGGTTTTTGCATCGACGACTTCACATTCCTGCGTGACCCGTGGAACTGGCTGGACTTCATGGTCATCTCCATGGCGTGAGTTTGGTGGGATGGGGGGAGGACAGGAGGTCTGGCCACTGGCACCCTGGGGAAGAGGGCTGAGAAACAGCTGGGTGGGTGCCTGGCAGCACCCTTGAAGCCCTTTCCTCTCCTGTCCTGCAGCTACATTACCGAGTTCGTGGACCTGGGGAACATCTCTGCTCTCAGGACCTTCCGTGTCCTCCGCGCCTTGAAAACCATCACCGTGATACCAGGTGGGACTTGGAGAAGGGGGTCTCCTCTCCATATCTTCCCCTTCTTGAGCTCAGGTTTTCCCACAGTTCACAGCAATTCCTTGTTCTTTTGACAGCTCTAAGAAAAAACATGGGAAATAAGGTATTGGATGCTTATAAATAATTTTCCACGTAATTCAGATTTTGGGTCAGGTCCTGCTGGTTTTACATCTTGAAATCAGCTGTGCTCACTCAGTTTGGCCAGGGGAAGCCCCTGTTGAACCAGGTGTGTTGTTTGTAGGGCTCCTTGGAGATGCCTTCGGTGGGCTTGTGCTCACACTGCGTTTACGGCCTCAACTAACCGATATACTTCGCTTGGTCCTTGGAGCCATAAACACAGTTTTGTCCCCACTGCTGACTGCTCTGTGCCAGGGCTGAGATATTTAACGGGTGTTAGTGCAAGAGCCATGTGGTGAGCGTTTAACATCACCCTAGACATCCAGCCCGTGGTGTGAGGAGCACGTTATGAAGTGCCTCTGATGGATGTCCCCCAATTCTGATACCTTTTTGATGCTCTGCTGTGGTACCACCTAGTGCAAGCTCACAGAAATGATAGGTCAAACCCCTTGAAGAAGCATGAGATTGAACTGAAAACGGTAATTTCCTGTAATGGATGAATTCTTGTGCCCCTGCAGTTTCCAGATCTTTAGGGTTCACATTTGAATGGTTTTTGCCTTCATCAAACAGGCTAAAAATTGCATTTAGCAAAACATAAGCTGCTGCTTTTTTCTGGAATGACATCCCCCCGAGAGGCTCTGCAGAAATAGCAGTTGCAAAAATAAGCTACTGCTTTAGAACGACTGTCCTCAGCAGTTTCCCAACATAGACAAGCCCTCGGAGAACAGGGTTTTACCTAAACAGTTTAGGGAGGGGGGAAAATGGGGTGATGACAGAGCTAAAAATCATGCCTTGGGAGAATTGCCTCCACGTGATGAAAGCTCTGTGCTCAGAGCTGCTTTTAAGATCAATGTCAGGATGCCCCAGCATCCCCCATCATCCATGTAGAACGTGGATGACAGGAATGACATCCTTCATGTCAAAAGCCCACTGAGGATGTGTGGGCGAGCCTCCTCAAAGGGAACGGTGATGCTGGGGCGGGGGGAGGGGCAGAGATGAGTTAATCCCGATGCTTAATGCAGATGTCACTTTGCCACCTTCACTTGGACGCGTTGGGCTTTCTCCAGCTTGAAGGGATCAGGTTGGAGGGTCCGGCTGGGCTGCTGACCATCCATGGGACAGCAGAACAGGGGAGGCTGCACCACAGAGGCTTTTCTGGAGCTGAGAGCAGTGCTCAGCATCTTCCAGCGGGGCTGGCAAATAGTTTTTCCGTGTGCCACAGCAAAGTGGTCTGCTCTAGGGATTTGGGCCAAAAAAAAGGTCAGATTGTGGCATCTGGGGAAAACATAAAGCCGAAAGGAACTGATGGCCACCTCACCAGGCTGGGGTGGGCTTTGGCTTGTGATAGCCAGGTTAATGTTGGCATGGGGAGGCTTGGCTGGCCCTGGTCCAAAGGTGACAATTTTAGGGGAAGGGTTTATGCTGCCCAGCAATGTGTGGGGACAGAGGGGCAGCTGAGATGCAACACAGGGCCCAGTGCCGGGGGTCTGAGCACATGGGGTGAATTTGGTGATACCACCTGTTCCCACCAGATCCAGCACCTTTTGGGAACGCCATAGCACATAGTTCTCCACAATTAGCAACTGAGCGATTCGCTCAGCGGTGACGCCTCCCCCCTAGGGCTGAAGACGATCGTCGGAGCTCTGATCCAGTCAGTGAAGAAGCTCTCGGACGTCATGATCCTCACTGTCTTCTGCCTGAGTGTGTTTGCCCTGATCGGTCTCCAACTTTTCATGGGGAACCTCAGGCAGAAGTGCGTGCGGTGGCCCCCCCTCAATGACACCTTCCTTGGGGACTTGGGGCTGGACAACGAGACGCTGGCCAACACAACGCTCTACAGCAACTTCACCGATGGCATTGCCAGCAACTTCACCAGCAACTTCACCAGCAACAGCACCTTTGATTTCGAGGCCTACATCAATGATGAAGGTAAACGCTTGTGTGTCCCCTTCTCCATTGATCTATCACCCTGGTTTGCTCCTGGGTTTCCTTGTTCTTCCTCCATGTCAGACCGAGATGGTTTGCTGACATGGATCTTCCAGCCAAGGAGCTTTGCAGGGAGATGTGGGTGAAACAGGGGTTGTGCATGCTCACAGGATGGACAGATAAGATCAGATCCTCCTTGCCAGGGCAAACGCAGTCCACCTGGGCAAGCTAAACTCCTCCAGAAAGGTTTCACTACAGGAAGGCCTGGACAAACCAGTGTCTCCATCTCTCCCAGTCACTAGTGAGGACACAGCCTCCCCATCAGGGTGGGCACTGCTCCGTCTGGCTGGTTGCAGAAGGTAGACCAAGGAGCAGATGGGATTTTGGGCGGAAAAACAGAGGGAAGGATGCAGGGATGACATTTCTCACCAACTTGCACTGCTGCATCATAGCTAGGTCCTTCCCCAAGTACCACTGCATCCAGTGAGCATCGCATACAAACGTGCAACGCTGTGACAACCAGCAGGAGGGGATGGGGGGGGAAGGTGAGATCAAGCACAGGTCTTTAGACCGGTCTCCAAGTGTGCTTCTTTCCTACTGCTCCTTTTAAACAAGTTTGACCCCAAAAAGTGCAGCGGGATTTTTATTCTTTGGTTTGGGGTTTTTAAACTCCATGAAAACATAAAAATCTCAGCAAATCTGCCTAGCAGAACTGCACAGCAGTGGGGTGCTCCACAGGGATGTTTCACATCTCGTTTAGGGCGCTCGGCAGAGCTCAGCAGAAGGTCTGGTTATGTCTCAGCTGAGCTACTTTGCCCAACTGTACGAGCAGCTCTGGCATTAGTTACAGGAAGGCTTCTTGGTAGAGTGAATATTCAACATACAGGATCTAACGAGCACAGTGCAAATAGCAGCAGCACCCTGCAGCCACGTGTTTGGGTTAACAGATATCAGGGCCAGGCCAAAAACACATCGCCTGGAGTCTCCCAAGCGGGACATCTCCTTGATGAGCCCACACAGGTCAAATAAAAGCCTGGTGGCAAGAAGCCAGGCAGAGCTGGGGATGCTTTCAGGAAGCTTCAGAAATCCCTGGGTGGCTCCCTGTAGGGCTGTGCTGGGTGGTGCCCAGGATGGGGTCCAGCTGCCCCCTGCCATGTCCTGGGGTGGGTGTCTCCAGGTGCTTATGTCCTGGGGGGCAGGTGACCCGTGGTGGCACTGCTTGGCAGCTTCTGCAGCTCTGGGTCTGTGCTCAAGCTGTAAGGAAGAGCTCTAGGAAGCCCCAGTCTGTGAGCAGGGTGGGTTTCCCACCAGGCAGGGGCTGGTTGGGATGGGAACAGCAGGAGGAAGGTCATAGCCATGGAGCGGGAGCAGTTAGTTTCCCCAGATCTTTTGGGGACCCCTGCAGTCCCCCATGCTTGGTGCTCCCTGGGATGTCATACATTTTCCCAGCAAAACAGACCAGCCTCTGTCCTTTGACCACATGTTAACTCACCTTTCCAGGAGGCCTGACCCTGGCCAACCTGGCTGTTTCCAGAGCTCTGTATGGGCTTGGGAGCCATCGAGTTGGGTCGGTGAAACAAGGCGCTGAGCTAGTGCCAAGTAGTTCGATGTCAGTGGCAAAGTCAGGAGAGAAGAGACAACCCAGTGCCCAATGCTGGGATTCAGGGAATTTCCCTGTCAGCAAGGAGCTGCCAAGAACTTGAAAATCAATCTCTGTTTGTTTGTTTGTTTATTTATTTATTTATTTACTTTCTCTTTTTCCCCGAACTGCAAAGCCAATTTCTACTTTCTGGAGGGAGCTCTTGACGCCCTGCTCTGCGGGAACAGCAGCGATGCTGGGTGAGTGCTGCTCACAATGGCGGCTGAGGGTTCCCTCTGGCTCCCTGGGAAGGGGACAAGGCAGCCAGCACACCCTGTGGGTCTACTGATGCTTGGGATGGGACAGGATTGGGGCTGGGGGGGGGTATCGGTCCAGGCACCCCGACTGTATCAGCTTGGGGAAGGGGGTATCAGTCTGGGCATCCCGACTGTATCACCTTGGGTGGGGAGGAAGGTACCGGTCTGGGCATCCCAACTGTATCAGCCTGGGGGGGAGAGTCTGTGGAAGCCTCCCAGTGCCACCAGGGATGGAGCATTTCGTGGTGGGTGCAGGAGGGCACCACTGGGGGCTCATGCCAGCTGCCTCCGCGGCTCCTTTGGTAGGAAGTGCCCTGAAGGGTACGAGTGTATGAAGGCGGGGAGGAACCCAAACTACGGCTACACCAGTTACGATACCTTCAGCTGGGCTTTCCTGGCCCTCTTCCGCCTCATGACGCAGGACTACTGGGAGAACCTCTTCCAGCTGGTAGGCACCAAGTTTTTCTCTTTGTGCAAATGCTTCTGTCGTTTGGATGCTGCCCTTGGTCTAGGACAGGTAAAAAGTCACTTGATTGGAAACTTGTGGGACCTTGTCCTGTGGTTTACGAATCTAAGCAGGATCGGCAGAGATGGGGCATGATCCCATCCAGTTCCCTAAACCTGAGCAGTGCAGTGTATTCTCCAAAGTCCAGCAGTGCTGCCAGCTGTATCATGGAAATCAGGGATTTATATCTACTATGTGTCTGGCTTGAGCCAAGAGAGAGGGTGAGGAGGAAAAGCTAGGTCACTGGTCCTCTGCATTGAGTCATCCTTGAGGGAGAAGTTGTAGACACCGTAAAATCCCAGCTGACTCTGGGTCCAGAGACTGTTTAGATAAAAGCAAGCCAACATCCAAGGGCTGCACATGTCCTGTGGAAATGAATATGCCCAGATCTGGAGTTGGAAAAGGACCACTCTTGGCCCAGGGGTAAGACCTGGGAAGCTGGGTCACAGCAAAGTGAGTCTCTGGTGAAATATTGGTCCGACCTCCATTCATGCTTGCAGCCCTTGGGCTGCCAGATACACAGAGCAGCGTGGCTGGGTTGGCTGAGACTTCTGGCTGCTTCACGCAAGCCCTAACCCAGTGCCATGGACTGCAGGAAGGTCAGCTGGGCCACCACCAGCCCTTGGGGAAGATAGGAGCAAAATATCCTATCCCACCACCAAAGGGAGGGTGCCCTAGTGCGAGACCTTTCCCTGGAAACATCACCAAACCGATGTGGTGACGTCCCGTGCCTCCTCTCTCCACAGACGCTGCGTGCAGCAGGGAAAACGTACATGATCTTCTTTGTGGTGGTTATATTTCTTGGCTCCTTCTACCTCATCAACCTCATCCTCGCAGTAGTGGCCATGGCTTACGCAGAACAAAATGACGCCACATTGCTGGAGGAGCAGCAGAAGGAAGAGGAATTTCAGCAGCTCATGGAGCAGCTGAAGAAGCATCAAGAGGAGCAAGAGAAGATGGTTGGTGGAAAGTGTGGAGACCAAAATGAGGGACCTTAGGAACAGGGGGAGAAAAGGGGTGGCAGCAACCTAGAGAAATGGAGAAGGCAGAGGGAATAGGGCTGAGAGTGAGGGTAAAGTGGCTACAAGAAACGGGGGCTCAGATCCATTTAATATCCAGTGACTTGAGCGTGGAAGCCACGCAGCA
The DNA here is from genome assembly GCF_023634155.1 of Falco peregrinus. Classification (NCBI taxonomy): domain Eukaryota; kingdom Metazoa; phylum Chordata; class Aves; order Falconiformes; family Falconidae; genus Falco; species Falco peregrinus. The sequence continues at coordinate 4,212,143 of NC_073738.1, read as the reverse complement.
GCTCAGCCATGTGCAGTGGGAACAGAGAGGTTCTCACTCTGCTGTGACATCCTAAGTGCTACCAGAGAGTGTAGTAAAATTCAAATATTAATACCACTGTCAGAAAGAAAAAAGAAAGGAAAAAAAAAAAAATTATTGTATATGCAAATGAACACCTAATGAAACATTTGGGGGGAAAAAATTAAACGTTGACGCAAACATTCACAAAATCAGTACAAGTCCAAAAATCTTGGACAGCATGTTTCAGCAAAAGCCTTGAAGATTTTGCTTCTCTCCCATTTGGGATGAAAGCATGTTTCAAAGATTAAAGTTTCCTGCAAGACAGAAATTAGAAGGTTTGCATAATTTTGTCCCTATGAATTATTCACCCTGATCCCATCTGAACGGATTTAATACCGCTGTGTGAAGAGCTTAGTACAGTGGGGCGTGCAAGCGAAAAGGGAAGGTTTGCAACTTCTGTTTAGCTCCTGCAAATTGGTACCCCTCATCGCTGCTTGTGAGGATCTGAGTTTGCTGCCCAGGTCCTGCAGCAGCCGACTTTGGAGTCATGAGTCCTGCCCAGGACACTCCTGGGGCTTGATCCATCCCCCTCCTTCACCTGGTGCCCCACAGCCATCGCGGGAAGCTCCGACGGTGGCGGGCACAGGGGTGATGGGGATGTGGGTTGCTGCAGTTGCAGGAGCGAGGGTCCAGCAGCGGTTCCCTGCGCAGCAGCATGGCTGAGAAGGAGCGCGACTCCGACCTGAACAGTGACCAGGACAAGCCAAAGGACTGCAACGGGCAAGTGGTCCCCAAGGTTGTGCTGCAGCGGTCTGCTACGGTGATTGATGTACGTGCCCGATGGTCTCTGCCATCCCTTGAGGGTTCCCACCTGATAAACCCTGGGGGGTGACAGGCTCATGCCCAGCTTGTTGTGGGTCGGATCTGACGAGCCTTTCTGCAGCCCAGCTCCTGTGCTGCACCCCAAGGTCTCTCCAGACCCTGCCCTTTTTCCTGCCTGCTCTATCTTTAAGTGCATGACACAGCCTGCAGCGCTCTGCATTCACCCCCTGTGGCCTCCTCTCCTTCTAGTTCAACCCAGCCAATGAGCCAGAGAAATCAGACCACAACCACCTCGCTGTAGGCAACTCAGATGGGCCCGGCCTTGAGAAGAGGGTGGGGAGCACCATCAGTGTCCTCTCCAACGCCGTGGAAGGTACGTCCCCCCCCAGCCCAGGCGTGCATGTGCAGCCAGCTGGTTTCACCCAACCGTTGCGCGTTGGTGGACTTGGGGTGCTCGGTGCAACCCAGTGACAGCAGCTGTCCCAGATCTCCAGCCCTAAGCAAGGGGTGACTCTGGACCTGGGGTCTCCATAGCAGGTGTTGCTCCAACAAGGCTTTTCATTTCGGCTCACTAGGATGATGCCTGGAGGAGATAATACAATATCTCATGCAGGTGAATGGGATTGCGATTGATTACAAGTTTCCAGAGTCAAATGAGAGCTGTTGGGTGGCTTCCCAAGAGCTACTGTCTCAGTTTCAGCAAAAAGTACCGGGGCCTCAGTGATAACAGGCTTCTGAGCCCCATCCTCCCTGAGAATGGGCACCAAAGCCTCTGGCCACCCCAGAGCAGCTCTCTGGGATGTCCCAGCAATCTCAGCATGGCAGGGACACCTCAAATCCTGCCCAGGTGCTGAGGGTAGGATTGGACCTACAGTTCCCCGACTGATCTGCCTTTCCATCCCTCTCTGGTTTGGTAGGTAAGGTCTGCAACCTCACTGTGCCAGGGCATGGGAAGGCTCCTCCTTTCAGCCCCCGTATTTAACTCGTAGGTGATCTAGGACTGGTTCAGGACCTCAGGAGAGATCTCTTCTAGTGGGTTAGCGTTTATGCTGTCCTCCCCCGGGGGGGGGGGGGGGGGGGGGGGGGGGCGGCGGGGGGGCAAGTCTACACTGATGTCATTTTTCTCTCCTGCCCTCAGAGCTGGAGGAAGCTCACCAGAAGTGCCCATCTTGGTGGTACAAATTTGCCCACACATTCCTGGTCTGGAACTGCTGTCCTCTGTGGATAAAGCTCAAGGAGTTTGTCAAGCTGGTGGTGATGGACCCCTTCGTGGACCTGGGCATCACCATCTGCATTGTACTCAACACAGTTTTCATGGCCATGGAGCATTACCCCATGACGGAGGAGTTTGAGAATGTGCTGTCCGTGGGCAACCTGGTAGGCAGCTACGAGCATCCTGCTCTTCCCTGTTTGATGGCACAGCAGCCACACCGTCCCTGCTACCGCTGTGTCACCTGAACAGCATGCATGCATGCCAGGAAACACATCCCAGCTGCTGAGAAAGTGCGGCAGGGGTCCGATCACAGCGTTCCTGTGCTGGGTTGGACTTCAGGATGACTCAGGTCAAGGGAAGTGATATGGGGGTGGGATCCGTCATCCCCTGCTCCCCTTCTGCTGCACCTTCTGTCTTGCTTGGTGCACGTCAGCGATGCCAACGTGGCCATGGCCTGGCAGAGCTGCCCTGAGCCACCTCCTTCATTGCAGCCCAGGGTCAGGCACCAGCTGCTGCCAGCCCTGGCTGGCACCAGTGTCCTCACGATGCCAGGGGGGCATGTGGCAGAGCAGGGGCCATTTCAGATTCTGGGAGCAAACACGTCCCACTGAGCAGGAACAGCAATGTTAAAAAAAAAAAAAAACAAACAAAAACAAAAAACAAAAAACCAAAAAAAACCAAAAAAAAACCAAAACAAAAAAAAAACAAAACAAACCACCAGGACTTTTCTGGGTGAAATTCCTGCAAATCTGGGCTATTCTGATTAATAGGCATATTGAACAACCAGCTGTGGCTGCTCCTGCTGGAGCTTGGGATAAATGGCTTTCAGCTGGATGCAATCTGCCAGTGGGGCGAGTCCAGGAGGCTCCAGTAGCTCTGGGAAACACAGCTAAGGGATGGGAGAGCTTGTCATCTCCTCTCCTGCCACCTTGTCCTGCTCCAGCACCTGCTGGGGCCTCTCTGAGCACAGGCACTGGAGTGACACACGCCGGTGCCTGAGCGCCGGGCGGGCAGGATGACGCTGAGCACATAGCTGCTTTGTCTCTGATTTCATTCAGGAAATACAAGGGGATTAATCGGCTGTTGCTCAAAGCATGATCACGCTGCAAAGACAGCCCCAGCTTTTCCTTTGGGCCAGCAGCGGTTTCTGGCTGCGTGTAGACCCCCGTGCTGGGTGGGGATGGGGGTGATTTGCTGGGGAAGGGCCGGGTAGGGATGGGAGCAGGAGAAGCAGCTCTCACTGAGCCACAGCCCCCCCCACATCGCATGTCTGTGCCTGAGATGAAAGCTGCGGTGCCTGCTGCCTGTCTTGCTGCAGGCAGAAAATGGTTAGGCTGTGAAGGAAAAGAGCAGGGATCAGCTAGCAGGAGCAGAAAAGGAGACATTTGTGGGCTGGCGTGCAAAGGGGCATGTCAGGGAACATTCCCTGGGATGCCGGTGGAGAACTCTCCCTGCAGCCTCCCCTCCCACGGACCTGTGCATCCCAACGCGATCCACATCCAGGGCAAAATTTGTCACTGGGCCCCCTCTGCACATGCAGTGTCATGAAATTGCATCGAGGATGCTAATTGTCACATTGCTGATCCAGCTCCGGAGTAACGCGATAATGCACAGTGCCGCTGTAGTCCCAGGAAAAGAATCATGTGTAAAAGCTGGATCAGTTTTCGCAGGGCTCTGGGAGGGGCAGGGGAATCCCAGTAGCAGTCCAGTTCCCAGTGCTGGGAATCTCTGTGATTCAGCAGTCGTTCAAAGGGGGTCCCTTTGCCAATGAAACTTTTATTTTTAATTTCCACCTGCCAACATGGCACTTTCGTGTCTCTCCAGAAGCAGTCAGTCACCAGTACTCCCAGCCTGGCTTCACAAGCCACACTGGGCGGCAGCTGGGGAGCTTGTTCCCAACTAGGACTGCACCTAATGGAATTAAATACTTTGGGAATACACCAAAAAAGGTGCCACCCACCCCGCAGCAAGGCTCAGCACTGTCTTGCAAACAAAGTGACAGGGTGCTGTTTCCCACAGGTCTTTACAGGGATCTTCACGGGGGAGATGGTCCTGAAGCTCATTGCTCTGGACCCCTATGAGTATTTCCAGCAGGGCTGGAACATCTTTGACAGCATCATCGTCACCCTGAGCCTGGTGGAGCTGGGCTTGGCCAACGTGCAAGGGCTCTCTGTGCTCCGCTCCTTCCGCTTGGTATGTGCCGCGGGGACGAGGTGTGCCTGGGGGTCTTGGATGCAATTGCCACCAGGGTGGAGAAATGGCTCGTTCAGCCTCCTTTACGGCAGTCACCAACTTGTCCCCTGTTAAAGATAACATTGACAGTCGAGCTAAAGATTTAAGAAAGTCTGTGCTCTTTGCAAAGCAGTTGGGTGTTTAATCCCTCTTGCCTAAACCAAACTGCCACACGAAAGTCTAAGCCCAGCTTCGCAGCCTTGCTGACACTTTGTGGCAATGGAAGCCCCAGGCAAATCAATGCCTTGTCTCCTTGTTCCTCATAGCTGAGGGTTTTCAAGCTTGCCAAGTCCTGGCCCACCCTCAACATGCTCATCAAGATCATCGGCAACTCAGTGGGTGCCCTGGGGAACCTCACGCTGGTGCTGGCCATCATCGTCTTCATCTTCGCTGTGGTGGGGATGCAGCTCTTTGGGAAGAGCTACATAGAGTGTGTGTGCAAGATCTCCATCGACTGCACGCTGCCCCGCTGGCACATGAATGATTTCTTCCACTCCTTCCTCATCGTCTTCCGCATCCTCTGCGGGGAGTGGATCGAGACCATGTGGGACTGCATGGAGGTGGCTGGCCAGACCATGTGCCTTATCGTCTTCATGATGGTCATGGTCATCGGGAACCTCGTGGTTAGTCTCGGAGCTGGGGTGGTCCTTCAGGGAAAGGTGGGGGGCAAGGACAGAGGGTATTGTGGGGTGGGGACGCCTCTGCCCCTCGCTCTCTGGCCAACATTGTCCAGCTCAGCCCATCTACAGGGCTACGCCTGCAGGCATGGTTGTGTTGGAGCTGTGCAGGAGCGCGGGCAAAGGGCTCGACCTCCCTCCTGCAGGCCTGATGGGATGCGCTGTGTGCTCAGTTCCACGTAAAGCAGGGAAAGAAGCAGTTTCTGAGGGACCTTCAGCTGAAATGAGATGAGGAATAGAAGGGGGCACCAAGGCATGGAGAACTTAACGACAGGCTTTAGGCAGATGCAGGAGCAACTCTGGCACAAGAGAGAGCTCATCTTTAAGCTGCCCTTTCTTCTCCATATGACTTTTCAGGCTTTCCTCCCCTATTGCCCACTGTCCTGCAATGGGGGATGGAGGCAGGGTTACATTCAGCTCACCCCAGGGCTGACCCTTTGCTCCTGGCTGCTTTTGGGAGCAGACCCCCCCGGGAAGGCTTTTGCAGATCCCCAGCATCCCCAGTCCTCATGGTGGTGCAGGTGGCATCCTGGCAATGCACGACCCCTCTGCAGCAGAGGGGGTCCTTCCCCCAGGTCCTGGTCACCATCACCCTCCATCGCTGCCCATTGCCCTCCCCGCTAACCCAAGCTGCTTGCTGCCTGCGCTGCGGGTTTGCAAGTTCCAAGCGAGCATGAAATCCTTTCTAAACTTGGTAACCCTCTTGCTGGCGGCTTTGAAGCTTGTTTTCCAGCCAGCATGGGCCGTGCTCTCCCTTCTTAAGGAGCAAGGCAGGGGAGGGAAGTGCGGCAGCTTGCAGAATCGCTCCTATTACTTGCCGGGGTTGTGTAAGCCCTTTGGAATTTACTTTGAAAAACTATCTACCCGGGGAGCTGCTGACACCTCCCCACCACCATGCCTGCTCCAGCCCCAGGCTGGCACAGCCCTCCAGAGGGGGGAAAGCAGCCCCTGGGGAGAAACCCAGACCACCCCATGGCTCGGGTCAGGGGCAGGGCAGCTGGGAGCATCCCGCTTCGAGGGCAGCGAGTTGGGATTTGGGTGCTGCTTGGGTTCCCTGGCTCATACCAGGTTTTGGGGGGCTGTGAACTAGCTCCCATAGCAGTATGGAGAGCCATGCTGGCTGCAGAGCTCACCCTGGGGTGTCCTGGGGGCTGTGCAGGGCAGGCACAGTGCATGCATTGCCTCGAGATGTTCACCCAGGCTGCCCATCACCCAGCAGGCAGGCGGCAACAGCCTTTCGAAAGGAGGCTGCCTTTCGGGGGACAACCTGTTCATTTGAATTGCGACGCTGAACCAGGCTGAAAATCAGCCAGAAGCAGCAGGAGCATCTCCAGAACAGTCTGCAGGGAGTGCAGGGGCTTAGAGACTGGAATGGCAGCTGAGGCTCTCCCCAAAATGGGCTCTGGAAACTTTTTCTCTTCTGGAGCCAGTTTTTGGAGTAGGACAGCCCATCCACCCCTCCAGGAGACTCCTGGAGAAGACATGGGGGCAGCACGATTTTCAGCTGGTGGGGTCAGAGGCAGCTCTCCTGGAGGTGTAGCCCTCCCGGAGATGGCACCCCAACTTTCAGGGCACGCTTTGCAGCTCCTGCTGTGCTCTGTGCTGTGGCACAGGGTTCATTTAAAGCTAAGTAGAGAAACGTGGCACACGACCACCTCCAGAGCCATCTCTGCCCCCTTTGTCCTCTCTGCCAGGCTCTCCTGGCCACGTCTCAGGTATTTCTGAATCCTGGAGCCTGTCCCGCACAGCCTCCCAAGCATCCCAGCTGCAGGAGGTGTGTGTTTCTCCCCGCTTCCCCTGCAGAGCAGTCAGGCGACGGCTGGGCGTCCTTTGCTGTTAATGACACTCAGAGCACTTCCTTTGGGGTTATTAAGGGAAAAGGGAGGAAGTCCGTCGGGTGACAGGCTAATGGACTCCCATCCAAAAAAGTCAGAGCCAACAGCACCTATTAGCTGTAATTGGTACTTAACGTAAGCATTAAACTGGTGGGATAGTAGGGATTTATTTAAAGATGCGATTTAAGTCATATGGTATGAGCCATGTGAAAACAGCAGTGACCTTGAATAGCAGCTAATTCCCTTCTCAGATAGTGCTGGCACAAAAAGGCACAAACATCAACAGCTGTGGGCTCGGCCCATCGGCCGCCCCGTGCAGCAAGCACATGTCTGGGTGCCGCCAGGGCTCCCATACCCCGCGCAGAGCCCATCCTGCTCCTCATGAGCTACTCCGGGTTTCTGGCATGCAGCGAGTCCAGCCCTGTCAGGCCAGGTTGTGGTGGGGTCCGGACACGTTTTGGGCATGGTGAAGTAGTAGAGATCTAGGGGAAGCAGGGGAGAACCGGTGCTTGGAGCTAGATAGAGCATTTGTACCCCATGGGCTGACTTGTGCTGAGATGAAATACCCCCTTCTGTGGAGCAGAGCAGTCTCTGCTAGAGAGGGATGAGGGTGCAGGTGTGGCTCAGGCTTATACATGGCTCTGGGGCATTGGGGACCTTCAGGAGCTTGCTGGGTGTCTGGGCTACCAGAGCTAGCAAAGAGGAGAGGAAGAGCTACAGCCAGGAGGGCAATAAGTAGGAGGTTTCTCCCTGGGAAGAAAAGGGAGAGCTGAGTTGCATCCCTGTGGGATGCTCAGCCAGGCCAAGAGCTCCAAGAGAGTGAAGCGGGGGACACGCTGGTGGACCCACAGGGGAGGTGGTTTGAGAGGGGCTGAAGTAATGGCTGGTATCACTTGCACATGGATCAGCAGGACCCAGGCAGCTGGGGGTGACACTGAGGGCATCGGAGCCCAGGGAGGCATGAGAGCACCATGTCCATGCCCTCCAGGAGATAGGGCTGGCATCTCTGCAGTCCCCAGAGCTGGTTGACAGAAGGACAGAATCCCATGACACGCTCAGTGAAGGGGTCTTCTTCACAGCCATGACCAGTCCCTGCCGCTCCAGCCTGCGGGGATGGTGTTGGTGCTGGATGTCGGTGCTGGTATTTGCTTTTGTCCCCTCCAGGTGCTGAACCTGTTCTTGGCTTTGCTGCTGAGCTCCTTCAGCGCCGACAGCCTGGCGGCGTCTGATGACGACGGAGAGATGAACAATTTGCAGATCGCTATTGGCAGGATCACCAACGGGATCGACTTTGTAAAGACCTCTGTCATCACGCTGCTCCACAGGCTGTGGAAGGGGAAAAAGGTGGCCCCGGAGGAAGAGCAAGAGCCCAATAAGAGGGACAACTCTGTGCTAAACCACGTGGACACCGGCCAGGAGCCCAAGTCGGAGTACCTGGACGGAGTCACTGGCAAAGAGCATTTTTTCATGGATGAACTGGACCACATGAATTTCATTAACAACCCCAACCTGACAGTGCAAGTCCCCATCGCCTCGGAGGAGTCTGACCTCTACGAGGAGACCAGCACCCAGTCTGACACCGAAGACACCAAGGTAAGAAAGGTGGGTGGAAGGATTCCAACCCAAAACCCAGGACTGACCCATTCTTGTTGTGCTGCCCAAAGAACAATGCTTTTGATGATTTGGATTACTTTTAGCTTTTCCACAATGTGTGGTACCGGCCAAACTTGGAGGGTTTCAACCTGGCATTTCCCAGTATAAGCTGGTGGGGGATGGGGGTGTCCCAGCAGGGTTTGGCCCATTTTGGGCTGGGCTGTGGGGTTATGGCTAATACCAGAGGGACCCACTGCACCACAGACTCGGTGCAAGGGTTGAAGCGCTCAGTTTGGGGTTAAAGTTTTGCAAGAGGAATCTGATGCTAGGAAATCTGCTGATAGCACTAACATTAGATCCACTGCTAATGCCTCAGAAAAGCATCGTTGGGAAGGGTATGAAACCAGATGGAGGAGCTTAGCACAAGTGAAAGTGGAGTGCTGAATTTTGGATCCAAAGCTGTTGAGACAGCTGATGTCGGCATCGCTGCGTCGCGGCCCAGAGAGGACGGTCAGCACTCGTGGGACGCTGATCACCTTGGTGCTCTGGGAGGATGGCAGGGAGATGCAAGAAAAATTACTCGGAAAGACCCTGAGCGGACAGAGAAAGGAGGGTGGTAGTCTGGTGGGAAACCACTGCTGGCAACGGGGTCGTGCTGAGGTCCTGGGGGAACGCGGGGCAGTGGGGATGCTGCGGTGGAGGGGAGCAACTGCATCAGTCTGACGAATAGTGTAACAGTTCTGACCCGGGGGTTTATCACGACTGTCGGTGGCCCCTCTGCCCAGGAGCTGAGGAGCCTCTGGGCAGCTCTGTCCCAGCTAGCCCCACTCGGGCAGTGTGCTGGGGCAGCAGGCAGTGTGGTGCAGCTTAGGTGCAATCACAAGTGGTGCTGAGTGCCTGGCATTTTTCCTGCAATTTTTCCTGCTACAAATCCAGTCCCGTAGCCCTAACCTCCGGTACCCCCAGGCCATGCCATAGCACACTGGCTGTGCAGTTGTGCTGCACAGAGGTGATGCTAATGGCAACCTGGCCGCTGCAGTGGGACACATGCAGTCTGGTCTGTGGGGTCCCCCCGGACCTTGGTTTCCCACCACTGTGATATATTTCCCGGCAGCTGGGGGAAAACCTCGGCGTGCAGCTATTGGACATGTCCCAGTGTGGCTCAGGGTTTTGGGGACTGTGTCCAGCTGACATCTAGCAGCACCCGCCCCACTGCCCTGTTGTATTTTGAGAGCCACCCCTGGCTGCTCAGCATACGCAGGGGGCAAACAGCATTTTTCAACCACTAAATGCCAGTTCAGCCCATCGTCACTACTGGTTTTGGCGGCGACTTTCAGTCAAACACTGACCAAGGTGCAAGCCAGGGGTGTGCATGAACAACCCAGCCCTTGCCCGAACAGGCAGCGTGAGCGACAGGCTGGCAGTCAGCATGTGAAATGATAATTAGAAATCAGGTGTTAATTGGTGGGAGCCCTGAGCTGGTTCTCGGGACGGATTGCTCCTAGCTGGGTGTGCTCGTGTACCGTGGATTAGCTCCAGATGGAGCCAAAGCCCGGCACACCGCCTCGCACCCATGACACGGGCAGCCTGACGGCTGCGGACTGGGGGGGGTTCTCTGGGTGGGCTGCTCAGAAAATGCTGATAAATGCTCTCCCCCTTCCAGAGCAGCTCCTTTCTGAGGCAAAGATATTTTTCATGGTGAAATGATAGTGGCAGGATGACGGCAGCAAAGCGGCTGCCCTCCTTGAGTAATTTTTGCATCCTGGAGATTTATCTTCTGCACCGCAGAGCAGCGAGGAGGTGACAGGAACAGCAGCGTGGGTGTGTGGCTGCGCAGCCTTGGTGCTGTGGTTCAGGGCTTTCCTGGGGGGCTTTTTGCCTCGAATTCCCATCCTGCTGGGCAGGGGGATGTCTCCTGAGATGCTCTGGGGTATGGTGTGTCACAGGACTATTGTCAAGTGCTGTGAATGATGGGGGTGGCAGGGTGAGTCTGGGTGCGCAGCACCTGAATGGCAGTGCTCAGCACCAGCAAGGGCAGGGGAAGCCCTGGGTTTGGGTGGGAACACCCAGCCAGGCTGGAGGTGCATGTGATGGAATTTGCCCCATGAACCTGCTGGGTGCAGGCACGGGGCAGGGAGGGGCGCGGGAGCTCTCAGGGAGGGGGTTTGAGGGACCATGCAGTGGGACCACAGGGTTATCCCCGGCCCCACCCCAAAGGACCTGCCCTGAGCACCAGCACACAGAGCTCCTGGGTTACCCGAGTCTGCCAAGCGCCTCCTGGGCACCTTGCTCCCCACCTCTGGGGTGGCTGCGCTGGTTTGTCCCCACTTCGTGCCTTTGCAAGACTTGTCCTGCAGGCAGATGGTTTCAGTGTGTCCTTCCCTGGGGTCACAGCTTGCCTGGCTCCCTGCCGAGGCCTCCTAATCCCCCTGCCCCTCCTCCCCCTGCCCCAGCCCTGACGGAGGGTGGCCCCGCTGCTCCTGCAGAGCCACCAGCTGACAGGTCGTGCCACCTCTCCTGCCGTGTCCTGCTCCTCAAGGCAACGTCCTGCTCATCCCCAGGATGCAGGAGCCTGGCTGCACGGGTCCCCCAAAGCCATGGCTTCTCATAGAGGTGTGGCCGTGGCCCCTGAAGCACCAGGCGATGGCAGTGCCTCAGGTAGCCCCAGGGAGTCTCCCCTGGCTTGCTGGAGGATGGAGCAGCTCCTTTTTGCACTACTGAAAGCCCTAGCAGCCTTGGGGAAGGATTATCTCCTTCCCATACAAGCCAACACCATCCTGCATTGGAGATACCCGTCTGGTTGCAAGCTGCTCCCAGGTAGGGCAGGCAGGTCTGGGGATCTGCTCTTTCCTCAAGTGCTGCAGAAGGTCTTCTCAGAAAGCCAAAGGAAAAAAATGGAGGAAAAAAAATCATCCCAGGGGCTTGCCAAGGTTTTCTCTTGTTATCAGCCCCTCTGGGCCTTGCTGAGTGGTGTCTGGGAAGCCAGCCAAGCTGAGCTGTGGAGCAGGACAGAGCTGGCGAGAGATATTTGGGATGCAGGTTTTGAACTTGGGTGAACCTCAGCCTAAAAGCCCTTAGGCACGAGCTGAGCCAGCAGGATTTGAGAGGAGTGCTGTGGTGGCTGCCTAGGTTTCTGCAGGTCTCATAGTACCAAAGGGTGTTTGGCAGAGAGTTTCTTGGAGGGGGGCATGCAGGGGAGGGGGAGGACGAGAGGAGAAAATCAGCCTGAGATGATGGTACAAGCGGGTGGGAGATGGACTTGCTGTGTTGGGAGGAAGGTTGGGGTCAGGGGACCTCTTGCTCCTCTGAACCTGGGTGAAAAGCAAAGCTTGTGCAAGCTGAGGTGTCCAACAGTCCTCCAAGGTTTGTGGCCCTGGACAATTCAGCAGCTTCACTCTGGGCTGTGTTTCCATAGGAGAGGGAGTCAGAGCAGCTTCTAAGCAAGCAGGGTCCCACCAACCGGCTCCCCCAGTACTGCCCAGTCTCTCTGGGGGCAGGAGCAGCTGGAGGATGCCCAGAGGCATCCTGAGCCCAGAGGCATCCCTCCTGCAGGGCAGCAAGCCTGAATCCTCCTCTCCCTTTGCAGAATCCCCTCTCCAGCGACAACGCATCGTCCTTGTGCAGCACTGTGGATTACAAGCCCCCGCTGCCAGAGGAGGAGGAGGTAGCTGAAGAGGCTGAGGAGAGCAACGAGCCCGAGGAGTGCTTCACTGAGGGTGAGGGACCAAGCAGGGCAGGAGACCCTGTGGAGAGAGGGAGGTGGATATGGAAGGGCCATTGCCAACCCCTTCTTGCAGCGTAACAACCCCCAGGCTCACTAAGCTCAGCCCAAACTCCAAATTCTCCTGTACCACCATGGAGGCGGTCCCTATGGGTCCACCCCAAGCCCAGCAAGATCCTGCTCCAGCCTCCACCTGGGAAGGCTTAAAATGATGATAAAACTATGAATAGTGTCTCATCGGTGGGAACACCCTGGCCAGGAGGTAACCCACGGCTCTTTGTCCCATCCCCAGGCTGCGTAAAGAGATTTCCCTGCCTCTACGTGGACATCACCAGTGAGAGAGGGAGGGTATGGTGGAACATCCGAAAAACCTGCTTCCGAATTGTGGAGCATGACTGGTTTGAGACCTTCATCGTCTTCATGATCCTCCTCAGCAGCGGGGCGCTGGTAGGTCCCACTTTTCGCCCTGTCCCGTTTGCTCTGCAGCAGCTCCCCAGTTTGGTGGGAGCCCAGAAATGTGGGCAGGGCCCAGGCAGCAGCACTGGAGGCTCTGGGCATCACCTGGTTGTCTCCTGTGCAAAATAATACAGCTGTGGGCAGATGTTGGATTTAAAACCTCATTTGGCTCAGGTCTGCCCAATGTACAGCCTTGCAAGGGGATCTAAACACCCTCCCCAGCATCCATCAGGGGCTGTGGTCCATGGGCTCAAGGAGATGCAACCGCCTACAGTCCTGCTCTTAATGTCAGCCGTGAACCACCTGCACCATCTCTTCAGCTTTAAGGGGACGGTTCCTCATTCCTCTGCCTCCACAAGCGACTGTCAGGAGGTGCTTTACACATAACTCATGGTTATTGTTTTGCTGTTCAGCGCTCCCAGGGACAGTGCACCCTCTTAGAACCTGGGCGTCCATTTAAATCAGCCTCGTTAGAAAGCTGTGTGTCAGCCTATTGATCCTCTCGGAGTATTTATTTGTGCTGGGTGTAACTCAGCTGCACCTTTAAGTACACAGAGCTAATGGGGAGGCCAGTGCCTCTGCAAATCTGGAGGTAAAAGGAGAAGGAAGAGGAAGAGAGGGACTGAACTAATTGTCAGACATACTTTACAACACGTCTGTATCACGCGCTGAAGTGCAGTTTAGGGATGTCTGAGGTTGCAGCTAGTGCCGGAATCGAAAGCTGTGCTAAAACAGCTGTGCAACACCTGGCCACCATGCCTGTACCTCTGATTGCTTATATTTTACATGCCACGCAGACAGAGCAGTAACTCGGACTCCTATGAGCATTTGCAAATCTACCAAGGCATCCAAAGGTGCAGGTTGGTGTCCTGGCTTTTGCCTTGTGCTCAGACTGGTGGGAATTTGGTGCCGTTGGACATTTGCTTCAGTGAAGCTTTGCTTCGGGACAAACACCACTCTACGTAGCCAACAAGAACTTGCAAACAACAGTTAGACCCCAGGTTGGATCAGGCGCATCAGTAAATGCCACCCATGGTTAGCTCCCAACTTTCCAAGCTGCCCCAAGCCCTGGGAAAGCGGGGACAACACAGGCGTGGACATGGCTGTGCTGAGCCATGCAGTGGGTCTAATGGAAGAATGACTGTCACGTAGCTCCACACCTCTTCCAGGCTTTTGAGGACATCTACATTGAACAACGAAAGGTGATACGCACCATCCTGGAGTATGCTGACAAGGTCTTCTCATACATCTTCGTCATTGAGATGTTGCTCAAGTGGGTGGCCTATGGCTTCAAGGTGTACTTCACCAATGCGTGGTGCTGGCTGGATTTCCTCATCGTTGATGTGAGTGTTGTCTGATGAGCACCTCTAGAGCTATAGTCAGCCAAGGGATTTGGGAGCACTAGGGGATTGTGGCAGGCTGTTGGAAATGAACCCATATTGTTAAAGGACAACGGGGTGGCTGTGGAACGAGGGGTTAGACCATTGTTTAAAATAATGTTCTCCACAGGAGGGGCCATTTCTTCCCCTTGTTGCAGAAACCCTTTCAGACCCTTTCTCGTTTACACTTAAGGCAAGAACAAACCCATGCTGTTCTACCAGACCCCAGCAGAGACATGAAGGGACATAGGGTCTTCCAAACGTTCTGTGACAGAGCAGGCCATTCCTCCTGTGCCATACTTCTGCATCCCCCGTCACCTTCACCCTCATACTCAAAAGGCAGGGACATCCTCCAGGTTGGCCGGTCACCAGGGACCCAAAGACTGTATTCCAGTCCCTGTGTCCCAAGACAAGACAATGACCACCAGCCTGCAAGAGAGCTGGTGAGAGAGGGAAGGGCAGGAGCTGCAGGGATGTGGTTCAGTTGTGTTTCCATCTGAGACGTTGTTAATCCCTTGGGCTGCTTTTCCAGGTTTCCATTATCAGCCTGACAGCAAACTGGCTGGGATACTCTGAGCTGGGAGCCATCAAGTCCCTGCGGACACTGAGGGCTCTGAGACCGCTGCGTGCCCTGTCCAGATTTGAAGGCATGAGGGTAGGTGCCTTCCCCGTGTGCTGCTGGCTCTGACAGAGACATGCAACGTAGCACTGTTCAGCAGTCACCCACATCAGGGACCCATCCCAGCTGGTTTACAGGGGGCTCTAGATCAGTGGGATCGATGCTAAGGCACCTTTGGTCCACTCTGAGCCCATTTGGTGGGGCTGGGGCACAGGGACGTGAAGGTCCGCATGATTACTAGCCTGGTTCCCTAGCCAGGTCCTCTAAGGTCTTTTCTCCCCCTGCAGGTGGTGGTGAACGCCTTGCTGGGTGCCATCCCCTCCATCATGAACGTCCTGCTGGTCTGTCTCATCTTCTGGCTGATATTCAGCATCATGGGGGTGAACCTCTTTGCGGGGAAGTACTACCGATGCGTCAACACCACCACGGGGGAGCTCTTTGACAACAGCGTGGTGAACAACAAGAGCGACTGCATGGCCCTCCTCTACACCAACGAGGTCAGATGGGTCAATGTCAAGGTCAATTTCGACAACGTGGGCTTGGGATACCTATCGTTGCTGCAGGTGGTACGTAACGAAAGCAGCTGCTATCCCTCCAAGATGCATGTTGCCATAGCAGGGCATCATGATTAGCATTAGGGCTGAAGTGAGATGCTGCCCTGATGCCCAGACAGGGCCTCTTAGCTGCTTCTTAGCTCCAAAATTGGTATTTAACACCAAAAAAAAACCAAAACAAAAAACTCTGCAG
The DNA here is from genome assembly GCF_023634155.1 of Falco peregrinus. Taxonomy (NCBI): domain Eukaryota; kingdom Metazoa; phylum Chordata; class Aves; order Falconiformes; family Falconidae; genus Falco; species Falco peregrinus. Next base: position 4,196,849 of record NC_073738.1, on the reverse strand, counting down.
AGCCAAGGAGGAAAGGGCAGAAGACAGGAGGGAAAAGTAAGCGTCATCAGGGAACCGGTGTGATGAGTGTGGGTAGCACCAAGCCCGGAGAAGCCCTCTGCCCAGCACGGGATGTAGGAGCGAGGAGGGGAGGCACTATCTTTCACCCCCGCCATGTGAAAAGGTTGGCGTGCTGTAGTCGTGGGCTGCAAGAGTTTTGCATGGGGAAGATGACGACTGGAAAAAAGAGCACATGTGTCTGCTGCAGGGCAGTGGGCGAACGCAGCCATGCTTCCACCAAACCCCTTGCAGCTGAGCCAGGCAAACAGAAGGGGAACTGCTCACCACAATTTTAATAAAAATCTAGGTGTGGGCTCCATTAGTGGGTGGGCTGGGGTTATTCCTACGGGATCCAGGGGAACTGGCTGTTGCAGAATCGGAGCATAACCCAAGCTAATCAACTAGCTTTAAATTCAGCTTCCTCTTCAGGTTTGTTGTTCCATCAGGTTCAGGAAACAAGATGTTGAGGCTTTTTGTTTAACAAATCAGCAGCAAAAGCCTGTGGGAGGTGCAGAGTAGCCCCCCACCCCACCAGGGTCGGGTCCAGCAGGTAGCAGAGCAGCGATGCAGAAGTCAGGGCTGTGGAGCCAGCACAGTTTGGGAGCGGGAGGGAGGCAGCCGGCCCTGGCATGGCTCTGCCGTTGGGAAAACGCGCTTTGGTTTGGGGAGAAAAGTCAATTGCTTCTTTTCCCAGCCTGGTTTGCAGCGGTGTTTTGGGAGGTCGCTGGTAACCTCAGCCCCAGAATGGTCCATGCGAGTGCACATGTGTGCACATGTGCAAATATCAGTGGGTTTGTATCGGGGCATTTTTCTTGTGGATTCAACTCATGGTCCCTCCCTTGCCATTCCCACCAAGAAGCTGTAGCTCTGGGCTGAGCAGGCAGGCTCAGAGCTAAACCCCAAACACGCACCCACCGCCCCCGCCTCCCCCCCTAGCCCCAGATACCTCCCAGTGAATCTGTTCTTCTCCACTGCTCCCACAGGCGACCTTCAAAGGCTGGATGGACATCATGTACGCTGCTGTGGACTCGCGCGAGGTGAGAGGACGGGCAGGGATGTCTCACAACCAGCACCAGGCATCGCTCATCCCACTGGGCTGGTTCAGCCGGCAGACTGGCAGCAGAGTCCTGGGGCTGAGGTGCAGCTTGGCGCAGGCTGGGGATGGACCCCTCGGCCACAGCATCCCCTCCGACTCTGCCCATTGGTGCCAGGGACTGCCAGCATCCCACCCATGGCTTCAGCTAGGACATGGGCTAAAGGGTGGAGAAACCCCCAAAATGTCCCCCTTGCTGAGGTGCACAGCCTCACAAAGGGCAGCCCCTTGTGTCCCTGTGCCACCCGTGTCATTGTCACCTGCATCCCAGCTGCAGCCTGGCCCCCACGCTGGGCTCCCAGCCGGGCTACAGCTGGGGATGAGCCCACTCTTCTCAGCTTCAGCTTCATGGTCCAAAATCCCCGCTCTGCCTCTGCAGCTCCAGCCCAGAGGGCTCATCCCTCACCCTGCTGTGAGACGATGCCCTCCACATGCCCCTCCAGCTGGGAGAGCTTATCCTGTCCTGGAGAAAGTGCCTGGCTTGCCTTGAGCAATAAATGGGTTAAAACAGAGCAGCCAACATTAACCTTTGGGTTAAATGTGTTACCAAAAAAACAAAAAAAATTGTTTTGAAGTTTCATGCAGAGACCTTCCACTGTGACCCATCCCAAAAAGTGTCCCCATGCCAGCCCATGTGCATGCACACTGCCATGAGCCACCGCAGCAGGAGGGACTTCCTACCTTTCTCTAATTAAGCAAACCTGCCCCACTGGGGCATCAGCCCCGCACACCCACGTCCTGAAGGTATTGTTTTCGTTCCCTTTTTTAGCATCAGAAACAGCTGTTTCCCTTGCCCCAGCCACAGCTGCCAGTGCCCAGCAGAGGAACCACTTCCAGCTCCCTCTGAAAATGGCCGGGGCTTCTGCCTCCATGGGCACCAGGGGCAAAGCTGCCCGGGGAGAAAATCCGCTCCCTCCTGCCAAGAGGTTTCCTCAAAATGTGGGAAGGCAGTTGTGACACCATGGGATGTCTCCAGCCAAGGGTGGAGCAGGATGAAGTGATGCCCCTCGAGACGAGGAGTGTTTTCTGAGGCTGACAGGCTGTGCCACCCCCAGGTGCTGGTGTGGCACAAATTAAACCACTGTTCCTTTCCCCTCTTGCCTATGCTTGAGTCCCTGGAAAGTTAACTATTGTGAAGAAATTAATTTGCTCAGTGATATCGCTGCACCAGGGCATCCTCTCTTATTCCCCAGCCCAAGCGGTGGGATGGGGGGTCAGCACATCCATCCCCCAGCCGGTGCCATGTGGATGTCCCTTCCCATGGCAGCTCCCACAGGGACCACTCAACCCACACAGCACCTGCCAAAGTTTTGGAGCAGGCACCCCATGGTTCTGTCCGGATACAGTGACCCCTTGTCTGGGGGCTTGGGGACACAATTCCTGAAGAAGGATAGTCTCACATTTCCCATCTCTCCTGGTCAGATTGAAGAGCAACCAGTGTATGAGATCAACCTCTACATGTACATCTACTTCGTCATCTTCATCATCTTCGGTGCCTTCTTCACCCTGAACCTTTTCATCGGCGTCATCATTGACAACTTCAACCAGCAGAAGAAAAAGATAAGTATTTTCTGGGTCCTGCGGCCACTGTTCCCTCCTGAGGTGCTGGTCCAGGATGGGGAGGGGGGGGGACCAGCACGGTCATGGAGCGAGGGGACCAGGGCCACCGTGCTTGGTAGGAAGAGGCAAATTCCCAAGGCTAACAGCTGTGATTCCCTTTATACTTTGGAGGCAAAGATATCTTCATGACAGAAGAGCAGAAGAAATACTATAATGCCATGAAGAAGCTTGGCTCCAAGAAACCCCAGAAGCCCATCCCCAGGCCATCGGTATGTTGGGTTAATCACTATGATTGGGACCAGCTGTCTCCAAGTGGACGAGAAGGGCCTAGGGAAGACCATTTGCCAGGACAAGGGGACAAATCCTGGCTCCCCATTGCTGCTTTTTAGAAGGACCTTGCTAAGAGCTGGGGCTTCAGAAGAGGTCCACAGCAGGCAGCCCCCTTTGGGTCTGCTCTTCAGCCCTGGGTCTGTTGGCAAGGGTGGGGTGTCCCTTCTGCAGAGATTAGGGGTTTCTCCTAGCTCAGCTCCAAACTCCTCTCTTGAAAGGAGTTAAACTCAGGGAAAGTTCAGCTCTCGGCACTCCTAGAAGGGACGCTGGTCCAGCCAGTACAGAGGCAGTTATGACTCAGGTTTGGTTTTGATAGCCCTCTCAAGTGAGACCTTGTCCATGTGTTTACTTTTGCCCCAATGCATTAGCTGCAGATATAATTAGAAAGCAACTGTCCCCTGTGCCCACATCTCCTGGCTGTGGTGTTACCAGGTGGGCTTCATCCTGCAAGGTGCTGGGTATCCTCCTCCCGGAAGATTTTCTGGGGCCATCAGACCTGTACTGGCCACAACCCTGAGGTTTTCCACATCCTGTTAAATACTGTTCCTTCTTCTCTTTCTGCTGTGTCTTCTGTTTTGTGTCTGTCTGTCCCATGTTCCCACCTCACCTCTGGTTCTCCATCGTCACCCACGTGGCCCGTACGGCAGAACAAGTTTCAAGGGATGGTGTTTGACTTTGTTACCAAGCAAGTCTTTGACATAACCATCATGATCCTGATTTGTCTTAACATGGTGACCATGATGGTAGAAACAGATGATCAAAGCGAACTCAAAACATCTGTTCTCTACATGATAAATCTGGTCTTCATCGTCATCTTCACCGGAGAATGCGTGCTCAAAATGCTCGCCTTGCGTTACTACTACTTCACTATTGGCTGGAACATCTTTGACTTTGTGGTGGTCATCCTCTCCATCTTAGGTGAGTCCTGCTGGTTCCGCAGGGATTCCACTGGATAATGAAGAGTTGGTCTAGCTGATCCACCGCCACCAAGCTGTCGTTGGCCACCCCCTTACACACATCCTTTGAGCAGGGCCAAGCCATAGGACCCTGAGACAAGGCAGATATGAGGCCACCCCATGCCACCAGGCTAAGTGGGGGGCTGGGGATGTGTCTCACTCCTCCTTGGTGCTGGGTTCCCCTTGTCTCCATGCTGCCTGGCGCTGCTGAAATGGAGCAGCCAGCATTTAACCTTTGGGTCCATGCTCAGAGTTTATTTTTTAATATGTTCCCCTTTGCCACCAGAGAAGCAGAGCTGCGTGCCATCGGGGTGGCTCATCTCCCTGTATCTGCCCAGCTCTGGCAGGTGGAGCAAAGCAGCTCCACCTCACCTCCCTATGTTGGCTGCAGAGCATGGTAAACTCACTTCTTCTTCATCCCTTCACAGGTATCGTCCTCTCGGACATCATAGAGAAGTACTTCGTATCACCCACCCTCTTCAGGGTCATCAGGCTGGCAAGGATTGGCCGTGTCCTCCGGCTGATCCGAGGGGCGAAAGGCATCCGGACTCTCCTCTTTGCTCTGATGATGTCCCTGCCTGCCCTGTTCAACATTGGCCTCCTGCTTTTCCTCGTCATGTTCATCTACTCCATCTTCGGGATGTCCAACTTTGCCTATGTAAAGAAGGAGGCGGGGATCGATGACATCTTCAACTTTGAAACTTTTGGGAACAGCATCATCTGCCTCTTCCAGATCACCACATCGGCTGGATGGGATGGCCTCCTCAGCCCAATCCTGAACAGCGGTCCTCCCGACTGCGACCCTGATCTGGAAAACCCTGGCAGTTCAGTAAAAGGGGACTGTGGCAACCCATCCATTGGCATCTTCTTCTTCTGCAGCTACATCATCATTTCCTTTCTCATCGTGGTGAACATGTACATTGCCATCATCCTGGAGAACTTCAACGTGGCCACGGAGGAGAGCAGCGAACCCCTCTGTGAAGATGATTTTGAAATGTTTTATGAAACTTGGGAGAAGTTTGACCCAGACGCCACCCAGTTCATTGCGTACAGCACCTTGTCTGACTTTGTAGACACCTTACAGGAGCCACTCAAAATTCCCAAGCCAAACAAGATCAAGCTAATCACCATGGATCTACCCATGGTTGCTGGGGACAAAATCCACTGTCTGGATATCCTGTTTGCCTTGACTAAGGAAGTGCTGGGCGACTCGGGAGAGATGGATGCCTTGAAGGCCACCATGGAGGAGAAGTTCATGGCTGCAAACCCCTCAAAGGTGTCCTACGAACCCATCACCACCACTCTGAAAAGGAAACACGAGGAAGTCTGTGCTACAAAAATCCAGAGGGCTTTCCGGAGGTACCTCCTGAGGCGCTCGGTGAAGCAGGCATCCTACATGTACCGGCACAGTAAGGACGAGGATGCTCTGAAGGAGGACGCACCCGAGAAGGAAGGCCTGATCGCCACCAAAATGCACGAGATGTATGGGAACAGTGGGACAGATGTGGAGACAGCCCCTGCCATTGGTCTTGTGCCCATTCCCACCTCAGAGACGCCAGATGCTCCAGGTGAAGCAAAAGTGTGTGATAAGGAACGTGTTGTGAAAGAGTCGCTGGTATAACAGAAGGAGGCTTCCATCTCTTGCCCAGCCTGAAAAGACTTCATTCGTATCTCCTTTTCAAGAGCTCTTCCATATACAGATCAATAGATCTTAGATATTGAGCTAATTTCAGATATTTCAAGTAGACAACTTTCGAAGCAGGATCTCTTACCGATCCTTGTTGTTACAGATCACTGCACTTACAAACAGTTTAAGAGTTTTTTTCTTATGAGAATTAAATGTGAAATCTCTTGTTGGTGAAAGAGAAACATTCTAGTTTTGAAATGATCTCATCATGGTAACGATGTTTTTCAGACATTAACAAACGAGTATGGCTGTCCCTTTACTTAAAGTAATTATTAATGTTATTTCACAGTTAAGAGATTTTCTTGTGTATTATTCTTCCAGAGTGCAGCCGAGTAGCCAGTGACAGATGAGCCAAGTGAAATAATATTAAGAATAATTACCGAAAAGAACAAGGTTTTGTGAACAAAAATCTTCAATGTCTTAAAGTAGCACCTTTCTTTTGAATATTTGAATAAGCTTTATGGATTATTTTTTGTTACATACAGAGAAAGTGCAATTATGTCTTAATGATTTGTTTGCATAGCCCAAACAAAGCATCTGCAGATATGTTCTCAGGGTTAAATATCAGGTTTTAAAGGTCTTTGAATATGCATTGAAATCATAAATTATTCAGGTCTTTACGGTACGAATGTAAACAGTATTTATAGTGACGCTTCTTCTCTGTTTTCCCGTTTCATCCAGATTTTGTGGCAGGAAAGCCACTGGCAAGGGTAGGGTTTGGGAAAACCTTCTCCAGGAATCCCCAGTCCCCATAACCCCTAGAAACCCTCTAGGGTTCCTTCAAGCCCCATAGCAAGAGGAAACATCCCACTGGAGCGCTCTTGATTAGCCGTAATTAACAAGATGCATCCCCAGGGCTCGGAGCAGGTGTTTGAACGGTCCTTGCAGCGAGCCGCTTTGGCGGGGTCCCTGAAGCCCATCAGCCGCTGAGCACCGGGAGCTTTAAGGTGATGAATGGTCCCACCGGGGTGGACATCCCAGAATGCTCAGGCAGAGCATCCCCCCCTCGGCTGGGGCTCTGGAGGGGACCCAGCGGCACGTGCTGGCATCTCTGCTGAGCCAGGCAGGTCCTTGCCAGGAACCCTCCTGGCAGAGGAGCGTTCTCCCGGGGTGGGGGGGAAAGGGTTTTGCTGCTCTTTACACAGGTGGGCAAAAGGAAAACAAATCAAGAAAATTGTGCAAAAGGCCCCGAGTTCAGCTCTGGACTGGCATCTGCCTTCGAAAGGGGGAAAAAAAAACCCCTCCTGATCAAAACAAACATGAACCAAAACCTCTTCCACTTAAAACAAGGGCTGCTTCTTGAAGTCAAAGGGTCTGTCTTTTTGTATTATTAATATAATAATAATATATTTTGTTTTTCTTGGGCTTGTTTTGGCGCTGAGCCGTTACGGATGCCCCATGTTCAGGCTGGCCAGGGGCGGTGCTGAGCTTGCTTGCATCCATGTGCTGTCAGCCAGGCGGCAGAGCCAGGGTCGCTCTGCTTATCCCGTGGCGTTGTGCTTTCCTTTCCGTGTTGTGTAGGGTGATGCTCCCTGGAACAGGAGCCCGTGCTGCTTTCAGTGGCGTTTGCATGGGAAGCATCCATGGCACGGCAGTTTCCAGGCCGGATTGTGGTTCACAATCGATGCTGCTTGTACGTATGTGTCGTCGGTGATGGAAAAAATGCCAAAGAGCAGGATTTGTGTGAGCTAAAGCCATTCTTCTTTGTACATTTCTTAAAATAAACAACTGTAAATGGTCTATTATTACAAAACTAAATGTGTTGGTGTGTGTTAGAGGGGGAAAATGTTTTCCCTGACCCTGGGAGGGGTAAATGCACCCTCCTTTTTCTCCAAGGAGATATGGGGAGACCCTGTGCATGACCTTGGCTGGACCTGCTGTCCTCAGCAGGACCTGGTGGTCCCATCCTGAACAAGAGACCCCCCTGGGCTGCCTCCCCGAGCATCTCCAGCCCAGCCCAGCCCCCAGCGCTTCTGCTCTGCTCATGAATACATCCCCTGGAGCCCTTGTGCCTCACGGCAATGAGCCCTGACCCTAGAAGCTATTGGAGATGCTGCTGCAGGTCCAACCAAGGAGAGAGAGGTGGGCTTGGAGGAGGTGCAGCCCCCCTAGGCTGCCCCGTAGCAGGCTCTGGGGGGCCAACCAGCCCCACCGGCCATGCGGGAGCAGTTCAGCATCACAAGGAGAAGGCTGCAGGTGGGTGAAGGAGGTTTCTGCGTCAATGTGTGGCTGGAGGAGGAGCCGCCTCCAGGACCTGCTGACGTCCCCAAGGGCCATGGCACGGTCTCACCACCGTGTTTTTTCTCTCACTGGAACAGCTCGTCCCAGGGCCAGTGTAATTCAAGTTAGGAGCATCACGGTACCATACAGGCAGGGGGCTGGAGAGAGGAGGTGACACAACCCACCGTCCCTGTCCTCCTGTGGCGGGGGAGAGGACAGCAGTGAAACCCAAGCCTTGATGAATAGGAATGGGCTGGAGAAGGGTGCAGCTGCCCGGCAGCAGCTCTGCTGTGCCCACAGGGCATGGTCTGGCCAGGTGCCGTGGGCTGGGGAGCCAGGGTGGCCCAGGGGATGAGGCATGGGGACACAGGACCCTTCCCATGCAGCCATCAGGTCTCCCTACATCCTGTGCCACTGGGTACTGTAAGCACAGGGGACTTCAAGGGGAGACCAAGCCCCTCTGGACCAGCCCTGTGCCTGCTCAAGGGTTCCAAGGAGCCTGCGAGCAGTGCACCGGGGTAGTTTGCCACCGTCACTGCAAACCCTTTAGTTTGTGCCCCGCTCCTGGCATCGCCTTGCAGGGCTTTCCCAGGCACCTCCAGCATCTCTGCCTCGCTCATCGCAGCTCCCACCTCCAACCCCTGGGCTTGATAAAAATCACTCCAGTGCCTGCCGAGCGTATGGGGATGCCCTGTTGCTTTTGCCTTGCCGGGACGTCATGGCCAAGCTGTGATTTTCTAACAAGACCTGGAGTGATGGCAGCAGGTACAGCACCACGCACGGCGTGACTTGCCTGCTCTTTCAGGAGAGAGCACCTCTCCCATCATCTCTCTTTCCCTCCTGGGGCCAGCCCTTCTCTGGAAACCTTTATTTCTCTCTTTCTTGTTTCGTGTCCCCTTGTGTACAGGGTGAGGCTCAGGCCGGTTCCCAACAGCCACCAGATGCTCAGAACCAGCAAAAAAGCCACCAAAGCTGCAGAAGGTGAAGGTGTGGGGAGGGCCCAGGCAGAGAGACCCAGGCTCTGGGGACCAACGGTTGGCAGAAGTACCCAAAGGTGTTTTTCACATGGAGTTACAGTTCAGTGCTCATCCGCAGCCAGTAAGTCACAGGAGGGCATGGCATGGTGGAAAAGCGTATTTCTGCATCAGAGCAAAGTAGGGGACAGAGCTCACCTTGGGGTGCCACGTTGCACTTCCCCAGGGACTGGCTGTCTCCAAAGGACTCACAGAGAAGGGTCTCAGTCATGGAAAATAGGGTGTGGAGAAGGATGGGCACGGCAGGCACCCAGGGAGGTGACACCTCGTTTTGGCCATCTCTCTCCTCTTCCAGATTTCATCCTTCCCTGGAAGGCTGGCTTCAGAGACAATCCAGAATGCAGGATGAGAGCTGGGGGACCAGTCCCGGTGCACCCCACAATAAGCAGAGAGCAGAAACCCCACAAACATCCCCTCTTCCCACCCCATTCCTGCTCCAGCTCTTGCAACTGGGCCAGCATCAGCCCTGTCCATCAACCGCAGGGTTAAATGCGCCGGGGGAGGGGCGGAGGGGGGAGCAGGGGGATCTGCCCATGCTGCTGTGGAGCTGGGATGCCACCCTGGGGGTCACCTACATCTTCTACCCCCACAGAAGCGAGGACATGCTGCCAGTCACATCCCACTCCCTGGGCACATTCCCGTGCTCGGCCCCGGTTTGGCATCACCAAGCACTTTGCAGATGGGCTCATCTCTGGTTCTGGTGCAGACCTACACCAGTCACGGTCACCTCCATCAAATAACGAGCACAGCCCAGGGACACGAGGCTGGACAGGGCGCAGGGCGCAGGCACCAGCCACCCCAGCGTCTGCGCTGCATTCAAAACCAGCCCCAAGGGGAAAGTCCCCGTCGAGGAGGATTTACATGAGCAGGAAAGGGGCTGTCTCGTAGCAGCAGCTTTGCCATTTTTAGGTACGGAGGCCAAGGTGGTTGGAGAGGCTGCGGGGTATTGCAGAAGCAAGGGCCATCGACTGGATGCTTCCCTGCCCTTTGCAGTGAAAGATGGCTGGGTTTTGCACGAGAGTCTGGGTGCTCCAGGTGAACCTCTGGCTGATGGCTCTGGTCACAGGTAGGTGTCAAAGACGGGCTTTGCATTTCAGAGCAAGGAAACACGCAGCCAGGAGATGCACCAGCACGCATCCCTTGCTTAGTGCACCCAGGGACTTCACCCAGGTCTGGCTTTAAATGCATTTGTTTTAAGCTTTGCAATCACCGCTCTCAGTCCTGCTTTGTGCAGGGAGCCAGCCCATGGCGCAGCGGAGCCAGGGAGGACCCCCGGGGTCTTGGGGCTCAACACCTGCATCGGGTTCAGGGTTTTGCTTCCCGTTGGGGTGCAGTGACAGGACACTTTCTCAGATGGCCAGCTGGCTTTGGCAGGAGCCCGGTGCTGTGGGGGTGCAGAGCCTGCCCGGTTGTGGTTGCAGGTGGCAGGAAAGAAGGGCTGTTGAGGATGGGGCCAGGACATCACTGAGGCCATGGACAAGCCACATCCCTTTGCTCCGTGGGGTTCAGTGCCTGGGAGTGGAGGAGAAATGGGAGAAAAAATCCTCTTGGACATGACTTGTAGGCCCTGGTTGAACATCCCTGTGCTGATCCCCTTTGCAGCCCCATGGAGAAACAGCAGCTAAACCTGGGACACAGCTCCTGTTCCCATCCAACCCCTCTTGCTCAGTGCAGGGACACCCACAAAAACCTGCAGCAGATCCCACCCTATGCTGGGGAAACTTGTGTTCTCCAGAGAAAGGGTATCTAGGGTATCTAAAGGGTTTCTGTTGGGTGACTGCTCAAGTCCAGCACAGATTCGAGGTCACAGAGTTTCATTCTGGCTCTTGTGGTGGCTTCATGAGGAGAGGGGAAGCTCAGCTCACCCGTGGTTGCAATGGAAATCTTGGTTTTGAGGTGTGTGAGGACTTTCAGGGTGAGGGACCAGCCCGATCTTCATTTAGAAACACCAACAAGACACGGATGGCAAAGCCCTGTGTCTCAGCTGGCTGGCAGGACCACAGGTGGCAGGGACACATACCCAACACACAGCCCAGGCAAGGCGCATCTCCTCATCTCAGAAAAAAAGAAATGGGGCTGAAGGGGAGAGTTTGCCCGCAGAGATGTAGTTGCTGGAGGTGAACAGGGCAGCATGGACATGGAAGAGGCTCTGGGGGAGGGAGGGGAGCCCAAGGCTGAGCCAGGAGGTCCCTGCCAGGCTGCTGCTCGGGGCAGAAGGGTCTGCAGCAGGGTGGCAAGGCTCAGGGCAAAGCTCAGGCTAGGGAGCTGAACCTTCCTTCTTCTTCTTCTGAGGGGAGTTTTGCAGCTGCCCCAAGATGCTGGGAGGCAGTGCAGCCCCCACCTCCATGCATCTTCCCCACAGGGGTCTGGCGAGGGCTCAGCAAGCAGAGCTGGGCACTGAAGCGCTGCGGTAAACAGGGCTGGTGCTTCCTGCCCAGCTGCAGCAAGAGGAACCGAGGCACAGGGGCACTGGAGCTGCGGGCAGGGGCACCCATGGGTGCTGGGGGGTCTCTGCCTCACCCCGCTTCCTGCACCACATCGCAGGTCCCACAGCTCCATCCTGCTCTTGTCCTGGGGGGCTGCACGGCCTCAGGGTCTGAGAAGTCCCCTGGCCACTGTGGGGCTCCAAGACCAGGGAAGCCCCAGCAGGGAAAGTGTTTCTGCTTGACTCAGAAAATGGAGAGTGTAAATAAAGATGCGTGAGTCTGTCTGGACCCTTTCTGAGAGGTGCCAGCCTGGGGGAATATTAATAGCAAAGGCAGGTTTCACTAGGATGCCAACCTGAAAGTTAGAGAAGAGTCAGAAGATGGGACAGAAATTGAAGGGTTTGAACCCAAACCTGCGCTGCCCCACGTGCTCTGAGTGGGGCTCTGGCTGATGCTCCTGAGCACTCCACCCCATAAGGAGTGGGCGCAAAGGGCCCACGGTACATGCCATCCCACACGGGACATCCTACATGGGCTTGACCTACATGGCCTCTTGGCCACTGTCTCATGGCCCTTCTGTGTTGCAGGTCGGATCTCAGCAGACCAGAACAGCACCAGGAGCAGCACAGGTAACCGCTCAGACGCACTGTGGTCTTTCCCTGCCTGTGTCCCCCAGGTCCTCCCTGTCCTCACTGGCTATGCCATGAAGGTGCCCATCCCCTGCAGAGCAGGAGATGTCCCATCACCCACAGGCCTTCTCCATCACAAAGGCAATTCCCAGGCTGTGACCTCCTCCAGGGCACTTCCCCAGCCCTGCAGCTTGCTCTCCCTCTGCCAAGTGGGATCCGTTTTGTCTTCCCTAAACACACACACGTTTGTCCTCTGCATTTGCAGAGCACGTGGCACGGACAAGCCATGCCTTGGGACCAGCCACGGGGCTCACACACACAGCGCTCGCACCGTTCCCACCCACAGGGTATTAAGCACGAATTCTGCAACCCAAACAAGTCCTCAAACTCCCCAGCTCTGGGACCAAAACACAGGCAAAAACACAAAATACAGCAACATGCAAAAAGTGTGGAAGCATGAGAGAAGCCAGCTGGGGAGATGGGTTTGTCCGAGCAAAGGCTCCATGGTACGTGCCAGCACAGCCTGGAATTCTGGAGATGCACAGAGAGAAGGGTGGGAGCAGCAAAAAAGTATTTGAGTGAAGCCATTCCCACAGAAAAAGGAGTTTCCATCAAAAGCATGTTTTCACCAAAAGTCTCTGGTTTCTACCCCCAGATGATTATAATCCACCAAAACAAAGCTGAATGCTCAAAAGCAGTACAATCCATGGAAATGGAAAACTCTTGACTTGGGAGATGCTGGGGGGGGGGGTGTCTCATGGGAGCATCTTTTATTCTGACACTCCCAGGCACCAGGTCCTTGCTTGCCATGACCACCCTTGTTCCCTGACAGGCAGCAGGTGCCCCATGGTGCAGCAGCATCCGCGCTACGTAGCAGCCAAGAAGAACATGCCCGTCCACTTCATCTGCTACACCCAGGAGCCCCATAGCATGCAGTGGTACAAAGCAGAAAAGGACAGCAATGACCTCTATGAGCTGGATTATAGCACCTCCCGCTACAGCATCGAGAGGAAAGCCCACCTCATCAACTTCACCATCTCCAGGATCACTTACGAGGACAACGGCATCTATGTGTGTGACAGCAAGAACCGCACGGCAGAGAGGCGGCCGCACTTGTGCGGGACAGAGCTTAAAGTCCTGAGTGAGTGGGAGCTCCCCATCCTCCATGCACCCCAAGGAGACGTTCCTTCTCCTTCTCTCACCCCTTCCCCCTCTATATGAACCTCACATCATGCTCCTATGCACCCACCTTTCCCCATGCTGGTGGGACCCTTTCAGATAGAACTGTAGATGCTCCATGGCACCACAGAGATTTCTTTGCTCGTTGCCAGCCACCAACCAGTGGGACAACCTTCCCCGGTTTGCCCTGGCATGTCCATCCTGCCAAAACACATCCCAGGGACTGCGTTCTCCTAATAAATCAGATTTTTCCTGGTCCTGGTTAGTGGTGGGTCCTGCCCAAGGTGTCTCACCCCAGAGCTGGTCCTTGATGCCAACCCCAGGGCCAGTTCACAATGCTCTGGTCTCTCCTGAGGGGAGGGCATGTCACCCTGGTTCCTCCCGTCCGCTCTGGCTGACACATGAGCCTGTGGCCATGCTGAGCTCACCCCTGTTTCCTGGGAGCCTGGCACAAGGTGGGACTTGGGGATCTTCCTGTGCTGCTGCTCCCAGGTCACAGCAACATCCAGCAGCTCCAGAGCAGGAACACCCTGAAAGATGCTATCATCATTATCCAGTCCATCCTGCTTGTCATCTTCATCAGCATCCCCATGCTCCTCTTCCTGGATAAGGTAAGTGACAGTGTCTCCAGCGGCAGGGATGTCCCCAGCTTCACTGCTGCGGTGCTCACAGCACCATCCTGCTGAAGTGGGAAAGTAAGCATCTAAAATGGTGTCGGGGACTGCATGGATTCGCCTGTGGAAGCAGTGGGACCTGGCCTCAGGGGACAATGCCGGGGACAGGGAGTGGGAGGATCTCGGTGAGTGCTGACACCCAGCCTGTGACTCTCTTCTCCATAGGCTGAAGGCAAGCAAAGCCCAGAGGAGGACCATACCTATGAGGTAATGCTGCATTTATTACAGAAGTACCTTTGTAATATCAACCTGAGCCTTGAAATAGCCAGTTGTGCCCTTGCTGGGCGTCTGCCAGGGACCACCAGCCCTCGCAGGGCGCATCAGGGCACCTTCCTCCCAAGTGCCTGTTGCACATCAGCCTTGAAGATCTGCTCGTAAAACCAAGCCAAGCTCTGAGCCCATCCAGCCATCTATCTTCATCTTCTCTCTCAGAAGCTGCCCCGATCTCTGAGGGAATAGCCTGGAGATGGGTCCCCACTTGGGGGTCCCAAAGGGGGATGCTCTGTGCATGGAACCGTGGTCCTGCACCCGTGTCTTAACCTTCTTCTTCTTGGTGCAGGGCCTGGAGGTGGAGCAGATAGCCACCTACGAGGACATCACTCCTTTCCGGGACGTGAAGGCCAAGTGGACAGTTGGGGAGCACCCAGGTGAAGAGTGAGGGGTCCTGCACCCACCACCAGGCTGGCACCGGTGGCACGGCCCCCTGCCAGCACCCTGCCAGCACCGGCAGGGACAGGCCCCCGGCTTCTGCCCTGGACCCCTGGCTCCTGCCCTGGACCACTGGGCTGCGATCCCAGGCTGCAAATCACCTCCAGCAGCCTTGCACGGAGCTCAAGTCCTGCTGCCCTTGGGTGCTGGCTTTGCTGTACCCAGGCTGCGCCCACCAAGGCTGCCCTGCCCCAGCTGCCCCTCTTACCGCCCCGCTGATGAACCCCTAAAGCCTATGTAGAAATTAGGAGCCACCTGCAAGCCCCCTGGCAGCAAACTGGCCCCAAACCCCAGGCAGCCCCACACCGCGGCGCTGAGCTCCTGCATGGTTAATGCAATGGAAGCACCAGGGTGGGTGGTGGGTCTCCTCCAGCCCTACCATCCTTGGAAAGGAGAGGACCAGGCACGATCACTCTTCATGCTGCAAGGACCCTCCTGCGCTGCAAGACCCTGCTGCAGCCCTGGCAGAGGAGCCGAGGTGAGCAGCACCATGTGGGCAATATAACAAGTGAATTATGGGCCACTGTTTAGCTCGCAAGCCATGGAGGTGTCCAGCAGGCCAAGCTGGCAGTTTTCTGAGGAGAGTCCTCCAAAAGCACCTCTTTCTCCCCAAAGACTACAGGAAAAGTTGAGGAGACGGCTCTCACCCAGAGAGTCTTGCACAAGGCTTGCTCCTCTCCGGGCAAGAGCTGGTCCGTGCCACAAGGACGTCCCCATGGTGAGGGACGTGTGCGACCTCAGAACCTGTGGGAAAGTTGTACACTGTGGGACACAAATGTCCAACTGCTTTTTGAAGTCCTAATAAAGGTAATGGGTAAATTCACATCCTGCTCCGTCCTGCCGTGCCTGGGCCAGGGGTGTCCCATAACCCTGCTGCAGGTGTCAGAGGGATGCGCTGGGAATAAGGAACAGCTTTTCATGGGTCCACCTTAGCTAGAAACCAAACTTCACCCCATCAGAGTCCCGAGCCCAGTGATGGTAAAGCCGAGAGCAGCCGTGAGGCTCCCCTGGAAGCTCTCGCTGAGCATGCACAGGAGGACCCCCATGGTCCCATGACATCAGCTTGGGACGGGACACAAAGACCATCACCAGGACCCAAAGCAGGAGAACAGGACCCAGGGCCAGGAGCTCAGCACCCGGCTACATCTGGTGTCACAAGAGAAGCTAAAAACATCTGCAGAGGAGCAGAGCAGTGCTAATTGGTTTTGTTAATAAAAGCTATCAAGGCATGACACCAGCAGCCATGGGGATGATGGGGTGTGGGGCTGGCTGGGCACCCAGTGCCAGGGCTTGGGGGGTCTGGAGCAGCACGGGCAGCACAGCGCGGTGGGTTGGGTGGGCTTGGCAGGACAAGGGGGTGATGAGGACTGCGTGGCTGGAAGCCTGCCCCCACTCAGAGAGGCCACAGTCGCTGCACCCCTATTGCTCATGACATTTTGGGCTCCAAGAAGAAGCAGGCAAGACTGCTCCGCTTCCCAAAACACTCAGCAGAAGAAGGAGGGTAAAATTGTGAGCAAACAGGGCTTTTCCGCAGGGAACAGCATGGCCCTTTTTTTACCAGTAAACCACCTTCATGGAAAACTGGAATTCAACCAAAATAGCATAAAACAAGCATTTTAGGATTGATTTTTACTAGTTAAATAAAACTATCCCAAATTTGTTGCATGCACATGTATACACAAGTTACTTAAACATGGTTTACTTATAAAAATGATTAATTAAATAAAGATTATTCACAGTGAGAAAAGTGAAGGGGCTGTTGCCAGTTTCTATATTTGCCAAGGACCAGCAGAACTCATCCCTCCATCCCTTGTTTTCAGTTACGAAATGGAAGTGGAAGGCGGATTTTCTGGCCTTCCCAATTCCGGACCTTTTATCTCTGTTCTGCGTAAACAACTCATTCAACTGACACTGAGTAATACGAAAACGAGGAGAACCTGTCGTTTGCACCTGGAGAGGAAGCCACCCGTGTCAAAAAGCAGTTTCAGAATGCCAGTTCTGCTCTGTGTGCACGGCCACCCTCTCAGCCCAGGGCTTCGGCTTCCTTCAAAATGCCAGAAGCAAATAAACGTTTCTGTAGTGTTAGTGGTTTATTTAAAATGTTTACACATAGTTTCTAGGGAGCCTGGAGACAGGGCATTGTTTTAGTTTTATATTGAGATAGGTTTGTATTTAAAATGCTTTGAATGTAAATAAATCTATTTCAGTATATATAGTCCAGGCTCTGTATTTTGTCCAGATTTGCTATCCCTACCACCAGCCAGATGGTTAGACAGACTGGGTTGCTGTCCTGGACCTCTCCAGTCTCATCTTTAGAAATGGGTTCAGTCAAACTGAGCAGTTCCAGCTCCAGTAAATAAAACCCATCAGTCCAATCTGACAAGGAATATTTACCCTCCCGGGTCAACCGTCACTTCAAACCTCCGTCAACCACGTCGCTGCCCACCAAGGAGCGGGACTGGGCTGTGGGCCAGCAGCCGGCTCCTCTGTACTGGTTTCGGCTCACCCACCTGGCTGGGAAGGTCCTTGCCACATAAGCATCCCAGGCTGGGGGGTCACCAGGACCCAGGGTGTACACATGCCTCCAAAGGAGAATTGCTTCACTTGTTTAGATGCTGCTGGTGATGCTCAGGGTAAGGCAGGTGGACATTGGGCCCATCCTGCAGAGAACTGAGGGGTTCTGTCTCGTTCAAAAAAGAAAAAGGAACTTGGAAATCACAGTGTTATGATGAAATGCTACTTTGGGCCGCAAATGCAGGCATTTGAAAGCTAGAAAAATGCCAAGCTGATATTTGAGAGCTGCTTATGCAACTGTAATTCTGCCAGTGGCATGTGTTTGCCCAGCCCAGCGCTTCACAGTCACGCACTGCCTTCTCCACGACACTTCTGCCTCATTTAATGCTCAGAGATGATAGGGAACAAACCAAGCCTCAGGGGCACCGCCGAGCCTGGATCATCCTGCTATCTCCGTGCTTGGCTGCAACATAAAAAAAGTTGATTTATTACCACGCTTTTACTAACAGAGATAGGGAGGCAGCAGGGCAGCAATGATGGGCAGGACTCGGGTGCAAGTTGCTGTACCGACCTAGCTGCGGTGGTAAGAGCATCATCATTAACGGGCAGCAGAGCCTGTGCTGGGCTGGGGTGCCTGCTGCTTTCCTCATCTCTGACAAATATTGACATATTTAAACACGACCTGGAGTAGAAAAACACACCCAGATGTTGCTGGCTATTGGGTGACGGGATACCTGATAGCTGCAGGACCCACTGTTCCCTCTTCTCTAGGGACTGACATTTACTGTGCGACACCACCACGTCTCCAGCGAGCAAACACCCGGGGGCTTCTCGGAACAGACCGAGCTCTCCCTGGCATGTTTATTAACCAGCTCTTGCACCCTCTGCTCCAGCCACCCCGGCGATGATGCTGCCTCTTGGAAACCAGCGCCACGCCAGGGGTCACAGCAAACGCAGCGCCCAAGGCAGCCACATCACCGCCCTGACCAGGGAGCAGTCCCTGACACCCAGAGAAAGAGCCAAAATCGTGTGGTTTGGGACAAGCAGTGCCTTGTGGGGAGTAAAAGTCCTTTAAGCCCCCCCTGGAGTTGCCCATCCAGGTTCTGTCTCAAAAGCAGGGATAGGTGTGCTGTGACCTCTCCTCTTCCCCACCTCCCCTACCTCCTGTCCACACCAGCCCTTTGCTTAATCCGGAGACACTTCACGTTTGTATCTCAGGCAAGAGCAGGAGGACACTCATCACCAGATCTTCTCCCAGCCTTGTCCAGCTAAGGGTGTGAGAAAACTCCCAGAGCTCTGGCACCTGGATTTGCAGTGGGCAGACTGGTACCCAAACAAGCACCTGAGTACAACAGCTCTTTGTCACACTTACAGCAAATAGGCTCACCAAAACCGTTTGCTGAACTTTTGAAATTTTGGTAGAAATCGCACAAAATTACTTGCCAGCAACAGGGTCCATCTGACTATCCATCTAGCTCTATCCCCGCTAACAATAAAGGGGAAAATATTCTACTTGCTTCAAGTCTCCCAAAACATCTCCCAAATGGACCAGTCAGCCCTGTTAACTGCGGGCCAAGGCTGCAGAGCCAGGCAGGAAAATCAGGTGACATGGCAACTTCCACCATGAAAAAGCACTGATCTGATTTGGGATGGGTCTTCCAATGATCAAGAAACTTTTATTTGCAGTAAACAGCAGAATATGGTGAAATCATCCAGCACTGATTTCATCCCTAGGCAAACAACCTCCCCAACCTTTACATCTATGTATAAATGACTACAATTAGGTAGCACCATTGCGAACACTTGTGCATTTATGCACGGAGAAAATATAGAGAAGTTGTTGTGATCGTGAACACATATATACATTTTAAACAAACCCCCTGCTATATAAGGGGTGGCTCACCAGTTTTCTTTACCAGCCTAGATGAAAGGAAGAAACAATCACTGTCAAGCAACACCTGAGCAACTCACCAGGCAGAGATGGCTCCAGGTACTTTTCTTTATTTCGGTTTTAAAGGGTTGTCAGTGCTGTCGCATGCTGAGGGTGATGGCAGATGATGCTGGGGTGGTACTGTGGTTGGCTATACCACATATATATATATGTGGTTGTGATGGCTATACGCACTCCCTGCCAGCCCTAAATTAAAATGTGGCAACTTAGAAATCAATGAAAAAAAAATACCTTTCCCTACAGTGTGACTTTAATCCATGAATTAACTTGGGCAGTCTGTAGCCTAAAGTGGGCAAGGAGAGAGGGTGGAGAAGATGAAGAGCAAGGTTAAATCACAGTTATAACAGTTGTTGTTAATGTAAGTGTTGGCAGGGATATTAAAACTCATAAGCAAAGTTTAAGATGGATCAGGATGATGTCTAATGCCTAGGGCATTCCTCCACTGAAGGGCATTAGTCTGAGATCAACTTCATGGTCTTTGTAAGCCCAGGTGGACACTTGTGTGAGTTAGCTGTCAGGAGCTGAAAACCTTTAGGCTTGACAAAGATCACCAGGTTCTACAGGCATGTCCCAGAGAGCAAAAGCAGCTGGTGACAGCACAGGGAACATCGTCAGCTCTCATCCTAGTGAAGGCTGACGGCCGGGTTCAGGTCAGCAGCACTGTGTAAACCAAGGCTAAAGCGAGGGACCCCCAGGTCCTCACCAGGTACTCACCATCCCCTGCTTGCTCACGCAATGAAGGGGAGTTCAGGCTGCTTTTCTCATGAGGGCAAGGCCTACAGAAAAACATGAGTTAGGAAAAAACACAGGGACACGGACTAGTTTTCATGGAGCAACAATGACTCTTCAGCCAGGAAGACACTGCCTGTACCACTGGCAGCAGCAGAAGCCCCGAGGGCACGTCTAGTGAAAGGGGACAGGGGTTTGTTGGATTTGGGGGGGGGCTACGCTCACCCACAGAGCCCAGCAAGACATCCAGGAAGGTGAGCCCTGCAGCCAGCACCGGGAGAAAAGGCTGGGACTTAATTCCCAGTGCCACCCTCCGCCTCAGCGCAGTCACGAAGGGGCTGCTAACACCTCTCCGCTCTGCTGCAGGGTCATGGTTCTCTCCTCTCTTCATTGCTGTGATCACTCTGGGACTGCAGTGGCCGCAGGAAGCCGCCACCTTCCCGGCCATGCCCCTTTCCAACCTGTTTGCCAACGCGGGTACTGAGGGCTCAGCATCTTCACCTCCTGGCTGCTGAGACATACAAAGAGTTCGTAAGTGTTGTGGCCTCCAGCCATCTCTTCTGCATTAGCCTGACAGTTTTAAGACTGTGTAACTTGCTAGAAACAGACTTTTGAACTATGGGTGTCTTCTCTGTCAGCTCTTGATGAGGAGAAAGGGTCTTCATAGGATGGGACAGGCTATCTCCCATCAGCCTGGACCCTGTCTCCTCCTCTCAGCTCTGCCCCACCTCTCGTGCCGCACAGTCCCCTCCTTCGGGGCCATCGCTGCCCACGATGCACAAAACTACTGCTCAGGGTCAGCTGCCTCAAAAAGAAACCCGGCTCTGACAGCAGTGGGAGATGGCATGAATATTTTGCCAGTCTTCACTGTGTTGGTCACCTTTGGCTCTGGGTGAGTCTGAGTGCTTAAAACTCTCCAGTTTCTGCTGTTGGCAGGAGCTGGCAGGAGCTGTCACTTTGGCAAGAGCTGTCCCTGAGGCTCATCTGCTCCTTGGGAGAACCTGGTCCAAAAGTGTTTTGCATTAGGCTTAGCACCTTGCCTTAGTGACAGCAAGACCTTTAGGTCTGGTAGCTATTGTGCCGACACGCAAACTCCTGCTTCCTACCTGGCAACCCTGTACAGAGACACCTTATGTCTCACATTTATTTCTTTGCAAGGAGTAACCATTCACGACAGCTTAGGAAAGTGTCTGTGGTCTTCTCCCAGCACTTGGGCAACAGATCTGAGTGTATTTGGGATGTCTCCACAGGAACGCACCTATATTCCAGAGGACCAAAGGCACGCCAACAAAAATTCCCAGGCAGCGTTTTGTTACTCAGAAACCATCCCTGCTCCCACGGGGAAGGATGATGCCCAGCAGAAATCGGTAAGTTCTCTCCCCCCAGGGCAAGCACAGGCCTGCTTGAAGAGCCCAGCTGTGCTTCATTACAGGAACTGAGGGTTTCCATCTGTGAGCACTTCAGCGCTTCATTCCTCCTCACCCTTTTTTACTATTTAAACCCTGCATGAAGAAAGACAGGCTCTTTGGGCTTATGCTATAAATCATATTCCCACCCCAAGGATGAGAAAAACCGTTGTCTGTGCAGCACACGTGTCTGGGTGGTGCTCTGCAGCTTCCAAACTTCTGTGCCTCTGATGAAGTTGCAGCACATCTCTGGGTCACCTCCAGGCCATTTCAGAGGGAGCAAGATGCACCGGTAACTCTACCAAATACCTCACCTGCACAGCTTTGATCCTTTTATTTCTTAATTTCAGGACATAGAGCTTCTTCGGTTTTCACTGGTTCTCATCCAGTCCTGGCTGACCCCAGTGCAATACCTAAGCAAGGTGTTCACAAACAATCTGGTTTTTGGCACCTCAGATAGAGTGTATGAAAAACTAAAGGACTTGGAAGAGGGGATCCAAGCTCTGATGAGGGTAAGTTGCAGCATGTAGCATGACTACAGAATAATAGGGATATCCTAGACACTGGGCACTCAGCTCTCGGGGTCTTCCACAAGATCCAAAGGCTATGAGAAATCTCCCCACCTTCCACTCTGAAGACCAGTGGCATCCTTTGGACTCCGCTTACCTTAAGAAAATGGGATCATGACACCCTGTTGCACATGTTTCATCACTGGGGACTATAAGAAAACACATAAAAAATGTTAATAGCACTGCCATAACCACTCGGAGCAGTACAGACCAGGAATATCACAACAGTCCCGATCCAAAGTCTTTCTAAACCCAGCACCAAAGAATACTCAGTTGCTTAAATCTGCTGTACAAATGGCAGCATAATGTTTGCTAGATGTCCATGCAAAATACTTGAAAGTGGAGTGCATTTTGCAAGGTTTGCAACCTGGCTTTAAGGACTTAGGACATCTTATAAAAACAACCTGCATACAGATGGAAGCCTAGGCTCTGAAGTTTCTCTTGGATTAATACAGCACCCAGGCAGCTGGTGAGAGCTGGAGCATGATCTTCTTCAAGGGTCACTCTTGAGTTTTGCTTTGTTGTTTTAAATGAAATAGCTTATTATCTGCCAGGACACCTTTTTCAGTTATGCTTGCTCTATAGCTCAGTCTATCTGCCAGCATCATCATGTAGCTAGAGCTCTGAGACCTATAAGAAATGAATCTGGGCAATTATTTACATCTTCTGGCATCTAAGTAAGTCTGAAAGTCAGGCCCTGAGAGTAAGCAGAGATCTTCTGTCCTGGCACTTCGGCTGAAGTATGTGTATCAGCACCCTTTCCAGATTTTGCTCGCCATTTGGTATGTGCTTGGGCACTGGGAAGCAGCACACAGAAAGTAGACAAATAATGACATTTAATGCATTTACACTTTCCTTAACCCAAACTGCCCTGCGTACTGTGCCAGCTGGGGAGCAGAGCAGGGCAGGAGCAGCAGGCTGCAGGTCTCGGCTCCAGATGCACCTGGCTCAGGTTTGGGTCAGAACTTTGTTCCCTGGGAAAGGGAAAGAAAAGAGAATTATTTGCCTGGTTCCCCATCTCCTTGGCTAGAGCAGCTACGGAGAGAAGACCCCCACAACTCCCCCTTATTTTATGACCCCACCAGACCCGCTCCTGCCTCCCTCCAGCTCCCTTCTCCCTGCCAGCAATTAGTGCAGCATCACCCCTGCGCAATGACCCTTCCTGTAAATGCATAAACTCCCCAGTACGTTTTGGGGGGGGTGAAAGACCCCCAACCTCCCCTAAAGCCGGCTGGGGGTCTGGGCGCTGGGCCCCTCATCCCCAGCACCTCCATCCCCTTGCAGGAGCTGGAGGACAGGGGTCCGCGGGGTCCCCAGCTGCTCAAACCCACCTACGACAAATTCGACATCCACCTGCGCACGGAGGATGCCCTGCTGAAGAACTACAGCCTGCTCTCCTGCTTCAAGAAGGACCTGCACAAGGTGGAGACCTACCTGAAGGTGATGAAGTGCCGGCGCTACGGCGAGGGGAACTGCACCGTGTGACAATGTCCACCCTGGCCCCTGGCCGCCCACCGCTGCCCCGCTCCTGGGGAGGAAAACCCAAGAATAAACCCGTTACCTGCCGACAAGGCTCTGGCTTTTGGGGGGCTGCAGGGTGGGGGCTGTTATGGCTCTGGCTTTCGGGGGGCTGCAGGGTGGGGGCTGATATGGCTCTGGCTTTCAGGGGGGCTGCAGGGTGGGGGATGACATGGCTTTGGCTTTTGGGGGGCTGCAGGGACAGGCAGTGGGGGCCGACAAGGCTCTGGCTTTTGGGGGGCTGCAGGGGATGAGCTGTGGGGGACCACATGGTTCTGGCTTTCAGGGGGGCTGTGGGGTGGGGGATGACATGGTTCTGGCTTTCAGGGGGCTGCGGGGTTGGGGATGACATGGCTCTGGCTTTTGGGGGGCTGCAGGGGATGGGCCATGGGGACTGACATGGCTCTGCCTTTGGGGGGCTGCAGGGACAGGCTATGGGGTCCCACATGGCTCTGGCTTTTGGGGGGCTGCGGGGACAGGCCGTGAGGGCTAACACGGCCCTGGCTTTGGGGGGCTGCGGGGGCTCGGCAGGGACGGGGCGGGTGCGGGGGGGGCTCCCCTCCCCTCCGGGGCGGGGGCGGGGCCGGGGGCGGGGCCGGGGGCGGGGCGGCAGCCCGGGCATGGCGGAGGTGGTGGAGTTCCGGGTGCCGGCCGGGAGCGCCCGCACGCTGCTGGTCTGGGGGCTGGAGCCGGGGCCGGGGCTGGAGGTGAGGTAGGGCCCGGGAGCCCCCCACGATCTGGGGAGCAGAGCCCGGGTTAACCCCCCCAGGGCCACAGGAGCCCCCGCAGCTGGAGGAGCGGGGACCGGGATCCCCCCCCCAAGAGCTGGGGAGCAGAGCCTGTGATCCCTCCCAGGCCCAGAGGAGTGGGGGCCGGGACCCCCCCCAGGGCTGGGGAGCAGAGCCTGGGATCTCCCCCGGAGCTGGGGAGCAGGTCCTTGGTCCCCCCCAGAGCAGGGGGTGCACCCTGACACCCCTCCAGGGCCAAGGAGCTGGGCCCAGGACCCCCCCAGGGTCCCTCTCCCCCCTGGAGCTGAGGACCCAGTTCTCCCCCATCTGTACTGATGGCTTCACCCCCATCCTAATAATACATTTTTTAATCCCTCCCTTCTATTTTTTATTTGTTTGCTTTTAATCATTTTTTAGTTGCCTTGTCTCCCTGAGGCATGCTGCGGGCAGGGCATCCCCGAGGGGGTGTCAGGCCCCCGCCAGGTGATTTCTGCCCCTGTGCCATGGCCGGTTTCATGGCCAGCACAGCAAGACCCCTAAGCACCCAGCACAGGGTTGAAGCCCTGGAACAAAACCCCACTCTGCCTGCAAAATACGGTGCTAACGTTCCTGCATCCATGCAAAGGATGGCAGAGAGCAAGAGCCATCTGGGATGAGCGTGACGGGGCAGAAAATCCCGTGTCTGTCTTTAGTGTCCTCCTGATGCAGAGGCTGGATGATAATGGAGATGAGATATCATCAGGGTCAGAGGCCCAGCCAGACTGAGCTTATTTTTAGGGAGAGATACTCATCTTCAGCCTCACTGCTTATTCCAGGGCTTATCGCTGTTCAACAGTACTAAAAGCTTTCCTTGTTTTCTAGGTAATTAGGTTTTGTGGCTGTTTCTCAGTCCCTGGAGCACCCATAGGTATTTCAAAAGACTCTATTTTTTTTTTCTCTTGTTTTTTCTCAGCATTCCCTCTTTTTGGTGTTTTCCAAATTCGGGCCACTCTACTCCGTGCGAGCACACAGAAATGCTGCTGTGGCAGGGCCTGGGTATTACGCCATCATCAAGTTTTATTCAGCTGGAGATGCCAGCAGAGCTCAGCGCACATGCAATGGGAAAAGGCTGTTTCAAAAATCTCCCTTGAAGGTAAGCAGAACGGCCCCAGGTGTGAAACCTGCAGGACTCAGCACTGACATCCAGAAGCAGGGTAGAATCGCACTAAATGCTTGTTGATCTCAGTGATGCTTCCTGCGCAAAAAGTTTACTGCCTTGTGGCTGGGCACTACCACCATGTTGACATCCTCACCACTGACTCCCAGGTAGCATTTAAGCAGTAAAAGGGCAGCATCCCTCCTCTGGAATAATTTGCAGGGCCCGTTCATGGGTAAAAAATATTTAACACATGTCCGAAGCACACATGCAGT
Organism: Falco peregrinus; assembly: GCF_023634155.1. Taxonomy (NCBI): domain Eukaryota; kingdom Metazoa; phylum Chordata; class Aves; order Falconiformes; family Falconidae; genus Falco; species Falco peregrinus. Next base: position 4,171,489 of record NC_073738.1, on the reverse strand, counting down.
CAGGGAATATGTTGTCTTCAGATGAGTCTCCCGGAGCTATCAGTGGTGTGCTTGTAGTGGGAACCTTACAAGCAAAGCTTGGCTAACAAGGGTTCTTCTTTCCTGGACAGGTTTGCATTTGCGCCAGGCAGAAAGGGTTTCAGCAACAAGTCCTTGGTCTCAACAGCAACAAGTGCCAGCAGCTGGCCAACCACTACCTTGGCTTTAACGGCTGGTCCAGTCGCATCATCACAGTAAGGGGCCCTTTATATTCATCTGTCATCTTTTCCCTCATCCTCTCCTTAATTAGAGTGGTTGGTGGAATAAGAATCGTCCTCAAGTCAACAACTAAGAGACAGCTACAGGAGCTGAGTTTTGGACCACAAATGGGGGTATTTTGAAAGCCTGGAGAGAGAAGATTGCTATGGGTGAGGGCACTGGCTTGGCCCTGTTAGTAAAAACAGGGGCAGCTGTGATTAAAGCAGTGCAGGGCCTGACAGTATTCATCATCTGCTGGAAGTGGCTGAGATGACCAAGACTCCCAGAGGATGAGGACTGTGAGGTATTTCTAAAATAGGGTCAAAATGATAAACATCCCTGCTCTGCCTTCACCATGTGCTTCTGCCTTGGAGTCACATGTTGTGCAGAGGTGGTGGTGCATAGGCCTAGGTGATCATAACACACCCTTCCTGTTTAATCGAAATCAATTATCTGTGGTCTTCCCAACAGCTGCAGAATGTATCTGGTTTTGATGGTGAGAATGAGGAACTGGGAAAGACATTACAAAAGCAATCTGTGAAATACCTGTGTGCTGTAGAGGTGACGCTGCCCAACCATGGGGTACGCACCAGGGGAGTTGCTCTCGGCGAGGCAGACGTGGAAAACAGTGAAGGTACGTTTTGGATGCAGCTGGAAGTCTCTCAGCAGCTGTCACAGACACTGGTCGCTCTTGCTTCTGCACAATTTGTGGGTCTGATAAAGTGCCTGAATTTAGCTGGAGGCAAGGATCTGTGCAGGGCCTTGTGAGCTACTGTGCTATGCAGCGAGGGATACTGAACGTGCCACTTCCCTCCCTGCTTCACACCAGTATCGCTTTCCTACCCTCTGTTCTCTCCCTCTTGCCTGCAGCAATATTCATTCCCCATCACAGACACTTCTGGTGTGAACATCCATGTGATTGTGCCTGTGGCACAGCTCAGGTCCCAGCGGGGCTCTGCCCTGCCTGCTGTGCTGGGCAGGGTCCTGACACAGCCCTGACGGTGGTGTACCGCGGTGGGTTGGCACACGAAGCCCCTGTGAGGGTGCTGCCATACTGCCGATGAGTCCGGAAACGTAAGCGGCTTTCTTATCAGATCTGTAGAGCTGTGTTTGGTTACGTTTCCTAGCGCGATGCAGCTGGCGTGCTTCATATGCAGAGTGTCAATATCAATAACATGCTGCTTGTCATGTTCAGATCCTCTCAAGTTTGTCACAGCCACAAGAAGAGTTCAGAAACTCACAGTTGGGAAAGCCTTGTCTAGTGCCTTTCAGAAGATACTCCTTGTAGTCTTAGGTAAGGCCTAGTTTTGTATTAAGAACTGGGGTGTTTGGGCTAATGACATTATAACTTCCACGATAATTGATATGAATTCTTTTTCTCTGAACCTTTCTTGGGATTTATTGAGGCCTGGGAAATTTCAGGCAAAATTAAACTTGTGTTGTGGTCTGTAATGATTTAACAGAGTGGTTCCACCCTATGGGCTATGTGAGTGAAAGGAAAATCTGAAAGGAGGCCAGATTTTTTTAATGATAAATAACTAACTGATACTCCAAATTCCAAGCCTGTAAACTCTGGCAAGGAGAGCTTTTTAACACTACATGTCCATGCCGAATAAGGACGTGAGGAATTTCTGCTTCCAGGAGTAACATGGACTGAACTGCAGCACTTTGCACGTTCCTGTCCTGGTTCCAAGGCAGCCAGGTGCCGTCAACAGTCCATGCCCCACTGCTGTGTTCACTGTTACTTCTTTGAGGCTACTATCTCCTTGTCAGTTTTTAATCACAGAAGGTGGCTCTGTGCTGACCCAGGAACTGCAACACCTGCTTTCTCTGGGTTCCAGGTCTTGTGCTCTCTGAGCTTTTAGGTGACATCTGTTTATGTGGTGTTGGGGTACTTTAGTCTTTTAGGCTTCTCAGGATCCCTGATGGGGATCGGGTCAGTGCCACTATCCTCATTTTACAGAGAGGGGCCTTTCATCTGCCAGATTCCTCCCCCGAGTTCTTTAAGGTGTTCCTTTGAAAGGTGGATTTCTGGATTCAGATGTTTTGCAGTGCTTCCTGCCTTCTGATCTATGCATACAGAGAAACCAGTAATTAACATGCTCGGTCTTCTTCGTAGATTTCTGCTTCCTCAGTTTCAGTTTCCACTCCATCTAGTAAGAGCCATCTGGTTTCCTGCAGAGAGGGCAGGCAGGTAGGCTGGAGAAAGAGGCACATGCATTCAGGCCAACCAGCCACTCGCTCTGGAAGTCATTATGAAGCACAATTGTCCCATTTGGAGGTCCAGGTAGGTTTATTGTCATTACACACAGTAGGAACTAACCACATCTCTGGCTGTTTATTCTGTTTCAGAGAATGGGAAAGTGGCCGTGGAGTACAATTCCTCCCAAGAGGAGCCCATAGACTCCTTAACAGAAGAGGAACTGAAGGGGCTTGTTCAGGTAAAAGCCGTGGATATTTAGCTTCTGCCCAGGACCTGTATGTTACATCTAGGGATTGGAAGTAACAGCTGTTAACTGTTACAGCCTCTGACATCCTCCTTTCACGCAGCAATTGCCTCGACTTAAATCCCAGGAAGTCATTACATCGTGGAATTGTACAGCACACTGAGGCTTTAAAACTCCTACTTTTTGAGGTATCTTTGTACAGAAATGCATGTATTTTTTAGACAGCACAGGCAAGTAAGCAGTTAGTGTACAGGACTATTACGGTGCAGCTTGACAGGTCACACACATGACAGCATCCAGGACCGCTCTTCATGGAATATGTGAAAGTGAAAATCCTGGTAAAGTCACAGTAGGTTAAATCAAATTATTTTTTTAGTAAGTTGTTAAATTAATCAACCTCCCCATCTAGAAATGCACTTCATATACTTATTCTTACCCAGAGGGAACAATTTAGTGAAATCCCTGCAGGTAATTGTGGGATCTGTTAGCATGTGCCGCAAAAAAATACCCTGGTACAACAGTAAAACTTTAATCATTGTGCTCAGTGAGACGAGTTCTGTGGGCCAGCAAGTCACGAGCAGAGGATTTTCATCCCACTTAGTTTGAAAACATTGCTAGGTACCAGGGGAGACCACTGATACGGCACTCTTTGAAAGCAAGCATCACTCTCGCATGATGCATCAGCACCGTGCTGCACAGTGTTGAACCCCTCATGCTGTGTGCATGGAGGAAGTGCCTAACGCACCTTGTGACACATTATTCCATTTGATGGCACTGAGTCACCTAGTGTCCACAGGCAAAACTATCTTCCTCTCTTACTGAAGAGCAGCAGTAAAACAGGAGTATTTTGCTGTGTGAAGTGACTAACATCCGTCAGATGTTTTTTTGTTCATTGAGAAAATGAAATTTCTGCTGGTTTGTTCTCTCTCTGCATTTTCCTCTGTGCAGCCCCTTCTATCTGACCTCTTCTAAACCCACAGAGAGCTGACCTAACATGTAGTGATCGTAAGAGAAGTGAGCAGCAAAGTGAAACAGAAAGCCTGCTGCTTCTCAAACCTCTCTTTATCAGAAGAGTCATCCCTGCCCTCCCATCCCTTGTGATGGTGTGTGGGAGGTAATTCAGTGCTCTCTCTCCACAAGGCACCTTGCAGCCTGATAGGAAGAGGAACAGACAGGAATTTGGAAGGACTTGCTCGGGAGGAGGGATGCTGGGTGTCCTTTTGGTTCACTGCCTTGTGACGTTGGTCAGTCTTTCCAAAGCAGAAATGTTCCCAAGTTGGTAAATTCTGTCGCTTGTAGGTGGTAAAAATACATTGTTTCCAGGTGCAGAGGAATGAAGCTAAAATGTGGTGTAGAGAAAGAAATTTACTCTTGATTTCTATTCCCAGGTCAATGAATTGTCCTTGGCACAGTTTGACCTCGAAGAAGAAGAAGTTTTGTCTGATCTCAGTTTTGATGATGAGCTCCTTAGCTGGGGCATGCCATCTAATTAGTGCAGCTCTGTCTTCAGATCATTTCCAAAAGTTCTGCAGTGTTTGATTAGGAATGAAAGTCTAACACCATGAAATGACATGCGCGTCATAGCCAATGTTTTCTTTTTCTCCAAATACATAACAGCAAAAGAAATGGGCAATAAACCTAGTGTTACTAAAATTAAGCCCAAAAATATATGCTGTTTTTGGAGAGGAAGTGTTTTTCTGTCAGCTTATCCAGGTCAGCTATATATGGAAGACAGCTTAGCTGTGTGATTATTATTTAGACAGGGTAACAGATATGCATAGCACTTACGGAAAAATAAAAGGAACCAGCCCTCCCTGCAAGAACCTACATACAGTTCAGGTTCTCTCTGATCTGTAGGAGAAAGCTGGAGACAGCAGAAGGTATCTTACCAGCAGGAGTAGCTGTGGTACTTGCATATGCCTGCACAGGCACAGAAAAAAATATTTCTCTTAAGTGAAAATTCTTTCAAAGAAATAAACCAAAGTCCTGTAATAATGTGTTGAGCCACTTGTGCCACTTAAGCCACCTGTGCTGAGCCCCAGCTATAAGTAGCTGGGATGTTATCACTATGTAAAGCAAAGATTCTTTCTAACTTTGAACAGATTTTTCATTAAACTAAGTAAAATTTTGTAACCCAGTGTGATGAATGAATCTCAGAGGCAGCACAAAAGCAATGGGAAGGGGCATCAAGCTCCCCAAATCAGGGAGGGGGGAACGCTTATTTGATAAAAACTCTGCTCAGATTTTTTGACCTCTCTTCAGAAAAAAAGGTGATTGTAAACTGGGAGAGCTCAAGGAAGAGCCCCAGGAATGACTTGAGATCCCTTTTGAAATGGGAGGAGTGCAACCTGTTTCTTTTAACAAGAAAATGCGGAAAGGGGTGATTTGCTCCAGAAGACGCCTGATGCCCGCGGGGTGAGCTTTTTAACCAGGTGGGTGAAGGTGGGACAAAATCCAGTGGCTGGACACTGAATTTGGAGAAATCCATGTGGGAAGCAAGATGCAGCGTTTCCAAGGGGGAGTACTGAGCGGAGGGACTGACCCTCTGCAGAATGCCGTAAAGCCTTTACTGGGGCAAGTTCTCAGGTGGAGATTTTATTTATTTTACATTATATTATAGGCTCAGGAGGGATTTTATTGCTCTCTACAACTGCCTGACCAGAGGCTGTAGCCGGGTGGGGTTGGCCTCTTTCTCCCAAGTAACAAGAGACAAGAGGGTGGTGCCAGGGGAGTTTTAAATTGGACATCGGGTAAAAATTGCTTTACCAAAAGGGTGGCCAAGCACTAGAACCGGCTGCCCAGGGCGGTGGTGAGGTCACAATCCCTGGGGGAGTTTAAAAAACATGTTGGTGCGGTGCTTGGGGACATGGTTGCATGGTGGCCTTGGCAGCGCTGGGTTAACGGCTGGGCTTGATGCTCTTAAACATCTTTTCCAGCCTAAATGAACCTGTGATCCTACCATATTTTCCCTCCAGCCGAGGTGCCCGAGGCCCCTGGTCCCACACCCGGCCCTGAGGCGCAGCCTACCATGGGGGGGGCTGTGTGGTCACAGACCTGCGCCCCCCCACCCTGCCCCGGCCTGTAGCCCGGTAACCCCCAGCCAGGTGAGACCACCATGGGCCTGCCCTGGCCTGGCCGCCTCCTGCTGCTGCTGCTGCTGCTGCTGGCAGCCACCCCCTGCCCGGGACATGCCGGGGGGTCCTGCCCGGAACCCTGCCGCTGCCAACAGCGGCTGCTGGACTGCAGCCATGCTGCCCTGGTCAGCGTGCCCCCGGCCAGCCGCCGCCCGGCCTTCTCTGTCCTGTGAGTAGGCTCCGCCAGGCCCCCTCCATCTTCCCTCCTTGGCTTCTTAGGCCTGGTCACCCCTCCCAGGACACCCAGGAGTCACCGACAGATGTCTTGGTCTGGGGGGGGCTTGTGCTGCAGGGCCGGGGGTGAAGCCACCACTTCCACCTCAGCAGCCACATTTGCAGGGGAAGGGGCTTTCCTGAGGGGTGACAGCATCCATCGGGGTTTTTTTGCAGAGATTTTACTGGCAATTCAATTTCTTCCCTCGAAAATCAAGCATGGAAGGACTACCTGTGGGCTGAGTACTTGTAAGTATCCCCTAGCATTTAAAACGTTGGGAGTTCAGGGATTTTCAATTCTTTCATCTGGTGTCTGAGCCAAGGGTGTAACCCACGCCAATGGTTTCCAACTGCATTCAGAGCTGAGCGGCTCAGCAAGGAGGGTTGTGACCAGGGCTTCCTAGGATGGCAAGAGATGCCGTGAGCTGTGTCCCTTCCACCCTACAGACCATCCCCATGCCTGTTGAATCACCGATCAGCCTGCAGGTACCTTCAGCAAGCCGGGAGCGAGCACTCCTGCGATGAGTGGTGATGATCCCTGCAGTGACTCAGAGATGCTTCAGTAAAGCTCCTGCAGGATATTTTTCCCTGAAAATGCCGTGTCCTCCTGGAGAGCAGCTGCTGTCACAGTGAATGTCTGTTTGTCTCATTCCAGAGTCCTCCAGTACAATGATCTGTGGGTGGTGAACAGGCGTTCACTGGAGGGTCTGTTCCTGCTGAAGCACCTGTAGGTACCGTCCCCTGCCCGCTGCACTGGGCTACTGCCTCACCCTCCCTGGGACCCCTGTGCTCAGCCCACCCCCATGCAAGCTTGCTTTATTCCTCCTGGGTTTCAGGCTACAGCCAGAGCAGAGCAGGGTGTCTGGGTGCTGCAGTAGTGCCTGGGGGGAGGATTCCCACAAGGGCAGGGCGCAGCTTTCATTTCCCTAAACTCAACCAGGAGGAGGACACTGCTGCCCTTTCCCACAGATATTGGATGACTTTTAGTCAGCCCTAAGGTAACAGTGACCTCCTTAACCCCTTGGAGATTGCCTTTGGCTCTGTTCATCTGAGGACCAACATTTTTGGTGTGAGAACCACTTAGAGCAAGGGAAAACACATGCATGCCTTGCTTCTGCTAGGGTTTGGGTGAAAATACCTCTGTTGTAGTGAAGGCAGAGCCCTTTATTGCTGATCGCTCCTGGGATAGCCTCTCCGGTGGCTATGCCAGGTGGAAAGAGAGAAGTTTGCACTAACCCTTCCTCTGCTGAAATCCCAGCTGGACTGAGGTTGGGAGATCTCTGCTTCAGCCTCCAGCTCCAAGCAGGGCTAACCTCAAAGCTAGCACAGTTTTTTTTCTATTAAAAAATCAATGAGGTTGCTCAGGGCTGCATCCGGCTGAGTCCCCCCTCTTCTTGGAGGAGAAACAAATGTGCAATCATGTCCACGCGATGTCATACGAAATTGCAACAAGTAGTCTGTCTCTAATGCTGTCTGGAAGGGAGCACAGAAGCATCAGGGTTTTTTAATCCTTGAAGTTCAGGTTTTTACATATTTTGGGGTTTCCTGTGCGGTGCAGGCAAAGGAAGTATGAAACAAGAATGGCAAAATCTTGCCCTGTTCTCTCTCCTCTGCTTGGCCGCTGTCATGCTCTCCTTCCTTATCTTAAAGGCTAAGGGGCAGAAATAAATCGCACTCTGGAGGTTCACAGCTTGAGTGCCCAGAGCCCAGGTTACCTGAGCCTCAGAGGAGTCACAGGTACAGTCATTTCTCCATACAGACATCACGTCAAAGATCAAAATAGTACTCACGTGAAAAAGCAGACAGCAGGGGAAGCTCTGGCTTTGAATTATTTCATGAGGGTCATGTTTTGGGTCCCACTCCTCTGTTAATAGAGCAGCTGAAATGAGCACACAGGGAGGTGTCCCTAAATTGCCTCTCTGGCTTGCGTTTGTAGATCATTGCAAGTATCTTGGTTCCATCACTATTTGCATTTGTAGTGTCATTTATTGAGTGTGGCCCTTACGGGCTTGCATTTTTCCCACAAAAAGGGAGGTTTTGTATTTTCTAGCATGCATGTTGGCTTGGAAGGAGCCAAGTCCAGGGTGGTCTTGGACTTTCTGGTGCTGCTGCTGTGGTGAGCCAGCCCTAGGGCTGCATCTAAGCCTTGTCTCAGTGCTAGGGAATGGTGGAAAACAAAGTAGCACCAGTGCTGGATCCCACTGGCTCCCCCTCCCTGTGTCATTCTAGCAGGTATGTGTGCCCTACATCATAGCAAAGAAGGATCCAGGAACTTAAAAGCAGAGAGCATGTCCTGCAGGATGTGGGTTGCAAGCTAAATGAGTCAGGTTGGGAAGAAACAGGCTTCCAGCCATGTTTCCCTTCCACAAGGCTGAAAACTGAACTCTCCCAAGTACTTCTGAGATTGCACGTGCAAAGACCTTCCTCCTACCACCCAGCTGCCTCCCTGGGAGGTCCAGACCCTGCAGGCAAGAGCTGCAGTCACTCCCTGATGCTCTCCCTGAACACCCTCTCCAGTAGCAAGGCCATCTTCCTACAAAAGAAACCTTGTGCATTCATCTCCTCTAATTTTAGATGCCTAATAATTGCCTGGGATTACACTAATTGTTCAGGCTCTTTTTATTTTCCGTGGAGAGGAACAGACACTTCCCATTCACCCAAACGATCTTGGGAACCTGTCTGAGGAGGGGATGAATCACTCCCAAAAAATACTTCTCTCTCACTGATCGCTGCAGAACAAGCCCAGGCAGCTAATTCAAGCTGAGACAGCAAACCTTTTGATTTCTGAAGGTAGGCCAGGTGAATCCCACAGCGGCTGTGTATCTACACACATCTCCCCACAGAGCTGTGCAGGAAAGTGGGATTTAGGTTACCCCTTCACTGTGCCCTTTCCAGACTTCCGTGTTCTTGATTTTGCATCTTTAATAGGGTCCCTCTAACATAACTTTTTTCACCAAACATGGTGTAGGAGGGAGGGATTAAGAGAAAAATAACCATTTTGGTCACATATGTGGTTACCAACCTATCCCTGAAACCCTCAAACAAGGGGTGCTCTCCAAGCTTTTCTGGCTGACTTCAGCAAGCAAAGCATTGATGGCACTGGGGGAAGGCAGGTTGCATCTCTGTGGCCCATCCAGAGGGTCACACAACGGTGTGGTCCCTGCAAATGCATCCTCAGCACCTAAACTGTGCCTGCATAAAGAGTCTTTTTTGTTAGCAGAGAGGAAAATCAAGCCCTAAAATAATTCTGGTGGGACCATAGCTAGAAAAAAAATCACTGAGATGAAAGCCACCTCCGGTTAGGAGGGTTATTACAGGTTACACACCACTGCAAGCTCATACCAGATATAAACACCCCGTGAAATCAGAGCTGTATGACTTATATGCTGCCAGTGTCAAAGCAAATAAAAGTAAACATGACAGTGCAAATGTAACTAACATTTTGTGTTCTAATTTTAACAGGGATTTATCTTGCAATAAAATCCTGTCGATTGAGGAACATGCTTTTGAGCCACTTCCTTTTTTGCAGCTTCTGTGAGTTACAAAAGTTTCTTTCGAGTGTATTTAGTGAAGTCTGTTTGCATTTATAACCCTTTTTGTGCTAGAAAATGTTCCTGGTATTTTTAGAACAATGACTAAATTTCTCCTGCTAAAAGACTAACGGAGCTGAAGAGATCAATGCGGATGGCTGGATGACCCACAACAGGATGAGGGATCACAGCATGGCTGTCCAAACGCAGCCATAATAGAAGCCATTTCTTGAAGGCTTGCTGTATCCTGGAACAGAAATAGATTAAGCACATGTGCACTTCATTTCCTCTCCCTGACAGGTTAAAAAAGAAATGAGAAAATGGCAGTTTCCTCCCTACTCTACCTTAGATTTGCATATTTCGTACAAATCAGTACTGCTTCGGTCCCGCTTCCTGTAGGACAGACCTGATTCATTTCTGTGATCTTCTTTTTCCCCAGAAACCTTGGTGGAAATCTCATCACGCAGATCCAGAATAGCACTTTCCAGGCATGGCATGGGATGCAGTTTTTACAGAAGCTGTAAGTGCAACAAGGTCTAAAGGTAGATCAAAGTGGGAGTCCGCAGTTACAGTGGGGTAGAGCAGATTTGCTCTCTGTAAAGTACTGAATCAGAATCATAGAATGGTTTGGATTGGAAGGGACCTTAAAGACCAGCTCGTTCCAATCTCGCAGCCATGGGCAGGGACACCTTCCACTAGCCCAGGTTGCTCCAAGCCCCATCCAACCTGGCCTGGGACACTTCCAGGGATGGGGCGTCCACAGCTCCTCTGGGCAACCTGTGCCGGTGCCTCAGCACCCTCGCAGTGAGGAATTTCTTCCTAATAGCTAATCTGCACCTCCCCTCTTTCAGTTCAAAACCCTTACCCCCATGTCCTATCACAGCAGGCCCTACTAAAAAATCTGTCCCCATCTTTCTTATAAGCCCCCTTTAGGTATTGAAAGGCTGCTATAAGGTCTCCCCAGAGCCTTCTCCAGGCTGAACAAGCCCAACTCTCTTAGAATCCTATTGTAGGTGTCATCCAGGGTCTACCAGGAGTCTTCAGTCTGAAAGCCTCTTTCTGCTGGCCTGCTTATCTTCCCCGTAGCTTCCTTGAACCAGCACCAGGTTCAAACGGTAGCGGTGGGAGCCCAGGGGGACAGATAAGAAAGAAATGCTGCAGGAAGGGAGAAGAGGCAGGTTGATGAGGGGTATGGGACGTGACCCAGATTTCTAGCCTGAAATTTCACTTTGCATATTTGCATTTAAAAGTAAAGAGTCTCAAAAACACCCACAAAAAATGAGGCTTTGTTCTTTTGGTGTCTTGAGAAAACATGATTTAATCCACAGTCGGTTCTATCAGGAAGCCCTTCCAGGGGTAGGATCACTGTTCCCATCTGGACCTGAAGTAAGTGGGAAGCCAGGGCATTTGGTGTTTGGGTTCATGTACATACATAAGGGAAATCCATAGTCTCCTTGCTGTCCTGAAAAGTGCAATACTTCTCGCGTGATACACCAAATAAAGTGGCAGAATAAATTATGAACAATTCCTGTAGGACTAAGCCACAGCTTTGCCTGGCTGGATGTAGTAATAGCGTAAAAGTTGATGGACAGTGGAAATGTTAGAAAATACGGAAAGTAAGACTCCAGATAACATCAAAGTCCTGGTGGAGGGAAGCAAAGAGAAGGTGTGAGCTGAGGAGGAAAGGAAGAGATGTTGTGTTTTCCAGAAGCAGCACTTCTGGGCTTTTGCTCTTTCAGCTGGAGATAATGAGGACCTGATGTATTTTGTGAATCAGCCCATCAGCATCTGTTCCTGCCTCTAGCCTTCATCCCAGGCCCTTCTTCACACGCATAGCACTGAGCCAATTTTTTATCTTCAGGCTGAAATTTCCTATGTTTGTTCTCCACTTGAAAGGAAATTCTTTGGGGAGGTTCGAGTGAAAATTGTTCAGCCAAATTCACATCTGCCATCCATAAAAATTGGCTGGATCCTTACCCACCATAAACCTCTTTACACCACTCACATGGTGGAGAGGAGCCTGGAAAGGGGATTTCAGTGTAATTCCACATCAGATCCAACAGGCATAACTCTCTCTGGGCCTCTCTGATATTCAAAGGGTAGAAATGTGAAGCCTGGCAAAGAGGAAAAACTCCTTGATCACAGAAATACTTTGCAATGATCTAGTGGAAATTCACTTTGATTTACCTCTGTTTATACAGATCAGGAACCACTGGGTTTTTTTTTTACTTTACACTAAGTATTTTAGTCATCTGTTTCTCCAGTGCCTGCTGCATAGGGCCAGTTGATCTTGGCTTTCCAGGCTCGTGGGTTTATGTACATGTAAGAGGACAAGTGGGCAGGCCATCCCCACATGCCCCAACCTACACAGCTTGCGTCCTTCCCATCACCCACTCACAGTGGTGTGTTGTTTTTTTCAGGATCCTAAGCCATAACCCCCTGTTCGTTATTGCTGACACATCATTCTTCAAGCTGCCTTCGGTCAAGTATCTGTAAGTATTGCCTCATTTTTACTGGATTAATATATATCTTTGTCTCTCTTGAGTGCCCTGTTGTCAGGAAAGCAGAGATCTGGTAGCAAATCTCACTTTTCTCCCAGCCTTATTCTGCTAGAGGTGCAAATAGCCCTGGCACCAGCAGAGCAGGGCAAAGGCCAAGCTGGTGTGTCCCCAGCTGCAAAGCAACCAAGCAGCTGGGATACAAGCTTTAAAAGACTAGAGGCTGTCCAGGTCTGGAGCCATGGAGTGGCCTGAAGAGTCTGGGAATATCCCCCGCTCCTGCTTGAGCACCGAGAAGGTGGGATCCCAATCACTGGGGCACTCGTGCCAACAGCCCAGGGCTCCTGCCCGCCCTGCATCCCCATCCTGCTGCCTTGCCACAGCTGGGGGCAGGTGATGCTCTGTTAATCATGAGTCACAGCATCCTATGGCTCCTGCTTACACATCCCTGTGTGACTCCTCAGGGAGGGAGACGGGCTTTTTGCAGAGATCCCTCCTGCTCCCAGCCCTGCTGTCCCACAGATACCCTTTGCTTTCTGCTCAGCACCGTGTCTTTTTTTCACTGATACGAACGCTCCTTCCAAGGTCACAGTCGATTCATCCTCTTGGGCAAGAAGTGTTTCCCTTCAGGGGCTGGGGCTGCGCTCATGGGAGAGCAGGAGGAGGGCTTTGAGCCAGGGAATCCTTTCTGTTTGCATCCATCTACCCCAAGATCTGCAGGATCCCCTCCTGATTCAGACCTCATGGTTAGGAGCCGGTCAAAGCAGAAGAACGATAGCGTTTTGAATCATTTCTGTTTGATTAGGCAGAAGTGGATCCCTTGTGAACACCACCACAATCATCAGGGACCTGGGCTTATTCTCAGAGCACAGTTCTGGTAACGCCACCTGAAAATTTAATGTTGTTTTTCAAATGCTTTCAGAGACCTGGGTGCAACACAACTGACTCAGCAGGCATTGCTCATGCTCCTCCTGACAACAGTCCACTTGGAAACGCTGTGAGTATGCAGGACTAGGTCCCAGCCGCCAGCAGACTGTAATTGCTGAAACAAGGGGTCTGCTTGGGACATGAGTCCACCCGCCACTAATTCAGAATAACTCCAGTAAGCTTAAGGTTTGCTATTTACTGTTGAGAACCTCCCAAACTCACCTGCTAAGAAACAGAATTTCACCTTTTAGATGACATGTTCCAGGTTTTTCAAGGGGAAGTTTTAAATCAAGGTGGAGTGCATTTCTGTTTCAAATTTGATTTGGGGACTAGTTCAGTTTTCAAGGGTAACGTCAACATTTTGATGCCAACAAAGAAGCTTATCTTCTGCTTGAAAGCTCTCTTAGAAATTAGAATATAATTGTCCATTGGGATTGGGGGGGGGGGGGGGGAGTTTTCCAGAGCTGTAGAAGAAATTGAAGCAAAACCATGTGTGTTACAACTTGGACTCAGAGATGTGGATTGAGATGCTGGGGTTTTCTCCAGTAACCTCTTATCTTTAGCAAACTGCCCAGTGATGTGGCCTGCTGCCTCTGCCAGAAGAAACACCCCACCAAACCCCCGTGCAGGACCATCAAGTTTCACTGCGAGAACCTGTGCACCACCAGCGCTCCCCAGTGCGGTAGGCTTCCCAATGATATCGATGGAGACATCCCATCTGCCCGGTTTCCTCTAGCTGTAGGAGATGCTGTAGCATTGGCCCCGTTTTCTGGGGGTTCCCAGGCAGCATTGGCCACCGTGATGGCATCAGTCCAGCCTGGTGGCACCTGGACAGTCCCAAGGACACTGAATCTGGCCAGACTTTCTAGAGGAGCTTCATCTGTGCGAGGCCTTTAAATCAGCCCAAAGGCGAGTGCAGGCAGCTCAGGTGAGACCTGGGAGGCCTCGGACTGTGCTCCCTGAGCCACAGACACAAAAAAATTCCCCTTTGAGCACATGACTTGGGAAAAAACAAGGGTTGAAAAGTTACCAGCAATTACACGTATCTTCTGTGTCAAGTACTATCTTGAGAAGAAATAGCTTGCTGGGTTAAACAAACACACGAGCTTCCAATCCACACAGTACATCTAGCCAAGGAAATCATGCATTCCCAGTACCGTTCCCAAGCACTGGAAGGCACCGTCTGCTCTGAAGCCCCCCAGATTTCCCCTGACAACCTCCTGAGCCTCTCCAGTGCCACCCTACCACAGCTCAGTGGCGAGAGGGGTCCCAGGCACAGCACAGACATGGCCAAAGGGGCTAGTTATGTTCACGTTGCTGTGGCAAGGTGGCATGTGCTGAGCTGCACCTCAGACCTGCCACGCACACGGGGAACCCCAAGACCCATAACCAAGCACGGATGCCCCTAGGCAAGCTCTGCAGAAACCTCCTGTCATGACGATGTGTTGGATCGGGTCTGGGATGTACAGGCTCCAAAAATTGCCTGAGTGACCTTGGAAAACTGCCTGGTTTCTCTGCCACCCTGCTCCCCGCGTGTAGGAGAGAGGACCCCAATCTCCTTTGCAGGGCATTAGGTGAACACCAAGCATCGCTGTTCTCCGGTTAGCCTGCACAGCGTGAGCAATGCACTGTCCTACTCAATCTTTGCACAAAGTAAATACCATCCTGTTCAAAGCAGAGACAAGCTGGACTTCTGCAAACAGATACAGTAAGGTTCCCAAGGTCCCCAAGTAACTCATTTGCAAACTGAATGTGGACAAGTGAGCCTAACCTCATTGCAAGTCAAGGGAAAACAGGCTGCTAAGTTGCTTAGGGCTAGGTAAAGGTATTTCTGTGTCCAACTTCCTATCATTTTAACAGGAAAAAAAGGCCTGAATACCTTTGTAATCTGTAAATATTCTTCACCATGTCGGCCTGCCTCTGGCATTAAGCTATCTGCAAAGCAGGATTAGAGATAAGGTTGTGTTTGCAGCCTTGGTGTAGGACTCTTGAAGACTTATCCTAGCTCTGCAGATGCAGTGTGTGCCCTTTGCATGCCGGGGCAGGAGCTCTCCTGGGCTGTTTGCATCACTCTGGGTCAAATCCTCACATCTTCCACTTCTTCTAAGCCTGGGTGATGGAAGCTGCATCCATCAGCAGAGAAACAGCTCTCTGTTATCAGGGGCTCGCTCTGACTGCAGATAGAGGCATTTCAATGTGAAATATCCCAGGTTTTCCTGACCACAGGGAGAAGGGCTAGCTGGGATAACTGCTCAGGGAGAAACATCGTGTCTTTGGGTATTCCACTTTCCAAGCTCACCCGTGAGTTTAAAAGCTTTATGGTGATTTTAACAACTCAACACTGGCTCGTATCGAGCTGTGGGAAACTCTCCGGCAGCAAACCCATTCCCCCGGGATGTTTGACACCAATTAAAGCAGAGCCCTGGGAGACACCAGAGAAGAAACAGATATCTGTTTTACCCCGATGAGACAATCTGATTGATTTAACAAGACTTTTCCCGTCTGTAACACATCCACCATTCAGTTCACACGCCTCCCTTGTCTCAAAGACAAGCGCCTGCTGCTCAGGGTAAACCTTTGGCACTGTATTTTGGCAGAAAGCTTCTCATGATACCAAGTCACTGATCTGCTCTCTTGGTGTTTTAAAGCTTACACAGATCCTCTGGCAGAAACACCAGGAAAAATAATGGAAGTGTTACCATCCAGAAAACTGAAAGCCAGCATGGTGTTGAACCTCAAGCCTGAGGATCCTTTGCTCAGAGACAATGAAACCATAACGTTTGCAGTTGTCCTAAACCTGACCGGCACTGATGGTGATCTCGGGAACGCAAATGATCACATTTCCAGAACAAATTCATGTTCCTCTCAGCAGCTGTTAAGGCAAGGAGACAAAACCAGTAAGGAGCTGATGCTGCACAACATTCAGCACATGGGCTGGACCGTTGAAAGTCATACAAGGAGACTGGATTTTCTAGCAAAGGCACTAGAGGCCGAGCTCAAGAATAAGCTGCACAAGGCTGAAAGCATCATGACTGTGACAAGCACTGTCTCACCCCTGCCAACATCTGCCATGCAAAAGGACGAGGTGCACAAGATCCCAGCAGTGGAGGGAGAGCCAACCACAGGCTGGGTGCAAAAGCAGCATGGCTTAGGTTTGAACCAGACAGCAGCAAACCCCCAGGAAGCAGCTGGCAGGTTAAACCCCACTGACAACACCTCCATCTTCAGACATCACAAAATATCCACAGCTCCTTCAAAACATACCCTTTTGCGCTCCCCAGCAGAGGCCCCCCATTTGTCCAGGTGTTTTAATAATCAAAATTGTTCCAAAGCTGTGGAACAGACCAAGAAAACTCATGGGATGGAGGATGTGGAGGATGCAGAAGATGTGGAGGATGCAGAAGATGTGGAGGATGCAAAAGATGCAGAGGAAGCACCACGTCCCAGGCAGGACTATGTTTGGACTTACAAAAAGCAGAAGCAGAGGGACAGCCCGTATCTGAATAAAAGTAATCAGCTTTTCTCCAAGACATCTGGCAATGTGACTCCTGAGGAAGAGCCCACACCAACAGAAAGTAAAGCAGAGCAGAAACTAAACACAGAACAGCATTTTTTCTACAACCTGTTGGTTAACTACAGCCCCCCCACCGCAAGCAGCATGCTAGAGGACACGGGTGAAGAAGAGGGTTCCTCTCTAGGTAGGCATTTACCAGCCGTCCCTCAAACTGCAGAAACACACTGGAAGCAACCAAAGGAAGGATCCAGTTTCCTCAGTAAACCAGGGAGCTCCGACAGCCCAGACAGCATTTCATTTCAAGGAGACCTCTTTGAAACCAAGGTCAATCCCTACCTAGGTTTGCTCGTCTCGGACGAAGCCCTGCAGATGTTCATCGCCCACGTGGCACGAGCCCTGAGGATGGACTGCAGCCTGCCCGAGGTCCAGCTGCCCTGTGCAAAGATGATCTCGAGGATGGGGCTGCTTGTAAAGCTGCTCAGCGAGAGGCAAGATGACCAGGGAGACTCTGTTCTCGTGGGCCACTGTCTTCTGGAAGGGAATGTTTCCAACAGCATGCCCGAGACCAGGAAGGTGGACAGGAAATCCATAAGGAAGGTGGGAGAGATACGGGGCATTGCTGGTTGTGTCCTTCTAGACAACAGGGAATGGAAGGGCCAGCCCTCTCTCCCCTCATGATTTTCTTTCCTTCTCTCCCAGCAGAGACCAAAGCACGCCCTCGGCGACAACCTCCTGTTAGCGTTATCAGCGACCCTCATCATCATGATTAATTTCACAGCGTTTTGTCTCATTGAGGTAAGCCAATAACTCGTTTGACAGACAGCTGTCAGTCATGCCTTGTAGCTGGAGTGCACAGGGGCAGAGCAATGCTGCCCTGCACAGTTTCTGAGCCGCGGGGTGCTGCTGTGGATGCTGGGTGGCACAGGAGATGGTTTTCCACCCTTGGAGCTTCTTGCAGCATCCACACCACAGAGCTCAGCATGGGTTCAGCCTGCTGGGGGGGGAGCC
This sequence comes from Falco peregrinus, assembly GCF_023634155.1. NCBI lineage: Eukaryota > Metazoa > Chordata > Aves > Falconiformes > Falconidae > Falco > Falco peregrinus. Next base: position 4,153,981 of record NC_073738.1, on the reverse strand, counting down.
TGTCCTGGTATCTGTCACGACCTGTCCGCAGCTCCGCACTGCAGCTTTCCTAACAGCTTCCTTGAAGGGGGCTGTGGCTCCCTCTCCCAGCAGCCCTTCCCCAGGTTTTATCCCGCAATCCCCAGCCCTCCAGGGTCACCTCCCAGGCTCTTCTCTTGACCCCGTTTTGCTCTCCTGCCAGCACGGTTTGCCTTCAGCCATGCAGCAATTCCCCTGAAAGCAAGTCCTTCCGCAAGGTGCCACGGCTCTGCGTGGGTCAGGGCAGCAGCAGAAACAGGGCAGAGGAGCCAGCATGCCCACAATTTCAGCCCCCCTTTGGGGCCCTGCTCGGAAAAAAAGGCTTTTATTTCTTTAAAAGCCTACCTTCATGTTTCAGGCTGGGGTTAAACAGGAGGAGAGTACCCTGCAAAACACCACCCAGATAAGAAAGGCAGACATAAACATTGCTGAGATTAGGAGAGCTCTGGGAGGTCAGGTCATTCCAGAGGCAGGGAAAAGTGGGGAGTTGGGATGGGAGGATGGGCTCTTTCTAAAAACGTGGCTGCTGCACAGGCTTGTGCATGTATATAACGGGCTTAGTTGGAGGAAGAACCTTTTGGACTCCTGTGTTTTGCAGAGTTTAATGAGAAAATCCTGATGTTACAAGTCTCTCTGCCTTTCCTTCACCAGGTTTGCTCCCAAAATCCTGAAGCTGCTTCCCAGCCCCAAAGGACCAGTCAGTCACACCCAAAATGGTAATTACTCCCTGCACCGTGCCACAAACAGTCCTTACTCCAAACAGCCCCTAATCCGCAAGCCCCCCCGCCCCATGTGGGTGCTGGCTGCCCAAGACTGCCCGGTCTGTGTGTAAAACACGTCGCTTTTTTAAAAGATGCAGAAAAGGGACCCCAAAGCGTGAGTGATAGGCACGGCCATAAGCTCACACCTCAACCAGCCACCCAGGCTTGTCCACGCGGGTGATGCTGCACCCTGGATGTGTCGGTGTGTTGGCCCTGTGCTCCCATGTGGTCCTACATCCCCGCAAGCACGCTGCCCAGCTGTGGGGCTCCGGCTTCCAGCAAAACTCTGGTGACGGCTCTGCCCTGTTTCTCCCTGTCCCGCTCCCCAGAGAGGCTGCTGAAGAGCCTGCTCCTGTCCTCTCCCAGCGCGTTTCACATCCAGGCTAAACTGGGACACCTTCCCAGCCCCATCAGCCGGCGCCATCCCTTCCTTCTGGGGCTCCTCATCTCCCTTAGGGTCAGCTGAAATGTCACCCTGAGCGGGTACAGCTGACATACCGACACACCGAGCGGGGTACATCACCCCGAGCAGGTACAGCCGACACACCGAGCGGGGTACATCACCCTGAGCGGGTACAGCCTTCTGCCCTGGCAGGATGCTGGCACCGCTGCAGCCCTCCCGGGCCAAGCCTCCCTGCTGATGGATGGGGAAAGGTGAATTCTGGGGAGATGATGCACAAAACCCTTTTTTCTCCCACCTTTAACTTGCTAAATCCAGGTGTTTTGCAGGGCTAAATGCCACTTCCCCGATTCCTGCTTCCCCGGCAGGAAACTTCCCACCAGCAACTACTAAAACGCATGTTTTAGCCTCCTTTCCCTTTTTTTTTTTTTTAGGTTCTTTCAAAAACTCCCAGAGGGACAGAGCGAGAGCGAGTGTGGCATCGGAGAGCAGGTAAGGGCAGGGAGCACACGCCAGAGCTGCCCTTCTGCCCGCTACCGGCACCGCCGGCTGTTTCCCACTGTCTCCAAAACCTTTCCTTCCCTTCCCTGGCACTTCCCAGGGCTCGCACGTGTCCTGCTTCAGCCAGACACAGCCGTGGTGGCTGAGGGACTTGTACCAGCCCCTGGAGGCCTACCACATGGAACACATGAGCCAGCTGTACGACCTGACCTCCGAGGAGGAGGAGGAGGTTTTCAGCAAGTCCAGGCTAAAGTAGGTGGGGTGGCCGCGATGGCCACGCTCGGTCTGCAGCTCTCGATCTGCTGTAGGAACTGCTGGGGCTGTCCTCGGCTGTTTCCTTGGCAGTTACTTCCTTGGCTGTTATTTCCTTGGATGCTACTTCCTTGGCTGTTTCCTTGGCTGTTATTTCCTTGGCTGTTTCCTTGGCTGTTATTTCCTTGCTGTTGTTTCCTCGGCTATTTCCTTGCTGTTATTTCCTTGGCTGTTATTTCCTTAGCTGTTATTTCCTTGCTGTTACTTCCTTGGCTGTTATTTCCTTGGCTGTTTCCTTGCCATTATTTCCTTGGCTGTTATTTCCTTGGCTGTTTCCTTGCCATTATTTCCTTATGTTGTTCCAGCAGGATGCCACCAGCACCGCAGAGCAGCCACACCGACGTGGAAGGGTGACTACCTGCCGCCTGTGCCCAGTGGCCCAGCGCACCCCAGCAGCTGCCACAGCCGCACACCCCCGCCGAGGAGGACACGGGGGCCAGGAACGTGCTGGGGACACCCCGAAGGCCACCGCTGCGGGAGGGGGACGGGGGGGCTACGGGCAGCAGGGAGCCTTCGTAGGGCTCCAGCAGCAGCAGGCCGGGCTGACGTGGCACCGTGTTCCTGGAGCTGCAGCCGTGCAGCCTCGCTGGGCACGCGGGGTGTCCCTGGGGGGGACACACGTGTCCCCGCAGGCAGCTGGCAGGGGGTGCCCGGGGTGCTGGGGTGCCGCTGCAGACCCCAGGGGCTCTGTACTGGTCACGTTTGTTCGGTGGCGGGGAAGGGCTTTGGAAATTGCCATTAAAACGTGTGGGTTTTTCACCCAGAGCATTCTGAGAGCAGATGGGAGCGTGCACACGTGTGTCTGGGCTGGCGTGCACACGTACACACGCGTGTTGTGGCATGAACAGGTGGTGGCGATACAGCTGTGCGGGGAGGGGGAGCACCAGCCCCCACCGAGTGCCCGTGCCCCCACAGCAGCACCCACCTGTGAGGGTGTTTGCTTGCACACACGTGTGCCGTGCCAACCTGCGAGTACACGTGTGTAGTACCCTGTGCCTGCCCGTACTCGTGTCTGTGCATGTCTGCCCCACACATGTGCATGGGTGGGCATCTGTGCACCCACTTGTGCATATGTCTGTGCATGTGTGCCTGCCTTGTGCATGCATGTGCTTGTACAACTGCATGCAGGTGTGCACGTGTGTGTATGTGTGTGTCAGTGGGTGTGCACATGTGCATGTGTATGTATGTGTGTGCATGTGTGCATGCATGGGTTAATGTGTGTGTACGTGCATGTATGCATGCATGCACTGTGCATGGCTGTGTGCATGCATGCATGAATATGTGCATGTGTGCATGCGTGTGTGTGCGTGTGTGTGCACACATTTGCATACATGTTTGCATGTGGGACTGTGTGCATATGTGTGTACATACATGTTTGCATGTGGGAGTGCATGCGTGCACATGTGGGGGTGCACGAGTGTACATGCGCCTGTGCAAGGGTGCGTGCACGCGCCCGGGTGCGCGGAACACCGCGTGCCCGCGCCTGCAAACCCGTCCCGTGCCGGGTGGGCGTGTCCCGACGCCCCTCGGCTCCGCCCCGTGCCGGGTGGGCGTGTCCCGGCGCCCCTCGGCTCCGCCCCGCCGCGCGCTGCCGTCAGGAGGGGCGGGGCGCGCGCTCCCGGCACCGCCGCCACTTCCGGGTTTCCGGCCCGAGCCGCGGGGCCGGTGAGCGGGGGGGGGGGGGGCGCGGGGGGGGGGGTGGGCACGGGGGGGTGTGTGGAGGCGGGGGGGCGGCGTGATGAGGGGCACGGCGGGGGGGGTGCGGGCTGATGAGGGTGCCAGGCAGGGGGGTAGACGGGGGGCGCGGGGTGGTGAGGGGCGTGGAGGGGGGGGCAGGGTGGTGGGGGTGATGAGGGGGGCGGGGAGGGGGCAGCCGGGGGGGGCCGGGTGATGAGGGGGGCGGGGGGGTGCAGACAGCGATGCGGGGCGATGAGGAGCACAGGGTGATGAGAGGGGCAGGGGGAGCAGGGGGAGGAGCGGTGCAGACAGGGGGTGCAGGGTGGTGCAGGCAGGAGTGCCCCCCCTTGCTCCCCGTGGCTGCTGACCCTTCCCCGGGCACGCTCGGCCTGCACCCCCCCAGCAGGGGGTGGGGGCAAGGCCCTGGTCCATCCCCACCACCCGGGTGCCCCCCGCAGCCCCGAGCCCCCCGGGGAGCCCGGCACCGCAGCCCACCCCTGCCAGGCCCCACGCGTGGGCAGCCAGAGCCTCGGCCCTGCACTGAGCCCCCCCGCAGCGCCCACACACGGGGGGTCAGGTGCGGCCTTTGGGGGGTCCCTGGGGGGGGCTGATGGCCTCTGGGCCTCGATCCGCCCCCTCCAGCGCTGACACCCCAAACTCTCGGCCCGGTTCCTCCCTGCAGGCCTCACACCCCGGGGGGGCTGCACCTCTGCGGAGACCCCAGCACCCCTGGGGGTCTTGATAGCTTTCTCCCTTACATTCTCTATCAAAACCATTTTCCTCACTTAAAATGAGCCGTTGCAAACAAATTCCGGGTTTTGCTGAAAAACGTAGAGTTTAAAAAGCCGCTTTGTTGTTACCCTGCTTCCAGGCCCCCCCGGTTCCCCCCGCCAAGGGATGCGAGCTGCCCGCCCTCTCCGATGGCCACCGACTCGAGCAGGGGACTCCAACGCTGGGAACCTGAAAGAGGCACAAAAATTGGGCGTATAAACACGGCAACGTCCTGCCACGCCGCGGGGGGGGTTTCACAACCCGCGTGGCCCTTGTGTGGTGGCTCTGTCGGCTGCGATGTCGGGGAATGTCAACCCCAGTGTTACCCACAGCTCCGGCGGGTTGTAGCCCAACGGGCTAAAAGAAATTCTGGTTTTTGAGCGCTGGACGAACACAAGCTTCCCATCGAGGGCAGCGCTGGGGGCTCCCTGGCTGCTTTTTTCATCCCTCGGCAGCTCCTGGACGTCCCGCTCGGTGCTGTAGGGGTAGAAGTTGGAGGGGTTCAGCAGCAGCGACTCTTCGGCGTCCACCGTCAGGTTTGTCAACTGGAAGGAGGATGTTTCCCTGGGGAAGAGGGTGGCGTGTTGGGCCCCGGCCCAACGCTGGCGGTCCTGTAGCGGGGACGGCGGCGGTGCGGAGAAGGAGCTGGAGCCAGACCGTGAGGGTCCCGCTGCGAGCAGAGACCCAGCTGTCACCCTGCCCTAACCCTCGCCGAGTTATTTCTGAGGGGTTTTATCCTCTGGCAAACCAATCTGCCGGCGGTGCCAGCTGGCTTTCCTGCTCCCCCGGCTGCTTCTGCTTGGGCTTGGCTTGTCTTTGAAGCGTGGCTGGGTGTGCAGGGGCTGTGGGGGGAAAGTAGAAGCTGTGTAGGAGGGGAAGGGGTGTCCCAGCACCAGCCCTGGGACCCACCGGCCCAGCAAAGGCCTCGTTTCCTCGGGGTGGAGGGTGCCTGGCGCAGCACTCATGCTTGGAAAATGACTGGCTCCGTGTCCAGGCCTTGAGTCACCGGTTCACGCCATTGTGGGCTGTTGTTTTCCGTCCGCAAAGCACGAGTGGTGACCTGCTGTTTATTTATAACTTGGAGAGCGGCGCTTGTTGCGAGACCGAAGAGCCGAGCTCTGAGGGGACGGGGTCTCTGCCTCTCCTGGCACAAGGCTTGATTTGAACAAGCCATTCCCAAAGGATTTGGCTGTTTTGCAGCAGTTTGGTAAATAAACAGCTCCGCTCTCGCGCCAGCGACTCTCTTCCTCGGTAGGTTTAACCACACCAGCTTGCTGGCTGGTTTTATTTCTCACTTGTTTTGTTTTCTTTTTTGCACTTGAGCTGTTGTGCTCTGACTGTGTAGCCTCCGGGGTGGTGACTGCTGGGAAACGATGTGTGTCGGGGGTGGTTCTGCTGTAGATGTACTTGTCTCTGCGTTTGCACATCCATCCCGTCTCTTACCCTTTCAAGATCACAAGGAACAGCCTTGGCTTTCCAGGATCTGCCTGGAAGTGCTCCGGAGCCCTCCAGTTCCTTCTAGAGCTGGCTATCCTGGCACCAGGGCTGCCAGTCCAATTTCTCCATGTTTCACCAACGACTTGTGTTAGGTGAAATCTGCCTCCGAGCTAGTTTGTTGCACTCGTTAATTCAGGAAAATGCTGTCCCAACAGAAGTGGTGCCGCGTGGATTCATAGCACTGGAACAAACTGGCTGGACTGGTCGTGGTAGGAGTGGAAAGTCCCATGATGAAGGCGGCAGGTGTCCTCCTTGGTGTCTCACCTCCTGGTGATGCTGGCAGAGAAGCATGTGTTTTGGGAGAATGCCACTCGCTTAGTAAAATCTGGACAAGGTCTTTGCAAAAACGCCGCTGTCGCCTCCTCCCCTGCAACTGGCCAGGGATGCCAGGCTGGTCAACACCGAGAGCACGAACAGCGGGTGCAGTCCTGGAGCTGAAACACCCCACGCTGCCTCTCTGGGCAGGAGAAATGCCACCCTGTGCCCACAGCTTGCTTCACCCACCCCCAGCTCTTGTACCTTGAATTTGTCGTGGGTGGGCTGTGCGGCTTGTTTGCGGGGTGTGTGGAGGTGGTGGGGGCAGGGGCAGGGGCTGCCTGGCCCTGAAGAGCCTGAACCTCCCGTGTGGAGGGCAGGGATGGGGGTGGCTCTCTGAAGTCCTCATCAACTGCTGCTGTCACTTAGGTGTCTCCTCGCTGGCCCCAAAAGCCCCCAGTAGCACCTCGAACCTCTGAGGCAGAGGGTAACATTCCTGTAATCGCTGCGCTCCCTCATTTCTGTGTTGCAACCCAAGAGAGGAAATCTTATGACAAGTCACGGCGAAAACAGTTTCCTTTTCTATGAAATTGTGAACTCTGGAAACACTTGAGGATCAGTCCAGGGTTTGTCCCCAAAGAGCTCTTGACCTGCTGCTCGAAGCAGGACCAGCTGGCGGGATGCTCAGGGTCTGGGCTGCTCTGGACTTGGACCGGCGCCGCCTTTGGCACTGGCCGTGTAGGAGCTGGTCTGCAAACCGAGTTTCTGCCCTGGTTTGACAGCTCACAGCACAGGTAGAGGGGCACATTGAGGCCGTCAGCTCTCCTCGGGGAAAGCTCTGGGGTTTTTGTGTTGGCTTGGAAATAAAATCTGATGTATCGATGCCATACCAAGCCCGTTGTCTGCCGTGGGCATAGCCAAACCCTACGGTAACTGCTGAGCTCTCTCCTCCATTGGGACGGCAGGTGCTTCCAACTCAAGGGGATAAATCTGTTCTCCCATCTCTCGTATCCTTAGAAAGCTTTGTGGCAGTAGCTGGTACTGGAGCATCTCTCAGACCCTTTCCAGCACCAGGACACGCTGTGTTTGAGCAGGGGTGCAGCCATACGATGGGCATCTCACCGACAGCCGCGTGCTTTGCTCTCAGAGCCTCCAGGCACAGCTTGGTTTCAGCAGACGGCTCTGAAGAACAGGGCAGGAGGCCAGAAGTCTGAAGTCAAAGGTCCCTTGTTGTCTGCAAACACCCTGCGGTTGCAGATGACCGCAGCGGGGCTGCTGCTGCCTGCTTGGCTCTGCTTTTGCCAAGGTTTCCCGTAGCAGGAGGGCACCGATTTTTCTCTCTCTCCCCCCAAAACCAGCTGCAGCAGAGCAGCGCTGCTGTCCGTGGCCCCGGGAGCAGGGACATCCTGGACTTCATCTGCCTGTGAACAAAGTGGCTGGGAACCTGATGGGGAACCGGCATCCTTCCTTGCCATCTACCCCAGGCAGCGCTGTGCCGTCGGGGCAAGCGCCCCAGCACCTCCGTCCCCACCGGGTTCGGCAGCAGCATCGCTCCTCCGACGAGTACTGGAGAGATGAGCTGCTGCCACCTCTGCCCAGGGTCTGCTAGGGGGTGGCACTGACCCCCCCTTAATGCTATTCCCCTGGGTTTTGCGTGCTGTTGTTCAGGTTCTCTCACTAGATGCCTGCTCTGATGCCCTTGCTGGCACTCGGGGATTGCAGGCGATGTAGAAACAGAAGGGAGGCCATCCCTGGCCCTGCGTGCGTCGCTGCTGGCTTGCCTGGCCTGGTGTCCCACCCCGCTTTAGGGCTGCCTGCGGGCAGCTTGCAGCGGTTAATTACCCCTCTCGCTGTCTTGGCCGTGCTCTGCTTTGCCTGAAACTCTCCCGGTCCCCAGGAAGCGAGGTGTGCTTCGGTGCGGTCCTAGGTCAGTCCCAGCTTGAATCCAGCAGCAGCCCTTGCAAAATACCTCGGTGCATGATGTGCGCCTGTTGCGTGACGCCGGGTGCCCTTCGCGTGGCAGGTGAGTTGGGTGTAAACCAAACGGGTGCTCAGATGTGCTCCTCCTCCTTGTCCCAAAGGTGACATGTGAAGGCAGCGCCCGGCACGGGGAGCGGCAGCAGCTGAGATGCATTCGAGCCACACCGATGACCCCAAGGAAGCCATACAGGTGAGTGAAACACCTCGGTGCTCCCCAGGTAGCCCCAGTTACTCCCCAGTGCAACTCCAGTTACTGGCAGGGACGTGGTAGGACTTGTGGGTGCTGCCAGCTGGGATCGGGGTGGTTTATATGGGTGAAGGGGGCTCAGCTTTCCAGCAGAGAGGATCCTTGGTGGTTTTTCTGGTGGGGGGCGGTTAAAGCAAAAAGGGTGGCCATGACTTAAATCACACCAGCCTCTGCCCTGGGCTTTGCCCCTCGTGGCAAGGCCCAGCGTGGGGCAGGGGAAGGTGCTCAGCCCTGATACGTGGCTGAAGGAGCGTCGCTGCTCGGTATATTGGGGGTTTCTTTCCCCAGTGAGCGTCGCTGCTCGGTATATTGGGGGTTTCTTTCCCCAGCTTTGAGAGTCTGAACACGTTTAATGAGCAAAGTTCAAACCCAGCGGTTAAAACCGGGTGTTTAATTCATCCCACAGCAGAGTTAATTCATGCATGACAGATAAAATCAGTTGCAGTCTTTCATCCAGTTAGCCCACAGTTGCTGCTTGCAGGCGGGTTGCTTGTGCTAGCAGATCTGTGGGGCACCTGGAAAACAGCCCCCGCTGCAAGGGGCGTCCCCAATACGAGCAGGGATAAGGTGCACGTTCCCCCGGCTGTTGTCCTTGAACTACAGCTGCTGGAAATCTTATTTAGATGCTGGAAAAAAAATATCCCAGGCTGGAAATTTAATACGGGATCGTGCAGCCAACCCAGGCTGGAGTCAAAATCTGCCCTGCCCCAGTCGCAGCGGCTGGTGCCGGTCAGCGTTCGCCTTGAACGCTGCATGATTGATGCTGAAACGGGAATTGTTTGATGGGGTCCTGCCTGAATTTGCAGCGTTTGCCAAATGCCTGCTGGGAAGTGCAACTTTCGTTTTCAATGAGGTTGATTGAGACATCCGGGCTCAGCTGTGTTAGAAAAAAAACCTAAAAATCCTCTCCACCAGCTTAAAATTGTTAAATTCACTGAGCTTGCTTCTTTTCAACTGGTGCTAGAAAGGGGGAAGCAAAGCTGCTGGAAGGTAAAACTCCCATGTTCCAGCTTCAAAGCCTGCTGAGCCTCTCCAAAGGCAGCAGCTGAACCCCAGCCATCCTTCCAAAAGCATCTTTTTGGGGGCGGGGGGGCCGACCCCGGTGGCGCCTGTGGGTTAATCAACACAGAGCCGGCAAGATCGATGGCTTTGATTTCTGCTGGCGGGACTCATTAGTGCGTCACATGCTGCTTGGGCTGATCTGCATGAGTTCAAGTGGTATCGAAGCCCTTATTATGGGTTACCTCCTTTGAGTTTCGAGTTTCTCCCCCGTGTTTATTTAATCCTTGTGTTTCCCCCGAGCAAACGCCTGGAAAAAGACAATTTCTTTTGCCTCCCCATCCTCTTCAGCAATTTGGTGTCTGCAGGGGAAGCACCACACGCTCTAAAGGCAACCTCAGCCACCCAGTGGGCTCTGAAACACCAGCTAAAATTGCATAAATTATTTTAAAAAGCCAGGTGAACTGTGATGCCGAGAGCATGAGTTCCCAGTTTGACCGGTTCAGCTCTGGTGCTCCCTAGCAGCTGCTGCCAAGCATGTGGATGAAGCAGGCGTTGCCTGGCGCTTCGCTCTGGATGAGCCTCGCAGTTTTTGGCCCCCTTTAAATGAAATTTATCGTAGTACTTCATTTTTTATAAGCCAAGCATGTACCTCCTGTCTTGCAGCTGATCAAGAAGCAACTGGTGAATGCCATCAAGGCGTTGCAGAAGCAGTACGTGACCTCGGATTCCATCGTGACCAGCGACGATGGGAACGCGAACACGCTCTGCAGCGCCCTGGAAGCTGTCTTTGTGCACGGGCTGAAGGCGAAGCATATAAAAGCAGAGAGTGGGGGGAAAGGGAAGAAAACTGGGGGTCGGGGACCACTTCCCCAGCCAGTCTTCTGGGGTCTGCTGAAGAGCATCACCCACCGGTGAGTGCCCGTCCCTGCTGAAAGGTGTTTGCACGCTCAGGTTTATCCCTTCTCTGGTGTAAAAGCCACAAAATTCAAGGAATGGTGAGCAGGAGGATGGCTTAATGGAAAGATATGTCTCTGCCCTGTCCCATGTCCTCAGTCCTTTGGCTGGGGGGGGGGGGGAGATGCTGTCACTGCGGGGCTGGGGGTGCCTGGGGGGCTGGGAGATGCACTAAGGAGAACAGAGTCGCTGTTATGCCAAGCGATGCAGGGCTGGGCACCCAGCACGGCCCCTCTTGGCACGTGCAGGGGCTGAAGTGCCATTCAGGCATGAGCCCATGTCCCCAGACAGTTGAGGAATGACACACTGCTGCCAGCCTAGGGCACACACCTTTCTTACAGTGCCTGGCTGTGTACGGGGACCCCGTGTCCCCAGTGGGACCCCCCTGACCGTACTGGCGTACAGCAGCGGTGGGTTGTGGGATGCATGGTGCGGGGGTCTGGTCTCTCTTCTGACCTGGATCTGCTGGGGATGGTTGGCCTGCCCTTCCCCACATCCCAGCCAGCCTTCGAGGAGGTCTCGCCGGCGTAACTATTGTTGTTTGCTGGGGTTTTTTATTTGCTGGGGTTTTTCTGAGCCACTCCCTAAGCAGAGTCCTCCCACACTAAATAACAGCCCACACACAAATAGTTTTGAAAGCCTCATCCAATTCCCATCACCGACTTTTAAATTATGAAAGGGGATGAAAATAACTCTTTCACATGCTACGGAGGATATTTTTGTGCCCTTTGAACGTTTTTTTCCTTCTTGAGAGACAGATGAAAAAAAAAAAATCTTCCCAAACTTTTGCTCGGGTTTTTTTGTAGCATCTGCAGCACCGACGTGAGCTGGGACCAGGGAGGATTAGGGAGTGGGTGTCACTGTCAGATTGTAGAGGAGAACCGCTGAAGTCAGGAGGTTGAGATTGCTTGAGGAGCTTAACCTGACCTGATGGTTTTTTTGGTTGCCGCAGCAGCTTTCACTGCGTTTGGGCTGATTTTAAATTTGAAGCTAGGATTTAGAGATGCGGTTGTTTCCGAGATATATCCAGCCAGAGCGAGCCCCAGTGATGTGCAGGGGCACCAGGAGTTTCCCCCTCTGCATCCTTGGTCCAGGGCGAGCTATGTGTGGGAGATGCCTCCAGCCGGCGGGAAGAGGAGCACCCAGAGGCACCCCAGGGATGCCTAGGGACATTACCAATATATTTAGCTTTGGGGCATTCAGAAGCTCTTTTTTCTTCACAGGAAACCACATTTTCCATGAAGGAAAGAGATTTTCCACAGCCTTTTTTGTCCTAATTCCTAAATTCCCCATAGCACAGCAGGTTGGGCAGTGCCTGAGGGAGGATCTGCCCCTCCTGCACCCCGTGACGGACCAAAAGCGGAGCTACTCATGTCCTATTCTATTCTTTTTTTTCCCCCTTTCCCCAGAAATATTGTCTCGGAGCTGGAACAACTCATTTTTATCAACACGGATGTCGGGCGCTGCCGAGCCTGGCTGCGGCTGGCTTTGAACGATGGCCTCATGGAGTGTTACTTGAAGCTGCTCCTGCGGGAGAAATCCCGGCTGCCCGAATACTACCAAGCGACCGCTCTGCTCTTAGATGCTGAAGAGTGCGAGTTTCTCCTTTGCTACTTGCAGGGCTTAACATCCTTAACCTTCGAACTCTCCTATAAATCAGCGGTTTTGAACGAGTGGACTGTCACCCCTCTGTCCCTGTCAGGTCTTTGTCCTGTTTCGGAGCTGCTGGAGCCCCTCGCATCCTCGGCATCCGAACCCCGCAGAAAAGCATCGCTGGGTTCGATCTCCCAATCATCAGGGTCGGACGAGATCGAGATTCAACCCTCTGTCCTACCCATCAGCAAAGCCAGCAGCAAAACTAAGCTCACGTCGTCCTCGCTGAGCCTTAACACCACCGGTTCGTCCCAGCTCTCCTCCAGCCTGGGCTCCGACAGCATCCTCCCAGCCCACTGCGCCCGCAGTCCCGAACGGAGCGAGGAGCCGCTCTCCTGCGACTCTGACCTGGGGACGGCCACCGCCGAGGACCTGGACAGGTCTCTGCAAGAGTGAGTCTTTTCCCGGTCTCCTCTTCAAGGGGGTTTTTCACCCTCTCCTGGGCTCTCATTTGTTTTCTCTCTGTAGGCAGGAAGGCTTTCTTCCCTGTTTTTCTTTAACAAGCTACTTTTTTCCTCCTTGAAAGAGCCTAAAAGGTAAAAAGAACCACTCGGCACAGCTTGCTGGGACCCTGCTGGCACAGCAAACAAGCTCCCGGCCACTGAAGTGCGTGTCCTCTTTACTGGGGCAGAAACATCAGAAAAATGCTGCTCCTCGGTTTCAGGAATGTCACATCTCCCTGACGTACGCTGGGGGATGCTTCAGGGCTTTCTGCAGGGGGAAAGGAATGAGTCTGGTCACAGGAAAGGTTTATAATTTGCAGCTTTGACAGATGATTTAGGGAAGGGAGGTTGTTAGTTTGTCGTCGTCACGATTTATTTCTGCCAAACACCAGCACAGAGATTCCCGGTGGGTTATATAAGCTCTGAGTAATCAGGAAATATTTTCCCTGCCACCTTTAAAACTCTGAAGGAGCCTGGCCTGGGGTGCTGGTTGAGGAAGGCACCCTCTTCCCGATAAAGGTCTTTGAGAGGGTTTAGAGCTGCAGTCTGTCCTTCCCATCGATAATGGCACCGTTACCTGCTGCTGGGTTTTTGCATCTTACGATGATCCAGAAAGAACCTGCCTTGATTGGATTAAACTCGTGATGGAAAGATGTCATTTTGAATTTTAATCTTGGGCCGGTTTAATTCGACCTAACTGGTGGCGGAGCAGGGGCATGGGAACAGCATCTTGTCTGGCCAGGCTCCACTAATAATTGCTCGTTAATGGTTATGAAAACATTTGAAGTTTGGCACATGGTCCATGGCTGGATATGTGTCCAGGAGCTGGACGTGGGGTTGGGGCTGCGGGGACCACCCAGCGCTCTCCCTCCATTAGGAGATGTCCATCAGGAGCAAATTAAACCCTATTAACGAGCGTCATTAGGAAATGCATCCTTTGCAGGCAGGGTCCTTGCAGCCGTGGGGTTGTCTGCTGCTCTGTAGGGCACAAATCACACATTTTTCTGGGAGCGTGGTTAGTGCCATGGGGTTTTTTTTGCAGCGCTGCCAGCCTGCAGGAGACGAGCAGTGATGCTGAGCCCTCTTTTTGGGTGGTTATAATTTGCAATAACTATTTTTTAATAGGTTCTGGTTGACATAGCTGTGTTCAAACTGGTCACTTTTCTGTTTCAAGGGTGTTGTCTGAGTTCAACAAAGCCAAGCCGAGCCTGGAAGCCCCGGAGGGACGGCTGGTCCCCAGCGTGCTGGGCTGCTCCCCACGGCCACCTGCCTGCCCCCCACCCGCATCGCCCACCCCCCTGGCTCGATCCCATGGGGCTCGCCAGCAGCTGCCTCCCAATGCCGACAGTCCAGACTCTGCTGGGACAGGTGACGCGGTGACCGCCGCCGGCGGGGATGGAGATGCAGCACCGCAGGCCAGCAGCACGGCCGGTGCCTTGGCCACGCGGCGTGGTGGTCCGAGCAGGGGAGAGACAGGCAGAAGCGGCACAGTTGACAGCAGCGAGGCAAGCCAGGCAGTCCGCAGCCCGACAGCCGAATGCCTCCTGTCTCCGCTGCTGGGCTGTCCGGTAAGTGTTGCAGCTCCCTTGCTATCCACCTCCTTGGTTTTGCCCTTCCTGACCAGCCGATCTAATGGAAAAGGAAAATAAAACCTGTGACAGCTCCTGAGTAGGCACCAGTTCCTCCAGTATCTCATCTTCCATGCTGCTCCCATTCTCCTGACAGCAAGTTGGTTGGAAGCGATGCTCCCCACGCCACGAGCATCTTCCTGGACCCTGTGCAGCTGTGTCCATGCAGCTGCTCTGGGAGAAACTGTCTCAAAGTCAATATTCCCTGGTAAAAGAGGCACCAAAGCTTTTGAAACTCTGCCTGGCCCGCCAGCCATCCCTTGCCAAGAGCAGCTGCAACGGGGAGGTTTTGGTTTTGTTAATGATGTCAGGAGCGTGATGAGCTCTTGCACAAATCTGGCCGTAGGCTGCGTGCAAGCTGATAACACAGTCGGGTTCCTCAGGGGGACTTTTCTTCATTTGTGGTCCATGTAAGAGGAGGGAAAAGGGTTGACTGAACAGGAAACAAATTAACAGTTTTCCAATGAAAAATGTTCACGCGGCACATCTGTTCCCAGGTCAGGATGGCATTCCCTGGTGCTTAGGCTAGCCTAAACAGCAGCGGATTTCCCCTGCTGCCGCCAAGGACTTGGTCCGTTTGCTTTTGCTTTTAGGAAGCTCTTTGAACAGCCTTGTCGTCTTGTCTAATTTGTTACTGGCTTTTCCGTCCTGGTTCCCATCGTTTCCATCCTGCTGAGGTTAGGATATACCTCATACCCCGCTCCCACCCCCCTCCCCAAAACAGTTTCTCTTTTTGGTCTCTGCTCCTTTCAGTTCCCTCCCAGTTATCCCATTTCCGCTGCTTCCTCGTGGCGTTGGGCCAGTTTGACCTAATCTATGTATAACATACGGTGTCAACAGGAAATTCCCCCCTGCTTTCGCATGACTCACAGAGCAACCTGCGTTCCTGGCCCAGGAGCGAGCTGTGCCCGCCTGTACGCGGGGAGCTGCACCACAAGCCACCCGTGAGCCTCGCCGCAGGCTGGTGACAGCTCTTCTGCTGGCCTTCGCTTTGGTGGTCAGAATAAAAGGCTCTTGGAAAGCCAGGTAGGGTAGCTGAGGGGGCGTTCCTGGTGGGATGCAGCCCCAGAAAGGATGCGCTGGGTCTAGGGAAGCTGCTCCCTTTTGCCAGAGCACTGAGCTGGGTCATGTTTTGCTCCTGGTGGGACCTTGTCCCAGAACCTCGCTCTGTTCTTGTAGCCAGAAAAACTCCTGGGGAAGTTGTAGCCATGTTTTCCTTCAGCTTAACGAGCTTTCTTCTGCTTGCAGGTCTCACCCCTTCGTGACATACGGAGGCAAAGGTTTCCTTTGCCTTCCCTGCCTTACTTTTTGCCTGTGCTGCTCAAGCCTGGTGTTTGCAGCAGCTGCTTGCAAGCTGTAGGTCTCTCTTTCAACCTAGACACCTTCCATGTACCTCTCCCCATCTCTGTTCTTCCTGGAACAAGGAACCGCTGCTCCAGGGGAGCTCGTCCCCTTCCATGGCAGAGCTGGGGTTTCACCCACTATCAGAAACACTTCACGGACCAAATATCTCCTATGTGGTTACTGCAGGGAATGTGCTCTCCTGCTGAGCCCTTGATGATTTTAGCAGGGAGGACTAATCAATTTGGGACTTTATAATCCCACCAGTATATATCCCAGTATTTGCCAGCTGTCCCCACAGTCCCTTGGAGCGTTCCCTGAGCGGAGGGAGCGGAGGAGCCATCCGTGTGGGAATGGCCAGCATCACTGCGTGGGACTTGTCACAGGCAGCCCCTGTGAAGGGGACGCAGTGGGCGTGAGTGTTTGAGGGGCGCAGGATGTTTGCTAAGTTTTGATAATTAATATTTAATAATATTTTTTTTAACAGAAAAGAAAGAGCTGGATCTCGGAAGATGATTTCTACAGACCTTCTCTGGGAGAGGGCAGCGAAAGCACGGCCAGCACCAACGGCTTTGGGCCAGAGGGGGCTGCCGAGGGGCTGGCCCCGGGGCTCATCAGCGCTCTTGACTTGGAAAGGCTGTCGGTGCCGTCCTCGGAGAGTGGGAAGCCCAAAATGTCACCTGAACGGGAGCAAAAGGGCTTCAGCGTTGTGCATCGCAGGCAGATGGGTACGTGCCGCCCTCCCCTCTCCAGCTTTTGTCCAGTGGCTGTGCTGGGCAGTGCTGGGCCGGGGGGTGGTTTGGGCAGGGGGCTGTTGCTGAGCTGTGACAGCACTAGAAGCCAGGGAAGGCGGTGGAGCAGCTACCTTGGCCCTGCCGAGCCCGCCGTGGCTCTGGTGGGAAGCACCGAAAAAGCAGTGGGGATACGCTGGGTGCACCTGTCCCTGTCTCTCAGACCTACCCGTGGGACATGTTTCCTTTATCCCACTCGTTCTCAGCCTGAAAAGCCAAATACGGGTGGACAGATGATGGAGAACAGGGTCCAGTGACCTCCTGCCTCATCCCAACACCCACTGGGACCGGCTCTCAAAGCTGCGATGCCTCCGGTTGCTCGCTGTGAGCCTACCGTGGGCTTTTCTCTCCCCACTGGCTTCCCCTTTTGGGATTAAACTGAGACATCTGCTTTTGCCCCAGGTCTTTCCAACCCTTTCCGAGGGCTCCTGAAGCTGGGCAGCCTGGAGCGGAGAGGAGCCATGGGGATATGGAAGGAGTTTTCCTGCGAGCTGTCGCCGCTGGAGCTCCAGCTTTTCCTGGACCACGAGGACCGCATCTGTGTCGAGAGCTATTCCCTGCTGCGGTGTGAGTCACTGGCACTGACGCACTCGGACGGCCGTTTTGAGCTGGTTTTTCTGGGGAAAAAGCTCTACCTACGAGCTCCTTCTCGAGACGAGGCCGAGGACTGGTTGGACAGGATCCGCGAGGCGCTGCAGAAGTGCCGGCCGCAGCTGGAGGAGGAGGAGTGGGAGACGCTGGAGTATCCAGAAGATGGTGGGGAAGGCCAGCCCATCCAGAGCAACTCCACTGCTTTTCTCCAGTACAGTGACGTGCCTGGGAACAGCTTTGACTGGGCTCCAGCTCATGAACCGGAGCTGGATGCAATAAAAGAGGCTGTTCTGTACGTGGAGGTAGACAAAACCTGGCTCCCTTTCATTTTTTCCCTGTCTCTAGAAACTTTAAAGTGCTTTAAAGTCAGGAACAACGACAAGATTTTAAGCAACAGTTACGGTATAGAGACCATCCAGGACATCCTTCCAGACACCAGCCTTGGGGGACCTGCCTTCTTCAAGGTGATCACCTCCAAAGCTGTCCTGAAGCTGCAGGCTGAGAACGCCGAAGAAGCGGCCTCGTGGAGGGAGCTGGTCCGAGGGGTGCTCATGTCCTACCTGGAGAGCGCGGAAGAGGCACTGACGCTGGGTGGCAGCTTGGACGGGCACTCCCAGGTCGTCCTGAAGAACATCGTGAAGGAAAACGGCTTCTTGTTGCAATACCTGGTGGCCATCCCCACGGAGAAGGGCCTGGACTCGCAGAGCTTCATCTGTGCAGGTATATGGTGGCTTGTCCAAAAACCCAGCTCTGTCTGGGAAGATGGTGTGGCATTCGTTCAGGTTAATGAGGTGACATCAAATCAGAGACCTCCCTGAGACCTGCTAGCCCGTGGCAGACCAGCTGCTGGCTCCCCCATCCAAACCCCAGGTAGCACCAAACCCCTTGGGGGGGCTTCACGTCCCCAGTCAGTGGCACCTTGGGTGGCCGGTGTCCCCCCCACACTGAAGTCCCCTCCCAGCCCGGCACAGATCCAGCTGGGCTGCCGCTGGGCTCCGGTTTAAGATGCTTATGGGTCAGACAGCGGGGGTCTTGGCTTGGAGGCAACCTTAGACGGACCGAGGAGTCTCTTCCGAGGCATTTTGTGGCCCCAACCCGAGGGGAAAGTGCAATCAACAACAAATGCTGTTTTTCCGGTAAGGCAGCACCGGAGCGAATGTTGCCATGGGTGTGACGAGCTGATTTTGCAAAACATTCATTTAACCTTCCAGCAACGCCTCCCCGCACACGGGGCGATGCTGGTTTAATAGGATAACACTCGCTGACCTCTGAATGTGCTATTTACCTTGGTAAGTTAATTAAACTTCAGATTTCTCTCCTGCTTCAATTATATTTCTTGTACCCTCCAGCAAGTTTTTATTTTTCTTTTAATCACTCTTCTTCTTTTTATATATATTTTTTTTTTCTGTTCTATCTGGTCTCTGCCTTGCCCTCCAGGCTCTGTCCTGCATCTTCCACCTACCAACAGATGAAAGCAGCAAGCTGAAAAGACAAATTCCCTGGTTTTATCTGTAGTTTTTTTAGGGGTCTGCCCACCCTGCTTTCACCTCCCTCCCAGCCTGACACCCCAGCCTGGCACAGGAGTGGTTTCCTTACGTGTCAGGGCATAATAGGCAATAAAAGCTTTCTTCTTTTTTTTTTTGTTTTTTTTTTTAATTCAGAGAGCAACACCTGACCTCTGAGAATATTTTTTTGGTGGGGGATGCACTGCAGCTACCCCAAAGTGTAAAGGCTGGGGTGGCAAAGCCGAGCAGGGTTCCTCCTGCGTTACCCACTGCTGTAATAAAGGCTTTTTTTGGCTTAATCCATCCTGACTTCGTCTCTTGCAGACGTGGTTTTGGTACCCTGTGGTGGCAGCTGGAAAGAAAAGGGCTGAGTGAAGGCAAAATAGGGCAAAGCTACTGGTTGGAGGTGATGGGGCAGGCAGGTGGGATTTAGGTTCTTCCCTAAACCACTGGAGTATTTCCAGGATTCACTTTTTCTGAGAAAAACCCAAACAAACAATTGAACCACGTGATTGATGAATAAAGGTTGGTTCAGGGCTGGTCCAGACTCCTTTTTGGCGGAGATCAAGCGAAGCGGCTCCTGTTGGACCATCATGGTCTGAAATCCCCAGGGAAGGGGCTGGGGACCTCTCACTGAACATCCTACAAGTGCTTTAGCTGATCTCCAACCCTTCCAAAAACTTTCTTGTTCCATTCCCCCTGTCCCAAAAGTGTCTCCCCCGACCCTGGCAGTGATGGGAACAGGTTCCGTGGGCAGCACGGGTCCCTTCTCATCTCCTCGCCCCTGTTCCCTGCAGGCTGCTCCAGGCAGATCGGCTTCTCCTTCGGAAAGCCCAAGCTCTGCGCCTTCTCTGGTCTGTACTACTGCGACAGCTGCCACCGGGATGACGAGACGGTGATTCCCTCGCGCCTCATCCACAACTGGGATCTGACAAAACGAGGGGTAGGTCTGGGCTTGGCCAGCACAGGGAGCAGAGACACACTCCTGCATCCGCCTGTGCTCCCTGAAGGTCCATCTGAACATTTCCACCATCGGCAGAGGTGGAGGTGTCCACCCCAGACCTCCCTCTGAGCCTCCTGAGCTGCTCCTCAGTGCATGCCCACCTCTTGTCTCTCTCCGCCCCAGGTTTGCCAGCAGGCTTTGAAGTTCCTCACCCAGATCCGTAACCAGCCTCTGATCGACCTGAAGCTGGTCAACGAGAGCCTCTATGACCACGTGGAGAGGATGAGTCGGATCCGCCAGAGCAGAGAACAGCTGAAGCTGCTGGGAGATTATCTCATCATGTGCCGCAGCGGGGCCCTGAAGGAGCTGAGCAAGCGGTGAGGTCCCTCTCTGGGTGGCGTTACCCCTGCGTCCCCCTCTGCACCTCAGTGGCCTCTTGGTGCTCCTCATCGCTCGCCTGGAGCCGTGGTGCCAAGGCATGGGCTGGCTTTTAGCTCCATGTCGTCTGCTCTAAGGAGTTATCCGTCTGTTGGCTGGGTCAACACACTGAGATGTGACTCAGGAAACACCTTCCTGACCGAGGAGCTTCTGGCTGGGCAGGAAACACCTGGAAAAATAGATGAGATATTTGGGTTCTTTCCCCCGCCCCTTTGAACTGCTCTCACACGATTCCCAGTGGCAGGATTTGAGAGATGTGGCGTGATGCAAAAATCATGTCCGTGGTGATTTGCTTCAGAATTCTGCATCGTCCAGGCTTCTCCTTGCTCCAAAGCTGTTGGAGCTGTGGTAGGAACCATCTACCACCTTCCTCTTTGTGCTTCTTTGCAGGCTTGATCACAGACACTACCTCTTGGAGTGTCCCCACAAATACAGCGTCGCTGACCTGAGGCAGGTGAGAACTTTGCGTGGTCGTAGGTGTTTTGCTGGTGAAAACATCCCGGTTTCTGTCTGTGGAGACACCGTGTCGAGCGTGTCTCCTTCAGCAGAAGGTTTCAAACAGCTTTGCCTTTTGCCTTGCTGTCACCCGTCACATGCATTCGGCAAGCTTGCACATCAACTTAAAGGTAAATAATTTACCTTTATTTTAATTTACCAAAATAATTGGCCCAAGCCTATAACCTCCGAGAGCTATGGAGATCACATGAGAGAAATTGTTTCACCTGTTTAAGCCAGCATTGCTGCTAGCACCTCTCCCTGCAAACTTGTATCTATTGCAAATACTGCTGGAGGTGATGGGGGGTTGGATTTTGCGTTGATTCCAAAGCCAGGAGCCCTGGCCACGCAGGTGTGGGTGCTGCTGTCAGCTCGCTCTGGGGCCCACTCACCACCCAGGCAGGTTTTTTTGGAGGACAGCCTTGTCTTCGTGCAGCAGCACAAAGAATGGTGGTACCGTGGATTTTGCCCAGTGCAAACCCAATGGGAGATAAGCTCCATGAGTGCCTGATGTCTCTCTGCTCTGCAGATAGCTGACGGCGTCTTTGAGACCTTCCTGCAGTCTCTGCTCCAGTTTGCTTCCCATCACGTCTACAACTGTGACCTGTGCACCCAGCGTGGCTTCATCTGCCAGATCTGCAACAGCAGCGACATCATTTTTCCCTTTGAATTTGACACTACCACCAGGTGAGCAACGCCTCCGTCGCGTCCCACTGCTCATGGACTGGCCTTCCCCAGGAGCCTGGACCATCCCCTGGGTTCCTCTCGGAGGCTCTTTGCTTTCTGGGCACGTAGCACCAGGGTGGCCTGGAAATAGCTCTGAGCTGGCTGTGTGTCTTTGTGGTGCCCGCATCCTTGTGGTACCCGTGTCCTCGTCGTATCCACATCCTTGTGGTACCTGTGCCCTTGTGGTGCCTGCGTCCTCGTGGTATCCACATCCCTGTGGTACCCGTGTCCTCGTGGTGCCCGCGTCCTCGTCGTATCCACATCCTCGTGGTACCCATGTCCTCGTGGTATCCACATCCTCGTGGTACCCACATACTCATCTGATCTGAACCAAAACAGGGCTGTCTGGGGCAGGAGAGGACCATCCTCACAGAGCTGAGATGTCACCAAACGTGGTGGCTTTGCAGATTGAACATGCAGTGCCACCCAGCACCTTGCTGTCATCTTGCAAAAGCCTGGCTGGGTGCTGGGGGTCCCAGGGCAGCAGAGGAGCTGGGGGGAGGAGGAGGAGGATGATGAAGGTGCTGTGTGCCCCTGCCTGGCTCACCTGGCCAGCGCATCTCTGATTCACATCCAGCCTGGCCCCTTGCAGGGGTTGCAGGAGGGAAGGAAAAGCAGCAGCGGGGACCGTTCATACACCCCTCTGCAACCAGGGAGAGGAGGAAGGACACATGGACACGGATTTGGAGATGAATGGTGGGCTGCCCTGGGGGATGTTCCCGGCAGGATGGTGCGGGGGACGACGACACTGGCTTTCATGTGGGTTTCTCTCCTGCCTGCGGAGCTCGCATCCTGTGCAGGCAGGGTCCTTGCCTGTGGTGGGGTCGGCTGCTGCACGGGTTCAGCAGCTCAGCGGACATGGAAATCAGCTGGGTGTGTTAAAGGGGGATGTTTATCCCCACCATCAGGATTATCTAAAGAAATCGGTATCAAACCCTCCCGGCCCAGGAGCCTGGTCCATCAGAGATCGACATCTCGATGGTTAGTTGGTAATGAGTCTAATCCTGGCAGAGAGGTTTAACAGGCTGATGGTCTGCCTGGTCCTGCTTCGGCTGGCAGTCCCTAAAAGCGAGCAGCAACACCCAGAAGCTGCAGAAAGTGCCAACAAGACCAAGATCCGTGAGTACCCCACGCATTACGTGGCTGCAACTGTTTCCAGGGCAGCTGAGCAGGATTCCTCGCTCTCCCTCCTCGCCACAGGGACAGCATCATGCTTATTATCGAAGACAACATCCCCAGGGAACCGATTTTCCCTAGAAAAAAGAGCGTACAGTCTCTGGAAAGAGCAGGCACGCGGGGCTGAGCTCTGCTGGCAGCCTGCCGGAGGTCTCATGTCCTGTAAAGCTGAGCTCAGAAGTTTGTTGACCTCTTTTCTTTTTTTTTTTTTTTTTTTTTTTTTTTTCCTCTGGCGGAGGAGGTTGTGCAGCAGGAAAGCAGCTCGACCAACATCCTCGCCAAGCTAAACCCGGCTTCCTGCCCCTCTGCCCGCCCCGGGGGACAGCCAGCTGCTGGGGTCACTCCGTCACTTGCTGTCACTTGCTGCAGGATGCATCTGAAACGCCTCGTAACAATCAACCCAGCCGAGCGCGGGACTTTTTCCTTTGCACAGCAGCGGTGGCCGCTTCCTGCAGCCGCTCTGGCAGGTGGAGGCAGGAGATGCCGCCTTACGGCTGCTGCTCGCTCAGAAACGCACAGGGTGAAAACCACCCCCTGGCTTTGCAAACCCCCCCCCCCAGCTCGGGGGGGAGCTGCCACCGCTGCTAAGCCAGAAAAATCGTGTGAAAATCTGTTCCGCTGGGAAAATGCACAGCACCACCAGCACCCCGCGTCCCGCCCGTCCATGCACAAGCCATTTCCGTATCCTGAGTTCACTCAGGGTTTGCAGCCGCCTGCCAGGAGCAGGATTTGACCCAGGCTGCGATATGTCACGGTCCCTTGCCTGGTGCGCTGCTGGGCGTTTCTCCGCTGCCCTTTCCACTCTTCCTTTGGGAAATTCAGGTATTCAGCGGTATTCACACCTGGATTGGGCACCAGGTATTTGCACTTGAGGGCGTTTAAAAAATAATCCAGCTGGCGTGTGGATGGGCTGCGTTTTGCTGTCCCTGGCGAGGTGGGGGAGCCCAAGTGGGAAAAAAGGGAGCTCAGCCTTGGTGGCAGAGACTTTTCTTCTGTTGACTCGAGATAAGTAGCGAACGCCCGGAGCTGGGTGTCTCCTCCCGGCTGCCCCGCGCAAGGTATCATTTGTGGCTGTTTACATTCCTGCTGCAGCGCTGAGCCAGAGGAGGGAGGTCCCAGGCTGGTGCTGGTGAGATCTCCCCAGAGCCGGCCAGCTCAAAGGCAACGCCGTCCCCGGCTGCCCGTCCCCTTCCCTGCAGCTCTGCTGTCCCCAAGCAGCATCCCTGCCACCCATTGACCCAGGGTCAAGGTTGGGGGTCTCCTGGCTGCACCCCCACCCCGGCAAGGAGAGCATCAGCACCCTGGCGCTGAGCTGCATCCCCAGGCGGGCTCTCGCCGCCCTGCGCTGTGGCAGGGTTTGGTGTCTCAGCCATGAAACTTTGTTCTCGTGCCGTCAGCGCTCTTGAAGACAAAGTGCAAACCTGGCTCCGCATCTCGCTTTGTCATCTGCAACAAGATGGCAGCGCGCTGGCGGCTGCCCGCCACACTCTTTCCGGGCGAGCTGCCGCTTTCGCTCTGAGGTTGCTGGAGGTGGATCTTTTGCTCGAAGCAATTACTGCTTCTGCTAACGAGGGTCGTCTGGAACCGGAGCTGCCTCTCGCTGGGGCTCTTCGCTCAGCACATGCTTGGAGAAAGCAGAGCCGAGGAAGCGTCCCCGGCTCTGGTTTGGTGGGGAGAGGTTGGGTCCCAGCTCTGATATTACCAACAGGGTGGGTTGTATTTTATTTTATTTTTTTCCCCTTGCTTTCTCCTAGGTGCAGCAAATGCAAAACCGTCTTCCACCGGGACTGCCAAGCCAGGGCCAAGTCGTGCCCCCGCTGCGAGCGCCGGCAGCGGTACCAGCAAAAGCTGGAGGCGGAGGCGAGTGTGGAGCCCAGCCTTTAGCATCCAGGGACTGACCTCGACGCTGCCCTGGGCTTCCCATCCCGCCGGACTAGCACCGAGGGGAGGGGGCCGCCGGGAGGTGCAGAGGAGAGACCCCCCTGCCCGGGAGCTGATCCTGCGCCTGGCCCTTCCCCAGGGACAGGGAGCTGGCGGTGCTGGGCGATGCGGCGTGGGTGCTCCTGCCCCACAGAGGGACCCTCTGCCCACCCAGGGATGAGCAAGGGGGGCTGGAAAGGTCTCCCCCCACACACCCCCTACTAACCTGGTGCTGCTCGGGGGTGCTCCCAGTCACCTCCTGGTGCCAACCTGGTGCATCCCCTCGCAGTGGGAACCCAGCGGCTTCCCAGGGTGTAAATCAGGATTTCCAATCAAGGGTGTGGATAACTGACACTGATTAAAGCTCTAGTTTTTTAGGATGTTCGATACTGAAAAAATGGTATTTTTTTACAAGGGGATTTTGCACAAGCTGGCCTGCTCCGGGGAGGTGACGGCGGCTGCACAGGGAGGGGGCAAAGTGACACTTGTGCCTTTAGGGACCTGTGTGCCCTGGGGGACCGTGGTGCACTGGGGTGGCTGAGCATCTCCCGCTCAGAGAGCCCACCCATCACCGTGGCCTCTGGGAAGAGAGGGGAGAGAAGAGCCGAGCTGCTCCTCCCCACCTGCTGCTCTTAATCCTCGGAAGAAATTTTATTTTCCTTTCACCCTTCCCCATGCAAAACTAATAAAAGTTTATTTAACAATGAGCAAAGTCGTCTTTGGGGTTTGCTTCTGCACAGTGTGTGACAGATCCCGGGTCCGACCTGATCCTGCACCTCCGTGGGAGGAGGGTTGGGGATGGCGATGCTGCCCACCCTCCATCCTCCCTGCCCAGTCTCTGGGGTTTTGCAGGGTGGTTCTGGGGGGACCCTGCCCCATTTTCCCTGCCCCGTTTTCCTTCCCATCTGCTCCCCACCGGTGTTGGTATCTCTAGTTGTTCTTTCCCTCTTCTCCCCAGCGCCGGGAGGGTTTGGGATGCACCCACCAGCACAGGGACCCCAGTGGCACTCCCTGGGTGGGGGGGACAAAAGCGAGGGCAGGGCAGCTCTCATGGGACCCCCCTGATGGGGGTCCCATCCCTCTCCCCGGGGAGGCCATGGCGGATCCGGCAGCGGCGCAGATCCCGGCTCAGCCGCGGGGCAGGGCCCTTCCTGCAGCAGGAACCTCCCGAGGAGCCGTTTCCTCGGCCGGGCGGCAGCGGGTCCCCTCCGCCATCGTCCCTTCCCTCCAGCTCCGAGGGCAGGAAACCAGCCAGGTGCCCACCGCCCCTCTCCTCCTGCCGGGGGCCGGCCACCCACCCACAGCGTGGAGCTTGGCTCCGTCTTTCGGCGGCAGGAAACCGGGGCGAGTTGGGACCAGCCCAGCGTGGGCACGAGTGGGACCCGCCGCCGCGCGCCCCACTGCCCCGACGGGGCCGGAGGTGAGATCGGGGGGCTCGGGGCGCTCGGGGGCTTGGGGCTCAGGGGCTCCCAGGGGTCGGGGTCGGTGGGCGAGGGCAGCGCGGGCAACCTTGGGGCTGTTTCAGGCGGGTTTGGTGGTTCGTGGAACGGCATGGTGGGGCTGGGGCTCAGCGGGCACCACCCGGCTCGGCTGCCCCAGGGTCCCCATGAGCCCCCGAAGGGGCTGGGAGCCGCCATCACCCCTGGCCTGCCCCGTGTCTCGCAGGCAGAGGTGCCGGGGCGGCCATGGAGGCAGCGGTGCCGGCGGAGGAGGCGTTGGTGCTGGTGGAGTACGGCTTCGAGTACCGAGCCAAGGACGGGACCCTGGTCTCCATCAAGCCCAACGAGCGCTACGTCCTGCTGAAACGCACCAACCACCACTGGTGGCACGTCAAGAGGAGTGGGGACACCCGGCCTTTCTACATCCCTGCCCAGTATGTGAAGGAGCTGCCCCCCATCGCCACCCCGGCCCCTCTTGACCCCCCACCGCCGGGACACGCCGGGACAGACCCAGCCGTGCTGGTCCCGCAGCAGCCGCCGGGCTATGAGTATCGGTTCATCGGTGCCACTGAGGCAGAGGAGCCGGTCGGAGGATGCTCGGTGCCCAGGAGGGACTCACCGCCGGTGCTCAGCTCTTTTCGGGCCCCCCCAGCACGGAGCACCCACCCCGCTGAGCCGGTGCAGCACTCACACTCCCTGGATGACCTGGCACGGGTGATGCCAGCACCACGAGGTGCCACCGCCATGGGGTCCCGTGGGGACCTCCTGGGACACACTCACCCACTTGGCAAGAGCCGCTCCGAGACCCTCTACACCCCCAGCAAGGACAGGGACACGGCCAGGAGGTGGCCGGGGTCCAGCCATGCGACTCAGGTACGGTGACATCCCCACTGCCATCCCCAAAAGCAGCGCCAGGGGGGTTGAGTGGTATGGGGGGGGCAGGACACCCAGGTCCCCCAGCTGACTCAGTGCCCCATGTCCCCCCCCCCGATACAACCCTGTGACCCCTGGCACAGGGTGGGGTGGCACCCAGGGGCTCCCTGGCACCGCAGCCACCACCGGGACCCCCCTACATCCCCCCCCACCAAGCTGACCCCATGGGGCAAACCTGTGGGCCAATCCCCGCCCCCATACAGATTTGCCAGCATTTACTGCCTTGGGGAGGGGGGGGAAGTCACCCCCACCCTGGGCACCCACCCCAAAGCACCTTCCTTGCTCAGCCCCCTCGTGTCCTGCCTCAGTTTCCCCACCCTCACAAGCACCCCCAGGCTCTCCCAGGCCCCCGGCTCTGCCCCCGCAGCAGCATCCCACCCGGGTGCAGACTCCAGCTATGCCCACGACCCCCGGGGGGGGGTCGGTACCACCCAGGGGTCTTTGGGGCACCCACAGCCCATCCCAGCAGCATTCCCAGGGCAAGAGGAGGCAGAAAGGGTTAACAGGGAAGCGCAGCAACTCCTCCCTGCCGGGGCGGGTGTCTCACCTGGGCGCAGCACCCAGTGCTGGAGGTGGGTGCGGGGTGCACCCCAGCTAAGGTGAGCACCCCGCCACCCCAAACCCACACCGCCCCACACCAGTAAGTAGCAAGGGGCCCTTCCCAGTGCCCCCCCAGTGCTCCCCACTGCACCCCCTCTTACGGGGGTGGCACCCAAGGGTGGGGGGTGCGCCCTGGCCGCTCACCTGCCACTGTCAGGGGCTGGGGCGCAGCAGGGTGAGACAGTAACGGCAGAAGGAGGGGGGTGGGGGTGGGGGGGTGTCCTGCATCCTGTCCCCCCACCCTGGCACCTCTCTGTGGGGTAGCCCCAAATGCCCGCAGCACCTCAAGCCCTGGTGTCCCCCTGTTTGAGGGGGGCTCGAGGGGTCGTGCTGCCCGGGGGGGGGTGTTTTGCCAGTGGAAAGGGGGTGCTGGGGAGGGTTGCGCCGTGTTTTACACCCCATTTTACACCCCATTTTACACCCTGCGACCCTGGCTGTACCGGGTTAACCTCCAGTGCTCTTTGCACACCCAAAGCCACTGATCACCCCTGAGAGGGTCCCCAGGAGGGACCCCAGGAGGGACTCCAGGAGGTCCCCAACCCCGGTGCCATCACCAGAGCTTTCCCCTGCCCAAACCCAACCGGTGCCAAACCCAACCGGCACCGGCCACGGCGGGGCTGCGGCAGCCTTGGCCTGGCCACACGTGCATCTGCCCCCTGGGCCGCCAGGACGGGTGGTCCCGGTGCTGGGGGGACACAGCACCCACCGCCTTGTCCCTGTGCCGGTGCAGTGGGTTGGTGCCAGATGAGCCAACCGAAATTTGGGGAGGGGGTCTTTTCCCGGTTAACGCCGGCTGCACCCCCAGCACAGCATCATCCCGGCGCAATCCCTGCTGGGTTGTCCTTGGCTTTGCCGGAGCAGGTGATGGGTGGAGGGTGACAGGGTGACAACAACCCCAAAAAAAGCCAATTCCGCCCCAAAGAGAAGCGCAGGGCTCAGAGGCGGCTCTTCCGCTCCCCGAACCCCAGCAGGAAGCGCAGCCGGCACGGGGCCCAGCACTGGGCGCCATCAGCGACACCGCAGCCTCTGGGTGCCCCCCCGCAGCTGCCCCCCCCCCAGCTGCCCCCCGCCCTGGTGCCCCCCGAGATGGGTGACCGGGTGCCGGGTGCTCTGCAGCGATCCTGTAGCAGGGCGTCACGGCTGCTGCGTTCAGGGAAGGTAGGCAGCACCCATGGGTGCACCCAGCCAGGGGGGTTGGGGGGGATTGGGGCGTCACACCCCCCTGGCTCCCTCCTGAATTTCCCCCCCCCCCCGAGGGTTGATGCTGGGGAGGGGGGGGGGGCGGCAGGCACCAGACGTGCCAAGTTGCTTGTCCCAAAGTGGCGAGGGGCACTTAGCCCCCTGTCTGAGGGGGGGGGAAACCCCCAGGGATGCACCCATGGGAGAGAGGGAGGTGCTGGGGGGGGGTCTGTGCTGGGTACCCCCCCCCGTCACCCCTATGTCCCTTGTCCCCAAGGCGAGGCTGGCCTCTCACGCTGGGTTTCCAGCCCCTCTCACCGCGACAGGGGGGGTCGTGGGGTGGTGGAGAGGAGGGCGACAGGGTGTCCCTGGGGACACTGAGTCCACTGTCCCCCTCTGCTCCAGGGTGTCCCCAGGGACGATGCACCTGCTGTCACCCCCTGGGGTGACGGGCAGGGCTGGGGTTGGGAAACTTTGTCCCCGTGGCCGTTGGAGGGAGGCTCAGGGGCTGTAAAGCTGGGGAGGCCAAAGGGTGCCAGGAGGGGATTCCCCGCCCGAAGCCACCCCTCGGCGGCCACCCACCCCCAGGGGACTTGCCCCGCCCCCCTGAGCAGCCCTGGAGGGGGGGGGGGGGGGGGGGGGGCAGGCAGCCATGCTGGGGGTGCGTGGGACCCTGTTCTGAGACGTGGTGACGGGGCTGTCGGTCCCAGCACAGGGCTGCGCTCCCCTGTGGGTCAGGGTGCTGGGGGGGGCGGGTGCTGGGGGTGCTGGGGGTGCTGGCAGAGCGGGTGCAGAAGGCCTGGGTGCTGGCAGCGTGAGGGCAGGGGCAGGGGGTGCGGGTGCTCTGGGCGCTGGAGATGTCCCAGGGTGCTGGCACTGGGGGTGCT
The DNA here is from genome assembly GCF_023634155.1 of Falco peregrinus. Taxonomy (NCBI): domain Eukaryota; kingdom Metazoa; phylum Chordata; class Aves; order Falconiformes; family Falconidae; genus Falco; species Falco peregrinus. The sequence continues at coordinate 4,124,918 of NC_073738.1, read as the reverse complement.
GAGCGCAGTGGGTGCAGGGGGTGACGGGGGGTACCAGTGATGTGGCTGCTGACACCGGGACCACGATGCCCCAAGCCCAAATTCTCACCATGTGCCCAGGTGGGACGCCCATCCCCACCACCAGCTGGGTGCTCCTGGCCCCAGCATGGGTGCTATGGGTGCTGTGGGTGCTATGGGTGCTGTGAGTGCTATGGGTGCTGTGGGTGCTATAGGTACTATGGGTGCTGTGAGTGCTATAGGTACTATGGGTGCTGTGAGTGCTATGGGTGCTGTGGGTGCTGCGGGTGCTATGGGTGCTATAGGTACTACGGGTGCTGTGAGTGCTGTGGGTGCTATAGGTAGTATGGGTGCTGTGAGTGCTATGGGTGCTATGGGTGCTGTGAAGTGCTATGGGTGCTATGGGTGCTGTGAGTGCTATGGGTGCTGTGAGTGCTATGGGTGCTATAGGTGCTATGGGTGCTATGGGTGCTGTGAGTGCTATGGGTGCTGTGGGTGCTGTGAGTGCTATGGGTGCTGTGGGTGCTATGGGTGCTGTGAGTGCTATGGGTGCTGTGGGTGCTGTGAAGTGCTATGGGTGCTGTGGGTGCTATGGGAGCTGTGAGTGCTATGGGTGCTGTGAGTGCTATGGGTGCTGTGGGTGCTGTGAGTGCTATGGGTGCTGTGGGTGCTGTGAAGTGCTATGGGTGCTGTGGGTGCTATGGGAGCTGTGAGTGCTATGGGTGCTGTGAGTGCTATGGGTGCTGTGGGTGCTGTGAGTGCTATGGGTGCTGTGGGTGCTATGGGTGCTATAGGTGCTATGGGTGCTATGGGTGCTGTGAAGTGCTATGGGTGCTGTGGGTGCTATGGGTGCTATAGGTGCTATGGGTGCCCTCCTCCACTGCCAGCCATTTACATCCCATGGCTCGCAGGTCCTGCCCTATGCGAGAGAGTGTTCAGGGCAGTGCCTGCAGGGATGCAGGGCAGGATCTGGCTCCTTGGTGATCTCATCCATCCGCCAGCCCGGGTACCTCGGTGGGGATATCCCAGGAATGCCGTCCCCAGCACCCCTGCCCCACAGCTCACCGCACCCATCACCAGCCACAGCACCCAAGCGATCCCCCTGTGTGTCCCCCCAGGCACACAAAGAGCCAGAGGAGCCGCCTGCCCCCATCTACCTCAACATCCAGGAGCTGCGGGAAGAAGCCGCGGGCCGCCAGATCGGCCCCAGAGGAGGCCGGCAGCTCCAGCTTGGATTGGGAAACCCACACGGATACGGAGAGTGGACATTTGTTTTATTATAACCCGGTGACGGGCGAGACCACGTGGGATTGTCCCTTTGGGCAGGCAGAAGATGGAGTGAGTCCCGCCGCCTCTCCCGCCTCCTCGCTCACCCCACAGCCCGGAGTTTCCCGCGTGGGAGCAGTACGTGGACGAAGCCAGCGGACAGGCTTTTTTCTATAATTCGGTAACAGGTGAGACGTCGTGGGACCCCCCCCCCCGCGGCAGACGGAGGCAGCTCCCAGGATATGTACCCTGGGGTGACACGGTACAGTTCCATGGAGCAGAGGGTGAGCACCCAGCGAGGCACAGGGATGATGAGGATGGGGGTGGAGATGGAGGTGGAGATGAAGGTGGGAGCAGGGATGGAGATGGAGATGGAGATGGAGATGGAGATGGAGATGGAGATGGAGATGGAGACAGAGATGGGAATGGAAATGGAGATGGGAATGGAGACAGGGATGGAGATGGAGATGGAGATGGAGATGGAGATGGAGATGAAGTGGAGACAGGGATGGAGATGGAGATGGGAGTGGAGATATGAGTGTGGATGGAGATGGACATGGGAATGGAGATGGAGACAAGGATGGAGATGGAGGTGGGAATGGAGATGGAGACAGAGATGGGAATGGTGATGTAGACAGAGGCAGTGATGTAGACAGAGACAGAGATGGAGATGTAAATGGGAATGGAGATGATGGAGATGGGGCAGCCCCCACCTTGGCTGGCTGTGGCCTGGGGATGTGTATGCTCTTGGTGGGGCACAAGACCTTGACCTGGCTCTTCTCTCCAGCCACCCACTCCAGAAACAGACTATCCTGACCTGTCTCCAGATGAGCTGGAGGGTTATCCTGAGGAAGACTACTCGCCTGTGGGCTCCTACGATCAGGGGGCTGCTTTCTATCTGTCCCCAAGGCGCCCTGAGGAGCTGGGTTCGCCCCCGGGCTGGTACAGGCACAGCCACCCTGAGGGAGCCGTGTTCTACCCCGAGCACTTCGCCTCTGACACGGTATGGGAACGGGGATGGGATGGAGTGAGATGGGATGGGGTGGGATGGGGTGGGATGGGATGGGATGGGATGGGATGGGATGGGATGGGTTGGGATGGGATGGGATGGGGTGGGGTGGGGTGGGATGGGATGGGATGGGGTGGGATGGGATGGGATGGGATGGGGTGGGGTGGGATGGGATGGGATGGGATGGGATGGGGTGGGGTGGGGTGGAATGGAATGGGATGGGATGGGGTGGGGTGGGATGGGATGGGGTGGGATGGGATGGGATGGGGTGGGGTGGGGTGGGGTGGGGTGGGGTGGGATGGGATGGGGTGGGGTGGGGGTGGAATGGAATGGGATGGGATGGGGTGGGGTGGGATGGGATGGGATGGGATGGGGTGGGTGGGGTGGGGTGGGGTGGGATGGGATGGGGTGGGGTGGGGTGGAATGGAATGGGATGGGATGGGATGGGATGGGGTGGGATGGGATGGGATGGGGTGGGGTGGGGTGGGATGGGGTGGGGATGGAGATAGGCACAGGGATGGGATTAGGGATAGTAACAAGCATGGGGATGGGGATGGGAACAGGGATGAGGAGGGGGATGGGCATAGGGACAGGGATGGGGGCAGGGGTATCTGCCAGGGGATTAGCATCCTCACGGGGCCACATGAAGCAGAAGACAGGGGCTCTGGGGCACAGTGGGTGCAGAGCCCAGCACCCACCCGGCACAGGCACCTCAGGCATCACCTGCTCCCTCCTTTCCCCAGGTGCCAGCGGGCGGCCGCCACAAACCGTGCCAGCAGCGGCTCCAGCCAGGACAGCGGGCTCTTTTGCCTGGCACAGTGCCGCGCCGCCGGCGCTGGGGCTCAAGGAGGAGAAGGTGAGCACCCTGTGGAGGGACAGGAGCCCTTCCCCACCCCAGCACCAGGGAGGGCAGGGGGCAAACCTGACCCCCCCCCACATCCTTTGTCTTCCAGTTTAAAAGCCTTGAAAAAGCCGGGGTGCTCAACCGGACCAAGACAGTGGACAGAGGGAAGCGGCTCCGGTAAGCACATCCCGGTGTCCCTTGCCACCAGAGAAGGGAGCCCTGGGGGGTGGCGGGGACAGGGCTGTGCTGTCCCCCTGCATGACACACCCCACACACACACCCCCATCTGCTCCCCAGGAAGAACTGGAGCTCCTCCTGGACGGTGCTGGAGGGCAGGATCCTCACCTTCTTCAAGGACTCCAAGCACTCGGCTGCCGGTGCCTTGGTAAGAGCCCTAACAGCCTCCTTGGGGCCAGCACCCATGAAATAGGGCCAGCACCCCATAGGACAAGGTCAGCACCTGTAGGATGGGACCAGCACCCATGGGATGGCACCAACACCCATGAAATAGGGCCAGCACCCACAGCACGAGGCCAGCACCTGTAGGATGGGACCAGCACCCATGGAACTGCATCAGCATCCATGGGATGGTGTCAGCACCCATGGGATGGTGTCAGCACCCATGAGATGGCACCAGCACCCATAGCACGAGGTCAGCACCTGTAGGATGGGGCCAGCACCCATGGGATGGTGTCAGCACCCATTGGATAGAGCCAACAACCACAGGACAGGGCAAGGACCCACAGGATGGGGTCAGCACCTGCAGGATGGGGCCAGGACCCATGGAATGGGTCAAGCACCCATGAGGTGGAGCTAGGACACATGAGATGAGGCCAGCACCGGTGTGGGAGCAGGGTCAGTGGCAGAGCGTCTGTCCTGCCCAGCAGCTCATCGGGGGGAGCAGAGAGGAAGCGGTGTCTGACCCAGCCCCCCCACCCCCCCACCCCCCCAGCACCCAGCACCCGCCGCCCGGATGCAGAAGCTGCCGTGAGTCTTGCAACACCCTGTGGTGACAACAGCAGGGGAAGGAGAGGAGACAGACCCACACCCTCGGGGGGGACACATGGTGCTGGCCCCACTGCCAGGGTGTGGGTGCAGGGCTCCGTCACGGGGGGGGCCTTCTGGAAAACAGGGATGGAGAGGGGCTGGATGGAGGGGGAGCATGGCCAAAGCAACCCCAAAACCCAGGGCAGGAGGAGAGCAAGTGGGTCTGATGCTCTTCTCTACTATAAAGACCCCAAAGGACTGTCCCCTCCCTGGGGACAGCCACCCAGGCTCCTTTCCCCATGTAATGCTGCTTCTACATGGTGCTGTCACCAAGAGGGACCCTGAAGCTGAAGCCCCTCAGGTTGGGGATGTCTCACAAGGTGAGGGCAGCTGTCTCCAGGCTGGTGGCCACGACACCCACCCCACTGCAGCAGCACCATGTCCTAGTCCTGCCGAGAGGTCCCAGTGCCACTGGAGGGGACAGAGATGTCCCACAGGGGACATTTGCCACTCCTGCCTTTCTGGAGGAGAAAGCCCACAGTGCCCCCACAGAGCAGGACCCCAGTGTCCTCGTCCCCTCCAGGACGATGCCAGAGGTGTCACCCTCATCTCCTTGCCCCCACAGCGGCACCCCAGCACCCTGACCACTCCTGAGCACACGGTGGAGCTGAGCGGGGCCACCCTTGCCTGGGCCAGCAAGGACAAGTCCAGCAAGAAACACGTCCTGGAGGTGAGCCGGGTGACACTGGGGGGGACATCGGTCACCCGGCAGGGTCCAGACGTGGCCTGCAGGGCAGCGGCTATGCCAGCACCTGCCTGGTTCATTCCACCAGGAGCGAAAGGGATGTGCGGGGGCTCCTGGTGGTGGGGACACTGGGGGACATCCCTGGACTGGGAGGAAAGGGACACGTTACCAGCCACTGTCCCTTTCCTGCGGGCATGGAGATATCACCAAGGGACATCCTGGCTCCCAGAGGGGGTTTTCCACTTGGGCTTTGCACGGGGAGGTGGTTTCCAGCTGTCCCAGCAAACTGGCAAACAGCAACAACTAGGGTCATCGGTGTCATGAGCTGGGCACCGTTCTCAGCCACCACCCCAAAGCCGGGTGGTCGTGGGCAAGCCCCGCGGCGCTGCTCTGACGCTGCCCGCTGCTCCCGCAGCTGAAGACGCGGGAAGGCTCGGAGTTCCTCATCCAGCACGACTCGGAGCAGATCATCACCGCCTGGCAGAAGGCAATCAGCGACAGCATCAGCAGGCTGGTGAGCAGGCGCCCCCCGCCCCCCGCCCTGCCACCATGGGGATGGGCACAGGGGTCTCACGCTGCCCCTTCCCTAGGGCACCGACCTCCCCGGCGAGGAGGATGCTGAAAGCGGGGCGGAATTCGGCTCCCGGGAGAAGCTGGGGAGCAGCGAGGAGAAGAGGGCAGGTGAGCTCAGGCATCCCAGCACAGGGACGGGCACCGGCATCACCATCCACCAGGCAGGGTGGGGTGGCCACCCTGCGGGTGTCCCATGGTGGTGGGACATGCCAGGACAATGCTGATGTGTCCCATGTCCCCGCCAGTGGCTGGGCAGGTGCTGGGCAGCGCCAGCGGTGAGAGTGACTCCAGCAAAGTCCGGAACAAACTCCGCAAGTTCCTGCAGAGGCGGCCAACGCTGCAGTCCCTGCGCGAGAGGGGCTACATCAAGGGTGGGTGCCAGGATGGGGCTGAGCCCCCGCAGGGTGTCCCCAGGCTGGGATGGGGGTGGGGACAGCCAGGGATGGAGCTGGGACAGAGGACCAAGCCCAACCCTCACCCGATGCTTTGGTGATGGGCTTGGGCATGTCCCGTCACCTCCAGCCACCCCGGTGTGACACCCACATGGGAACAGGACCCTCTGCGATGTCCCCAACCCTGGACCCCACCCTGGACTTGTCACTGGGCATCCTTCAGGTGTCACCTGGCTGTGCTCAAGTCCCTGTTGTTTTTTCCAGATCCAGTTTTCGGCTGCTCCCTGCAAGCGCTGTGCGAGCGGGAGCGGGGGACGGTGCCCCGCTTCGTCCTGCAGTGCATCCAGACCGTGGAGAGGAGAGGTACCTCCCGAGGGCTTGGGGACAGGGACAATCCGGGGGGGGCACCAGGATGGGGAGAGCTCTGGCTAAAGCCTCCATTGGATGGTTGGGTTTTCCCGGGAATCCCAAGTGCTGGCTGCTGAAGGCACCGGCACGGCCATACCGGTCGCTGTCACCATGTGCCACCTGGCTGTGGGCACCTTTTCTGGGGACACCGGGGACCCATAGCTCCTTGATGGTGGGTGGCATCACATCCCAGGGTGGGTTGTGGTTAACCGGGAGGTTTCTCCCCATCTCCCCCCTCCCCATTCTCTTCCAGGTCTGGACATCGATGGGCTGTACCGGGTTAGTGGCAACCTGGCCACTGTCCAGAGACTGCGCTACAAAGTGGAGCATGGTAAGGTCACCCACGGTGACAACGGGGGGCAAATGGGATATAACCCCCACCAAGGGCAGGGTGACAGGGCTCTGGCTGGGGTGGGGGGAGGGCACGGGGACCCTCTCCCGTCCCTGGGGCTAGGACCTGCCTGAGGTGCTGCCCTGGCCCCACAGACGAGCACCTGGACCTGGATGACGGGCGCTGGGAGGACATCCACGTTGTCACCGGGGCGCTGAAGCTCTTCTTCAGGGAGCTGCTGGAGCCGCTCGTCCCCTTCAGCCACTTCGACAAGTTCATCACTGCCATCAGTGAGGCCTGGGACAGGGACCGAGATGGCATGGGATGGGATGGGGACAGGGATTGGGACGGGATGGGACAGGGATGGGATAGGGACAGGGATGGGGATGGGATGGAACAGGTATGGGGTAGGGACAGGGACAGTGGTGGGAATGGGATGGGGACAGGATGGAACAGGTATGGAACAGGGACTGAGATGGAGTGAGGTGGGATGGATGGGGACAGGGATTGGGAGGGGATGGAACAGGGAAGGGATAGGGACAGGGATGGGATGGGGACAGGTATGGGACAGGGACAAGGACAGGGATTGGGATGGGATGAGATGGGATAGGGACAGGGATGGGAATTGAGATGGGGATGGGATGGGATGGGGGTGGGATGGGATGGGATGGGATGGGATGGGGTGGGATGGGATGGGATGGGAATGGGATGGGATGGGGGGTGGGATGGATGGGATGGGGTGGGATGGGATGGGATGGGATGGGATGGGATGGGATGGGATGGGGTGGGATGGGATGGGATGGGAATGGGATGGGATGGGGTGGGATGGGATGGGATGGGGTGGGATGGGATGGGATGGGATGGGATGGCATGGGATGGCATGGGATGGGATGGGATGGGAAGGGATGGGGTGGGATGGGATGGGATGGGATGGGAAGGGATGGGGTGGGATGGGATGGATGGGAATGGGATGGGATGGGGTGGGATGGGATGGGATGGGATGGGATGGGATGGGATGGGATGGGATGGGATGGGATGGGATGGGATGGGATGGGATGGCATGGGATGGCATGGGATGGGATGGGATGGGAAGGGATGGGGTGGGATGGGATGGGATGGGAAGGGATGGGGTGGGATGGGATGGGATGGGAATGGGATGGGATGGGGTGGGATGGGATGGGATGGGATGGGGTGGGATGGGATGGGATGGGATGGGAAGGGATGGGGTGGGATGGGATGGGATGGGAATGGGATGGGATGGGGTGGGATGGGATGGGATGGGGTGGGATGGGATGGGATGGGATGGGATGGGATGGGATGGGATGGGGACAGGAACAGTGATGGGGAAGGGGATGAGGATGGGCACAGGGCTGGGGACAGGGATGGAACAGGGACTGAGATGGGTGGGGTGGGATGGGGACAGGGATTGGGATGGCATGGAACGGGGAAGGGATAGGGACAGGGACGGGGATGGATGCTGCGGCTGCCAGAGCCAGCACCCCCACCGTGCTGCCCTCCCCTTGCAGAACTGCAGGACCTGAGCAGGCGGGGCCGTTGCATCCGTGACCTGGTGTTTTCCCTCCCGCCCGCCCACCACGACACCATGAAGGTCCTCTTCCGCCACCTCTGCAGGTGGACACCTCCCTCACTCCCCCCAAACCCAGCCAGCTGGCAGGAAGGGGGACAGGACCTGGCTTTGGGGACACGCTGAGTGACACTGTCGCTCGTCCCCGCAGGGTTATCGAGTACAGGGAGGAGAACCGCATGTCGGTGCAGAGCATCGCCATCGTCTTCGGCCCCACGCTGCTGCGGCCGGGCGAGCGAGGAGGGGAACATGGCCATGCACATGGTCTTCCAGAACCAGGTGGTGGAGCACATCCTCAACCAGTACAGCTACATCTTCCCCGACGGCTAAACCCCCCAGGGACACGCATGGGGACAAGCCCAGCAGCGGGGACATGAAGGAGCAGCATCTCAGGGGAAGGACTCGGCCACGTGTCACCTTGGATGATGGGTGGTGGCAATGGTGGGCTCAATGAAGTGCAGCGCGGTGGCCCGGCTCGCTTGGGATGCAGCTTGAGGGGTGGGTGCCGGAGCAGGGGGCACCCCGAGCACCCCATCCTCCTCTGCCACCGCCCCTGCTGGGTGCATCTGGGCAGGTTGACCCCAGGGGTGTGCGGGGTGGGGTCCCCATCGCTCACAAGGGGACGATGGAGCCCTGTGGTCCCCAGCTCGCCGGGGCCAGCAGTGCAGGACCTGGCATCCCCAGGCGAGGGGATGGAGGTGCCCGGCCGGGCAGTGCCGGCGGGGACGGTGCCACCAGTGGGGCGGGCACAGAGCCGGGCTGTGCCACGGCCGGAGCCAGCGTCCGGCACCAGCCACCGCCGTGTCCCCAAAATAAAGAGCCCGTTCAGCCAAGGACAAGGTGTTGCCGGCAGGGCGTGGGGACGGACATCCCCAGGGACACCGGTGGCACAACGTGGCCTCAGCACCCCTTGGCTCCTGGTGACCCTTGCGGACGAGATTTGCCCTTTGTACCCATGAGGACGAGGGGACCTCAGCATCCCCAGAGGGACGAGAGTGCAGGCCACCACAGTGCCCATGTCCCCTGTGATTTGGGACACCTTTCCTGGCTGGCATTGCCAAACCCCATGTCATCGCAGGTGTCACCGCAGGCAGCAGGGACAGGTGCTGAGAATGATACAGTGGGGGGTGGGTGCCAGTGGTCACCCCTCTGGGGTGGGGACACTTTGGGGCATGATGGAGATGATTTGGGACACAACCAGGACAGTATGGGAGGCAAAAGGGACAGTGAGGGACACAACTGAAATGCTTAAGGACATGACGGGGACACTCAAGCGCAGGGACATGAGGAGGCTGCTTTGGGACATGGTGGGGACACTTTGGGACACGAGGGGGGCAGGTCAGCATACAACAGGAGTTTGGGACACAGTGGGGGATGGCTGAGGCATAGAGGGGACACTTTGGGCTGCAGCGGGGACACTTGGGGACACAGCAAGGGCACGTTGGGGTGGCGGAGGGATACTTGGGGATGTAATGGGGGCACAAGGGGACACAGTGGGGACAGGACAGGGACCCTTTGGGGTGCAGGGGGGAGATATGAGGGCACTTTGGGATGCAGCAGGGGACAAGGGGACACTTCAAGGGTGTGCAGCAGGGGCAATTTGGGCCAGGAGGGGACACTATGGGATGCAGTGGGGACGCTTTGAGGCACCAGGAGACACCTCTTTAGGCCAGGAGGGGACACTTTGGGATGCAGCTGCGACGCTTTGGGCCACCAGGAGACACTTTGGGCCAGGAGGGGACACTTTGGGATGCAGCAGGACACTTTGGGCCAGTAAGGGACACTTTGGGATGCAGCTGCGACACTTTGGGCCACGAGGAGACACTTTGGGCCAGGAGGGGACACTTTGGGATGCAGCGGGGACAACTGGGGCCACCAGGAGACACTTTGGGCCAGGAGGGGACACTATGGGACGCAGCTGGGACACTTGGGGACACTATGGACGCAGCTGGGACACTTGGGACACCAGGAGACACTTTGGGCCAGGAGGGGACACTTTGGGATGCAGCGGGGACACTTTGGGCCAGGAGGGGACACTGTGGGATGCAGCGGGGACGCTTTGGGGCAGCAGGAGACGCTTGGGGACCCGAGGGTGCAGTGACGGTAGTTTGGGGCACTCGGGGGACACTTGGGGCTGCAGCGGGACACAGGGGGGAGCGGCGGGGCCCCGGGGGCGCTGCGGGGCCCGGGCGGGGGCGGGGCGGGCGGGGGCGGGCCGGGGGCGGGCGGGGGGCGGGCGGGGGCTGAGCCCGGTTGAGCCCCGCAGCGGCCCCGCTCCGCGCCCCCCGCCCGGCTCCATCTTGTGCGCGGCCGCCGCGGAGCGGCTCCAGGTGCGGGGGGGGGGGGGGGGTCGGGGGGTCGGGGGTCCGGGGGGGGGGGTCGCTCTGCCCGGTCCCTCCGCAGGGACCCGCCGAGGGAGGGGAGCGCGACCCCCCGGGGCGGGGCGGGAGGGACCCGCGGAGTGATTCCCCCTCCCCGGGACCCCCGGGGCCGCGGGACCCCTGGGACCGATGCCCCCCATAGAGCCGTGCAGGACCCCCAGAGGGACACCGCCCCCCCGCCTTGGGACCCGCGGAGCGACCCCCCGAGGGCCGTGCGGGACTCATCAGTCCCGTGCCCCCCCTCAGCCGGGGCTGTGCAGGACCTGGGACCGCCTGGAGCCACCAGTGGCGACCCCCCCCCCGCCATGAAACCCCCCCCAGCAAACCCCCCCCCGAGCCTCACAGGACCCCCCAAGACATCCCCCCCAGCAACCCCCCTCCCCAGCCTTATAGGGCCCCCCCAGACACGCCCCCCCCCCCCCAGCACCCACCCCCCCGAACCTCACAGGCCCCCCCCAGACCACCCCAGGACCCCCACGGGCCCCTCGCAGACCCCCTCAGCAACCCCCCCCCCCAAGTCTCACAGGGTACCCCCGGACATCCCCCCCCAGCACACACACCCCCCCCCCAGCCTCACAGGGCCCCCCCAAACACCCACCCCCCCATAACCTCACAGGGCCCCCCCAGGGCCCCCCCACTCCCCCCTTGCCACCACAGGACCCCCGCAGTGCTCAGCGCTGCTTGGGCAGGATCCGACCCCAGCCCAGCCGGGGCCAGGGACACCCCCCCCAGGGCCGGGGGGGGGAAGGGGGGACCCCCGGGCTGTCCCCGCACCCCCCAGGACCAGGCACCAAGGGGTTACGGCACAGAACCGGCTTTGGTGGCCAAAATCCCTCTTAAGGCATTAATCACAGTGGGAAATGGGGGGGGGGGGGGCGGGGCGGGGGGGGGGCGGCACCGTGTGTGTGTGTGTGTGTGTGTGTATGTCCCGCGGGGGGGGGGACAAGTGCACCCGGGCTGGAAATTGAAGCAAATCACTAAACCTGGCTTAAAATTCAATGGGATTTAGGGGGGAAAAAATTGGAGGGGGGGGATGCACTGGGGAGTGGGGCTGGGGGCTTTGGGGGGGGCACGTGTGGCACCCCGGGGGGGCCGGTGTTCTCAGGGTGTAAAGGTCGGAGCCGGTGTTTGCACGCCTGGTGCGGAAGAGTGGCACCGTCCCCCTGTCCCCAGCTGGCAGCAGGTAGGGAGGGCAGGGCTGGGGGGTCCCCTGCCCCCGCAGGATGGGCCCCCCCCCCCGCCCCAGGGTGGGCACACAGGGCACCCGCTGTCTGTCCCATGGGGGTCCCAGGTGGCTCTGCCCCGGGGGGGTGGTCCCTGGGCCTGGCATGGCCAGGTGTCCTGCTCCCTGTGGGGACAGGGACACGCGGCGGGGACGGGGACTGGGGCCTGGGACGGGCACTGGGGGGCTGCTGCTGTGCTGGGGGTGGCTCAGGGGGTCCCTGTGCACCCACAGGGATTGGGCTCCGGGGAGCCCCACACCCCCATGGGGACCAGCTCTGGGGGTCCCCATGGCCCCATAGGAACAGTGCGCTGGGGGTCGGTCCCTGCACCCTATAGGGACAGTGCTCTGGGGGTCCCCACAGCCCCATGGGGACTGGGCTTGGGGGGTCCCTGCAGCCCCATAGGGACTGGCCTTGGGGGAGTCCCCACAGCCCCATGGGGACCAGCTCTGGGGGTCCCTATGGCCCCGTAGGAACAGTGTTCTGGGGGTCCCTGCACCCCATAGGGACAGTGCGCTGGGGGTCCCCACAGCCCATGGGGACCAGCTCTGGGGGTCCCTATGGCCCCATAGGAACAGTGTTCTGGGGGTCCCTGCACCCCATAGGGACAGTGCGCTGGGGGGTCCCCACAGCCCCATGGGGACCAGCTCTGGGGGTCCCCATGGCCCCATAGGGACAGTGCACTGGGGGTCCCTGCACCCCATAGGGACAGTGCGCTGGGGGTCCTGGTGGCCCCATAGGGACAGGGCGCTGGGGGTCCCTGCACCCCATAGGGACCAGCTCTGGGGACCCTCAACAGGCCCATAGGGGCCGGGTTCTGTGGGTCCCTGTGGCCCCATAGGAGCCAGCCTCAGGGGGTCCTGGTGGCCCCATAGGGACGGGGCTCAGGGGGTCCCAATGGCCCCATGTGGCCCAGACCTTGCTCTCCTGATCCCAGCTCCTGCCCCTGCCCCTTGTCACCATGGCCGTGGTGGCAGGAGGGGGCAGCCCCCCCACGTACCATGGCCAGATCCTGCTGCACCCCGCTCCCAGCAGCACCCCTTCTCCGGCCTCACGGGTGACGCGGCCCCTGGAAGGACCCCCCGGGGCAGGGATCCATCCGTGGGTCGCACCAGGTCCTGGCCAGGCATTTTGGGGTACGGGGGGGGAGGGGCGAGCACCTGTGGGGTTCCCAGCCCTTCCCTGGTCACCTGTCACCGCAGACCCCACTGTGCCGTGATGGCACCCGACGCCTGAGCCACCCCCCCACCGGGACCAGCCACCCCCCCACTGGGACCAGCCATGAGACAGTTGTCATCGTGGCCATCGGGGTGCTGGCCACCATCTTCCTGGCATCCTTCGTGGCACTGGTGGTGGTCTGCCGGCAGCGGTACTGCCACCCCAAAGACCTGCGACACCACTATGACACCAAGTGAGTGATCCGGTGGGGGTGGCATTGTCCCCATCCCCACCAGGTGAGGAGGAGGGACCCCAGGCCCCTTGGGCTGGGGGACAATGCTGGGGACGTCGCCCATCATCAGGAGAATGATGCTGGGGACACATGTGGCATCATCAGGGTGTTGCACGGGGCGTGGGGGGTGGAACCAGAGGAGGTGGCCCTGCCCCAGGGTTGTCCCCTGTGTCCTCAACAGACCCATCGTGGACCTGATGGGGACCACCGAGACGCCGTCGGAGCCCTCGGAGCTGGAGCTGGATGACGTGGTCATCACCAACCCCCACATCGAGGCCATCCTGGAGAACGAGGACTGGGTGGAGGACGCCTCGTAAGTCTGTGTGTGTCCCCTCAGCGTGTCCCCCCGGCTGCTGGGGACCCCCCATGCAGTGCCAACCCCCCATCACGGGGTGCAGGTCACAGAGATTTGGGGGTCACCAAGCCCTGGCCAGTCCAAAGAAGGGATGGTCCTCAGGCTGGTCTCTGGGTGGGAATGTCCCCAGGGGTCTGGGGGACACAGGGCAGGCAGATGGAGGGGATGTGGGGGGACAGGGTGGGGTGGGGGGGACACCCGGATTCACACCCTCCTCCCTCTCCGCAGGGGTCTGGTGTCCCACTGCATCGCCATCCTGAAGGTGAGCCCAGGGGGTGGCACTGGTGGCACTGGTGGCACCGAGCGCCCACCCTGATCCCACACCTGTTGTCACCCCCCCCCGCCCCCGCCGCGTTGCAGATCTGCCCACACGCTGACGGAGAAGCTGGTGGCCATGACCATGGGCTCAGGCGCCCGCGTGAAATCCCCTGCCAGCCTGGGTGACATCATTGTGGTGGCCAAACGCATCAGCCCCAGGTGACAGGGGGTGTCCCGGGTGGGGGGTGATGGAGGGTGGCACCACCGTGTCCCCTGGGGGTTAACACCGTCCCCGCCGGCAGGGTGGATGACGTGGTGAGATCCATGTACCCGCCGCTGGACCCCAAACTGCTGGACGCAAGGTGACACTGGCTGGAGGGATGGGGACACCCCCTGGGTGGGGGTGACACACAAACCAGTGCCAGTTCATATCACGCAGCTGGGGACAGCCACCACAGGGGTGACCTGGTGGGGAAACTGAGGCAGGCGCCACACTGCGGGCAGCGAGCCCAGCATCCCTGGGCAGCCCAGGGTGGGAGGTGACAGCCCCTGGGTGGGGGGACACCCATGGGTGGGGGTGACACACAAACCAGTGCCAGCCCATGTCACACAGCTGGGGACAGCCACCACAGGGGTGACCTGGTGGGGAAACTGAGGCAGGAGCCACGCTGCTGGCAGC